>NW_027207274.1:0-600000 GCF_963455315.2 Globicephala melas | reverse complement strand
CCTGAGGCCGTTGGAAGGCCGTACGGATGAGAGCTTTCGAGCGAACAGGGCAGCGCTTAGCCATCATCGTTGCCCGTTCACGGAGCTTAATCAAACGAATGCCTTTACTTCCTGTGGTTCAAACGCAACAGAGGAGTTGGAAGGCATACAGTGCCCTTTGACAGTTGTTACGACTAACGTGTGTGCACAGTGTCTCGTGAAAGAAATCGCTAGCACTGTTGAAGCATCCCGTTAACGCATGCTTCTTCGCTCCTATGGCACTCCGAGGTGGTACTGACGGGGGAAATCTGGACTTTTACTTGAGGCCGGGGGGGCTCACAATTCTTTTGTCGGCGAGCTCCAGAGTGCTCTTGCTGAAGCTCCCAGCAAGGACCTGAGAGCAGCAGGTCTCACACGAGTACACTCAGATGGCTTCCGTCACGAGTAAACTCAGACCTCTTAAGTGTGGCCTTCCGGCAGCAAAGAGAAGGTGGGCGCGAGGAGTGTGCTTCAGGCAGCTTAGGACCCGCAACTGTCTCGTCTACCACGGAGGGGAATAAGGTTTGCCCAGGGTCGCCCAGTTTCAAAGCTGAGCTCACGTAGTTATCCTCAGTGGTTTCCGATTACCTCAAGGAAACACACGGGAGGAACAGGGCCCTTCCATGGAGGCCCTTTTGGGCACAGGGACCTCTGCGTGGGATCTACTGGGTAAGTATGGCAGTACCTTAGGTAGGCCTCAGGGACCAAGGCTGTCGTCTGGCTCATGCCTTAGCTGTGTTAAGTGTGGAAAACGTGCTGGTCCTCAGGCTGGGCCCACAGCCTAGCTTTCGCTTCTGTGAGAGTGCTGTCCCGAGTCTCCTCCTGGAGCCAGTCGTCAGCACGGTGCCTTTTGGCACTGCAGTTCTCTTTCAGTCAGGGAGGCCGTGCGACTGGCAAAGGGAGTCTGCGCAGCACTGCCTTCGCGAGGCTCTTTGACGACTGGGGCACTCAACCCAGGCAAGCCAGAGAGCAGTACGTTGCCCTTGCTATGAATGTGAAGAGCTTTCTCCAGGGCCCTGTTGAGGCTAAGGTTCCTCAGAAGCCAGGAGCCGCCGTTCCGGCACGGAGAGAAGTCATCCTGCGAACTTGGCGAACGAGCTCCTATCCTGTGTGCCCCCAGGAGCGTCGCAGAGTGAAGGCACTCCGTGGTGGAGTATGGCCTCATGGAAACCACTGCACACCCAACTCCCCCGACGTGAAACACTGGAACTTACCTTGAGGCCTGAGGTCACCTTTCGTTCGGCCGGAGCTGAACATGTGGTGCCGTGGGAGGAGTTCCTAGAAAGGGATCGCCAGCACGGTTTTCGTTTTGAGAGAACACGCAGCCTCGGCCCACAACGACAATCCTGCCGTGCAGAGACGTCGGGCCGCTAGTGCTGTTCAGGCAGCTTTGAAGCCAAGCGCAAGGCGCCTCCAAACGGGGAGAAAGCGTACTCTCCCCTCCGCGTCCCACGTTCAAGCTGAATGACGCAGCATGTTTTTCGGAAGGCTCTGCCGAGCTATCTAGTACGAGGGAGAGAGTGCCTGCCTCTGCTGAGAAAGGTTTTGACGTGGGGATTGCTGGACATGAGGAAGAGCGTTCCCCAGGCCGTGCAAAGTTTAGGCTTTGGTGACTCTGGATGGTCCCAAGGGTCCAGAATTGTCCCTGGGAAAGCTGTCCTCTTCTTCTTTCTCCGGCTGGAAGTAAACAGCTGGCAACCGACTGCCGTACGCAGACGTCCTGGGGGAGCCCCCTGGTTTCATTTGGGACGCACGTGGGTGTCTCACAGAAGAGCCCAAATTCCTAATTGGGGGCACACCAGCATGGAATGTAAGGTTGTTTACAACTGCGTACCCTGAGGCCGTTGGAAGGCCGTACAGACGAGAGCTTTCGAGCGAACAGGGCAGCGCTTCGACATCATCGTTGCACATTCACGGAGCTGAATCAAACGAACGCATTTACTTTCTGTGGCTGAAACACAGCCGAGGAGTTGGAAGGCATACAGTGCCCTTTGACAGTTGTTACAACGAACGTGAGTGCACAGTGTCTCGTGAAATACCTTCCACGGTCGAAGCATTCCGTTAAGGCATGCCCCTCCGCTCCCTCTGGCGCTCCGAGGTGTTACTAACTGGGGAAATCTGGACTTTTGCTTGATCCCGGGGTGGGGCGGGGGGACTCACAATTCTTCTGCGGGTGAGCTCCAGAGCGCTCCTGCTGAAGCTCCCAGCAAGGAACTGAGAGCAGCAGGCCTCACACGAGTACACTCAGACTTCTTCTGTCACGAGTCAACTCAGACTTCTTATGTGAGGCCTTCCGGCAGCAAAGAGAAGGTGCGCTCGAGGAGTGTGCTTCAGGCAGCTCAGGACCCGCCACTGTCTCGTCTGCCACGGAGGGGAATAAGGTTTGGCCAGGGTCGCCCAGCTTCATACCTGAGCTCATACGGGTATCCTCAGTGGTTTCTGATTACCTCAAGGAAACACAACGGGAGGAACAGGGCCCTTCCATGGAGGCCCTTTTGGGCACAGGGACCTCTGCGTGGGATCTACTGGGTAAGTATGGCAGTACCTTAGGGAGGCCTCAGGGACCAAGGCTCTCTGGCTCACGCCTAGCTGTGCAAAGAAGTGTGGCAAACGTACGTACTGCTCCTCAGGCTGGGCCCACAGCCTAGCTTTCGCTTCTCTGAGAGTGCTGTCCCGAGTCTCTTCCTGGAGCCAGTCGTCAGCACGGTGCCTTTTGGCACTGCAGTTCTCTTTCAGTCAGGGAGGCCGTGCGACTGGCAAAGGGAGTCTGCGCAGCACTGCCTTCGCGAGGCTCTTTGACGACTGGGGCACTCAACCCAGGCAAGCCAGAGAGCAGTACGTTGCCCTTGCTATGAATGTGAAGAGCTTTCTCCAGGGCCCTGTTGAGGCTAAGGTTCCTCAGAAGCCAGGAGCCGCCGTTCCGGCACGGAGAGAAGTCATCCTGCGAACTTGGCGAACGAGCTCCTATCCTGTGTGCCCCCAGGAGCGTCGCAGAGTGAAGGCACTCCGTGGTGGAGTATGGCCTCATGGAAACCACTGCACACCCAACTCCCCCGACGTGAAACACTTACCTTGAGGCCTGAGGTCACCTTTCGTTCGGCCGGAGCTGAACATGTGGTGCCGTGGGAGGGGTTCCTAGAAAGGGATCGCCAGCACGGTTTTCGTTTTGAGAGAACACGCAGCCTCGGCCCACAACGACAATCCTGCCGTGCAGAGACGTCGGGCCGCTAGTGCTGTTCAGGCAGCTTTGAAGCCAAGCGCAAGGCGCCTCCAAACGGGGAGAAAGCGTACTCTCCCCTCCGCGTCCCACGTTCAAGCTGAATGACGCAGCATGTTTCTCGGAAGGCTCTGCCGAGCTATCTAGTACGAGGGAGAGAGCGCCTGCCTCTTCTGAGAAAGGTTTTGACGTGGGGATTGCTGGACATGAGGAAGAGCGTTCCCCAGGCCGTGCAAAGTTTAGGCTTTGGTGACTGGATGGTCCCAAGAGTCCAGAATTGTCCCTGGGAAAGCTGTCCTCGTTTTCTTTCTCCGGCTGGAAGTAAACAGCTGGCAACCGACTGCCGTACGCAGACGTCCTGGGGGAGCCCCCCGGTTTCATTTGGGACGCACGTGGGTGTCTCACAGAAGAGCCCAAATTCCTAATTGGGGGCACACCAGCATGGAATGTAAGGCTGTTTACAACTGCGTACCCTGAGGCCGTTGGAAGGCCGTACGGACGAGAGCTTTCGAGCGAACAGGGCAGCGCTTCGCCATCATCGTTGCCCGTTCACGGAGCTTAATCAAACGAATGCCTTTACTTCCTGTGGCTCAAACGCAACAGAGGAGTTGGAAGGCATACAGTGCCCTTTGACAGTTGTTACGACGAACGTGAGTGCAGTGTCTCGTGAAAGAAATCCCTAGCACTGTTGAAGCATCCCGTTAACGCATGCTTCTTCGCTCCTATGGCACTCCGAGGTGGTACTGACGGGGGAAATCTGGACTTTTACTTGAGGCCGGGGGGGCTCACAATTCTTTTGTCGGCGAGCTCCAGAGTGCTCTTGCTGAAGCTCCCAGCAAGGACCTGAGAGCAGCAGGCCTCACACGAGTACACTCAGACGGCTTCCGTCACGAGTAAACTCAGACCTCTTAAGTGAGGCCTTCCGGCAGCAAAGAGAAGGTGGGCGCGAGGAGTGTGCTTCAGGCAGCTTAGGACCCGCAACTGTCTCGTCTACCACGGAGGGGAATAAGGTTTGCCCAGGGTCGCCCAGTTTCAAAGCTGAGCTCACGTAGTTATCCTCAGTGGTTTCCGATTACCTCAAGGAAACACACGGGAGGAACAGGGCCCTTCCATGGAGGCCCTTTTGGGCACAGGGACCTCTGCGTGGGATCTACTGGGTAAGTATGGCAGTACCTTAGGTAGGCCTCAGGGATCAAGGCTGTCGTCTGGCTCATGCCTTAGCTGTGTTAAGTGTGGAAAACGTGCTGGTCCTCAGGCTGGGCCCACAGCCTAGCTTTCGCTTCTGTGAGAGTGCTGTCCCGAGTCTCCTCCTGGAGCCAGTCGTCAGCACGGTGCCTTTTGGCACTGCAGTTCTCTTTCAGTCAAGGAGGCCGTGCGACTGGCAAAGGGAGTCTGCGCAGCACTGCCTTCGCGAGGCTCTTTGACGACTGGGGCACTCAACCCAGGCAAGCCAGAGAACAGTACGTTGCCCTTGCTATGAACGTGAAGAGCTGTCTCCAGGGGCCTGCTTAGGCTAAGGTTCCTCAGAAGCCAGGAGCCGCCGTTCCGGCACGGAGAAAGGTCATCGTGCGGAACTGGTGAATGGGCTCCTATCCTGTGTGCCCCCAGGACCGTCGCAGGGTTAAGGCACTCCGTGGTGGAGGACGGCCTCGTTGGAGACCCCTGCACACCCAACTCCCCTGACGTGAAACACTGGAACTTCACCTTGAGGCCTGAGGTCACCTTCCACTTGGCCGGAGCTGAACCTGGGGTGCCGTGGGAGGAGTTCCTAGAAAGGGATTGCCAGCACGGTTTTCGCTTTGGGAGAACACGCAGCCTTGGCCCACAACGACAGTCCTGCCGTGCAGAGACGTCGGGCCGCTAGTGCTGTTCAGGCAGCTTTGAAGCCAAGCGCAAGGCGCCTCCAAACGGGGAGAAAGCGTACTCTCCCCTCCGCGTCCCACGTTCAAGCTGAATGACGCAGCATGTTTCTCGGAAGGCTCTGCCGAGCTATCTAGTACGAGGGAGAGAGCGCCTGCCTCTTCTGAGAAAGGTTTTGACGTGGGGATTGCTGGACATGAGGAAGAGCGTTCCCCAGGCCGTGCAAAGTTTAGGCTTTGGTGACTGGATGGTCCCAAGGGTCCAGAATTGTCCCTGGGAAAGCTGTCCTCGTTTTCTTTCTCCGGCTGGAAGTAAACAGCTGGCAACCGACTGCCGTACGCAGACGTCCTGGGGGAGCCCCCCGGTTTCATTTGGGACGCACGTGGGTGTCTCACAGAAGAGCCCAAATTCCTAATTGGGGGCACACCAGCATGGAATGTAAGGCTGTTTACAACTGCGTACCCTGAGGCCGTTGGAAGGCCGTACGGACGAGAGCTTTCGAGCGAACAGGGCAGCGCTTCGCCATCATCGTTGCCCGTTCACGGAGCTTAATCAAACGAATGCCTTTACTTCCTGTGGTTCAAACGCAACAGAGGAGTTGGAAGGCATACAGTGCCCTTTGACAGTTGTTACGACGAACGTGAGTGCACAGTGTCTCGTGAAAGAAATGCCTAGCACTGTTGAAGCATCCCGTTAACGCATGCTTCTTCGCTCCTATGGCACTCCGAGGTGGTACTGACGGGGGAAATCTGGACTTTTACTTGAGGCCGGGGGGGCTCACAATTCTTTTGTCGGCGAGCTCCAGAGTGCTCTTGCTGAAGCTCCCAGCAAGGACCTGAGAGCAGCAGGCCTCACACGAGTACACTCAGACGGCTTCCGTCACGAGTAAACTCAGACCTCTTAAGTGAGGCCTTCCGGCAGCAAAGAGAAGGTGGGCGCGAGGAGTGTGCTTCAGGCAGCTTAGGACCCGCAACTGTCTCGTCTACCACGGAGGGGAATAAGGTTTGCCCAGGGTCGCCCATATTCAAAGCAGAGCTCACGTAGTTATCCTCAGTGGTTTCCGATTTCCTGAAGGAAACACACGGGAGGAACAGGGCCCTTCCATGGAGGCCCTTTTGGGCACAGGGACCTCTGCGTGGGATCTACTGAGTAAGTATGGCAGTACCTTAGGTAGGCCTCATGGACCAAGGCTGTCGTTTGGCTCATGCCTTAGCTGTGTTAAGTGTGGAAAACGTGCTGGTCCTCAGGCTGGGCCCACAGCCTAGCTTTCGCTTCTGTGAGAGTGCTGTCCCGAGTCTCCTCCTGGAGCCAGTCGTCAGCACGGTGCATTTTGGCATTGCAGTTCTCTTTCAGTCAGGGAGGCCGGGCGACTGGCAAAGGGAGTCTGTGCAGCACTGCCTTCGCGAGGCTCTTTGACGACTGGGGCACTCAACCCAGGCAAGCCAGAGAGCAGTACGTTGCCCTTGCTATGAATGTGAAGAGCTTTCTCCAGGGCCCTGTTGAGGCTAAGGTTCCTCAGAAGCCAGGAGCCGCCGTTCCGGCACGGAGAGAAGTCATCCTGCGAACTTGGCGAACGAGCTCCTATCCTGTGTGCCCCCAGGAGCGTCGCAGAGTGAAGGCACTCCGTGGTGGAGTATGGCCTCATGGAAACCACTGCACACCCAACTCCCCCGACGTGAAACACTGGAACTTACCTTGAGGCCTGAGGTCACCTTTCGTTCGGCCGGAGCTGAACATGTGGTGCCGTGGGAGGAGTTCCTAGAAAGGGATCGCCAGCACGGTTTTCGTTTTGAGAGAACACGCAGCCTCGGCCCACAACGACAATCCTGCCGTGCAGAGACGTCGGGCCGCTAGTGCTGTTCAGGCAGCTTTGAAGCCAAGCGCAAGGCGCCTCCAAACGGGGAGAAAGCGTACTCTCCCCTCCGCGTCCCACGTTCAAGCTGAATGACGCAGCATGTTTTTCGGAAGGCTCTGCCGAGCTATCTAGTACAAGGGAGAGAGTGCCTGCCTCTGCTGAGAAAGGTTTTGACGTGGGGATTGCTGGACATGAGGAAGAGCGTTCCCCAGGCCGTGCAAAGTTTAGGCTTTGGTGACTCTGGATGGTCCCAAGGGTCCAGAATTGTCCCTGGGAAAGCTGTCCTCTTCTTCTTTCTCCGGCTGGAAGTAAACAGCTGGCAACCGACTGCCGTACGCAGACGTCCTGGGGGAGCCCCCTGGTTTCATTTGGGACGCACGTGGGTGTCTCACAGAAGAGCCCAAATTCCTAATTGGGGGCACACCAGCATGGAATGTAAGGTTGTTTACAACTGCGTACCCTGAGGCCATTGGAAGGCCGAACAGACGAGAGCTTTCGAGCGAACAGGGCAGCGCTTCGACATCATCGTTGCACATTCACGGAGCTGAATCAAACGAACGCATTTACTTTCTGTGGCTCAAACACAGCCGAGGAGTTGGAAGGCATACAGTGCCCTTTGACAGTTGTTACGACGAACGTGAGTGCACAGTGTCTCGTGAAATACCTTCCACGGTCGAAGCATTCCGTTAAGGCATGCCCCTCCGCTCCCTCTGGCGCTCCGAGGTGTTACTAACTGGGGAAATCTGGACTTTTGCTTGATCCCGGGGTGGGGCGGGGGGACTCACAATTCTTCTGCGGGTGAGCTCCAGAGCGCTCCTGCTGAAGCTCCCAGCAAGGAACTGAGAGCAGCAGGCCTCACACGAGTACACTCAGACTTCTTCTGTCACGAGTCAACTCAGACTTCTTATGTGAGGCCTTCCGGCAGCAAAGAGAAGGTACGCGCGAGGAGTGTGCTTCAGGCAGCTCAGGACCCGCCACTGTCTCGTCTGCCACGGAGGGGAATAAGGTTTGGCCAGGGTCGCCCAGCTTCATACCTGAGCTCATACGGGTATCCTCAGTGGTTTCTGATTACCTCAAGGAAACACAACGGGAGGAACAGGGCCCTTCCATGGAGGCCCTTTTGGGCACAGGGACCTCTGCGTGGGATCTACTGGGTAAGTATGGCAGTACCTTAGGGAGGCCTCAGGGACCAAGGCTCTCTGCCTCACGCCTAGCTGTGCAAAGAAGTGTGGCAAACGTACGTACTGCTCCTCAGGCTGGGCCCACAGCCTAGCTTTCGCTTCTCTGAGAGTGCTGTCCCGAGTCTCTTCCTGGAGCCAGTCGTCAGCACGGTGCCTTTTGGCACTGCAGTTCTCTTTCAGTCAGGGAGGCCGTGCGACTGGCAAAGGGAGTCTGCGCAGCACTGCCTTCGCGAGGCTCTTTGACGACTGGGGCACTCAACCCAGGCAAGCCAGAGAGCAGTACGTTGCCCTTGCTATGAATGTGAAGAGCTTTCTCCAGGGCCCTGTTGAGGCTAAGGTTCCTCAGAAGCCAGGAGCCGCCGTTCCGGCACGGAGAGAAGTCATCCTGCGAACTTGGCGAACGAGCTCCTATCCTGTGTGCCCCCAGGAGCGTCGCAGAGTGAAGGCACTCCGTGGTGGAGTATGGCCTCATGGAAACCACTGCACACCCAACTCCCCCGACGTGAAACACTTACCTTGAGGCCTGAGGTCACCTTTCGTTCGGCCGGAGCTGAACATGTGGTGCCGTGGGAGGGGTTCCTAGAAAGGGATCGCCAGCACGGTTTTCGTTTTGAGAGAACACGCAGCCTCGGCCCACAACGACAATCCTGCCGTGCAGAGACGTCGGGCCGCTAGTGCTGTTCAGGCAGCTTTGAAGCCAAGCGCAAGGCGCCTCCAAACGGGGAGAAAGCGTACTCTCCCCTCCGCGTCCCACGTTCAAGCTGAATGACGCAGCATGTTTCTCGGAAGGCTCTGCCGAGCTATCTAGTACGAGGGAGAGAGCGCCTGCCTCTTCTGAGAAAGGTTTTGACGTGGGGATTGCTGGACATGAGGAAGAGCGTTCCCCAGGCCGTGCAAAGTTTAGGCTTTGGTGACTGGATGGTCCCAAGGGTCCAGAATTGTCCCTGGGAAAGCTGTCCTCGTTTTCTTTCTCCGGCTGGAAGTAAACAGCTGGCAACCGACTGCCGTACGCAGACGTCCTGGGGGAGCCCCCCGGTTTCATTTGGGACGCACGTGGGTGTCTCACAGAAGAGCCCAAATTCCTAATTGGGGGCACACCAGCATGGAATGTAAGGCTGTTTACAACTGCGTACCCTGAGGCCGTTGGAAGGCCGTACGGACGAGAGCTTTCGAGCGAACAGGGCAGCGCTTCGCCATCATCGTTGCCCGTTCACGGAGCTTAATCAAACGAATGCCTTTACTTCCTGTGGCTCAAACGAAACAGAGGAGTTGGAAGGCATACAGTGCCCTTTGACAGTTGTTACGACGAACGTGAGTGCAGTGTCTCGTGAAAGAAATCCCTAGCACTGTTGAAGCATCCCGTTAACGCAGGCTTCTTCGCTCCTATGGCACTCCGAGGTGGTACTGACGGGGGAAATCTGGACTTTTACTTGAGGCCGGGGGGGCTCACAATTCTTTTGTCGGCGAGCTCCAGAGTGCTCTTGCTGAAGCTCCCAGCAAGGACCTGAGAGCAGCAGGCCTCACACGAGTACACTCAGACGGCTTCCGTCACGAGTAAACTCAGACCTCTTAAGTGAGGCCTTCCGGCAGCAAAGAGAAGGTGGGCGCGAGGAGTGTGCTTCAGGCAGCTTAGGACCCGCAACTGTCTCGTCTACCACGGAGGGGAATAAGGTTTGCCCAGGGTCGCCCAGTTTCAAAGCTGAGCTCACGTAGTTATCCTCAGTGGTTTCCGATTACCTCAAGGAAACACACGGGAGGAACAGGGCCCTTCCATGGAGGCCCTTTTGGGCACAGGGACCTCTGCGTGGGATCTACTGGGTAAGTATGGCAGTACCTTAGGTAGGCCTCAGGGATCAAGGCTGTCGTCTGGCTCATGCCTTAGCTGTGTTAAGTGTGGAAAACGTGCTGGTCCTCAGGCTGGGCCCACAGCCTAGCTTTCGCTTCTGTGAGAGTGCTGTCCCGAGTCTCCTCCTGGAGCCAGTCGTCAGCACGGTGCCTTTTGGCACTGCAGTTCTCTTTCAGTCAAGGAGGCCGTGCGACTGGCAAAGGGAGTCTGCGCAGCACTGCCTTCGCGAGGCTCTTTGACGACTGGGGCACTCAACCCAGGCAAGCCAGAGAACAGTACGTTGCCCTTGCTATGAACGTGAAGAGCTGTCTCCAGGGGCCTGCTTAGGCCAAGGTTCCTCAGAAGCCAGGAGCCGCCGTTCCGGCACGGAGAAAGGTCATCGTGGGGAACTGGTGAATGGGCTCCTATCCTGTGTGCCCCCAGGACCGTCGCAGGGTTAAGGCACTCCGTGGTGGAGGACGGCCTCATTGGAGACCCCTGCACACCCAACTCCCCTGACGTGAAACACTGGAACTTCACCTTGAGGCCTGAGGTCACCTTCCACTTGGCCGGAGCTGAACCTGGGGTGCCGTGGGAGGAGTTCCTAGAAAGGGATTGCCAGCACGGTTTTCGCTTTGGGAGAACATGCAGCCTTGGCCCACAACGACAGTCCTGCCGTGCAGAGACGTCGGGCCGCTAGTGCTGTTCAGGCAGCTTTGAAGCCAAGCGCAAGGCGCCTCCAAACGGGGAGAAAGCGTACTCTCCCCTCCGCGTCCCACGTTCAAGCTGAATGACGCAGCATGTTTCTCGGAAGGCTCTGCCGAGCTATCTAGTACGAGGGAGAGAGCGCCTGCCTCTTCTGAGAAAGGTTTTGACGTGGGGATTGCTGGACATGAGGAAGAGCGTTCCCCAGGCCGTGCAAAGTTTAGGCTTTGGTGACTGGATGGTCCCAAGGGTCCAGAATTGTCCCTGGGAAAGCTGTCCTCGTTTTCTTTCTCCGGCTGGAAGTAAACAGCTGGCAACCGACTGCCGTACGCAGACGTCCTGGGGGAGCCCCCCGGTTTCATTTGGGACGCACGTGGGTGTCTCACAGAAGAGCCCAAATTCCTAATTGGGGGCACACCAGCATGGAATGTAAGGCTGTTTACAACTGCGTACCCTGAGGCCGTTGGAAGGCCGTACTGACGAGAGCTTTCGAGCGAACAGGGCAGCGCTTCGCCATCATCGTTGCCCGTTCACGGAGCTTAATCAAACGAATGCCTTTACTTCCTGTGGTTCAAACGCAACAGAGGAGTTGGAAGGCATACAGTGCCCTTTGACAGTTGTTACGACGAACGTGAGTGCACAGTGTCTCGTGAAAGAAATGCCTAGCACTGTTGAAGCATCCCGTTAACGCATGCTTCTTCGCTCCTATGGCACTCCGAGGTGGTACTGACGGGGGAAATCTGGACTTTTACTTGAGGCCGGGGGGGCTCACAATTCTTTTGTCGGCGAGCTCCAGAGTGCTCTTGCTGAAGCTCCCAGCAAGGACCTGAGAGCAGCAGGCCTCACACGAGTACACTCAGACGGCTTCCGTCACGAGTAAACTCAGACCTCTGAAGTGAGGCCTTCCGGCAGCAAAGAGAAGGTGGGCGCGAGGAGTGTGCTTCAGGCAGCTTAGGACCCGCCACTGTCTCGTCTACCACGGAGGGGAATAAGGTTTGCCCAGGGTCGCCCAGTTTCAAAGCTGAGCTCACGTAGTTATCCTCAGTGGTTTCCGATTACCTCAAGGAAACACACGGGAGGAACAGGGCCCTTCCATGGAGGCCCTTTTGGGCACAGGGACCTCTGCGTGGGATCTACTGGGTAAGTATGGCAGTACCTTAGATAGGCCTCAGGGAACAAGGCTGTCGTCTGGCTCATGCCTTAGCTGTGTTAAGGGTGGAAAACGTGCTGGTCCTCAGGCTGGGCCCACAGCCTAGCTTTCGCTTCTGTGAGAGTGCTGTCCCGAGTCTCCTCCTGGAGCCAGTCGTCAGCACGGTGCCTTTTGGCACTGCAGTTCTCTTTCAGTCAAGGAGGCCGTGCGACTGGCAAAGGGAGTCTGCGCAGCACCGCCTTCGCGAGGCTCTTTGACGACTGGGGCACTCAACCCAGGCAAACCAGAGAGCAGTACGTGGCCCTTGCTATGAATGTGAAGAGCTTTCTCCAGGGCCCTGTTGAGGCTAAGGTTCCTCAGAAGCCAGGAGCCGCCGTTCCGGCACGGAGAGAAGTCATCCTGCGAACTTGGCGAACCAGCTCCTATCCTGTGTGCCCCCAGGAGCGTCGCAGAGTGAAGGCACTCCGTGGTGGAGTATGGCCTCATGGAAACCACTGCACACCCAACTCCCCCGACGTGAAACACTGGAACTTACCTTGAGGCCTGAGGTCACCTTTCGTTCGGCCGGAGCTGAACATGTGGTGCCGTGGGAGGGGTTCCTAGAAAGGGATCGCCAGCACGGTTTTCGTTTTGAGAGAACACGCAGCCTCGGCCCACAACGACAATCCTGCCGTGCAGAGACGTCGGGCCGCTAGTGCTGTTCAGGCAGCTTTGAAGCCAAGCGCAAGGCGCCTCCAAACGGGGAGAAAGCGTACTCTCCCCTCCGCGTCCCACGTTCAAGCTGAATGACGCAGCATGTTTCTCGGAAGGCTCTGCCGAGCTTTCTAGTACGAGGGAGAGAGTGCCTGCCTCTGCTGAGAAAGGTTTTGACGTGGGGATTGCTGGACATGAGGAAGAGCGTTCCCCAGGCCGTGCAAAGTTTAGGCTTTGGTGACTCTGGATGGTCCCAAGGGTCCAGAATTGTCCCTGGGAAAGCTGTCCTCTTCTTCTTTCTCCGGCTGGAAGTAAACAGCTGGCAACCGACTGCCGTACGCAGACGTCCTGGGGGAGCCCCCCGGTTTCATTTGGGACGCACGTGGGTGTCTCACAGAAGAGCCCAAATTCCTAATTGGGGGCACACCAGCATGGAATGTAAGGCTGTTTACAACTGCGTACCCTGAGGCCGTTGGAAGGCCGTACGGACGAGAGCTTTCGAGCGAACAGGGCAGCGCTTCGCCATCATCGTTGCCCGTTCACGGAGCTTAATCAAACGAATGCCTTTACTTCCTGTGGTTCAAACGCAACAGAGGAGTTGGAAGGCATACAGTGCCCTTTGACAGTTGTTACGACGAACGTGAGTGCACAGTGTCTCGTGAAAGAAATCCCTAGCACTGTTGAAGCATCCCGTTAACGCAGGCTTCTTCGCTCCTATGGCACTCCGAGGTGGTACTGACGGGGGAAATCTGGACTTTTACTTGAGGCCGGGGGGGCTCACAATTCTTTTGTCGGCGAGCTCCAGAGTGCTCTTGCTGAAGCTCCTAGCAAGGACCTGAGAGCAGCAGGCCTCACACGAGTACACTCAGACGGCTTCCGTCACGAGTAAACTCAGACCTCTGAAGTGAGGCCTTCCGGCAGCAAAGAGAAGGTGGGCGCGAGGAGTGTGCTTCAGGCAGCTTAGGACCCGCAACTGTCTCGTCTACCACGGAGGGGAATAAGGTTTGCCCAGGGTCGCCCAGTTTCAAAGCTGAGCTCACGTAGTTATCCTCAGTGGTTTCCGATTACCTCAAGGAAACACACGGGAGGAACAGGGCCCTTCCATGGAGGCCCTTTTGGGCACAGGGACCTCTGCGTGGGATCTACTGGGTAAGTATGGCAGTACCTTAGGTAGGCCTCAGGGACCAAGGCTGTCGTCTGGCTCATGCCTTAGCTGTGTTAAGTGTGGAAAACGTGCTGGTCCTCAGGCTGGGCCCACAGCCTAGCTTTCGCTTCTGTGAGAGTGCTGTCCCGAGTCTCCTCCTGGAGCCAGTCGTCAGCACGGTGCCTTTTGGCACTGCAGTTCTCTTTCAGTCAAGGAGGCCGTGCGACTGGCAAAGGGAGTCTGCGCAGCACCGCCTTCGCGAGGCTCTTTGACGACTGGGGCACTCAACCCAGGCAAGTCAGAGAGCAGTACGTTGCCCTTGCTATGAATGTGAAGAGCTTTCTCCAGGGCCCTGTTGAGGCTAAGGTTCCTCAGAAGCCAGGAGCCGCCGTTCCGGCACGGAGAGAAGTCATCCTGCGAACTTGGCGAACGAGCTCCTATCCTGTGTGCCCCCAGGAGCGTCGCAGAGTGAAGGCACTCCGTGGTGGAGTATGGCCTCATGGAAACCACTGCACACCCAACTCCCCCGACGTGAAACACTGGAACTTACCTTGAGGCCTGAGGTCACCTTTCGTTCGGCCGGAGCTGAACATGTGGTGCCGTGGGAGGGGTTCCTAGAAAGGGATCGCCAGCACGGTTTTCGTTTTGAGAGAACACGCAGCCTCGGCCCACAACGACAATCCTGCCGTGCAGAGACGTCGGGCCGCTAGTGCTGTTCAGGCAGCTTTGAAGCCAAGCGCAAGGCGCCTCCAAACGGGGAGAAAGCGTACTCTCCCCTCCGCGTCCCACGTTCAAGCTGAATGACGCAGCATGTTTCTCGGAAGGCTCTGCCGAGCTATCTAGTACGAGGGAGAGAGTGCCTGCCTCTGCTGAGAAAGGTTTTGACGTGGGGATTGCTGGACATGAGGAAGAGCGTTCCCCAGCCCTGCAAAGTTTAGGCTTTGGTGACTCTGGATGGTCCCAAGGGTCCAGAATTGTCCCTGGGAAAGCTGTCCTCTTTTTCTTTCTCCGGCTGGAAGTAAACAGCTGGCAACCGACTGCCGTACGCAGACGTCCTGGGGGAGCCCCCCGGTTTCATTTGGGACGCACGTGGGTGTCTCACAGAAGAGCCCAAATTCCTAATTGGGGGCACACCAGCATGGAATGTAAGGCTGTTTACAACTGCGTACCCTGAGGCCGTTGGAAGGCCGTACGGACGAGAGCTTTCGAGCGAACAGGGCAGCGCTTCGCCATCATCGTTGCCCGTTCACGGAGCTTAATCAAACGAATGCCTTTACTTCCTGTGGTTCAAACGCAACAGAGGAGTTGGAAGGCATACAGTGCCCTTTGACAGTTGTTACGACGAACGTGAGTGCACAGTGTCTCGTGAAAGAAATCCCTAGCACTGTTGAAGCATCCCGTTAACGCAGGCTTCTTCGCTCCTATGGCACTCCGAGGTGGTACTGACGGGGGAAATCTGGACTTTTACTTGAGGCCGGGGGGGCTCACAATTCTTTTGTCGGCGAGCTCCAGAGTGCTCTTGCTGAAGCTCCCAGCAAGGACCTGAGAGCAGCAGGCCTCACACGAGTACACTCAGACGGCTTCCGTCACGAGTAAACTCAGACCTCTAAAGTGAGGCCTTCCGGCAGCAAAGAGAAGGTGGGCGCGAGGAGTGTGCTTCAGGCAGCTTAGGACCCGCAACTGTCTCGTCTACCACGGAGGGGAATAAGGTTTGCCCAGGGTCGCCCAGTTTCAAAGCTGAGCTCACGTAGTTATCCTCAGTGGTTTCCGATTACCTCAAGGAAACACACGGGAGGAACAGGGCCCTTCCATGGAGGCCCTTTTGGGCACAGGGACCTCTGCGTGGGATCTACTGGGTAAGAATGGCAGTACCTTAGGTAGGCCTCAGGGATCAAGGCTGTCGTCTGGCTCATGCCTTAGCTGTGTTAAGTGTGGAAAACGTGCTGGTCCTCAGGCTGGGCCCACAGCCTAGCTTTCGCTTCTGTGAGAGTGCTGTCCCGAGTCTCCTCCTGGAGCCAGTCGTCAGCACGGTGCCTTTTGGCACTGCAGTTCTCTTTCAGTCAAGGAGGCCGTGCGACTGGCAAAGGGAGTCTGCGCAGCACTGCCTTCGCGAGGCTCTTTGACGACTGGGGCACTCAACCCAGGCAAGCCAGAGAGCAGTACGTTGCCCTTGCTATGAATGTGAAGAGCTTTCTCCAGGGCCCTGTTGAGGCTAAGGTTCCTCAGAAGCCAGGAGCCGCCGTTCCGGCACGGAGAGAAGTCATCCTGCGAACTTGGCGAACGAGCTCCTATCCTGTGTGCCCCCAGGAGCGTCGCAGAGTGAAGGCACTCCGTGGTGGAGTATGGCCTCATGGAAACCACTGCACACCCAACTCCCCCGACGTGAAACACTGGAACTTACCTTGAGGCCTGAGGTCACCTTTCGTTCGGCCGGAGCTGAACATGTGGTGCCGTGGGAGGGGTTCCTAGAAAGGGATCGCCAGCACGGTTTTCGTTTTGAGAGAACACGCAGCCTCGGCCCACAACGACAATCCTGCCGTGCAGAGACGTCGGGCCGCTAGTGCTGTTCAGGCAGCTTTGAAGCCAAGCGCAAGGCGCCTCCAAACGGGGAGAAAGCGTACTCTCCCCTCCGCGTCCCACGTTCAAGCTGAATGACGCAGCATGTTTCTCGGAAGGCTCTGCCGAGCTTTCTAGTACGAGGGAGAGAGTGCCTGCCTCTGCTGAGAAAGGTTTTGACGTGGGGATTGCTGGACATGAGGAAGAGCGTTCCCCAGGCCGTGCAAAGTTTAGGCTTTGGTGACTCTGGATGGTCCCAAGGGTCCAGAATTGTCCCTGGGAAAGCTGTCCTCTTCTTCTTTCTCCGGCTGGAAGTAAACAGCTGGCAACCGACTGCCGTACGCAGACGTCCTGGGGGAGCCCCCCGGTTTCATTTGGGACGCACGTGGGTGTCTCACAGAAGAGCCCAAATTCCTAATTGGGGGCACACCAGCATGGAATGTAAGGCTGTTTACAACTGCGTACCCTGAGGCCGTTGGAAGGCCGTACGGACGAGAGCTTTCGAGCGAACAGGGCAGCGCTTCGCCATCATCGTTGCCCGTTCACGGAGCTTAATCAAACGAATGCCTTTACTTCCTGTGGTTCAAACGCAACAGAGGAGTTGGAAGGCATACAGTGCCCTTTGACAGTTGTTACGACGAACGTGAGTGCACAGTGTCTCGTGAAAGAAATCCCTAGCACTGTTGAAGCATCCCGTTAACGCAGGCTTCTTCGCTCCTATGGCACTCCGAGGTGGTACTGACGGGGGAAATCTGGACTTTTACTTGAGGCCGGGGGGGCTCACAATTCTTTTGTCGGCGAGCTCCAGAGTGCTCTTGCTGAAGCTCCTAGCAAGGACCTGAGAGCAGCAGGCCTCACACGAGTACACTCAGACGGCTTCCGTCACGAGTAAACTCAGACCTCTGAAGTGAGGCCTTCCGGCAGCAAAGAGAAGGTGGGCGCGAGGAGTGTGCTTCAGGCAGCTTAGGACCCGCAACTGTCTCGTCTACCACGGAGGGGAATAAGGTTTGCCCAGGGTCGCCCAGTTTCAAAGCTGAGCTCACGTAGTTATCCTCAGTGGTTTCCGATTACCTCAAGGAAACACACGGGAGGAACAGGGCCCTTCCATGGAGGCCCTTTTGGGCACAGGGACCTCTGCGTGGGATCTACTGGGTAAGTATGGCAGTACCTTAGGTAGGCCTCAGGGACCAAGGCTGTCGTCTGGCTCATGCCTTAGCTGTGTTAAGTGTGGAAAACGTGCTGGTCCTCAGGCTGGGCCCACAGCCTAGCTTTCGCTTCTGTGAGAGTGCTGTCCCGAGTCTCCTCCTGGAGCCAGTCGTCAGCACGGTGCCTTTTGGCACTGCAGTTCTCTTTCAGTCAAGGAGGCCGTGCGACTGGCAAAGGGAGTCTGCGCAGCACCGCCTTCGCGAGGCTCTTTGACGACTGGGGCACTCAACCCAGGCAAGTCAGAGAGCAGTACGTTGCCCTTGCTATGAATGTGAAGAGCTTTCTCCAGGGCCCTGTTGAGGCTAAGGTTCCTCAGAAGCCAGGAGCCGCCGTTCCGGCACGGAGAGAAGTCATCCTGCGAACTTGGCGAACGAGCTCCTATCCTGTGTGCCCCCAGGAGCGTCGCAGAGTGAAGGCACTCCGTGGTGGAGTATGGCCTCATGGAAACCACTGCACACCCAACTCCCCCGACGTGAAACACTGGAACTTACCTTGAGGCCTGAGGTCACCTTTCGTTCGGCCGGAGCTGAACATGTGGTGCCGTGGGAGGGGTTCCTAGAAAGGGATCGCCAGCACGGTTTTCGTTTTGAGAGAACACGCAGCCTCGGCCCACAACGACAATCCTGCCGTGCAGAGACGTCGGGCCGCTAGTGCTGTTCAGGCAGCTTTGAAGCCAAGCGCAAGGCGCCTCCAAACGGGGAGAAAGCGTACTCTCCCCTCCGCGTCCCACGTTCAAGCTGAATGACGCAGCATGTTTCTCGGAAGGCTCTGCCGAGCTATCTAGTACGAGGGAGAGAGTGCCTGCCTCTGCTGAGAAAGGTTTTGACGTGGGGATTGCTGGACATGAGGAAGAGCGTTCCCCAGCCCTGCAAAGTTTAGGCTTTGGTGACTCTGGATGGTCCCAAGGGTCCAGAATTGTCCCTGGGAAAGCTGTCCTCTTTTTCTTTCTCCGGCTGGAAGTAAACAGCTGGCAACCGACTGCCGTACGCAGACGTCCTGGGGGAGCCCCCCGGTTTCATTTGGGACGCACGTGGGTGTCTCACAGAAGAGCCCAAATTCCTAATTGGGGGCACACCAGCATGGAATGTAAGGCTGTTTACAACTGCGTACCCTGAGGCCGTTGGAAGGCCGTACGGACGAGAGCTTTCGAGCGAACAGGGCAGCGCTTCGCCATCATCGTTGCCCGTTCACGGAGCTTAATCAAACGAATGCCTTTACTTCCTGTGGTTCAAACGCAACAGAGGAGTTGGAAGGCATACAGTGCCCTTTGACAGTTGTTACGACGAACGTGAGTGCACAGTGTCTCGTGAAAGAAATCCCTAGCACTGTTGAAGCATCCCGTTAACGCAGGCTTCTTCGCTCCTATGGCACTCCGAGGTGGTACTGACGGGGGAAATCTGGACTTTTACTTGAGGCCGGGGGGGCTCACAATTCTTTTGTCGGCGAGCTCCAGAGTGCTCTTGCTGAAGCTCCCAGCAAGGACCTGAGAGCAGCAGGCCTCACACGAGTACACTCAGACGGCTTCCGTCACGAGTAAACTCAGACCTCTAAAGTGAGGCCTTCCGGCAGCAAAGAGAAGGTGGGCGCGAGGAGTGTGCTTCAGGCAGCTTAGGACCCGCAACTGTCTCGTCTACCACGGAGGGGAATAAGGTTTGCCCAGGGTCGCCCAGTTTCAAAGCTGAGCTCACGTAGTTATCCTCAGTGGTTTCCGATTACCTCAAGGAAACACACGGGAGGAACAGGGCCCTTCCATGGAGGCCCTTTTGGGCACAGGGACCTCTGCGTGGGATCTACTGGGTAAGAATGGCAGTACCTTAGGTAGGCCTCAGGGATCAAGGCTGTCGTCTGGCTCATGCCTTAGCTGTGTTAAGTGTGGAAAACGTGCTGGTCCTCAGGCTGGGCCCACAGCCTAGCTTTCGCTTCTGTGAGAGTGCTGTCCCGAGTCTCCTCCTGGAGCCAGTCGTCAGCACGGTGCCTTTTGGCACTGCAGTTCTCTTTCAGTCAAGGAGGCCGTGCGACTGGCAAAGGGAGTCTGCGCAGCACTGCCTTCGCGAGGCTCTTTGACGACTGGGGCACTCAACCCAGGCAAGCCAGAGAGCAGTACGTTGCCCTTGCTATGAATGTGAAGAGCTTTCTCCAGGGCCCTGTTGAGGCTAAGGTTCCTCAGAAGCCAGGAGCCGCCGTTCCGGCACGGAGAGAAGTCATCCTGCGAACTTGGCGAACGAGCTCCTATCCTGTGTGCCCCCAGGAGCGTCGCAGAGTGAAGGCACTCCGTGGTGGAGTATGGCCTCATGGAAACCACTGCACACCCAACTCCCCCGACGTGAAACACTGGAACTTACCTTGAGGCCTGAGGTCACCTTTCGTTCGGCCGGAGCTGAACATGTGGTGCCGTGGGAGGGGTTCCTAGAAAGGGATCGCCAGCACGGTTTTCGTTTTGAGAGAACACGCAGCCTCGGCCCACAACGACAATCCTGCCGTGCAGAGACGTCGGGCCGCTACTGCTGTTCAGGCAGCTTTGAAGCCAAGCGCAAGGCGCCTCCAAACGGGGAGAAAGCGTACTCTCCCTCCGCGTCCCACGTTCAAGCTGAATGACGCAGCATGTTTCTCGGAAGGCTCTGCCGAGCTATCTAGTACGAGGGAGAGAGTGCCTGCCTCTGCTGAGAAAGGTTTTGACGTGGGGATTGCTGGACATGAGGAAGAGCGTTCCCCAGCCCTGCAAAGTTTAGGCTTTGGTGACTCTGGATGGTCCCAAGGGTCCAGAATTGTCCCTGGGAAAGCTGTCCTCTTTTTCTTTCTCCGGCTGGAAGTAAACAGCTGGCAACCGACTGCCGTACGCAGACGTCCTGGGGGAGCCCCCCGGTTTCATTTGGGACGCACGTGGGTGTCTCACAGAAGAGCCCAAATTCCTAATTGGGGGCACACCAGCATGGAATGTAAGGCTGTTTAGAACTGCGTACCCTGAGGCCGTTGGAAGGCCGTACGGACGAGAGCTTTCGAGCGAACAGGGCAGCGCTTCGCCATCATCGTTGCCCGTTCACGGAGCTTAATCAAACGAATGCCTTTACTTCCTGTGGTTCAAACGCAACAGAGGAGTTGGAAGGCATACAGTGCCCTTTGACAGTTGTTACGACGAACGTGAGTGCACAGTGTCTCGTGAAAGAAATCCCTAGCACTGTTGAAGCATCCCGTTAACGCAGGCTTCTTCGCTCCTATGGCACTCCGAGGTGGTACTGACGGGGGAAATCTGGACTTTTACTTGAGGCCGGGGGGGCTCACAATTCTTTTGTCGGCGAGCTCCAGAGTGCTCTTGCTGAAGCTCCCAGCAAGGACCTGAGAGCAGCAGGCCTCACACGAGTACACTCAGACGGCTTCCGTCACGAGTAAACTCAGACCTCTAAAGTGAGGCCTTCCGGCAGCAAAGAGAAGGTGGGCGCGAGGAGTGTGCTTCAGGCAGCTTAGGACCCGCAACTGTCTCGTCTACCACGGAGGGGAATAAGGTTTGCCCAGGGTCGCCCAGTTTCAAAGCTGAGCTCACGTAGTTATCCTCAGTGGTTTCCGATTACCTCAAGGAAACACACGGGAGGAACAGGGCCCTTCCATGGAGGCCCTTTTGGGCACAGGGACCTCTGCGTGGGATCTACTGGGTAAGTATGGCAGTACCTTAGGTAGGCCTCAGGGACCAAGGCTGTCGTCTGGCTCATGCCTTAGCTGTGTTAAGTGTGGAAAACGTGCTGGTCCTCAGGCTGGGCCCACAGCCTAGCTTTCGCTTCTGTGAGAGTGCTGTCCCGAGTCTCCTCCTGGAGCCAGTCGTCAGCACGGTGCCTTTTGGCACTGCAGTTCTCTTTCAGTCAAGGAGGCCGTGCGACTGGCAAAGGGAGTCTGCGCAGCACCGCCTTCGCGAGGCTCTTTGACGACTGGGGCACTCAACCCAGGCAAGCCAGAGAGCAGTACGTTGCCCTTGCTATGAATGTGAAGAGCTTTCTCCAGGGCCCTGTTGAGGCTAAGGTTCCTCAGAAGCCAGGAGCCGCCGTTCCGGCACGGAGAGAAGTCATCCTGCGAACTTGGCGAACGAGCTCCTATCCTGTGTGCCCCCAGGAGCGTCGCAGAGTGAAGGCACTCCGTGGTGGAGTATGGCCTCATGGAAACCACTGCACACCCAACTCCCCCGACGTGAAACACTGGAACTTACCTTGAGGCCTGAGGTCACCTTTCGTTCGGCCGGAGCTGAACATGTGGTGCCGTGGGAGGGGTTCCTAGAAAGGGATCGCCAGCACGGTTTTCGTTTTGAGAGAACACGCAGCCTCGGCCCACAACGACAATCCTGCCGTGCAGAGACGTCGGGCCGCTAGTGCTGTTCAGGCAGCTTTGAAGCCAAGCGCAAGGCGCCTCCAAACGGGGAGAAAGCGTACTCTCCCCTCCGCGTCCCACGTTCAAGCTGAATGACGCAGCATGTTTCTCGGAAGGCTCTGCCGAGCTATCTAGTACGAGGGAGAGAGTGCCTGCCTCTGCTGAGAAAGGTTTTGACGTGGGGATTGCTGGACATGAGGAAGAGCGTTCCCCAGCCGTGTAAAGTTTAGGCTTTGGTGACTCTGGATGGTCCCAAGGGTCCAGAATTGTCCCTGGGAAAGCTGTCCTCTTTTTCTTTCTCCGGCTGGAAGTAAACAGCTGGCAACCGACTGCCGTACGCAGACGTCCTGGGGGAGCCCCCCGGTTTCATTTGGGACGCACGTGTGTGTCTCACAGAAGAGCCCAAATTCCTAATTGGGGGCACACCAGCATGGAATGTAAGGCTGTTTAGAACTGCGTACCCTGAGGCCGTTGGAAGGCCGTACGGACGAGAGCTTTCGAGCGAACAGGGCAGCGCTTCGCCATCATCGTTGCCCGTTCACCGAGCTTAATCAAACGAATGCCTTTACTTCCTGTGGTTCAAACGCAACAGAGGAGTTGGAAGGCATACAGTGCCCTTTGACAGTTGTTACGACGAACGTGAGTGCACAGTGTCTCGTGAAAGAAATCCCTAGCACTGTTGAAGCATCCCGTTAACGCAGGCTTCTTCGCTCCTATGGCACTCCGAGGTGGTACTGACGGGGGAAATCTGGACTTTTACTTGAGGCCGGGGGGGCTCACAATTCTTTTGTCGGCGAGCTCCAGAGTGCTCTTGCTGAAGCTCCCAGCAAGGACCTGAGAGCAGCAGGCCTCACACGAGTACACTCAGACGGCTTCCGTCACGAGTAAACTCAGACCTCTGAAGTGAGGCCTTCCGGCAGCAAAGAGAAGGTGGGCGCGAGGAGTGTGCTTCAGGCAGCTTAGGACCCGCAACTGTCTCGTCTACCACGGAGGGGAATAAGGTTTGCCCAGGGTCGCCCAGTTTCAAAGCTGAGCTCACGTAGTTATCCTCAGTGGTTTCCGATTACCTCAAGGAAACACACGGGAGGAACAGGGCCCTTCCATGGAGGCCCTTTTGGGCACAGGGACCTCTGCGTGGGATCTACTGGGTAAGAATGGCAGTACCTTAGGTAGGCCTCAGGGATCAAGGCTGTCGTCTGGCTCATGCCTTAGCTGTGTTAAGTGTGGAAAACGTGCTGGTCCTCAGGCTGGGCCCACAGCCTAGCTTTCGCTTCTGTGAGAGTGCTGTCCCGAGTCTCCTCCTGGAGCCAGTCGTCAGCACGGTGCCTTTTGGCACTGCAGTTCTCTTTCAGTCAAGGAGGCCGTGCGACTGGCAAAGGGAGTCTGCGCAGCACTGCCTTCGCGAGGCTCTTTGACGACTGGGGCACTCAACCCAGGCAAGCCAGAGAGCAGTACGTTGCCCTTGCTATGAATGTGAAGAGCTTTTTCCAGGGCCCTGTTGAGGCTAAGGTTCCTCAGAAGCCAGGAGCCGCCGTTCCGGCACGGAGAAAAGTCATCCTGCGAACTTGGCGAACGAGCTCCTATCCTGTGTGCCCCCAGGAGCGTCGCAGAGTGAAGGCACTCCGTGGTGGAGTATGGCCTCATGGAAACCACTGCACACCCAACTCCCCCGACGTGAAACACTGGAACTTACCTTGAGGCCTGAGGTCACCTTTCGTTCGGCCGGAGCTGAACATGTGGTGCCGTGGGAGGGGTTCCTAGAAAGGGATCGCCAGCACGGTTTTCGTTTTGAGAGAACACGCAGCCTCGGCCCACAACGACAATCCTGCCGTGCAGAGACGTCGGGCCGCTACTGCTGTTCAGGCAGCTTTGAAGCCAAGCGCAAGGCGCCTCCAAACGGGGAGAAAGCGTACTCTCCCTCCGCGTCCCACGTTCAAGCTGAATGACGCAGCATGTTTCTCGGAAGGCTCTGCCGAGCTATCTAGTACGAGGGAGAGAGTGCCTGCCTCTGCTGAGAAAGGTTTTGACGTGGGGATTGCTGGACATGAGGAAGAGCGTTCCCCAGCCGTGTAAAGTTTAGGCTTTGGTGACTCTGGATGGTCCCAAGGGTCCAGAATTGTCCCTGGGAAAGCTGTCCTCTTTTTCTTTCTCCGGCTGGAAGTAAACAGCTGGCAACCGACTGCCGTACGCAGACGTCCTGGGGGAGCCCCCCGGTTTCATTTGGGACGCACGTGTGTGTCTCACAGAAGAGCCCAAATTCCTAATTGGGGGCACACCAGCATGGAATGTAAGGCTGTTTAGAACTGCGTACCCTGAGGCCGTTGGAAGGCCGTACGGACGAGAGCTTTCGAGCGAACAGGGCAGCGCTTCGCCATCATCGTTGCCCGTTCACCGAGCTTAATCAAACGAATGCCTTTACTTCCTGTGGTTCAAACGCAACAGAGGAGTTGGAAGGCATACAGTGCCCTTTGACAGTTGTTACGACGAACGTGAGTGCACAGTGTCTCGTGAAAGAAATCCCTAGCACTGTTGAAGCATCCCGTTAACGCAGGCTTCTTCGCTCCTATGGCACTCCGAGGTGGTACTGACGGGGGAAATCTGGACTTTTACTTGAGGCCGGGGGGGCTCACAATTCTTTTGTCGGCGAGCTCCAGAGTGCTCTTGCTGAAGCTCCCAGCAAGGACCTGAGAGCAGCAGGCCTCACACGAGTACACTCAGACGGCTTCCGTCACGAGTAAACTCAGACCTCTGAAGTGAGGCCTTCCGGCAGCAAAGAGAAGGTGGGCGCGAGGAGTGTGCTTCAGGCAGCTTAGGACCCGCAACTGTCTCGTCTACCACGGAGGGGAATAAGGTTTGCCCAGGGTCGCCCAGTTTCAAAGCTGAGCTCACGTAGTTATCCTCAGTGGTTTCCGATTACCTCAAGGAAACACACGGGAGGAACAGGGCCCTTCCATGGAGGCCCTTTTGGGCACAGGGACCTCTGCGTGGGATCTACTGGGTAAGAATGGCAGTACCTTAGGTAGGCCTCAGGGATCAAGGCTGTCGTCTGGCTCATGCCTTAGCTGTGTTAAGTGTGGAAAACGTGCTGGTCCTCAGGCTGGGCCCACAGCCTAGCTTTCGCTTCTGTGAGAGTGCTGTCCCGAGTCTCCTCCTGGAGCCAGTCGTCAACACGGTGCCTTTTGGCACTGCAGTTCTCTTTCAGTCAAGGAGGCCGTGCGACTGGCAAAGGGAGTCTGCGCAGCACCGCCTTCGCGAGGCTCTTTGACGACTGGGGCACTCAACCCAGGCAAGCCAGAGAGCAGTACGTTGCCCTTGCTATGAATGTGAAGAGCTTTCTCCAGGGCCCTGTTGAGGCTAAGGTTCCTCAGAAGCCAGGAGCCGCCGTTCCGGCACGGAGAGAAGTCATCCTGCGAACTTGGCGAACGAGCTCCTATCCTGTGTGCCCCCAGGAGCGTCGCAGAGTGAAGGCACTCCGTGGTGGAGTATGGCCTCATGGAAACCACTGCACACCCAACTCCCCCGACGTGAAACACTGGAACTTACCTTGAGGCCTGAGGTCACCTTTCGTTCGGCCGGAGCTGAACATGTGGTGCCGTGGGAGGGGTTCCTAGAAAGGGATCGCCAGCACGGTTTTCGTTTTGAGAGAACACGCAGCCTCGGCCCACAACGACAATCCTGCCGTGCAGAGACGTCGGGCCGCTAGTGCTGTTCAGGCAGCTTTGAAGCCAAGCGCAAGGCGCCTCCAAACGGGGAGAAAGCGTACTCTCCCCTCCGCGTCCCACGTTCAAGCTGAATGACGCAGCATGTTTCTCGGAAGGCTCTGCCGAGCTATCTAGTACGAGGGAGAGAGTGCCTGCCTCTGCTGAGAAAGGTTTTGACGTGGGGATTGCTGGACATGAGGAAGAGCGTTCCCCAGCCCTGCAAAGTTTAGGCTTTGGTGACTCTGGATGGTACCAAGGGTCCAGAATTGTCCCTGGGAAAGCTGTCCTCTTTTTCTTTCTCCGGCTGGAAGTAAACAGCTGGCAACCGACTGCCGTACGCAGACGTCCTGGGGGAGCCCCCCGGTTTCATTTGGGACGCACGTGGGTGTCTCACAGAAGAGCCCAAATTCCTAATTGGGGGCACACCAGCATGGAATGTAAGGCTGTTTACAACTGCGTACCCTGAGGCCGTTGGAAGGCCGTACGGACGAGAGCTTTCGAGCGAACAGGGCAGCGCTTCGCCATCATCGTTGCCCGTTCACGGAGCTTAATCAAACGAATGCCTTTACTTCCTGTGGTTCAAACGCAACAGAGGAGTTGGAAGGCATACAGTGCCCTTTGACAGTTGTTACGACGAACGTGAATGCACAGTGTCTCGTGAAAGAAATCCCTAGCACTGTTGAAGCATCCCGTTAACGCAGGCTTCTTCGCTCCTATGGCACTCCGAGGTGGTACTGACGGGGGAAATCTGGACTTTTACTTGAGGCCGGGGGGGCTCACAATTCTTTTGTCGGCGAGCTCCAGAGTGCTCTTGCTGAAGCTCCCAGCAAGGACCTGAGAGCAGCAGGCCTCACACGAGTACACTCAGACGGCTTCCGTCACGAGTAAACTCAGACCTCTGAAGTGAGGCCTTCCGGCAGCAAAGAGAAGGTGGGCGCGAGGAGTGTGCTTCAGGCAGCTTAGGACCCGCAACTGTCTCGTCTACCACGGAGGGGAATAAGGTTTGCCCAGGGTCGCCCAGTTTCAAAGCTGAGCTCACGTAGTTATCCTCAGTGGTTTCCGATTACCTCAAGGAAACACACGGGAGGAACAGGGCCCTTCCATGGAGGCCCTTTTGGGCACAGGGACCTCTGCGTGGGATCTACTGGGTAAGAATGGCAGTACCTTAGGTAGGCCTCAGGGATCAAGGCTGTCGTCTGGCTCATGCCTTAGCTGTGTTAAGTGTGGAAAACGTGCTGGTCCTCAGGCTGGGCCCACAGCCTAGCTTTCGCTTCTGTGAGAGTGCTGTCCCGAGTCTCCTCCTGGAGCCAGTCGTCAGCACGGTGCCTTTTGGCACTGCAGTTCTCTTTCAGTCAAGGAGGCCGTGCGACTGGCAAAGGGAGTCTGCGCAGCACTGCCTTCGCGAGGCTCTTTGACGACTGGGGCACTCAACCCAGGCAAGCCAGAGAGCAGTACGTTGCCCTTGCTATGAATGTGAAGAGCTTTCTCCAGGGCCCTGTTGAGGCTAAGGTTCCTCAGAAGCCAGGAGCCGCCGTTCCGGCACGGAGAAAAGTCATCCTGCGAACTTGGCGAACGAGCTCCTATCCTGTGTGCCCCCAGGAGCGTCGCAGAGTGAAGGCACTCCGTGGTGGAGTATGGCCTCATGGAAACCACTGCACACCCAACTCCCCCGACGTGAAACACTGGAACTTACCTTGAGGCCTGAGGTCACCTTTCGTTCGGCCGGAGCTGAACATGTGGTGCCGTGGGAGGGGTTCCTAGAAAGGGATCGCCAGCACGGTTTTCGTTTTGAGAGAACACGCAGCCTCGGCCCACAACGACAATCCTGCCGTGCAGAGACGTCGGGCCGCTACTGCTGTTCAGGCAGCTTTGAAGCCAAGCGCAAGGCGCCTCCAAACGGGGAGAAAGCGTACTTTCCCTCCGCGTCCCACGTTCAAGCTGAATGACGCAGCATGTTTCTCGGAAGGCTCTGCCGAGCTATCTAGTACGAGGGAGAGAGTGCCTGCCTCTGCTGAGAAAGGTTTTGACGTGGGGATTGCTGGACATGAGGAAGAGCGTTCCCCAGCCGTGTAAAGTTTAGGCTTTGGTGACTCTGGATGGTCCCAAGGGTCCAGAATTGTCCCTGGGAAAGCTGTCCTCTTTTTCTTTCTCCGGCTGGAAGTAAACAGCTGGCAACCGACTGCCGTACGCAGACGTCCTGGGGGAGCCCCCCGGTTTCATTTGGGACGCACGTGTGTGTCTCACAGAAGAGCCCAAATTCCTAATTGGGGGCACACCAGCATGGAATGTAAGGCTGTTTAGAACTGCGTACCCTGAGGCCGTTGGAAGGCCGTACGGACGAGAGCTTTCGAGCGAACAGGGCAGCGCTTCGCCATCATCGTTGCCCGTTCACCGAGCTTAATCAAACGAATGCCTTTACTTCCTGTGGTTCAAACGCAACAGAGGAGTTGGAAGGCATACAGTGCCCTTTGACAGTTGTTACGACGAACGTGAGTGCACAGTGTCTCGTGAAAGAAATCCCTAGCACTGTTGAAGCATCCCGTTAACGCAGGCTTCTTCGCTCCTATGGCACTCCGAGGTGGTACTGACGGGGGAAATCTGGACTTTTACTTGAGGCCGGGGGGGCTCACAATTCTTTTGTCGGCGAGCTCCAGAGTGCTCTTGCTGAAGCTCCCAGCAAGGACCTGAGAGCAGCAGGCCTCACACGAGTACACTCAGACGGCTTCCGTCACGAGTAAACTCAGACCTCTTAAGTGAGGCCTTCCGGCAGCAAAGAGAAGGTGGGCGCGAGGAGTGTGCTTCAGGCAGCTTAGGACCCGCAACTGTCTCGTCTACCACGGAGGGGAATAAGGTTTGCCCAGGGTCGCCCATATTCAAAGCAGAGCTCACGTAGTTATCCTCAGTGGTTTCCGATTTCCTGAAGGAAACACACGGGAGGAACAGGGCCCTTCCATGGAGGCCCTTTTGGGCACAGGGACCTCTGCGTGGGATCTACTGAGTAAGTATGGCAGTACCTTAGGTAGGCCTCATGGACCAAGGCTGTCGTTTGGCTCATGCCTTAGCTGTGTTAAGTGTGGAAAACGTGCTGGTCCTCAGGCTGGGCCCACAGCCTAGCTTTCGCTTCTGTGAGAGTGCTGTCCCGAGTCTCCTCCTGGAGCCAGTCGTCAGCACGGTGCATTTTGGCATTGCAGTTCTCTTTCAGTCAGGGAGGCCGGGCGACTGGCAAAGGGAGTCTGTGCAGCACTGCCTTCGCGAGGCTCTTTGACGACTGGGGCACTCAACCCAGGCAAGCCAGAGAGCAGTACGTTGCCCTTGCTATGAATGTGAAGAGCTTTCTCCAGGGCCCTGTTGAGGCTAAGGTTCCTCAGAAGCCAGGAGCCGCCGTTCCGGCACGGAGAGAAGTCATCCTGCGAACTTGGCGAACGAGCTCCTATCCTGTGTGCCCCCAGGAGCGTCGCAGAGTGAAGGCACTCCGTGGTGGAGTATGGCCTCATGGAAACCACTGCACACCCAACTCCCCCGACGTGAAACACTGGAACTTACCTTGAGGCCTGAGGTCACCTTTCGTTCGGCCGGAGCTGAACATGTGGTGCCGTGGGAGGAGTTCCTAGAAATGGATCGCCAGCACGGTTTTCGTTTTGAGAGAACACGCAGCCTCGGCCCACAACGACAATCCTGCCGTGCAGAGACGTCGGGCCGCTAGTGCTGTTCAGGCAGCTTTGAAGCCAAGCGCAAGGCGCCTCCAAACGGGGAGAAAGCGTACTCTCCCCTCCGCGTCCCACGTTCAAGCTGAATGACGCAGCATGTTTTTCGGAAGGCTCTGCCGAGCTATCTAGTACAAGGGAGAGAGTGCCTGCCTCTGCTGAGAAAGGTTTTGACGTGGGGATTGCTGGACATGAGGAAGAGCGTTCCCCAGGCCGTGCAAAGTTTAGGCTTTGGTGACTCTGGATGGTCCCAAGGGTCCAGAATTGTCCCTGGGAAAGCTGTCCTCTTCTTCTTTCTCCGGCTGGAAGTAAACAGCTGGCAACCGACTGCCGTACGCAGACGTCCTGGGGGAGCCCCCTGGTTTCATTTGGGACGCACGTGGGTGTCTCACAGAAGAGCCCAAATTCCTACTTGGGGGCACACCAGCATGGAATGTAAGGTTGTTTACAACTGCGTACCCTGAGGCCGTTGGAAGGCCGTACAGACGAGAGCTTTCGAGCGAACAGGGCAGCGCTTCGACATCATCGTTGCACATTCACGGAGCTGAATCAAACGAACGCATTTACTTTCTGTGGCTCAAACACAGCCGAGGAGTTGGAAGGCATACAGTGCCCTTTGACAGTTGTTACAACGAACGTGAGTGCACAGTGTATCGTGAAATACCTTCCACGGTCGAAGCATTCCGTTAAGGCATGCCCCTCCGCTCCCTCTGGCGCTCCGAGGTGTTACTAACTGGGGAAATCTGGACTTTTGCTTGATCCCGGGGTGGGGCGGGGGGACTCAAAATTCTTCTCCGGGTGAGCTCCAGAGCGCTCCTGCTGAAGCTCCCAGCAAGGAACTGAGAGCAGCAGGCCTCACACGAGTACACTCAGACTTCTTCTGTCACGAGTCAACTCAGACTTCTTATGTGAGGCCTTCCGGCAGCAAAGAGAAGGTGCGCGCGAGGAGTGTGCTTCAGGCAGCTCAGGACCCGCCACTGTCTCGTCTGCCACGGAGGGGAATAAGGTTTGGCCAGGGTCGCCCAGCTTCATACCTGAGCTCATACGGGTATCCTCAGTGGTTTCTGATTACCTCAAGGAAACACAACGGGAGGAACAGGGCCCTTCCATGGAGGCCCTTTTGGGCACAGGGACCTCTGCGTGGGATCTACTGGGTAAGTATGGCAGTACCTTAGGGAGGCCTCAGGGACCAAGGCTCTCTGGCTCACGCCTAGCTGTGCAAAGAAGTGTGGCAAACGTACGTACTGCTCCTCAGGCTGGGCCCACAGCCTAGCTTTCGCTTCTCTGAGAGTGCTGTCCCGAGTCTCTTCCTGGAGCCAGTCGTCAGCACGGTGCCTTTTGGCACTGCAGTTCTCTTTCAGTCAGGGAGGCCGTGCGACTGGCAAAGGGAGTCTGCGCAGCACTGCCTTCGCGAGGCTCTTTGACGACTGGGGCACTCAACCCAGGCAAGCCAGAGAGCAGTACGTTGCCCTTGCTATGAATGTGAAGAGCTTTCTCCAGGGCCCTGTTGAGGCTAAGGTTCCTCAGAAGCCAGGAGCCGCCGTTCCGGCACGGAGAGAAGTCATCCTGCGAACTTGGCGAACGAGCTCCTATCCTGTGTGCCCCCAGGAGCGTCGCAGAGTGAAGGCACTCCGTGGTGGAGTATGGCCTCATGGAAACCACTGCACACCCAACTCCCCCGACGTGAAACACTTACCTTGAGGCCTGAGGTCACCTTTCGTTCGGCCGGAGCTGAACATGTGGTGCCGTGGGAGGAGTTCCTAGAAAGGGATCGCCAGCACGGTTTTCGTTTTGAGAGAACACGCAGCCTCGGCCCACAACGACAATCCTGCCGTGCAGAGACGTCGGGCCGCTAGTGCTGTTCAGGCAGCTTTGAAGCCAAGCGCAAGGCGCCTCCAAACGGGGAGAAAGCGTACTCTCCCCTCCGCGTCCCACGTTCAAGCTGAATGACGCAGCATGTTTCTCGGAAGGCTCTGCCGAGCTATCTAGTACGAGGGAGAGAGCGCCTGCCTCTTCTGAGAAAGGTTTTGACGTGGGGATTGCTGGACATGAGGAAGAGCGTTCCCCAGGCCGTGCAAAGTTTAGGCTTTGGTGACTGGATGGTCCCAAGGGTCCAGAATTGTCCCTGGGAAAGCTGTCCTCGTTTTCTTTCTCCGGCTGGAAGTAAACAGCTGGCAACCGACTGCCGTACGCAGACGTCCTGGGGGAGCCCCCCGGTTTCATTTGGGACGCACGTGGGTGTCTCACAGAAGAGCCCAAATTCCTAATTGGGGGCACACCAGCATGGAATGTAAGGCTGTTTACAACTGCGTACCCTGAGGCCGTTGGAAGGCCGTACGGACGAGAGCTTTCGAGCGAACAGGGCAGCGCTTCGCCATCATCGTTGCCCGTTCACGGAGCTTAATCAAACGAATGCCTTTACTTCCTGTGGCTCAAACGAAACAGAGGAGTTGGAAGGCATACAGTGCCCTTTGACAGTTGTTACGACGAACGTGAGTGCAGTGTCTCGTGAAAGAAATCCCTAGCACTGTTGAAGCATCCCGTTAACGCAGGCTTCTTCGCTCCTATGGCACTCCGAGGTGGTACTGACGGGGGAAATCTGGACTTTTACTTGAGGCCGGGGGGGCTCACAATTCTTTTGTCGGCGAGCTCCAGAGTGCTCTTGCTGAAGCTCCCAGCAAGGACCTGAGAGCAGCAGGCCTCACACGAGTACACTCAGACGGCTTCCGTCACGAGTAAACTCAGACCTCTTAAGTGAGGCCTTCCGGCAGCAAAGAGAAGGTGGGCGCGAGGAGTGTGCTTCAGGCAGCTTAGGACCCGCAACTGTCTCGTCTACCACGGAGGGGAATAAGGTTTGCCCAGGGTCGCCCAGTTTCAAAGCTGAGCTCACGTAGTTATCCTCAGTGGTTTCCGATTACCTCAAGGAAACACACGGGAGGAACAGGGCCCTTCCATGGAGGCCCTTTTGGGCACAGGGACCTCTGCGTGGGATCTACTGGGTAAGTATGGCAGTACCTTAGGTAGGCCTCAGGGATCAAGGCTGTCGTCTGGCTCATGCCTTAGCTGTGTTAAGTGTGGAAAACGTGCTGGTCCTCAGGCTGGGCCCACAGCCTAGCTTTCGCTTCTGTGAGAGTGCTGTCCCGAGTCTCCTCCTGGAGCCAGTCGTCAGCACGGTGCCTTTTGGCACTGCAGTTCTCTTTCAGTCAAGGAGGCCGTGCGACTGGCAAAGGGAGTCTGCGCAGCACTGCCTTCGCGAGGCTCTTTGACGACTGGGGCACTCAACCCAGGCAAGCCAGAGAACAGTACGTTGCCCTTGCTATGAACGTGAAGAGCTGTCTCCAGGGGCCTGCTTAGGCCAAGGTTCCTCAGAAGCCAGGAGCCGCCGTTCCGGCACGGAGAAAGGTCATCGTGCGGAACTGGTGAATGGGCTCCTATCCTGTGTGCCCCCAGGACCGTCGCAGGGTTAAGGCACTCCGTGGTGGAGGACGGCCTCGTTGGAGACCCCTGCACACCCAACTCCCCTGACGTGAAACACTGGAACTTCACCTTGAGGCCTGAGGTCACCTTCCACTTGGCCGGAGCTGAACCTGGGGTGCCGTGGGAGGAGTTCCTAGAAAGGGATTGCCAGCACGGTTTTCGCTTTGGGAGAACATGCAGCCTTGGCCCACAACGACAGTCCTGCCGTGCAGAGACGTCGGGCCGCTACTGCTGTTCAGGCAGCTTTGAAGCCAAGCGCAAGGCGCCTCCAAACGGGGAGAAAGCGTACTCTCCCCTCCGCGTCCCACGTTCAAGCTGAATGACGCAGCATGTTTCTCGGAAGGCTCTGCCGAGCTATCTAGTACGAGGGAGAGAGCGCCTGCCTCTTCTGAGAAAGGTTTTGACGTGGGGATTGCTGGACATGAGGAAGAGCGTTCCCCAGGCCGTGCAAAGTTTAGGCTTTGGTGACTGGATGGTCCCAAGGGTCCAGAATTGTCCCTGGGAAAGCTGTCCTCGTTTTCTTTCTCCGGCTGGAAGTAAACAGCTGGCAACCGACTGCCGTACGCAGACGTCCTGGGGGAGCCCCCCGGTTTCATTTGGGACGCACGTGGGTGTCTCACAGAAGAGCCCAAATTCCTAATTGGGGGCACACCAGCATGGAATGTAAGGCTGTTTACAACTGCGTACCCTGAGGCCGTTGGAAGGCCGTACGGACGAGAGCTTTCGAGCGAACAGGGCAGCGCTTCGCCATCATCGTTGCCCGTTCACGGAGCTTAATCAAACGAATGCCTTTACTTCCTGTGGTTCAAACGCAACAGAGGAGTTGGAAGGCATACAGTGCCCTTTGACAGTTGTTACGACGAACGTGAGTGCACAGTGTCTCGTGAAAGAAATGCCTAGCACTGTTGAAGCATCCCGTTAACGCAGGCTTCTTCGCTCCTATGGCACTCCGAGGTGGTACTGACGGGGGAAATCTGGACTTTTACTTGAGGCCGGGGGGGCTCACAATTCTTTTGTCGGCGAGCTCCAGAGTGCTCTTGCTGAAGCTCCCAGCAAGGACCTGAGAGCAGCAGGCCTCACACGAGTACACTCAGACGGCTTCCGTCACGAGTAAACTCAGACCTCTTAAGTGAGGCCTTCCGGCAGCAAAGAGAAGGTGGGCGCGAGGAGTGTGCTTCAGGCAGCTTAGGACCCGCAACTGTCTCGTCTACCACGGAGGGGAATAAGGTTTGCCCAGGGTCGCCCAGTTTCAAAGCTGAGCTCACGTAGTTATCCTCAGTGGTTTCCGATTACCTCAAGGAAACACACGGGAGGAACAGGGCCCTTCCATGGAGGCCCTTTTGGGCACAGGGACCTCTGCGTGGGATCTACTGGGTAAGTATGGCAGTACCTTAGGTAGGCCTCAGGGATCAAGGCTGTCGTCTGGCTCATGCCTTAGCTGTGTTAAGTGTGGAAAACGTGCTGGTCCTCAGGCTGGGCCCACAGCCTAGCTTTCGCTTCTGTGAGAGTGCTGTCCCGAGTCTCCTCCTGGAGCCAGTCGTCAGCACGGTGCCTTTTGGCACTGCAGTTCTCTTTCAGTCAAGGAGGCCGTGCGACTGGCAAAGGGAGTCTGCGCAGCACCGCCTTCGTGAGGCTCCTTGACGACTGGGGCACTCAACCCAGGCAAGCCAGAGAGCAGTACGTTGCCCTTGCTATGAATGTGAAGAGCTTTCTCCAGGGCCCTGTTGAGGCTAAGGTTCCTCAGAAGCCAGGAGCCGCCGTTCCGGCACGGAGAGAAGTCATCCTGCGAACTTGGCGAACGAGCTCCTATCCTGTGTGCCCCCAGGAGCGTCGCAGAGTGAAGGCACTCCGTGGTGGAGTATGGCCTCATGGAAACCACTGCACACCCAACTCCCCCGACGTGAAACACTGGAACTTACCTTGAGGCCTGAGGTCACCTTTCGTTCGGCCGGAGCTGAACATGTGGTGCCGTGGGAGGGGTTCCTAGAAAGGGATTGCCAGCACGGTTTTCGTTTTGAGAGAACACGCAGCCTCGGCCCACAACGACAATCCTGCCGTGCAGAGACGTCGGGCCGCTAGTGCTGTTCAGGCAGCTTTGAAGCCAAGCGCAAGGCGCCTCCAAACGGGGAGAAAGCGTACTCTCCCCTCCGCGTCCCACGTTCAAGCTGAATGACGCAGCATGTTTCTCGGAAGGCTCTGCCGAGCTATCTAGTACGAGGGAGAGAGCGCCTGCCGCTGCTGAGAAAGGTTTTGACGTGGGGATTGCTGGACATGAGGAAGAGCGTTCCCCAGGCCGTGCAAAGTTTAGGCTTTGGTGACTCTGGATGGTCCCAAGGGTCCAGAATTGTCCCTGGGAAAGCTGTCCTCTTCTTCTTTCTCCGGCTGGAAGTAAACAGCTGGCAACCGACTGCCGTACGCAGACGTCCTGGGGGAGCCCCCCGGTTTCATTTGGGACGCACGTGGGTGTCTCACAGAAGAGCCCAAATTCCTAATTGGGGGCACACCAGCATGGAATGTAAGGCTGTTTACAACTGCGTACCCTGAGGCCGTTGGAAGGCCGTACGGACGAGAGCTTTCGAGCGAACAGGGCAGCGCTTCGCCATCATCGTTGCCCGTTCACGGAGCTTAATCAAACGAATGCCTTTACTTCCTGTGGTTCAAACGCAACAGAGGAGTTGGAAGGCATACAGTGCCCTTTGACAGTTGTTACGACGAACGTGAGTGCACAGTGTCTCGTGAAAGAAATCCCTAGCACTGTTGAAGCATCCCGTTAACGCAGGTTTCTTCGCTCCTATGGCACTCCGAGGTGGTACTGACGGGGGAAATCTGGACTTTTACTTGAGGCCGGGGGGGCTCACAATTCTTTTGTCGGCGAGCTCCAGAGTGCTCTTGCTGAAGCTCCCAGCAAGGACCTGAGAGCAGCAGGCCTCACACGAGTACACTCAGACGGCTTCCGTCACGAGTAAACTCAGACCTCTGAAGTGAGGCCTTCCGGCAGCAAAGAGAAGGTGGGCGCGAGGAGTGTGCTTCAGGCAGCTTAGGACCCGCCACTGTCTCGTCTACCACGGAGGGGAATAAGGTTTGCCCAGGGTCGCCCAGTTTCAAAGCTGAGCTCACGTAGTTATCCTCAGTGGTTTCCGATTACCTCAAGGAAACACACGGGAGGAACAGGGCCCTTCCATGGAGGCCCTTTTGGGCACAGGGACCTCTGCGTGGGATCTACTGGGTAAGTATGGCAGTACCTTAGATAGGCCTCAGGGACCAAGGCTGTCGTCTGGCTCATGCCTTAGCTGTGTTAAGGGTGGAAAACGTGCTGGTCCTCAGGCTGGGCCCACAGCCTAGCTTTCGCTTCTGTGAGAGTGCTGTCCCGAGTCTCCTCCTGGAGCCAGTCGTCAGCACGGTGCCTTTTGGCACTGCAGTTCTCTTTCAGTCAAGGAGGCCGTGCGACTGGCAAAGGGAGTCTGCGCAGCACCGCCTTCGCGAGGCTCTTTGACGACTGGGGCACTCAACCCAGGCAAGCCAGAGAGCAGTACGTGGCCCTTGCTATGAATGTGAAGAGCTTTCTCCAGGGCCCTGTTGAGGCTAAGGTTCCTCAGAAGCCAGGAGCCGCCGTTCCGGCTCGGAGAGAAGTCATCCTGCGAATTTGGCGAACCAGCTCCTATCCTGTGTGCCCCCAGGAGCGTCGCAGAGTGAAGGCACTCCGTGGTGGAGTATGGCCTCATGGAAACCACTGCACACCCAACTCCCCCGACGTGAAACACTGGAACTTACCTTGAGGCCTGAGGTCACCTTTCGTTCGGCCGGAGCTGAACATGTGGTGCCGTGGGAGGGGTTCCTAGAAAGGGATCGCCAGCACGGTTTTCGTTTTGAGAGAACACGCAGCCTCGGCCCACAACGACAATCCTGCCGTGCAGAGACGTCGGGCCGCTAGTGCTGTTCAGGCAGCTTTGAAACCAAGCGCAAGGCGCCTCCAAACGGGGAGAAAGCGTACTCTCCCCTCCGCGTCCCACGTTCAAGCTGAATGACGCAGCATGTTTCTCGGAAGGCTCTGCCGAGCTTTCTAGTACGAGGGAGAGAGTGCCTGCCTCTGCTGAGAAAGGTTTTGACGTGGGGATTGCTGGACATGAGGAAGTGTTCCCCAGGCCGTGCAAAGTTTAGGCTTTGGTGACTCTGGATGGTCCCAAGGGTCCAGAATTGTCCCTGGGAAAGCTGTCCTCTTCTTCTTTCTCCGGCTGGAAGTAAACAGCTGGCAACCGACTGCCGTACGCAGACGTCCTGGGGGAGCCCCCTGGTTTCATTTGGGACGCACGTGGGTGTCTCACAGAAGAGCCCAAATTCCTAATTGGGGGCACACCAGCATGGAATGTAAGGCTGTTTACAACTGCGTACCCTGAGGCCGTTGGAAGGCCGTACGGACGAGAGCTTTCGAGCGAACAGGGCAGCGCTTCGCCATCATCGTTGCCCGTTCACGGAGCTTAATCAAACGAATGCCTTTACTTCCTGTGGTTCAAACGCAACAGAGGAGTTGGAAGGCATACAGTGCCCTTTGACAGTTGTTACGACGAACGTGAGTGCACAGTGTCTCGTGAAAGAAATCCCTACCACTTTTGAAGCATCCCGTTAACGCAGGCTTCTTCGCTCCTATGGCACTCCGAGGTGGTACTGACGGGGGAAATCTGGACTTTTACTTGAGGCCGGGGGGGCTCACAATTCTTTTGTCGGCGAGCTCCAGAGTGCTCTTGCTGAACCTCCCAGCAAGGACCTGAGAGCAGCAGGCCTCACACGAGTACACTCAGACGGCTTCCGTCACGAGTAAACTCAGACCTCTTAAGTGAGGCCTTCCGGCAGCAAAGAGAAGGTGGGCGCGAGGAGTGTGCTTCAGGCAGCTTAGGACCCGCAACTGTCTCGTCTACCACGGAGGGGAATAAGGTTTGCCCAGGGTCGCCCAGTTTCAAAGCTGAGCTCACGTAGTTATCCTCAGTGGTTTCCGATTACCTCAAGGAAACACACGGGAGGAACAGGGCCCTTCCATGGAGGCCCTTTTGGGCACAGGGACCTCTGCGTGGGATCTACTGGGTAAGTATGGCAGTACCTTAGGTAGGCCTCAGGGATCAAGGCTGTCGTCTGGCTCATGCCTTAGCTGTGTTAAGTGTGGAAAACGTGCTGGTCCTCAGGCTGGGCCCACAGCCTAGCTTTCGCTTCTGTGAGAGTGCTGTCCCGAGTCTCCTCCTGGAGCCAGTCGTCAACACGGTGCCTTTTGGCACTGCAGTTCTCTTTCAGTCAAGGAGGCCGTGCGACTGGCAAAGGGAGTCTGCGCAGCACCGCCTTCGCGAGGCTCTTTGACGACCGGGGCACTCAACCCAGGCAAGCCAGAGAGCAGTACGTTGCCCTTGCTATGAATGTGAAGAGCTTTCTCCAGGGCCCTGTTGAGGCTAAGGTTCCTCAGAAGCCAGGAGCCGCCGTTCCGGCACGGAGAGAAGTCATCCTGCGAACTTGGCGAACGAGCTCCTATCCTGTGTGCCCCCAGGAGCGTCGCAGAGTGAAGGCACTCCGTGGTGGAGTATGGCCTCATGGAAACCACTGCACACCCAACTCCCCCGACGTGAAACACTGGAACTTACCTTGAGGCCTGAGGTCACCTTTCGTTCGGCCGGAGCTGAACATGTGGTGCCGTGGGAGGAGTTCCTAGAAAGGGATCGCCAGCACGGTTTTCGTTTTGAGAGAACACGCAGCCTCGGCCCACAACGACAATCCTGCCGTGCAGAGACGTCGGGCCGCTAGTGCTGTTCAGGCAGCTTTGAAGCCAAGCGCAAGGCGCCTCCAAACGGGGAGAAAGCGTACTCTCCCCTCCGCGTCCCACGTTCAAGCTGAATGACGCAGCATGTTTCTCGGAAGGCTCTGCCGAGCTTTCTAGTACGAGGGAGAGAGTGCCTGCCTCTGCTGAGAAAGGTTTTGACGTGGGGATTGCTGGACATGAGGAAGAGCGTTCCCCAGGCCGTGCAAAGTTTAGGCTTTGGTGACTCTGGATGGTCCCAAGGGTCCAGAATTGTCCCTGGGAAAGCTGTCCTCTTCTTCTTTCTCCGGCTGGAAGTAAACAGCTGGCAACCGACTGCCGTACGCAGACGTCCTGGGGGAGCCCCCCGGTTTCATTTGGGACGCACGTGGGTGTCTCACAGAAGAGCCCAAATTCCTAATTGGGGGCACACCAGCATGGAATGTAAGGCTGTTTACAACTGCGTACCCTGAGGCCGTTGGAAGGCCGTACGGACGAGAGCTTTCGAGCGAACAGGGCAGCGCTTCGCCATCATCGTTGCCCGTTCACGGAGCTTAATCAAACGAATGCCTTTACTTCCTGTGGTTCAAACGCAACAGAGGAGTTGGAAGGCATACAGTGCCCTTTGACAGTTGTTACGACGAACGTGAGTGCACAGTGTCTCGTGAAAGAAATCCCTAGCACTGTTGAAGCATCCCGTTAACGCAGGCTTCTTCGCTCCTATGGCACTCCGAGGTGGTACTGACGGGGGAAATCTGGACTTTTACTTGAGGCCGGGGGGGCTCACAATTCTTTTGTCGGCGAGCTCCAGAGTGCTCTTGCTGAAGCTCCTAGCAAGGACCTGAGAGCAGCAGGCCTCACACGAGTACACTCAGACGGCTTCCGTCACGAGTAAACTCAGACCTATGAAGTGAGGCCTTCCGGCAGCAAAGAGAAGGTGGGCGCGAGGAGTGTGCTTCAGGCAGCTTAGGACCCGCAACTGTCTCGTCTACCACGGAGGGGAATAAGGTTTGCCCAGGGTCGCCCAGTTTCAAAGCTGAGCTCACGTAGTTATCCTCAGTGGTTTCCGATTACCTCAAGGAAACACACGGGAGGAACAGGGCCCTTCCATGGAGGCCCTTTTGGGCACAGGGACCTCTGCGTGGGATCTACTGGGTAAGTATGGCAGTACCTTAGGTAGGCCTCAGGGACCAAGGCTGTCGTCTGGCTCATGCCTTATCTGTGTTAAGTGTGGAAAACGTGCTGGTCCTCAGGCTGGGCCCACAGCCTAGCTTTCGCTTCTGTGAGAGTGCTGTCCCGAGTCTCCTCCTGGAGCCAGTCGTCAGCACGGTGCCTTTTGGCACTGCAGTTCTCTTTCAGTCAAGGAGGCCGTGCGACTGGCAAAGGGAGTCTGCGCAGCACCGCCTTCGCGAGGCTCTTTGACGACTGGGGCACTCAACCCAGGCAAGTCAGAGAGCAGTACGTTGCCCTTGCTATGAATGTGAAGAGCTTTCTCCAGGGCCCTGTTGAGGCTAAGGTTCCTCAGAAGCCAGGAGCCGCCGTTCCGGCACGGAGAGAAGTCATCCTGCGAACTTGGCGAACGAGCTCCTATCCTGTGTGCCCCCAGGAGCGTCGCAGAGTGAAGGCACTCCGTGGTGGAGTATGGCCTCATGGAAACCACTGCACACCCAACTCCCCCGACGTGAAACACTGGAACTTACCTTGAGGCCTGAGGTCACCTTTCGTTCGGCCGGAGCTGAACATGTGGTGCCGTGGGAGGGGTTCCTAGAAAGGGATCGCCAGCACGGTTTTCGTTTTGAGAGAACACGCAGCCTCGGCCCACAACGACAATCCTGCCGTGCAGAGACGTCGGGCCGCTAGTGCTGTTCAGGCAGCTTTGAAGCCAAGCGCAAGGCGCCTCCAAACGGGGAGAAAGCGTACTCTCCCCTCCGCGTCCCACGTTCAAGCTGAATGACGCAGCATGTTTCTCGGAAGGCTCTGCCGAGCTATCTAGTACGAGGGAGAGAGCGCCTGCCTCTGCTGAGAAAGGTTTTGACGTGGGGATTGCTGGACATGAGGAAGAGCGTTCCCCAGCCCTGCAAAGTTTAGGCTTTGGTGACTCTGGATGGTCCCAAGGGTCCAGAATTGTCCCTGGGAAAGCTGTCCTCTTTTTCTTTCTCCGGCTGGAAGTAAACAGCTGGCAACCGACTGCCGTACGCAGACGTCCTGGGGGAGTCCCCCGGTTTCATTTGGGACGCACGTGGGTGTCTCACAGAAGAGCCCAAATTCCTAATTGGGGGCACACCAGCATGGAATGTAAGGCTGTTTACAACTGCGTACCCTGAGGCCGTTGGAAGGCCGTACGGACGAGAGCTTTCGAGCGAACAGGGCAGCGCTTCGCCATCATCGTTGCCCGTTCACGGAGCTTAATCAAACGAATGCCTTTACTTCCTGTGGTTCAAACGCAACAGAGGAGTTGGAAGGCATACAGTGCCCTTTGACAGTTGTTACGACGAACGTGAGTGCACAGTGTGTCGTGAAAGAAATCCCTAGCACTGTTGAAGCATCCCGTTAACGCAGGCTTCTTCGCTCCTATGGCACTCCGAGGTGGTACTGACGGGGGAAATCTGGACTTTTACTTGAGGCCGGGGGGGCTCACAATTCTTTTGTCGGCGAGCTCCAGAGTGCTCTTGCTGAAGCTCCCAGCAAGGACCTGAGAGCAGCAGGCCTCACACGAGTACACTCAGACGGCTTCCGTCACGAGTAAACTCAGACCTCTTAAGTGAGGCCTTCCGGCAGCAAGGAGAAGGTGCGCGCGAGGAGTGTGCTTCAGGCAGCTTAGGACCCGCAACTGTCTCGTCTACCACGGAGGGGAATAAGGTTTGGCCAGGGTCGCCCAGTTTCAAAGCTGAGCTCACGTAGTTATCCTCAGTGGTTTCCGATTACCTCAAGGAAACACACGGGAGGAACAGGGCCCTTCCATGGAGGCCCTTTTGGGCACAGGGACCTCTGCGTGGGATCTACTGGGTAAGAATGGCAGTACCTTAGGTAGGCCTCAGGGATCAAGGCTGTCGTCTGGCTCATGCCTTAGCTGTGTTAAGTGTGGAAAACGTGCTGGTCCTCAGGCTGGGCCCACAGCCTAGCTTTCGCTTCTGTGAGAGTGCTGTCCCGAGTCTCCTCCTGGAGCCAGTCGTCAGCACGGTGCCTTTTGGCACTGCAGTTCTCTTTCAGTCAAGGAGGCCGTGCGACTGGCAAAGGGAGTCTGCGCAGCACTGCCTTCGCGAGGCTCTTTGACGACTGGGGCACTCAACCCAGGCAAGCCAGAGAACAGTACGTTGCCCTTGCTATGAATGTGAAGAGCTTTCTCCAGGGCCCTGTTGAGGCTAAGGTTCCTCAGAAGCCAGGAGCCGCCGTTCCGGCACGGAGAAAAGTCATCCTGCGAACTTGGCGAACGAGCTCCTATCCTGTGTGCCCCCAGGAGCGTCGCAGAGTGAAGGCACTCCGTGGTGGAGTATGGCCTCATGGAAACCACTGCACACCCAACTCCCCCGACGTGAAACACTGGAACTTACCTTGAGGCCTGAGGTCACCTTTCGTTCGGCCGGAGCTGAACATGTGGTGCCGTGGGAGGGGTTCCTAGAAAGGGATCGCCAGCACGGTTTTCGTTTTGAGAGAACACGCAGCCTCGGCCCACAACGACAATCCTGCCGTGCAGAGACGTCGGGCCGCTACTGCTGTTCAGGCAGCTTTGAAGCCAAGCGCAAGGCGCCTCCAAACGGGGAGAAAGCGTACTCTTCCTCCGCGTCCCACGTTCAAGCTGAATGACGCAACATGTTTCTCGGAAGGCTCTGCCGAGCTATCTAGTACGAGGGAGAGAGTGCCTGCCTCTGCTGAGAAAGGTTTTGACGTGGGGATTGCTGGACATGAGGAAGAGCGTTCCCCAGCCGTGTAAAGTTTAGGCTTTGGTGACTCTGGATGGTCCCAAGGGTCCAGAATTGTCCCTGGGAAAGCTGTCCTCTTTTTCTTTCTCCGGCTGGAAGTAAACAGCTGGCAACCGACTGCCGTACGCAGACGTCCTGGGGGAGCCCCCCGGTTTCATTTGGGACGCACGTGTGTGTCTCACAGAAGAGCCCAAATTCCTAATTGGGGGCACACCAGCATGGAATGTAAGGCTGTTTAGAACTGCGTACCCTGAGGCCGTTGGAAGGCCGTACGGACGAGAGCTTTCGAGCGAACAGGGCAGCGCTTCGCCATCATCGTTGCCCGTTCACGGAGCTTAATCAAACGAATGCCTTTACTTCCTGTGGTTCAAACGCAACAGAGGAGTTGGAAGGCATACAGTGCCCTTTGACAGTTGTTACGACGAACGTGAGTGCACAGTGTCTCGTGAAAGAAATCCCTAGCACTGTTGAAGCATCCCGTTAACGCAGGCTTCTTCGCTCCTATGGCACTCCGAGGTGGTACTGACGGGGGAAATCTGGACTTTTACTTGAGGCCGGGGGGGCTCACAATTCTTTTGTCGGCGAGCTCCAGAGTGCTCTTGCCGAAGCTCCCAGCAAGGACCTGAGAGCAGCAGGCCTCACACGAGTACACTCAGACGGCTTCCGTCACGAGTAAACTCAGACCTCTTAAGTGAGGCCTTCCGGCAGCAAAGAGAAGGTGGGCGCGAGGAGTGTGCTTCAGGCAGCTTAGGACCCGCAACTGTCTCGTCTACCACGGAGGGGAATAAGGTTTGCCCAGGGTCGCCCAGTTTCAAAGCTGAGCTCACGTAGTTATCCTCAGTGGTTTCCGATTACCTCAAGGAAACACACGGGAGGAACAGGGCCCTTCCATGGAGGCCCTTTTGGGCACAGGGACCTCTGCGTGGGATCTACTGGGTAAGTATGGCAGTACCTTAGGTAGGCCTCAGGGACCAAGGCTGTCGTCTGGCTCATGCCTTAGCTGTGTTAAGTGTGGAAAACGTGCTGGTCCTCAGGCTGGGCCCACAGCCTAGCTTTCGCTTCTGTGAGAGTGCTGTCCCGAGTCTCCTCCTGGAGCCAGTCGTCAACACGGTGCCTTTTGGCACTGCAGTTCTCTTTCAGTCAAGGAGGCCGTGCGACTGGCAAAGGGAGTCTGCGCAGCACCGCCTTCGCGAGGCTCTTTGACGACTGGGGCACTCAACCCAGGCAAGCCAGAGAGCAGTACGTTGCCCTTGCTATGAATGTGAAGAGCTTTCTCCAGGGCCCTGTTGAGGCTAAGGTTCCTCAGAAGCCAGGAGCCGCCGTTCCGGCTCGGAGAGAAGTCATCCTGCGAACTTGGCGAACGAGCTCCTATCCTGTGTGCCCCCAGGAGCGTCGCAGAGTGAAGGCACTCCGTGGTGGAGTATGGCCTCATGGAAACCACTGCACACCCAACTCCCCCGACGTGAAACACTGGAACTTACCTTGAGGCCTGAGGTCACCTTTCGTTCGGCCGGAGCTGAACATGTGGTGCCGTGGGAGGGGTTCCTAGAAAGGGATCGCCAGCACGGTTTTCGTTTTGAGAGAACACGCAGCCTCGGCCCACAACGACAATCCTGCCGTGCAGAGACGTCGGGCCGCTAGTGCTGTTCAGGCAGCTTTGAAGCCAAGCGCAAGGCGCCTCCAAACGGGGAGAAAGCGTACTCTCCCCTCCGCGTCCCACGTTCAAGCTGAATGACGCAGCATGTTTCTCGGAAGGCTCTGCCGAGCTATCTAGTACGAGGGAGAGAGCGCCTGCCTCTGCTGAGAAAGGTTTTGACGTGGGGATTGCTGGACATGAGGAAGAGCGTTCCCCAGCCCTGCAAAGTTTAGGCTTTGGTGACTCTGGATGGTCCCAAGGGTCCAGAATTGTCCCTGGGAAAGCTGTCCTCTTTTTCTTTCTCCGGCTGGAAGTAAACAGCTAGCAACCGACTGCCGTACGCAGACGTCCTGGGGGAGCCCCCCGGTTTCATTTGGGACGCACGTGGGTGTCTCACAGAAGAGCCCAAATTCCTAATTGGGGGCACACCAGCATGGAATGTAAGGCTGTTTACAACTGCGTACCCTGAGGCCGTTGGAAGGCCGTACGGACGAGAGCTTTCGAGCGAACAGGGCAGCGCTTCGCCATCATCGTTGCCCGTTCACGGAGCTTAATCAAACGAATGCCTTTACTTCCTGTGGTTCAAACGCAACAGAGGAGTTGGAAGGCATACAGTGCCCTTTGACAGTTGTTACGACGAACGTGAGTGCACAGTGTCTCGTGAAAGAAATCCCTAGCACTGTTGAAGCATCCCGTTAACGCAGGCTTCTTCGCTCCTATGGCACTCCGAGGTGGTACTGACGGGGGAAATCTGGACTTTTACTTGAGGCCGGGGGGGCTCACAATTCTTTTGTCGGCGAGCTCCAGAGTGCTCTTGCTGAAGCTCCCAGCAAGGACCTGAGAGCAGCAGGCCTCACACGAGTACACTCAGACGGCTTCCGTCACGAGTAAACTCAGACCTCTTAAGTGAGGCCTTCCGGCAGCAAAGAGAAGGTGCGCGCGAGGAGTGTGCTTCAGGCAGCTTAGGACCCGCAACTGTCTCGTCTACCACGGAGGGGAATAAGGTTTGCCCAGGGTCGCCCAGTTTCAAAGCTGAGCTCACGTAGTTATCCTCAGTGGTTTCCGATTACCTCAAGGAAACACACGGGAGGAACAGGGCCCTTCCATGGAGGCCCTTTTGGGCACAGGGACCTCTGCGTGGGATCTACTGGGTAAGAATGGCAGTACCTTAGGTAGGCCTCAGGGATCAAGGCTGTCGTCTGGCTCATGCCTTAGCTGTGTTAAGTGTGGAAAACGTGCTGGTCCTCAGGCTGGGCCCACAGCCTAGCTTTTGCTTCTGTGAGAGTGCTGTCCCGAGTCTCCTCCTGGAGCCAGTCGTCAGCACGGTGCCTTTTGGCACTGCAGTTCTCTTTCAGTCAAGGAGGCCGTGCGACTGGCAAAGGGAGTCTGCGCAGCACTGCCTTCGCGAGGCTCTTTGACGACTGGGGCACTCAACCCAGGCAAGCCAGAGAGCAGTACGTTGCCCTTGCTATGAATGTGAAGAGCTTTCTCCAGGGCCCTGTTGAGGCTAAGGTTCCTCAGAAGCCAGGAGCCGCCGTTCCGGCACGGAGAAAAGTCATCCTGCGAACTTGGCGAACGAGCTCCTATCCTGTGTGCCCCCAGGAGCGTCGCAGAGTGAAGGCACTCCGTGGTGGAGTATGGCCTCATGGAAACCACTGCACACCCAACTCCCCCGACGTGAAACACTGGAACTTACCTTGAGGCCTGAGGTCACCTTTCGTTCGGCCGGAGCTGAACATGTGGTGCCGTGGGAGGGGTTCCTAGAAAGGGATCGCCAGCACGGTTTTCGTTTTGAGAGAACACGCAGCCTCGGCCCACAACGACAATCCTGCCGTGCAGAGACGTCGGGCCGCTAGTGCTGTTCAGGCAGCTTTGAAGCCAAGCGCAAGGCGCCTCCAAACGGGGAGAAAGCGTACTCTCCCTCCGCGTCCCACGTTCAAGCTGAATGACGCAGCATGTTTCTCGGAAGGCTCTGCCGAGCTATCTAGTACGAGGGAGAGAGTGCCTGCCTCTGCTGAGAAAGGTTTTGACGTGGGGATTGCTGGACATGAGGAAGAGCGTTCCCCAGCCGTGTAAAGTTTAGGCTTTGGTGACTCTGGATGGTCCCAAGGGTCCAGAATTGTCCCTGGGAAAGCTGTCCTCTTTTTCTTTCTCCGGCTGGAAGTAAACAGCTGGCAACCGACTGCCGTACGCAGACGTCCTGGGGGAGCCCCCCGGTTTCATTTGGGACGCACGTGTGTGTCTCACAGAAGAGCCCAAATTCCTAATTGGGGGCACACCAGCATGGAATGTAAGGCTGTTTAGAACTGCGTACCCTGAGGCCGTTGGAAGGCCGTACGGACGAGAGCTTTCGAGCGAACAGGGCAGCGCTTCGCCATCATCGTTGCCCGTTCACCGAGCTTAATCAAACGAATGCCTTTACTTCCTGTGGTTCAAACGCAACAGAGGAGTTGGAAGGCATACAGTGCCCTTTGACAGTTGTTACGACGAACGTGAGTGCACAGTGTCTCGTGAAAGAAATCCCTAGCACTGTTGAAGCATCCCGTTAACGCAGGCTTCTTCGCTCCTATGGCACTCCGAGGTGGTACTGACGGGGGAAATCTGGACTTTTACTTGAGGCCGGGGGGGCTCACAATTCTTTTGTCGGCGAGCTCCAGAGTGCTCTTGCTGAAGCTCCCAGCAAGGACCTGAGAGCAGCAGGCCTCACACGAGTACACTCAGACGGCTTCCGTCACGAGTAAACTCAGACCTCTTAAGTGAGGCCTTCCGGCAGCAAAGAGAAGGTGGGCGCGAGGAGTGTGCTTCAGGCAGCTTAGGACCCGCAACTGTCTCGTCTACCACGGAGGGGAATAAGGTTTGCCCAGGGTCGCCCAGTTTCAAAGCTGAGCTCACGTAGTTATCCTCAGTGGTTTCCGATTACCTCAAGGAAACACACGGGAGGAACAGGGCCCTTCCATGGAGGCCCTTTTGGGCACAGGGACCTCTGCGTGGGATCTACTGGGTAAGTATGGCAGTACCTTAGGTAGGCCTCAGGGACCAAGGCTGTCGTCTGGCTCATGCCTTAGCTGTGTTAAGTGTGGAAAACGTGCTGGTCCTCAGGCTGGGCCCACAGCCTAGCTTTCGCTTCTGTGAGAGTGCTGTCCCGAGTCTCCTCCTGGAGCCAGTCGTCAACACGGTGCCTTTTGGCACTGCAGTTCTCTTTCAGTCAAGGAGGCCGTGCGACTGGCAAAGGGAGTCTGCGCAGCACCGCCTTCGCGAGGCTCTTTGACGACTGGGGCACTCAACCCAGGCAAGCCAGAGAGCAGTACGTTGCCCTTGCTATGAATGTGAAGAGCTTTCTCCAGGGCCCTGTTGAGGCTAAGGTTCCTCAGAAGCCAGGAGCCGCCGTTCCGGCACGGAGAGAAGTCATCCTGCGAACTTGGCGAACGAGCTCCTATCCTGTGTGCCCCCAGGAGCGTCGCAGAGTGAAGGCACTCCGTGGTGGAGTATGGCCTCATGGAAACCACTGCACACCCAACTCCCCCGACGTGAAACACTGGAACTTACCTTGAGGCCTGAGGTCACCTTTCGTTCGGCCGGAGCTGAACATGTGGTGCCGTGGGAGGGGTTCCTAGAAAGGGATCGCCAGCACGGTTTTCGTTTTGAGAGAACACGCAGCCTCGGCCCACAACGACAATCCTGCCGTGCAGAGACGACGGGCCGCTACTGCTGTTCAGGCAGCTTTGAAGCCAAGCGCAAGGCGCCTCCAAACGGGGAGAAAGCGTACTCTCCCCTCCGCGTCCCACGTTCAAGCTGAATGACGCAGCATGTTTCTCGGAAGGCTCTGCATGCTTTCTAGTACGAGGGAGAGAGTGCCTGCCTCTGCTGAGAAAGGTTTTGACGTGGGGATTGCTGGACATGAGGAAGAGCGTTCCCCAGGCCGTGCAAAGTTTAGGCTTTGGTGACTCTGGATGGTCCCAAGGGTCCAGAATTGTCCCTGGGAAAGCTGTCCTCTTTTTCTTTCTCCGGCTGGAAGTAAACAGCTGGCAACCGACTGCCGTACGCAGACGTCCTGGGGGAGTCCCCCGGTTTCATTTGGGACGCACGTGGGTGTCTCACAGAAGAGCCCAAATTCCTAATTGGGGGCACACCAGCATGGAATGTAAGGCTGTTTACAACTGCGTACCCTGAGGCCGTTGGAAGGCCGTACGGACGAGAGCTTTCGAGCGAACAGGGCAGCGCTTCGCCATCATCGTTGCCCGTTCACGGAGCTTAATCAAACGAATGCCTTTACTTCCTGTGGTTCAAACGCAACAGAGGAGTTGGAAGGCATACAGTGCCCTTTGACAGTTGTTACGACGAACGTGAGTGCACAGTGTCTCGTGAAAGAAATCCCTAGCACTGTTGAAGCATCCCGTTAACGCAGGCTTCTTCGCTCCTATGGCACTCCGAGGTGGTACTGACGGGGGAAATCTGGACTTTTACTTGAGGCCGGGGGGGCTCACAATTCTTTTGTCGGCGAGCTCCAGAGAGCTCTTGCTGAAGCTCCCAGCAAGGACCTGAGAGCAGCAGGCCTCACACGAGTACACTCAGACGGCTTCCGTCACGAGTAAACTCAGACCTCTGAAGTGAGGCCTTCCGGCAGCAAAGAGAAGGTGGGCGCGAGGAGTGTGCTTCAGGCAGCTTAGGACCCGCAACTGTCTCGTCTACCACGGAGGGGAATAAGGTTTGCCCAGGGTCGCCCAGTTTCAAAGCTGAGCTCACGTAGTTATCCTCAGTGGTTTCCGATTACCTCAAGGAAACACACGGGAGGAACAGGGCCCTTCCATGGAGGCCCTTTTGGGCACAGGGACCTCTGCGTGGGATCTACTGGGTAAGTATGGCAGTACCTTAGGTAGGCCTCAGGGATCAAGGCTGTCGTCTGGCTCATGCCTTAGCTGTGTTAAGTGGGGAAAACGTGCTGGTCCTCAGGCTGGGCCCACAGCCTAGCTTTCGCTTCTGTGAGAGTGCTGTCCCGAGTCTCCTCCTGGAGCCAGTCGTCAGCACGGTGCCTTTTGGCACTGCAGTTCTCTTTCAGTCAAGGAGGCCGTGCGACTGGCAAAGGGAGTCTGCGCAGCACTGCCTTCGCGAGGCTCTTTGACGACTGGGGCACTCAACCCAGGCAAGCCAGAGAGCAGTACGTTGCCCTTGCTATGAATGTGAAGAGCTTTCTCCAGGGCCCTGTTGAGGCTAAGGTTCCTCAGAAGCCAGGAGCCGCCGTTCCGGCACGGAGAGAAGTCATCCTGCGAACTTGGCGAACGAGCTCCTATCCTGTGTGCCCCCAGGAGCGTCGAAGAGTGAAGGCACTCCGTGGTGGAGTATGGCCTCATGGAAACCACTGCACACCCAACTCCCCCGACGTGAAACACTGGAACTTACCTTGAGGCCTGAGGTCACCTTTCGTTCGGCCGGAGCTGAACATGTGGTGCCGTGGGAGGGGTTCCTAGAAAGGGATCGCCAGCACGGTTTTCGTTTTGAGAGAACACGCAGCCTCGGCCCACAACGACAATCCTGCCGTGCAGAGACGTCGGGCCGCTACTGCTGTTCAGGCAGCTTTGAAGCCAAGCGCAAGGCGCCTCCAAACGGGGAGAAAGCGTACTCTCCCTCCGCGTCCCACGTTCAAGCTGAATGACGCAGCATATTTCTCGGAAGGCTCTGCCGAGCTATCTAGTACGAGGGAGAGAGTACCTGCCTCTGCTGAGAAAGGTTTTGACGTGGGGATTGCTGGACATGAGGAAGAGCGTTCCCCAGCCGTGTAAAGTTTAGGCTTTGGTGACTCTGGATGGTCCCAAGGGTCCAGAATTGTCCCTGGGAAAGCTGTCCTCTTTTTCTTTCTCCGGCTGGAAGTAAACAGCTGGCAACCGACTGCCGTACGCAGACGTCCTGGGGGAGCCCCCCGGTTTCATTTGGGACGCACGTGGGTGTCTCACAGAAGAGCCCAAATTCCTAATTGGGGGCACACCAGCATGGAATGTAAGGCTGTTTACAACTGCGTACCCTGAGGCCGTTGGAAGGCCGTACGGACGAGAGCTTTCGAGCGAACAGGGCAGCGCTTCGCCATCATCGTTGCCCGTTCACGGAGCTTAATCAAACGAATGCCTTTACTTCCTGTGGTTCAAACGCAACAGAGGAGTTGGAAGGCATACAGTGCCCTTTGACAGTTGTTACGACGAACGTGAGTGCACAGTGTCTCGTGAAAGAAATCCCTAGCACTGTTGAAGCATCCCGTTAACGCAGGCTTCTTCGCTCCTATGGCACTCCGAGGTGGTACTGACGGGGGAAATCTGGACTTTTACTTGAGGCCGGGGGGGCTCACAATTCTTTTGTCGGCGAGCTCCAGAGTGCTCTTGCTGAAGCTCCCAGCAAGGACCTGAGAGCAGCAGGCCTCACACGAGTACACTCAGACGGCTTCCGTCACGAGTAAACTCAGACCTCTTATGTGAGGCCTTCCGGCAGCAAAGAGAAGGTGGGCGCGAGGAGTGTGCTTCAGGCAGCTTAGGACCCGCAACTGTCTCGTCTACCACGGAGGGGAATAAGGTTTGCCCAGGGTCGCCCAGTTTCAAAGCTGAGCTCACGTAGTTATCCTCAGTGGTTTCCGATTACCTCAAGGAAACACACGGGAGGAACAGGGCCCTTCCATGGAGGCCCTTTTGGGCACAGGGACCTCTGCGTGGGATCTACTGGGTAAGTATGGCAGTACCTTAGGTAGGCCTCAGGGATCAAGGCTGTCGTCTGGCTCATGCCTTAGCTGTGTTAAGTGGGGAAAACGTGCTGGTCCTCAGGCTGGGCCCACAGCCTAGCTTTCGCTTCTGTGAGAGTGCTGTCCCGAGTCTCCTCCTGGAGCCAGTCGTCAGCACGGTGCCTTTTGGCACTGCAGTTCTCTTTCAGTCAAGGAGGCCGTGCGACTGGCAAAGGGAGTCTGCGCAGCACCGCCTTCGCGAGGCTCTTTGACGACTGGGGCACTCAACCCAGGCAAGCCAGAGAGCAGTACGTTGCCCTTGCTATGAATGTGAAGAGCTTTCTCCAGGGCCCTGTTGAGGCTAAGGTTCCTCAGAAGCCAGGAGCCGCCGTTCCGGCACGGAGAGAAGTCATCCTGCGAACTTGGCGAACGAGCTCCTATCCTGTGTGCCCCCAGGAGCGTCGAAGAGTGAAGGCACTCCGTGGTGGAGTATGGCCTCATGGAAACCACTGCACACCCAACTCCCCCGACGTGAAACACTGGAACTTACCTTGAGGCCTGAGGTCACCTTTCGTTCGGCCGGAGCTGAACATGTGGTGCCGTGGGAGGGGTTCCTAGAAAGGGATCGCCAGCACGGTTTTCGTTTTGAGAGAACACGCAGCCTCGGCCCACAACGACAATCCTGCCGTGCAGAGACGTCGGGCCGCTAGTGCTGTTCAGGCAGCTTTGAAGCCAAGCGCAAGGCGCCTCCAAACGGGGAGAAAGCGTACTCTCCCCTCCGCGTCCCACGTTCAAGCTGAATGACGCAGCATGTTTCTCGGAAGGCTCTGCCGAGCTATCTAGTACGCGGGAGAGAGCGCCTGCCTCTGCTGAGAAAGGTTTTGACGTGGGGATTGCTGGACATGAGGAAGAGCGTTCCCCAGGCCGTGCAAAGTTTAGACTTTGGTGACTCTGAATGGTCCCAAGGGTCCAGAATTGTCCCTGGGAAAGCTGTCCTCTTTTTCTTTCTCCGGCTGGAAGTAAACAGCTGGCAACCGACTGCCGTACGCAGACGTCCTGGGGGAGCCCCCGGGTTTCATTTGGGACGCACGTGGGTGTCTCACAGAAGAGCCCAAATTCCTAATTGGGGGCACACCAGCATGGAATGTAAGGCTGTTTACAACTGCGTACCCTGAGGCCGTTGGAAGGCCGTACGGACGAGAGCTTTCGAGCGAACAGGGCAGCGCTTCGCCATCATCGTTGCCCGTTCACGGAGCTTAATCAAACGAATGCCTTTACTTCCTGTGGTTCAAACGCAACAGAGGAGTTGGAAGGCATACAGTGCCCTTTGACAGTTGTTACGACGAACGTGAGTGCACAGTGTCTCGTGAAAGAAATCCCTAGCACTGTTGAAGCATCCCGTTAACGCAGGCTTCTTCGCTCCTATGGCACTCCGAGGTGGTACTGACGGGGGAAATCTGGACTTTTACTTGAGGCCGGGGGGGCTCACAATTCTTTTGTCGGCGAGCTCCAGAGTGCTCTTGCTGAAGCTCCCAGCAAGGACCTGAGAGCAGCAGGCCTCACACGAGTACACTCAGACGGCTTCCGTCACGAGTAAACTCAGACCTCTTAAGTGAGGCCTTCCGGCAGCAAAGAGAAGGTGGGCGCGAGGAGTGTGCTTCAGGCAGCTTAGGACCCGCAACTGTCTCGTCTACCACGGAGGGGAATAAGGTTTGCCCAGGGTCGCCCAGTTTCAAAGCTGAGCTCACGTAGTTATCCTCAGTGGTTTCCGATTACCTCAAGGAAACACACGGGAGGAACAGGGCCCTTCCATGGAGGCCCTTTTGGGCACAGGGACCTCTGCGTGGGATCTACTGGGTAAGTATGGCAGTACCTTAGATAGGCCTCAGGGACCAAGGCTGTCGTCTGGCTCATGCCTTAGCTGTGTTAAGTGTGGAAAACGTGCTGGTCCTCAGGCTGGGCCCACAGCCTAGCTTTCGCTTCTGTGAGAGTGCTGTCCCGAGTCTCCTCCTGGAGCCAGTCGTCAGCACGGTGCCTTTTGGCACTGCAGTTCTCTTTCAGTCAGGGAGGCCGTGCGACTGGCAAAGGGAGTCTGCGCAGCACTGCCTTCGCGAGGCTCTTTGACGACTGGGGCACTCAACCCAGGCAAGCCAGAGAGCAGTACGTTGCCCTTGCTATGAATGTGAAGAGCTTTCTCCAGGGCCCTGTTGAGGCTAAGGTTCCTCAGAAGCCAGGAGCCGCCGTTCCGGCACGGAGAGAAGTCATCCTGCGAACTTGGCGAACGAGCTCCTATCCTGTGTGCCCCCAGGAGCGTCGCAGAGTTAAGGCACTCTGTGGTGGAGTATGGCCTCATGGAAACCACTGCACACCCAACTCCCCCGACGTGAAACACTGGAACTTACCTTGAGGCCTGAGGTCACCTTTCGTTCGGCCGGAGCTGAACATGTGGTGCCGTGGGAGGAGTTCCTAGAAAGGGATCGCCAGCACGGTTTTCGTTTTGAGAGAACACGCAGCCTCGGCCCACAACGACAATCCTGCCGTGCAGAGACGTCGGGCCGCTAGTGCTGTTCAGGCAGCTTTGAAGCCAAGCGCAAGGCGCCTCCAAACGGGGAGAAAGCGTACTCTCCCCTCCGCGTCCCACGTTCAAGCTGAATGACGCAGCATGTTTCTCGGAAGGCTCTGCCGAGCTATCTAGTACGAGGGAGAGAGCGCCTGCCTCTGCTGAGAAAGGTTTTGACGTGGGGATTGCTGGACATGAGGAAGAGCGTTCCCCAGGCCGTGCAAAGTTTAGGCTTTGGTGACTCTGGATGGTCCCAAGGGTCCAGAATTGTCCCTGGGAAAGCTGTCCTCTTTTTCTTTCTCCGGCTGGAAGTAAACAGCTGGCAACCGACTGCCGTACGCAGACGTCCTGGGGGAGCCCCCCGGTTTCATTTGGGACGCACGTGGGTGTCTCACAGAAGAGCCCAAATTCCTAATTGGGGGCACACCAGCATGGAATGTAAGGCTGTTTACAACTGCGTACCCTGAGGCCGTTGGAAGGCCGTACGGACGAGAGCTTTCGAGCGAACAGGGCAGCGCTTCGCCATCATCGTTGCCCGTTCACGGAGCTTAATCAAACGAATGCCTTTACTTCCTGTGGTTCAAACGCAACAGAGGAGTTGGAAGGCATACAGTGCCCTTTGACAGTTGTTACGACGAACGTGAGTGCACAGTGTGTCGTGAAAGAAATCCCTAGCACTGTTGAAGCATCCCGTTAACGCAGGCTTCTTCGCTCCTATGGCACTCCGAGGTGGTACTGACGGGGGAAATCTGGACTTTTACTTGAGGCCGGGGGGGCTCACAATTCTTTTGTCGGCGAGCTCCAGAGTGCTCTTGCTGAAGCTCCCAGCAAGGACCTGAGAGCAGCAGGCCTCACACGAGTACACTCAGACGGCTTCCGTCACGAGTAAACTCAGACCTCTTAAGTGAGGCCTTCCGGCAGCAAAGAGAAGGTGGGCGCGAGGAGTGTGCTTCAGGCAGCTTAGGACCCGCAACTGTCTCGTCTACCACGGAGGGGAATAAGGTTTGCCCAGGGTCGCCCAGTTTCAAAGCTGAGCTCACGTAGTTATCCTCAGTGGTTTCCGATTACCTCAAGGAAACACACGGGAGGAACAGGGCCCTTCCATGGAGGCCCTTTTGGGCACAGGGACCTCTGCGTGGGATCTACTGGGTAAGTATGGCAGTACCTTAGGGAGGCCTCAGGGACCAAGGCTGTCGTCTGGCTCATGCCTTAGCTGTGTTAAGTGTGGAAAACGTGCTGGTCCTCAGGCTGGGCCCACAGCCTAGCTTTCGCTTCTGTGAGAGTGCTGTCCCGAGTCTCCTCCTGGAGCCAGTCGTCAGCACGGTGCCTTTTGGCACTGCAGTTCTCTTTCAGTCAGGGAGGCCGTGCGACTGGCAAAGGGAGTCTGCGCAGCACTGCCTTCGCGAGGCTCTTTGACGACTGGGGCACTCAACCCAGGCAAGCCAGAGAGCAGTACGTTGCCCTTGCTATGAATGTGAAGAGCTTTCTCCAGGGCCCTGTTGAGGCTAAGGTTCCTCAGAAGCCAGGAGCCGCCGTTCCGGCACGGAGAGAAGTCATCCTGCGAACTTGGCGAACGAGCTCCTATCCTGTGTGCCCCCAGGAGCGTCGCAGAGTGAAGGCACTCCGTGGTGGAGTATGGCCTCATGGAAACCACTGCACACCCAACTCCCCCGACGTGAAACACTGGAACTTACCTTGAGGCCTGAGGTCACCTTTCGTTCGGCCGGAGCTTAACATGTGGTGCCGTGGGAGGAGTTCCTAGAAAGGGATCGCCAGCACGGTTTTCGTTTTGAGAGAACACGCAGCCTCGGCCCACAACGACAATCCTGCCGTGCAGAGACGTCGGGCCGCTAGTGCTGTTCAGGCAGCTTTGAAGCCAAGCGCAAGGCGCCTCCAAATGGGGAGAAAGCGTACTCTCCCCTCCGCGTCCCACGTTCAAGCTGAATGACGCAGCATGTTTCTCGGAAGGCTCTGCCGAGCTATCTAGTACGAGGGAGAGAGCGCCTGCCTCTGCTGAGAAAGGTTTTGACGTGGGCATGGCTGGACAGGCGGAAGAGCGTTCCCCAGGCCGTGCAAAGTTTAGGCCTTGGTGATTCCGGATGGTCCCAAGGGTCCAGAGTTGTCCCTGGGAAAGCTGTCCTTTTCCCTCTTTTTCCGGCTGGAAGTACACCTCCGGCATCCGACTGCCGTTCGGAGACGTCCTGGGGGAGACGCCCTACTTTCACTTGGGACGCACCCTGGTGTTTCTCAGAAGAGCCCAAATTCCTCCCTGCGGGTGGGGGGGTTGGCACACCAGCATGGAATGTAAGGCTGTTCACAACTGCGTACCTTGAGGCCGTGTGAAGGCCGTACGAACCAGAGCTTTCGAGCGAACAGGGCAGCGCTTCGCCATCATCGTTGCACATTCACGGAGCTGAATCAAACGAACGCATTTACTTCCTGTGGCTCAAACACAGCCGAGGAGTTGGAAGGCACACAGTGCCCTTTGACAGTTGTTACAACGAACGTGAGTGCACAGTGTCTCGTGAAATACCTTCCACGGTCGAAGCATTCCGTTAAGGCATGCCCCTCCGCTCCCTCTGGCGCTCCGAGGTGTTACTAACGGGGGAAATCTGGACTTTTGCTTGAGGCCAGGGTGGGGCGTGGGGACTCACAATTCTTCTGCCGGCGAGCTCCAGAGCGCTCCTGCTGAAGCTCCCAGCAAGGAACTGAGAGCAGCAGGCCTCACACGAGTACACTCAGACTTCTTCTGTCACGAGTCAACTCAGACTTCTTATGTGAAGTCTGAGCAAAGAGAAGCAAAGAGAAGGTACGCGCGAGGAGTGTGCTTCAGGCAGCTCAGGACCCGCCACTGTCTCGTCTACCACGGAGGGGAATAAGGTTTGGCCAGGGTCGCCCAGCTTCATACCTGAGCTCATACGGGTATCCTCAGTGGTTTCTGATTACCTCAAGGAAACACAACGGGAGGAACAGGGCCCTTCCATGGAGGCCCTTTTGGGCACAGGGACCTCTGCGTGGGATCTACTGGGTAAGTATGGCAGTACCTTAGGGAGGCCTCAGGGACCAAGGCTCTCTGGCTCACGCCTAGCTGTGCAAAGAAGTGTGCAAACGTACGTACTGCTCCTCAGGCTGGGCCCACAGCCTAGCTTTCGCTTCTGTGAGAGTGCTGTCCCGAGTCTCCTCCTGGAGCCAGTCGTCAGCACGGTGCCTTTTGGCACTGCAGTTCTCTTTCAGTCAGGGACGCCGTGCGACTGGCAAAGGGAGTCTGCGCAGCACTGCCTTCGCGAGGCTCTTTGACGACTGGGGCACTCAACCCAGGCAAGCCAGAGAGCAGTACGTTGCCCTTGCTATGAATGTGAAGAGCTTTCTCCAGGGCCCTCTTGAGGCTAAGGTTCCTCAGAAGCCAGGAGCCGCCGTTCCGGCACGGAGAGAAGTCATCCTGCGAACTTGGCGAACGAGCTCCTATCCTGTGTGCCCCCAGGAGCGTCGCAGAGTTAAGGCAATCCGTGGTGGAGTATGGCCTCATGGAAACCACTGCACACCCAACTCCCCCGACGTGAAACACTGGAACTTACCTTGAGGCCTGAGGTCACCTTTCGTTCGGCCGGAGCTTAACATGTGGTGCCGTGGGAGGAGTTCCTAGAAAGGGATCGCCAGCACGGTTTTCGTTTTGAGAGAACACGCAGCCTCGGCCCACAACGACAATCCTGCCGTGCAGAGACGTCGGGCCGCTAGTGCTGTTCAGGCAGCTTTGAAGCCAAGCGCAAGGCGCCTCCAAACGGGGAGAAAGCGTACTCTCCCCTCCGCGTCCCACGTTCAAGCTGAATGACGCAGCATGTTTCTCGGAAGGCTCTGCCGAGCTATCTAGTACGAGGGAGAGAGCGCCTGCCTCTGCTGAGAAAGGTTTTGACGTGGGCATGGCTGGACAGGCGGAAGAGCGTTCCCCAGGCCGTGCAAAGTTTAGGCCTTGGTGATTCCGGATGGTCCCAAGGGTCCAGAGTTGTCCCTGGGAAAGCTGTCCTTTTCCCTCTTTTTCCGGCTGGAAGTACACCTCCGGCATCCGACTGCCGTTCGGAGACGTCCTGGGGGAGACGCCCTACTTTCACTTGGGACGCACCCTGGTGTTTCTCAGAAGAGCCCAAATTCCTCCCTGCGGGTGGGGGGGGGGGTTGGCACACCAGCATGGAATGTAAGGCTGCTCAGAACTGCGTACCTTGAGGCCGTGTGAAGGCCGTACGAACGAGAGCTTTCGAGCGAACAGGGCAGCGCTTCGCCATCATCGTTGCACATTCACGGAGCTGAATCAAACGAACGCATTTACTTCCTGTGGCTCAAACACAGCCGAGGAGTTGGAAGGCATACAGTGCCCTTTGACAGTTGTTACAACGAACGTGAGTGCACAGTGTCTCGTGAAATACCTTCCACGGTCGAAGCATTCCGTTAAGGCATGCCCCTCCGCTCCCTCTGGCGCTCCGAGGTGTTACTAACGGGGGAAATCTGGACTTTTGCTTGAGGCCGGGGTGGGGCGTGGGGACTCACAATTCTTCTGCCGGCAAGCTCCAGAGCGCTCCTGCTGAGGCTCCCAGCAAGGAACTGAGAGCAGCAGGCCTCACACGAGTACACTCAGACTTCTTCTGTCACGAGTCAACTCAGACTTCTTATGTGAGGCCTTCCGGCAGCAAAGAGAAGGTACGCGCGAGGAGTGTGCTTCAGGCAGCTCAGGACCCGCCACTGTCTCGTCTGCCACGGAGGGGAATAAGGTTTGGCCAGGGTCGCCCAGCTTCATACCTGAGCTCATACGGGTATCCTCAGTGGTTTCTGATTACCTCAAGGAAACACAACGGGAGGAACAGGGCCCTTCCATGGAGGCCCTTTTGGGCACAGGGACCTCTGCGTAGGATCTACTGGGTAAGTATGGCAGTACCTTAGGGAGGCCTCAGGGACCAAGGCTCTCTGGCTCACGCCTAGCTGTGCAAAGAAGTGTGCAAACGTACGTACTGCTCCTCAGGCTGGGCCCACAGCCTAGCTTTCGCTTCTCTGAGAGTGCTGTCCCGAGTCTCCTCCTGGAGCCAGTCGTCAGCACGGTGCCTTTTAGCACTGCAGTTGTCTTTCAGTCAAGGAGGCCGTTCGACTGACGGGCAAAGGGAGTCCGCCCAGCGCTGGCTTTCGCCAGTCTCTCTGACGACTGGGCCACTCAACCTAGGCAACCCAGAGAGGAGTACACTGCCCTTGCTATGAATGTGAAGAGCTGTCTCCAGGGGCCTGCTTAGGCTAAGGTTCCTCAGAAGCCAGGAGCCGCCGTTCCGGCACGGAGAGAGGTCATCGTGCGAAACTGGTGAATGGGCTCCTATCCTGTGTGCCCCCAGGAGCGTCGCAGGGTTAAGGCACTGCGTGGTGGAGTATGGCCTCATGGAAACCACTGCACACCCAACTCCCCCGCCGTGAAACACTGGAACTTACCTTGAGGCCTGAGGTCACCTTTCGTTCGGCCAGAGTTGAACATGTGGTGCCGTGGGAGGGGTTCCTAGAAAGGGATCGCCAGCACGGTTTTCGTTTTGAGAGAACACGCAGCCTCGGCCCACAACGACAATCCTGCCGTGCAGAGACGTCGGGCCGCTAGTGCTGTTCAGGCAGCTTTGAAGCCAAGCGCAAGGCGCCTCCAAACGGGGAGAAAGCGTACTCTCCCCTCCGCGTCCCACGTTCAAGCTGAATGACGCAGCATGTTTCTCGGAAGGCTCTGCCGAGCTATCTAGTACGAGGGAGAGAGCGCCTGCCTCTGCTGAGAAAGGTTTTGACGTGGGGATTGCTGGACATGAGGAAGAGCATTCCCCAGGCCGTGCAAAGTTTAGGCTTTGGTGACTCTGGATGGTCCCAAGGGTCCAGAATTGTCCCTGGGAAAGCTGTCCTCTTTTTCTTTCTCCGGCTGGAAGTAAACAGCTGGCAACCGACTGCCGTACGCAGACGTCCTGGGGGAGCCCCCCGGTTTCATTTGGGACGCACGTGGGTGTCTCACAGAAGAACCCAAATTCCTAATTGGGGGCACACCAGCATGGAATGTAAGGCTGTTTACAACTGCGTACCCTGAGGCCGTTGGAAGGCCGTACGGACGAGAGCGTTCGAGCGAACAGGGCAGCGCTTCGCCATCATCGTTGCCCGTTCACGGAGCTTAATCAAACGAATGCCTTTACTTCCTGTGGTTCAAACGCAACAGAGGAGTTGGAAGGCATACAGTGCCCTTTGACAGTTGTTACGACGAACGTGAGTGCACAGTGTCTCGTGAAAGAAATCCCTAGCACTGTTGAAGCATCCCGTTAACGCAGGCTTCTTCGCTCCTATGGCACTCCGAGGTGGTACTGACGGGGGAAATCTGGACTTTTACTTGAGGCCGGGGGGGCTCACAATTCTTTTGTCGGCGAGCTCCAGAGTGCTCTTGCTGAAGCTCCCAGCAAGGACCTGAGAGCAGCAGGCCTCACACGAGTACACTCAGACGGCTTCCGTCACGAGTAAACTCAGACCTCTTATGTGAGGCCTTCCGGCAGCAAAGAGAAGGTGGGCGCGAGGAGTGTGCTTCAGGCAGCTTAGGACCCGCAACTGTCTCGTCTAACACGGAGGGGAATAAGGTTTGCCCAGGGTCGCCCAGTTTCAAAGCTGAGCTCACGTAGTTATCCTCAGTGGTTTCCGATTACCTCAAGGAAACACACGGGAGGAACAGGGCCCTTCCATGGAGGCCCTTTTGGGCACAGGGACCTCTGCTTGGGATCTACTGGGTAAGTATGGCAGTACCTTAGGGAGGCCTCAGGGACCAAGGCTGTCGTCTGGCTCATGCCTTAGCTGTGTTAAGTGTGGAAAACGTGCTGGTCCTCAGGCTGGGCCCACAGCCTAGCTTTCGCTTCTGTGAGAGTGCTGTCCCGAGTCTCCTCCTGGAGCCAGTCGTCAGCACGGTGCCTTTTGGCACTGCAGTTCTCTTTCAGTCAGGGAGGCCGTGCGACTGGCAAAGGGAGTCTGCGCAGCACTGCCTTCGCGAGGCTCTTTGACGACTGGGGCACTCAACCCAGGCAAGCCAGAGAGCAGTACGTTGCCCTTGCTATGAATGTGAAGAGCTTTCTCCAGGGCCCTGTTGAGGCTAAGGTTCCTCAGAAGCCAGGAGCCGCCGTTCCGGCACGGAGAGAAGTCATCCTGCGAACTTGGCGAACGAGCTCCTATCCTGTGTGCCCCCAGGAGCGTCGCAGAGTGAAGGCACTCCGTGGTGGAGTATGGCCTCATGGAAACCACTGCACACCCAACTCCCCCGACGTGAAACACTGGAACTTACCTTGAGGCCTGAGGTCACCTTTCGTTCGGCCGGAGCTGAACATGTGGTGCCGTGGGAGGAGTTCCTAGAAAGGGATCGCCAGCACGGTTTTCGTTTTGAGAGAACACGCAGCCTCGGCCCACAACGACAATCCTGCCGTGCAGAGACGTCGGGCCGCTAGTGCTGTTCAGGCAGCTTTGAAGCCAAGCGCAAGGCGCCTCCAAACGGGGAGAAAGCGTACTCTCCCCTCTGCGTCCCACGTTCAAGCTGAATGACGCAGCATGTTTCTCGGAAGGCTCTGCCGAGCTATCTAGTACGAGGGAGAGAGCGCCTGCCTCTGCTGAGAAAGGTTTTGACGTGGGGATTGCTGGACATGAGGAAGAGCGTTCCCCAGGCCGTGCAAAGTTTAGGCCTTGGTGATTCCGGATGGTCCCAAGGGTCCAGAGTTGTCCCTGCGAAAGCTGTCCTTTTCCCTCTTTTTCCGGCTGGAAGTACACCTCCGGCATCCGACTGCCGTTCGGAGACGTCCTTGGGGAGACGCCCTACTTTCACTTGGGACGCACCCTGGTGTTTCTCAGAAGAGCCCAAATTCCTCCCTGCGGGTGTGGGGGGGGGGTTGGCACACCAGCATGGAATGTAAGGCTGTTCAGAACTGCGTACCTTGAGGCCGTGTGAAGGCCGTACGAACGAGAGCTTTCGAGCGAACAGGGCAGCGCTTCGCCATCATCGTTGCACATTCACGGAGCTGAATCAAACGAACGCATTTACTTCCTGTGGCTCAAACACAGCCGAGGAGTTGGAAGGCATACAGTGCCCTTTGACAGTTGTTACAACGAACGTGAGTGCACAGTGTCTCGTGAAATACCTTCCACGGTCGAAGCATTCCGTTAAGGCATGCCCCTCCGCTCCCTCTGGCGCTCCGAGGTGTTACTAACGGGGGAAATCTGGACTTTTGCTTGAGGCCGGGGTGGGGCGTGGGGACTCACAATTCTTCTGCCGGCGAGCTCCAGAGCGCTCCTGCTGAAGCTCCCAGCAAGGAACTGAGAGCAGCAGGCCTCACACGAGTACACTCAGACTTCTTCTGTCACGAGTCAACTCAGACTTCTTATGTGAGGCCTTCCGGCAGCAAAGAGAAGGTACGCGCGAGGAGTGTGCTTCAGGCAGCTCAGGACCCGCCACTGTCTCGTCTGCCACGGAGGGGAATAAGGTTTGGCCAGGGTCGCCCAGCTTCATACCTGAGCTCATACGGGTATCCTCAGTGGTTTCTGATTACCTCAAGGAAACACAACGGGAGGAACAGGGCCCTTCCATGGAGGCCCTTTTGGGCACAGGGACCTCTGCGTGGGATCTACTGGGTAAGTATGGCAGTACCTTAGGGAGGCCTCAGGGACCAAGGCTCTCTGGCTCACGCCTAGCTGTGCAAAGAAGTGTGCAAACGTACGTACTGCTCCTCAGGCTGGGCCCACAGCCTAGCTTTCGCTTCTCTGAGAGTGCTGTCCCGAGTCTCCTCCTGGAGCCAGTCGTCAGCACGGTGCCTTTTGGCACTGCAGTTGTCTTTCAGTCAAGGAGGCCGTTCGACTGACGGGCAAAGGGAGTCCGCCCAGCGCTGGCTTTCGCCAGTCTCTCTGACGACTGGGCCACTCAACCTAGGCAACCCAGAGAGGAGTACACTGCCCTTGCTATGAATGTGAAGAGCTGTCTCCAGGGGCCTGCTTAGGCTAAGGTTCCTCAGAAGCCAGGAGCCGCCGTTCCGGCACGGAGAGAGGTCATCGTGCGAAACTGGTGAATGGGCTCCTATCCTGTGTGCCCCCAGGAGCGTCGCAGGGTTAAGGCACTGCGTGGTGGAGTATGGCCTCATGGAAACCACTGCACACCCAACTCCCCCGCCGTGAAACACTGGAACTTACCTTGAGGCCTGAGGTCACCTTTCGTTCGGCCGGAGCTGAACATGTGGTGCCGTGGGAGGGGTTCCTAGAAAGGGATCGCCAGCACGGTTTTCGTTTTGAGAGAACACGCAGCCTCGGCCCACAACGACAATCCTGCCGTGCAGAGACGTCGGGCCGCTAGTGCTGTTCAGGCAGCTTTGAAGCCAAGCGCAAGGCGCCTCCAAACGGGGAGAAAGCGTACTCTCCCCTCCGCGTCCCACGTTCAAGCTGAATGACGCAGCATGTTTTTCGGAAGGCTCTGCCGAGCTATCTAGTACAAGGGAGAGAGTGCCTGCCTCTGCTGAGAAAGGTTTTGACGTGGGGATTGCTGGACATGAGGAAGAGCGTTCCCCAGGCCGTGCAAAGTTTAGGCTTTGGTGACTCTGGATGGTCCCAAGGGTCCAGAATTGTCCCTGGGAAAGCTGTCCTCTTTTTCTTTCTCCGGCTGGAAGTAAACAGCTGGCAACCGACTGCCGTACGCAGACGTCCTGGGGGAGCCCCCCGGTTTCATTTGGGACGCACGTGGGTGTCTCACAGAAGAGCCCAAATTCCTAATTGGGGGCACACCAGCATGGAATGTAAGGCTGTTTACAACTGCGTACCCTGAGGCCGTTGGAAGGCCGTACGGACGAGAGCTTTCGAGCGAACAGGGCAGCGCTTCGCCATCATCGTTGCCCGTTCACGGAGCTTAATCAAACGAATGCCTTTACTTCCTGTGGTTCAAACGCAACAGAGGAGTTGGAAGGCATACAGTGCCCTTTGACAGTTGTTACGACGAACGTGAGTGCACAGTGTCTCGTGAAAGAAATCCCTAGCACTGTTGAAGCATCCCGTTAACGCATGCTTCTTCGCTCCTATGGCACTCCGAGGTGGTACTGACGGGGGAAATCTGGACTTTTACTTGAGGCCGGGGGGGCTCACAATTCTTTTGTCGGCGAGCTCCAGAGTGCTCTTGCTGAAGCTCCCAGCAAGGACCTGAGAGCAGCAGGCCTCACACGAGTACACTCAGACGGCTTCCGTCACGAGTAAACTCAGACCTCTTATGTGAGGCCTTCCGGCAGCAAAGAGAAGGTGGGCGCGAGGAGTGTGCTTCAGGCAGCTTAGGACCCGCAACTGTCTCGTCTACCACGGAGGGGAATAAGGTTTGGCCAGGGTCGCCCAGTTTCAAAGCTGAGCTCACGTAGTTATCCTCAGTGGTTTCCGATTACCTCAAGGAAACACACGGGAGGAACAGGGCCCTTCCATGGAGGCCCTTTTGGGCACAGGGACCTCTGCGTGGGATCTACTGGGTAAGTATGGCAGTACCTTAGGTAGGCCTCAGGGACCAAGGCTGTCGTCTGGCTCATGCCTTAGCTGTGTTAAGTGTGGAAAACGTGCTGGTCCTCAGGCTGGGCCCACAGCCTAGCTTTCGCTTCTGTGAGAGTGCTGTCCCGAGTCTCCTCCTGGAGCCAGTCGTCAGCACGGTGCCTTTTGGCACTGCAGTTCTCTTTCAGTCAGGGAGGCCGTGCGACTGGCAAAGGGAGTCTGCGCAGCACTGCCTTCGCGAGGCTCTTTGACGACTGGGGCACTCAACCCAGGCAAGTCAGAGAGCAGTACGTTGCCCTTGCTATGAATGTGAAGAGCTTTCTCCAGGGCCCTGTTGAGGCTAAGGTTCCTCAGAAGCCAGGAGCCGCCGTTCCGGCACGGAGAGAAGTCATCCTGCGAACTTGGCGAACGAGCTCCTATCCTGTGTGCCCCCAGGAGCGTCGCAGAGTTAAGGCACTCCGTGGTGGAGTATGGCCTCATGGAAACCACTGCACACCCAACTCCCCCGACGTGAAACACTGGAACTTACCTTGAGGCCTGAGGTCACCTTTCGTTCGGCCGGAGCTTAACATGTGGTGCCGTGGGAGGAGTTCCTAGAAAGGGATCGCCAGCACGGTTTTCGTTTTGAGAGAACACGCAGCCTCGGCCCACAACGACAATCCTGCCGTGCAGAGACGTCGGGCCGCTAGTGCTGTTCAGGCAGCTTTGAAGCCAAGCGCAAGGCGCCTCCAAATGGGGAGAAAGCGTACTCTCCCCTCCGCGTCCCACGTTCAAGCTGAATGACGCAGCATGTTTCTCGGAAGGCTCTGCCGAGCTATCTAGTACGAGGGAGAGAGCGCCTGCCTCTGCTGAGAAAGGTTTTGACGTGGGCATGGCTGGACAGGCGGAAGAGCGTTCCCCAGGCCGTGCAAAGTTTAGGCCTTGGTGATTCCGGATGGTCCCAAGGGTCCAGAGTTGTCCCTGGGAAAGCTGTCCTTTTCCCTCTTTTTCCGGCTGGAAGTACACCTCCGGCATCCGACTGCCGTTCGGAGACGTCCTGGGGGAGACGCCCTACTTTCACTTGGGACGCACCCTGGTGTTTCTCAGAAGAGCCCAAATTCCTCCCTGCGGGTGGGGGGGGGGGTTGGCACACCAGCATGGAATGTAAGGCTGTTCAGAACTGCGTACCTTGAGGCCGTGTGAAGGCCGTACGAACGAGAGCTTTCGAGCGAACAGGGCAGCGCTTCGCCATCATCGTTGCACATTCACGGAGCTGAATCAAACGAACGCATTTACTTCCTGTGGCTCAAACACAGCCGAGGAGTTGGAAGGCATACAGTGCCCTTTGACAGTTGTTACAACGAACGTGAGTGCACAGTGTCTCGTGAAATACCTTCCACGGTCGAAGCATTCCGTTAAGGCATGCCCCTCCGCTCCCTCTGGCGCTCCGAGGTGTTACTAACGGGGGAAATCTGGACTTTTGCTTGAGGCCGGGGTGGGGCGTGGGGACTCACAATTCTTCTGCCGGCGAGCTCCAGAGCGCTCCTGCTGAAGCTCCCAGCAAGGAACTGAGAGCAGCAGGCCTCACACGAGTACACTCAGACTTCTTCTGTCACGAGTCAACTCAGACTTCTTATGTGAGGCCTTCCGGCAGCAAAGAGAAGGTGCGCGCGAGGAGTGTGCTTCAGGCAGCTCAGGACCCGCCACTGTCTCGTCTACCACGGAGGGGAATAAGGTTTGGCCAGGGTCGCCCAGCTTCATACCTGAGCTCATACGGGTATACTCAGTGGTTTCTGATTACCTCAAGGAAACACAACGGGAGGAACAGGGCCCTTCCATGGAGGCCCTTTTGGGCACAGGGACCTCTGCGTCGGATCTACTGGGTAAGTATGGCAGTACCTTAGGGAGGCCTCAGGGACCAAGGCTCTCTGGCTCACGCCTAGCTGTGCAAAGAAGTGTGCAAACGTACGTACTGCTCCTCAGGCTGGGCCCACAGCCTAGCTTTCGCTTCTGTGAGAGTGCTGTCCCGAGTCTCTTCCTGGAGCCAGTCGTCAGCACGGTGCCTTTTGGCACTGCAGTTGTCTTTCAGTCAAGGAGGCCGTTCGACTGACGGGCAAAGGGAGTCCGCCCAGCGCTGGCTTTCGCCAGTCTCTCTGACGACTGGGCCACTCAACCTAGGCAACCCAGAGAGGAGTACACTGCCCTTGCTATGAATGTGAAGAGCTGTCTCCAGGGGCCTGTTTAGGCTAAGTTTCCTCAGAAGCCAGGAGCCGCCGTTCCGGCACGGAGACAGGTCATCGTGCGAAACTGGTGAATGGGCTCCTATCCTGTGTGCCCCGAGGAGCGTCGCAGGGTTAAGGCACTGCGTGGTGGAGTATGGCCTCATGGAAACCACTGCACACCCAACTCCCCCGACGTGCAACACTGGAACTTACCTTGAGGCCTGAGGTCACCTTTCGTTCGGCCGGAGCTGAACATGTGGTGCCGTGGGAGGGGTTCCTAGAAAGGGATCGCCAGCACGGTTTTCGTTTTGAGAGAACACGCAGCCTCGGCCCACAACGACAATCCTGCCGTGCAGAGACGTCGGGCCGCTAGTGCTGTTCAGGCAGCTTTGAAGCCAAGCGCAAGGCGCCTCCAAACGGGGAGAAAGCGTACTCTCCCCTCCGCGTCCCACGTTCAAGCTGAATGACGCAGCATGTTTCTCGGAAGGCTCTGCCGAGCTATCTAGTACGAGGGAGAGAGCGCCTGCCTCTGTTGAGAAAGGTTTTGACGTGGGGATTGCTGGACATGAGGAAGAGCGTTCCCCAGGCCGTGCAAAGTTTAGGCTTTGGTGACTCTGGATGGTCCCAAGGGTCCAGAATTGTCCCTGGGAAAGCTGTCCTCTTTTTCTTTCTCCGGCTGGAAGTAAACAGCTGGCAACCGTCTGCCGTACGCAGACGTCCTGGGGGAGCCCCCCGGTTTCATTTGGGACGCACGTGGGTGTCTCACAGAAGAGCCCAAATTCCTAACTGGGGGCACACCAGCATGGAATGTAAGGCTGTTTAGAACTGCGTACCCTGAGGCCGTTGGAAGGCCGTACGGACGAGAGCGTTCGAGCGAACAGGGCAGCGCTTCGCCATCATCGTTGCCCGTTCACGGAGCTTAATCAAACGAATGCCTTTACTTCCTGTGGTTCAAACGCAACAGAGGAGTTGGAAGGCATACAGTGCCCTTTGACAGTTGTTACGACGAACGTGAGTGCACAGTGTCTCGTGAAAGAAATCCCTAGCACTGTTGAAGCATCCCGTTAACGCAGGCTTCTTCGCTCCTATGGCACTCCGAGGTGGTACTGACGGGGGAAATCTGGACTTTTACTTGAGGCCGGGGGGGCTCACAATTCTTTTGTCGGCGAGCTCCAGAGTGCTCTTGCTGAAGCTCCCAGCAAGGACCTGAGAGCAGCAGGCCTCACACGAGTACACTCAGACGGCTTCCGTCACGAGTAAACTCAGACCTCTTAAGTGAGGCCTTCCGGCAGCAAAGAGAAGGTGGGCGCGAGGAGTGTGCTTCAGGCAGCTTAGGACCCGCAACTGTCTCGTCTACCACGGAGGGGAATAAGGTTTGCCCAGGGTCGCCCAGTTTCAAAGCTGAGCTCACGTAGTTATCCTCAGTGGTTTCCGATTACCTCAAGGAAACACACGGGAGGAACAGGGCCCTTCCATGGAGGCCCTTTTGGGCACAGGGACCTCTGCGTGGGATCTACTGGGTAAGTATGGCAGTACCTTAGATAGGCCTCAGGGACCAAGGCTGTCGTCTGGCTCATGCCTTAGCTGTGTTAAGTGTGGAAAACGTGCTGGTCCTCAGGCTGGGCCCACAGCCTAGCTTTCGCTTCTGTGAGAGTGCTGTCCCGAGTCTCCTCCTGGAGCCAGTCGTCAACACGGTGCCTTTTGGCACTGCAGTTCTCTTTCAGTCAGGGAGGCCGTGTGACTGGCAAAGGGAGTCTGCGCAGCACTGCCTTCGCGAGGCTCTTTGACGACTGGGGCACTCAACCCAGGCAAGCCAGAGAGCAGTACGTTGCCCTTGCTATGAATGTGAAGAGCTTTCTCCAGGGCCCTGTTGAGGCTAAGGTTCCTCAGAAGCCAGGAGCCGCCGTTCCGGCACGGAGAGAAGTCATCCTGCGAACTTGGCGAACGAGCTCCTATCCTGTGTGCCCCCAGGAGCGTCGCAGAGTTAAGGCACTCCGTGGTGGAGTATGGCCTCATGGAAACCACTGCACACCCAACTCCCCCGACGTGAAACACTGGAACTTACCTTGAGGCCTGAGGTCACCTTTCGTTCGGCCGGAGCTGAACATGTGGTGCCGTGGGAGGAGTTCCTAGAAAGGGATCGCCAGCACGGTTTTCGTTTTGAGAGAACACGCAGCCTCGGCCCACAACGACAATCCTGCCGTGCAGAGACGTCGGGCAGCTAGTGCTGTTCAGGCAGCTTTGAAGCCAAGCGCAAGGCGCCTCCAAACGGGGAGAAAGCGTACTCTCCCCTCCGCGTCCCACGTTCAAGCTGAATGACGCAGCATGTTTCTCGGAAGGCTCTGCCGAGCTATCTAGTACGAGGGAGAGAGCGCCTGCTCTGCTGAGAAAGGTTTTGACGTGGGGATGGCTGGACAGGCGGAAGAGCGTTCCCCAGGCCGTGCAAAGTTTAGTCCTTGGTGATTCCGGATGGTCCCAAGGGTCCAGAGTTGTCCCTGGGAAAGCTGTCCTTTTCCCTCTTTTTCCGGCTGGAAGTACACCTCCGGCATCCGACTGCCGTTCGGAGACGTCCTGGGGGAGACGCCCTACTTTCACTTGGGACGCACCCTGGTGTTTCTCAGAAGAGCCCAAATTCCTCCCTGCGGGTGGGGGGGTTGGCACACCAGCATGGAATGTAAGGCTGTTCAGAACTGCGTACCTTGAGGCCGTGTGAAGGCCGTACGAACCAGAGCTTTCGAGCGAACAGGGCAGCGCTTCGCCATCATCGTTGCACATTTACGGAGCTGAATCAAACGAACGCATTTACTTCCTGTGGCTCAAACACAGCCGAGGAGTTGGAAGGCATACAGTGCCCTTTGACAGTTGTTACAACGAACGTGAGTGCACAGTGTCTCGTGAAATACCTTCCACGGTCGAAGCATTCCGTTAAGGCATGCCCCTCCGCTCCCTCTGGCGCTCCGAGGTGTTACTAACGGGGGAAATCTGGACTTTTGCTTGAGGCCAGGGTGGGGCGTGGGGACTCACAATTCTTCTGCCAGCAAGCTCCAGAGCACTCCTGCTGAAGCTCCCAGCAAGGAACTGAGAGCAGCAGGCCTCACACGAGTACACTCAGACTTCTTCTGTCACGAGTCAACTCAGACTTCTTATGTGAAGTCTGAGCAAAGAGAAGCAAAGAGAAGGTACGCGCGAGGAGTGTGCTTCAGGCAGCTCAGGACCCGCCACTGTCTCGTCTACCACGGAGGGGAATAAGGTTTGGCCAGGGTCGCCCAGCTTCATACCTGAGCTCCTACGGGTATCCTCAGTGGTTTCTGATTACCTCAAGGAAACACAACGGGAGGAACAGGGCCCTTCCATGGAGGCCCTTTTGGGCACAGGGACCTCTGCGTGGGATCTACTGGGTAAGTATGGCAGTACCTTAGGGAGGCCTCAGGGACCAAGGCTCTCTGGCTCACGCCTAGCTGTGCAAAGAAGTGTGCAAACGTACGTACTGCTCCTCAGGCTGGGCCCACAGCCTAGCTTTCGCTTCTGTGAGAGTGCTGTCCCGAGTCTCCTCCTGGAGCCAGTCGTCAGCACGGTGCCTTTTGGCACTGCAGTTCTCTTTCAGTCAGGGAGGCCGTGCGACTGGCAAAGGGAGTCTGCGCAGCACTGCCTTCGCGAGGCTCTTTGACGACTGGGGCACTCAACCCAGGCAAGCCAGAGAGCAGTACGTTGCCCTTGCTATGAATGTGAAGAGCTTTCTCCAGGGCCCTGTTGAGGCTAAGGTTCCTCAGAAGCCAGGAGCCGCCGTTCCGGCACGGAGAGAAGTCATCCTGCGAACTTGGCGAACGAGCTCCTATCCTGTGTGCCCCCAGGAGCGTCGCAGAGTTAAGGCACTCCGTGGTGGAGTATGGCCTCATGGAAACCACTGCACACCCAACTCCCCCGACGTGAAACACTGGAACTTACCTTGAGGCCTGAGGTCACCTTTCGTTCGGCCGGAGCTGAACATGTGGTGCCGTGGGAGGAGTTCCTAGAAAGGGATCGCCAGCACGGTTTTCGTTTTGAGAGAACACGCAGCCTCGGCCCACAACGACAATCCTGCCGTGCAGAGACGTCGGGCCGCTAGTGCTGTTCAGGCAGCTTTGAAGCCAAGCGCAAGGCGCCTCCAAACGGGGAGAAAGCGTACTCTCCCCTCCGCGTCCCACGTTCAAGCTGAATGACGCAGCATGTTTTTCGGAAGGCTCTGCCGAGCTATCTAGTACAAGGGAGAGAGTGCCTGCCTCTGCTGAGAAAGGTTTTGACGTGGGGATTGCTGGACATGAGGAAGAGCGTTCCCCAGGCCGTGCAAAGTTTAGGCTTTGGTGACTCTGGATGGTCCCAAGGGTCCAGAATTGTCCCTGGGAAAGCTGTCCTCTTCTTCTTTCTCCGGCTGGAAGTAAACAGCTGGCAACCGACTGCCGTACGCAGACGTCCTGGGGGAGCCCCCTGGTTTCATTTGGGTCGCACTTGGGTGTCTCACAGAAGAGCCCAAATTCCTAATTGGGGGCACACCAGCATGGAATGTAAGGTTGTTTACAACTGCGTAACCTGAGGCCGTTGGAAGGCCGTACAGACGAGAGCTTTCGAGCGAACAGGGCAGCGCTTCGACATCATCGTTGCACATTCACGGAGCTGAATCAAACGAACGCATTTACTTTCTGTGGCTCAAACACAGCCGAGGAGTTGGAAGGCATACAGTGCCCTTTGACAGTTGTTACAACGAACGTGAGTGCACAGTGTCTCGTGAAATACCTTCCACGGTCGAAGCATTCCGTTAAGGCATGCCCCTCCGCTCCCTCTGGCGCTCCGAGGTGTTACAAACGGGGGAAATCTGGACTTTTGCTTGATCCCGGGGTGGGGCGGGGGGACTCACAATTCTTCTGCGGGTGAGCTCCAGAGCGCTCCTGCTGAAGCTCCCAGCAAGGAACTGAGAGCAGCAGGCCTCACACGAGTACACTCAGACTTCTTCTGTCACGAGTCAACTCAGACTTCTTATGTGAGGCCTTCCGGCAGCAAAGAGAAGGTGCGCGCGAGGAGTGTGCTTCAGGCAGCTCAGGACCCGCCACTGTCTCGTCTACCACGGAGGGGAATAAGGTTTGGCCAGGGTCGCCCAGCTTCATACCTGAGCTCATACGGGTATCCTCAGTGGTTTCTGATTACCTGAAGGAAACACAACGGGAGGAACAGGGCCCTTCCATGGAGGCCCTTTTGGGCACAGGGACCTCTGCGTGGGATCTACTGGGTAAGTATGGCAGTACCTTAGGGAGGCCTCAGGGACCAAGGCTCTCTGGCTCACGCCTAGCTGTGCAAAGAAGTGTGCAAACGTACGTACTGCTCCTCAGGCTGGGCCCACAGCCTAGCTTTCGCTTCTGTGAGAGTGCTGTCCCGAGTCTCCTCCTGGAGCCAGTCGTCAGCACGGTGCCTTTTGGCACTGCAGTTCTCTTTCAGTCAGGGAGGCCGTGCGACTGGCAAAGGGAGTCTGCGCAGCACTGCCTTCGCGAGGCTCTTTGACGACTGGGGCACTCAACCCAGGCAAGCCAGAGAGCAGTACGTGGCCCTTGCTATGAATGTGAAGAGCTTTCTCCAGGGCCCTGTTGAGGCTAAGGTTCCTCAGAAGCCAGGAGCCGCCGTTCCGGCACGGAGAGAAGTCATCCTGCGAACTTGGCGAACGAGCTCCTATCCTGTGTGCCCCCAGGAGCGTCGCAGAGTGAAGGCACTCCGTGGTGGAGTATGGCCTCATGGAAACCACTGCACACCCAACTCCCCCGACGTGAAACACTGGAACTTACCTTGAGGCCTGAGGTCACCTTTCGTTCGGCCGGAGCTTAACATGTGGTGCCGTGGGAGGAGTTCCTAGAAAGGGATCGCCAGCACGGTTTTCGTTTTGAGAGAACACGCAGCCTCGGCCCACAACGACAATCCTGCCGTGCAGAGACGTCGGGCCGCTAGTGCTGTTCAGGCAGCTTTGAAGCCAAGCGCAAGGCGCCTCCAAACGGGGAGAAAGCGTACTCTCCCTTCCGCGTCCCACGTTCAAGCTGAATGACGCAGCATGTTTCTCGGAAGGCTCTGCCGAGCTATCTAGTACGAGGGAGAGAGCGCCTGCCTCTGCTGAGAAAGCTTTTGACGTGGGGATTGCTGGACATGAGGAAGAGCGTTCCCCAGGCCGTGCAAAGTTTAGGCTTTGGTGACTCTGGATGGTCCCAAGGGTCCAGAATTGTCCCTGGGAAAGCTGTCCTCGTTTTCTTTCTCCGGCTGGAAGTAAACAGCTGGCAACCGTCTGCCGTACGCAGACGTCCTGGGGGAGCCCCCCGGTTTCATTTGGGACGCACGTGGGTGTCTCACAGAAGAGCCCAAATTCCTAACTGAGGGCACACCAGCATGGAATGTAAGGCTGTTTAGAACTGCGTACCCTGAGGCCGTTGGAAGGCCGTACGGACGAGAGCGTTCGAGCGAACAGGGCAGCGCTTCGCCATCATCGTTGCCCGTTCACGGAGCTTAATCAAACGAATGCCTTTACTTCCTGTGGTTCAAACGCAACAGAGGAGTTGAAAGGCATACAGTGCCCTTTGACAGTTGTTACGACGAACGTGAGTGCACAGTGTCTCGTGAAAGAAATCCCTAGCACTGTTGAAGCATCCCGTTAACGCATGCTTCTTCGCTCCTATGGCACTCCGAGGTGGTACTGACGGGGGAAATCTGGACTTTTACTTGAGGCCGGGGGGGCTCACAATTCTTTTGTCGGCGAGCTCCAGAGTGCTCTTGCTGAAGCTCCCAGCAAGGACCTGAGAGCAGCAGGCCTCACACGAGTACACTCAGACGGCTTCCGTCACGAGTAAACTCAGACCTCTGAAGTGAGGCCTTCCGGCAGCAAAGAGAAGGTGGGCGCGAGGAGTGTGCTTCAGGCAGCTTAGGACCCGCAACTGTCTCGTCTACCACGGAGGGGAATAAGGTTTGCCCAGGGTCGCCCAGTTTCAAAGCTGAGCTCACGTAGTTATCCTCAGTGGTTTCCGATTACCTCAAGGAAACACACGGGAGGAACAGGGCCCTTCCATGGAGGCCCTTTTGGGCACAGGGACCTCTGCGTGGGATCTACTGGGTAAGTATGGCAGTACCTTAGATAGGCCTCAGGGACCAAGGCTGTCGTCTGGCTCATGCCTTAGCTGTGTTAAGTGTGGAAAACGTGCTGGTCCTCAGGCTGGGCCCACAGCCTAGCTTTCGCTTCTGTGAGAGTGCTGTCCCGAGTCTCCTCCTGGAGCCAGTCGTCAACACGGTGCCTTTTGGCACTGCAGTTCTCTTTCAGTCAGGGAGGCCGTGCGACTGGCAAAGGGAGTCTGCGCAGCACTGCCTTCGCGAGGCTCTTTGACGACTGGGGCACTCAACCCAGGCAAGCCAGAGAGCAGTACGTTGCCCTTGCTATGAATGTGAAGAGCTTTCTCCAGGGCCCTGTTGAGGCTAAGGTTCCTCAGAAGCCAGGAGCCGCCGTTCCGGCACGGAGAGAAGTCATCCTGCGAACTTGGCGAACGAGCTCCTATCCTGTGTGCCCCCAGGAGCGTCGCAGAGTGAAGGCACTCCGTGGTGGAGTATGGCCTCATGGAAACCACTGCACACCCAACTCCCCCGACGTGAAACACTGGAACTTACCTTGAGGCCTGAGGTCACCTTTCGTTCGGCCGGAGCTGAACATGTGGTGCCGTGGGAGGAGTTCCTAGAAAGGGATCGCCAGCACGGTTTTCGTTTTGAGAGAACACGCAGCCTCGGCCCACAACGACAATCCTGCCGTGCAGAGACGTCGGGCCGCTAGTGCTGTTCAGGCAGCTTTGAAGCCAAGCGCAAGGCGCCTCCAAACGGGGAGAAAGCGTACTCTCCCCTCCGCGTCCCACGTTCAAGCTGAATGACGCAGCATGTTTCTCGGAAGGCTCTGCCGAGCTATCTAGTACGAGGGAGAGAGCGCCTGCCTCTGCTGAGAAAGGTTTTGACGTGGGGATGGCTGGACAGGCGGAAGAGCGTTCCCCAGGCCGTGCAAAGTTTAGGCCTTGGTGATTCCGGATGGTCCCAAGGGTCCAGAGTTGTCCCTGGGAAAGCTGTCCTTTTCCCTCTTTTTCCGGCTGGAAGTACACCTCCGGCATCCGACTGCCGTTCGGAGACGTCCTGGGGGAGACGCCCTACTTTCACTTGGGACGCACCCTGGTGTTTCTCAGAAGAGCCCAAATTCCTCCCTGCTGGTGGGGGGGTTGGCACACCAGTATGGAATGTAAGGCTGTTCACAACTGCGTACCTTGAGGCCGTGTGAAGGCCGTACGAACGAGAGCTTTCGAGCGAACAGGGCAGCGCTTCGCCATCATCGTTGCACATTCACGGAGCTGAATCAAACGAACGCATTTACTTCCTGTGGCTCAAACACAGCCGAGGAGTTGGAAGGCATACAGTGCCCTTTGACAGTTGTTACAACGAACGTGAGTGCACAGTGTCTCGTGAAATACCTTCCACGGTCGAAGCATTCCGTTAAGGCATGCCCCTCCGCTCCCTCTGGCGCTCCGAGGTGTTACTAACGGGGGAAATCTGGACTTTTGCTTGAGGCCAGGGTGGGGCGTGGGGACTCACAATTCTTCTGCCAGCAAGCTCCAGAGCACTCCTGCTGAAGCTCCCAGCAAGGAACTGAGAGCAGCAGGCCTCACACGAGTACACTCAGACTTCTTCTGTCACGAGTCAACTCAGACTTCTTATGTGAAGTCTGAGCAAAGAGAAGCAAAGAGAAGGTACGCGCGAGGAGTGTGCTTCAGGCAGCTCAGGACCCGCCACTGTCTCGTCTACCACGGAGGGGAATAAGGTTTGGCCAGGGTCGCCCAGCTTCATACCTGAGCTCATACGGGTATCCTCAGTGGTTTCTGATTACCTCAAGGAAACACAACGGGAGGAACAGGGCCCTTCCATGGAGGCCCTTTTGGGCACAGGGACCTCTGTGTGGGATCTACTGGGTAAGTATGGCAGTACCTTAGGGAGGCCTCAGGGACCAAGGCTCTCTGGCTCACGCCTAGCTGTGCAAAGAAGTGTGCAAACGTACGTACTGCTCCTCAGGCTGGGCCCACAGCCTAGCTTTCGCTTCTGTGAGAGTGCTGTCCCGAGTCTCCTCCTGGAGCCAGTCGTCAGCACGGTGCCTTTTGGCATTGCAGTTCTCTTTCAGTCAGGGAGGCCGTGCGACTGGCAAAGGGAGTCTGCGCAGCACTGCCTTCGCGAGGCTCTTTGACGACTGGGGCACTCAACCCAGGCAAGCCAGAGAGCAGTACGTTGCCCTTGCTATGAATGTGAAGAGCTTTCTCCAGGGCCCTGTTGAGGCTAAGGTTCCTCAGAAGCCAGGAGCCGCCGTTCCGGCACGGAGAGAAGTCATCCTGCGAACTTGGCGAACGAGCTCCTATCCTGTGTGCCCCCAGGAGCGTCGCAGAGTGAAGGCACTCCGTGGTGGAGTATGGCCTCATGGAAACCACTGCACACCCAACTCCCCCGACGTGAAACACTTACCTTGAGGCCTGAGGTCACCTTTCGTTCGGCCGGAGCTGAACATGTGGTGCCGTGGGAGGAGTTCCTAGAAAGGGATCGCCAGCACGGTTTTCGTTTTGAGAGAACACGCAGCCTCGGCCCACAACGACAATCCTGCCGTGCAGAGACGTCGGGCCACTAGTGCTGTTCAGGCAGCTTTGAAGCCAAGCGCAAGGCGCCTCCAAACGGGGAGAAAGCGTACTCTCCCCTCCGCGTCCCACGTTCAAGCTGAATGACGCAGCATGTTTCTCGGAAGGCTCTGCCGAGCTATCTAGTACGAGGGAGAGAGCGCCTGCCTCTTCTGAGAAAGGTTTTGACGTGGGGATTGCTGGACATGAGGAAGAGCGTTCCCCAGGCCGTGCAAAGTTTAGGCTTTGGTGACTGGATGGTCCCAAGGGTCCAGAATTGTCCCTGGGAAAGCTGTCCTCGTTTTCTTTCTCCGGCTGGAAGTAAACAGCTGGCAACCGACTGCCGTACGCAGACGTCCTGGGGGAGCACCCCGGTTTCATTTGGGACGCACGTGGGTGTCTCACAGAAGAGCCCAAATTCCTAATTGGGGGCACACCAGCATGGAATGTAAGGCTGTTTACAACTGCGTACCCTGAGGCCGTTGGAAGGCCGTACGGACGAGAGCTTTCGAGCGAACAGGGCAGCGCTTCGCCATCATCGTTGCCCGTTCACGGAGCTTAATCAAACGAATGCCTTTACTTCCTGTGGTTCAAACGCAACAGAGGAGTTGGAAGGCATACAGTGCCCTTTGACAGTTGTTACGACGAACGTGAGTGCACAGTGTCTCGTGAAAGAAATCCCTAGCACTGTTGAAGCATCCCGTTAACGCAGGTTTCTTCGCTCCTATGGCACTCCGAGGTGGTACTGACGGGGGAAATCTGGACTTTTACTTGAGGCCGGGGGGGCTCACAATTCTTTTGTCGGCGAGCTCCAGAGTGCTCTTGCTGAAGCTCCCAGCAAGGACCTGAGAGCAGCAGGCCTCACACGAGTACACTCAGACGGCTTCCGTCACGAGTAAACTCAGACCTCTGAAGTGAGGCCTTCCGGCAGCAAAGAGAAGGTGGGCGCGAGGAGTGTGCTTCAGGCAGCTTAGGACCCGCAACTGTCTCGTCTACCACGGAGGGGAATAAGGTTTGCCCAGGGTCGCCCAGTTTCAAAGCTGAGCTCACGTAGTTATCCTCAGTGGTTTCCGATTACCTCAAGGAAACACACGGGAGGAACAGGGCCCTTCCATGGAGGCCCTTTTGGGCACAGGGACCTCTGCGTGGGATCTACTGGGTAAGTATGGCAGTACCTTAGGTAGGCCTCAGGGACCAAGGCTGTCGTCTGGCTCATGCCTTAGCTGTGTTAAGTGTGGAAAACGTGCTGGTCCTCAGGCTGGGCCCACAGCCTAGCTTTCGCTTCTGTGAGAGTGCTGTCCCGAGTCTCCTCCTGGAGCCAGTCGTCAGCACGGTGCCTTTTGGCACTGCAGTTCTCTTTCAGTCAAGGAGGCCGTGCGACTGGCAAAGGGAGTCTGCGCAGCACCGCCTTCGCGAGGCTCCTTGACGACTGGGGCACTCAACCCAGGCAAGCCAGAGAGCAGTACGTTGCCCTTGCTATGAATGTGAAGAGCTTTCTCCAGGGCCCTGTTGAGGCTAAGGTTCCTCAGAAGCCAGGAGCCGCCGTTCCGGCACGGAGAGAATTCATCCTGCGAACTTGGCGAACGAACTCCTATCCTGTGTGCCCCCAGGAGCGTCGCAGAGTGAAGGCACTCCGTGGTGGAGTATGGCCTCATGGAAACCACTGCACACCCAACTCCCCCGACGTGAAACACTGGAACTTACCTTGAGGCCTGAGGTCACCTTTCGTTCGGCCGGAGCTGAACATGTGGTGCCGTGGGAGGGGTTCCTACAAAGGGATCGCCAGCACGGTTTTCGTTTTGAGAGAACACGCAGCCTCGGCCCACAACGACAATCCTGCCGTGCAGAGACGTCGGGCCGCTAGTGCTGTTCAGGCAGCTTTGAAGCCAAGCGCAAGGCGCCTCCAAACGGGGAGAAAGCGTACTCTCCCCTCCGCGTCCCACGTTCAAGCTGAATGACGCAGCATGTTTCTCGGAAGGCTCTGCCGAGCTATGTAGTACGAGGGAGAGAGCGCCTGCCTCTGCTGAGAAAGGTTTTGACGTGGGGATTGCTGGACATGAGGAAGAGCGTTCCCCAGGCCGTGCAAAGTTTAGGCTTTGGTGACTCTGGATGGTCCCAAGTGTCCAGAATTGTCCCTGGGAAAGCTGTCCTCTTCTTCTTTCTCCGGCTGGAAGTAAACAGCTGGCAACCGACTGCCGTACGCAGACGTCCTGGGGGAGCCCCCCGGTTTCATTTGGGACGCACGTGGGTGTCTCACAGAAGAGCCCAAATTCCTAATTGGGGGCACACCAGCATGGAATGTAAGGCTGTTTACAACTGCGTACCCTGAGGCCGTTGGAAGGCCGTACGGACGAGAGCTTTCGAGCGAACAGGGCAGCGCTTCGCCATCATCGTTGCCCGTTCACGGAGCTTAATCAAACGAATGCCTTTACTTCCTGTGGTTCAAACGCAACAGAGGAGTTGGAAGGCATACAGTGCCCTTTGACAGTTGTTACGACGAACGTGAGTGCACAGTGTCTCGTGAAAGAAATCCCTAGCACTGTTGAAGCATCCCGTTAACGCAGGTTTCTTCGCTCCTATGGCACTCCGAGGTGGTACTGACGGGGGAAATCTGGACTTTTACTTGAGGCCGGGGGGGCTCACAATTCTTTTGTCGGCGAGCTCCAGAGTGCTCTTGCTGAAGCTCCCAGCAAGGACCTGAGAGCAGCAGGCCTCACACGAGTACACTCAGACGGCTTCCGTCACGAGTAAACTCAGACCTCTGAAGTGAGGCCTTCCGGCAGCAAAGAGAAGGTGGGCGCGAGGAGTGTGCTTCAGGCAGCTTAGGACCCGCAACTGTCTCGTCTACCACGGAGGGGAATAAGGTTTGCCCAGGGTCGCCCAGTTTCAAAGCTGAGCTCACGTAGTTATCCTCAGTGGTTTCCGATTACCTCAAGGAAACACACGGGAGGAACAGGGCCCTTCCATGGAGGCCCTTTTGGGCACAGGGACCTCTGCGTGGGATCTACTGGGTAAGTATGGCAGTACCTTAGATAGGCCTCAGGGACCAAGGCTGTCGTCTGGCTCATGCCTTAGCTGTGTTAAGTGTGGAAAACGTGCTGGTCCTCAGGCTGGGCCCACAGCCTAGCTTTCGCTTCTGTGAGAGTGCTGTCCCGAGTCTCCTCCTGGAGCCAGTCGTCAGCACGGTGCCTTTTGGCACTGCAGTTCTCTTTCAGTCAAGGAGGCCGTGCGACTGGCAAAGGGAGTCTGCGCAGCACCGCCTTCGCGAGGCTCCTTGACGACTGGGGCACTCAACACAGGCAAGCCAGAGAGCAGTACGTTGCCCTTGCTATGAATGTGAAGAGCTTTCTCCAGGGCCCTGTTGAGGCTAAGGTTCCTCAGAAGCCAGGAGCCGCCGTTCCGGCACGGAGAGAATTCATCCTGCGAACTTGGCGAACGAACTCCTATCCTGTGTGCCCCCAGGAGCGTCGCAGAGTGAAGGCACTCCGTGGTGGAGTATGGCCTCATGGAAACCACTGCACACCCAACTCCCCCGACGTGAAACACTGGAACTTACCTTGAGGCCTGAGGTCACCTTTCGTTCGGCCGGAGCTGAACATGTGGTGCCGTGGGAGGGGTTCCTAGAAAGGGATCGCCAGCACGGTTTTCGTTTTGAGAGAACACGCAGCCTCGGCCCACAACGACAATCCTGCCGTGAAGAGACGTCGGGCTGCTAGTGCTGTTCAGGCAGCTTTGAAGCCAAGCGCAAGGCGCCTCCAAACGGGGAGAAAGCGTACTCTCCCCTCCGCGTCCCACGTTCAAGCTGAATGACGCAGCATGTTTCTCGGAAGGCTCTGCCGAGCTATGTAGTACGAGGGAGAGAGCGCCTGCCTCTGCTGAGAAAGGTTTTGACGTGGGGATTGCTGGACATGAGGAAGAGCGTTCCCCAGGCCGTGCAAAGTTTAGGCTTTCGTGACTCTGGATGGTCCCAAGGGTCCAGAATTGTCCCTGGGAAAGCTGTCCTCGTTTTCTTTCTCCGGCTGGAAGTAAACAGCTGGCAACCGACTGCCGTACGCAGACATCCTGGGGGAGCCCCCCGGTTTCATTTGGGACGCACGTGGGTGTCTCACAGAAGAGCCCAAATTCCTAATTGGGGGCACACCAGCATGGAATGTAAGGCTGTTTACAACTGCGTACCCTGAGGCCGTTTGAAGGCCGTACGGACGAGAGCTTTCGAGCGAACAGGGCAGCGCTTCGCCATCATCGTTGCCCGTTCACGGAGCTTAATCAAACGAATGCCTTTACTTCCTGTGGTTCAAACGCAACAGAGGAGTTGGAAGGCATACAGTGCCCTTTGACAGTTGTTACGACGAACGTGAGTGCACAGTGTGTCGTGAAAGAAATCCCTAGCACTGTTGAAGCATCCCGTTAACGCAGGCTTCTTCGCTCCTATGGCACTCCGAGGTGGTACTGACGGGGGAAATCTGGACTTTTACTTGAGGCCGGGGGGGCTCACAATTCTTTTGTCGGCGAGCTCCAGAGTGCTCTTGCTGAAGCTCCCAGCAAGGACCTGAGAGCAGCAGGCCTCACACGAGTACACTCAGACGGCTTCCGTCACGAGTAAACTCAGACCTCTGAAGTGAGGCCTTCCGGCAGCAAAGAGAAGGTGGGCGCGAGGAGTGTGCTTCAGGCAGCTTAGGACCCGCAACTGTCTCGTCTACCACGGAGGGGAATAAGGTTTGCCCAGGGTCGCCCAGTTTCAAAGCTGAGCTCACGTAGTTATCCTCAGTGGTTTCCGATTACCTCAAGGAAACACACGGGAGGAACAGGGCCCTTCCATGGAGGCCCTTTTGGGCACAGGGACCTCTGCGTGGGATCTACTGGGTAAGTATGGCAGTACCTTAGGTAGGCCTCAGGGATCAAGGCTGTCGTCTGGCTCATGCCTTAGCTGTGTTAAGTGTGGAAAACGTGCTGGTCCTCAGGCTGGGCCCACAGCCTAGCTTTCGCTTCTGTGAGAGTGCTGTCCCGAGTCTCCTCCTGGAGCCAGTCGTCAGCACGGTGCCTTTTGGCACTGCAGTTCTCTTTCAGTCAAGGAGGCCGTGCGACTGGCAAAGGGAGTCTGCGCAGCACTGCCTTCGCGAGGCTCTTTGACGACTGGGGCACTCAACCCAGGCAAGCCAGAGAACAGTACGTTGCCCTTGCTATGAACGTGAAGAGCTGTCTCCAGGGGCCTGCTTAGGCTAAGGTTCCTCAGAAGCCAGGAGCCGCCGTTCCGGCACGGAGAGAGGTCATCGTGCGGAACTGGTGAATGGGCTCCTATCCTGTGTGCCCCCAGGACCGTCGCACGGTTAAGGCACTCCGTGGTGGAGGACGGCCTCGTTGGAGACCCCTGCACACCCAACTCCCCTGACGTGAAACACTGGAACTTCACCTTGAGGCCTCAGGTCACCTTCCACTTGGCCGGAGCTGAACCTGGGGTGCCGTGGGAGGAGTTCCTAGAAAGGGATTGCCAGCACGGTTTTCGCTTTGGGAGAACACGCAGCCTTGGCCCACAACGACAGTCCTGCCGTGCAGAGACGTCGGGCCGCTACTGCTGTTCAGGCAGCTTTGAAGCCAAGCGCAAGGCGCCTCCAAACGGGGAGAAAGCGTACTCTCCCCTCCGCGTCCCACGTTCAAGCTGAATGACGCAGCATGTTTCTCGGAAGGCTCTGCCGAGCTATCTAGTACGAGGGAGAGAGCGCCTGCCTCTTCTGAGAAAGGTTTTGACGTGGGGATTGCTGGACATGAGGAAGAGCGTTCCCCAGGCCGTGCAAAGCTTAGGCTTTGGTGACTGGATGGTCCCAAGGGTCCAGAATTGTCCCTGGGAAAGCTGTCCTCGTTTTCTTTCTCCGGCTGGAAGTAAACAGCTGGCAACCGACTGCCGTACGCAGACATCCTGGGGGAGCCCCCCGGTTTCATTTGGGACGCACGTGGGTGTCTCACAGAAGAGCCCAAATTCCTAATTGGGGGCACACCAGCATGGAATGTAAGGCTGTTTACAACTGCGTACCCTGAGGCCGTTGGAAGGCCGTACGGACGAGAGCTTTCGAGCGAACAGGGCAGCGCTTCGCCATCATCGTTGCACTTTCACGGAGCTTAATCAAACGAATGCCTTTACTTCCTGTGGTTCAAACGCAACAGAGGAGTTGGAAGGCATACAGTGCCCTTTGACAGTTGTTACGACGAACGTGAGTGCACCGTGTCTCGTGAAAGAAATGCCTAGCACTGTTGAAGCATCCCGTTAACGCATGCTTCTTCGCTCCTATGGCACTCCGAGGTGGTACTGACGGGGGAAATCTGGACTTTTACTTGAGGCCGGGGGGGCTCACAATTCTTTTGTCGGCGAGCTCCAGAGTGCTCTTGCTGAAGCTCCCAGCAAGGACCTGAGAGCAGCAGGCCTCACACGAGTACACTCAGACGGCTTCCGTCACGAGTAAACTCAGACCTCTTAAGTGAGGCCTTCCGGCAGCAAAGAGAAGGTGGGCGCGAGGAGTGTGCTTCAGGCAGCTTAGCACCCGCAACTGTCTCGTCTACCACGGAGGGGAATAAGGTTTGCCCAGGGTCGCCCAGTTTCAAAGCTGAGCTCACGTAGTTATCCTCAGTGGTTTCCGATTACCTCAAGGAAACACACGGGAGGAACAGGGCCCTTCCATGGAGGCCCTTTTGGGCACAGGGACCTCTGCGTGGGATCTACTGGGTAAGTATGGCAGTACCTTAGGTAGGCCTCAGGGATCAAGGCTGTCGTCTGGCTCATGCCTTAGCTGTGTTAAGTGTGGAAAACGTGCTGGTCCTCAGGCTGGGCCCACAGCCTAGCTTTCGCTTCTGTGAGAGTGCTGTCCCGAGTCTCCTCCTGGAGCCAGTCGTCAGCACGGTGCCTTTTGGCACTGCAGTTCTCTTTCAGTCAGGGAGGCCGTGCGACTGGCAAAGGGAGTCTGCGCAGCACCGCCTTCGTGAGGCTCCTTGACGACTGGGGCACTCAACCCAGGCAAGCCAGAGAGCAGTACGTTGCCCTTGCTATGAATGTGAAGAGCTTTGTCCAGGGCCCTGTTGAGGCTAAGGTTCCTCAGAAGCCAGGAGCCGCCGTTCCGGCACGGAGAGAAGTCATCCTGCGAACTTGGCAAACGAGCTCCTATCCTGTGTGCCCCCAGGAGCGTCGCAGAGTGAAGGCACTCCGTGGTGGAGTATGGCCTCATGGAAACCACTGCACACCCAACTCCCCCGACGTGAAACACTGGAACTTACCTTGAGGCCTGAGGTCACCTTTCGTTCGGCCGGAGCTGAACATGTGGTGCCGTGGGAGGGGTTCCTAGAAAGGGATCGCCAGCACGGTTTTCGTTTTGAGAGAACACGCAGCCTCGGCCCACAACGACAATCCTGCCGTGCAGAGACGTCGGGCCGCTAGTGCTGTTCAGGCAGCTTTGAAGCCAAGCGCAAGGCGCCTCCAAACGGGGAGAAAGCGTACTCTCCCCTCCGCGTCCCACGTTCAAGCTGAATGACGCAGCATGTTTCTCGGAAGGCTCTGCCGAGCTATCTAGTACGAGGGAGAGAGCGCCTGCCTCTGCTGAGAAAGGTTTTGACGTGGGGATTGCTGGACATGAGGAAGAGCGTTCCCCAGGCCGTGCAAAGTTTAGGCTTTGGTGACTCTGGATGGTCCCAAGTGTCCAGAATTGTCCCTGGGAAAGCTGTCCTCTTCTTCTTTCTCCGGCTGGAAGTAAACAGCTGGCAACCGACTGCCGTACGCAGACGTCCTGGGGGAGCCCCCCGGTTTCATTTGGGACGCACGTGGGTGTCTCACAGAAGAGCCCAAATTCCTAATTGGGGGCACACCAGCATGGAATGTAAGGCTGTTTACAACTGCGTACCCTGAGGCCGTTGGAAGGCCGTACGGACGAGAGCTTTCGAGCGAACAGGGCAGCGCTTCGCCATCATCGTTGCCCGTTCACGGAGCTTAATCAAACGAATGCCTTTACTTCCTGTGGTTCAAACGCAACAGAGGAGTTGGAAGGCATACAGTGCCCTTTGACAGTTGTTACGACGAACGTGAGTGCACAGTGTCTCGTGAAAGAAATCCCTAGCACTGTTGAAGCATCCCGTTAACGCAGGTTTCTTCGCTCCTATGGCACTCCGAGGTGGTACTGACGGGGGAAATCTGGACTTTTACTTGAGGCCGGGGGGGCTCACAATTCTTTTGTCGGCGAGCTCCAGAGTGCTCTTGCTGAAGCTCCCAGCAAGGACCTGAGAGCAGCAGGCCTCACACGAGTACACTCAGACGGCTTCCGTCACGAGTAAACTCAGACCTCTGAAGTGAGGCCTTCCGGCAGCAAAGAGAAGGTGGGCGCGAGGAGTGTGCTTCAGGCAGCTTAGGACCCGCAACTGTCTCGTCTACCACGGAGGGGAATAAGGTTTGCCCAGGGTCGCCCAGTTTCAAAGCTGAGCTCACGTAGTTATCCTCAGTGGTTTCCGATTACCTCAAGGAAACACACGGGAGGAACAGGGCCCTTCCATGGAGGCCCTTTTGGGCACAGGGACCTCTGCGTGGGATCTACTGGGTAAGTATGGCAGTACCTTAGATAGGCCTCAGGGACCAAGGCTGTCGTCTGGCTCATGCCTTAGCTGTGTTAAGTGTGGAAAACGTGCTGGTCCTCAGGCTGGGCCCACAGCCTAGCTTTCGCTTCTGTGAGAGTGCTGTCCCGAGTCTCCTCCTGGAGCCAGTCGTCAGCACGGTGCCTTTTGGCACTGCAGTTCTCTTTCAGTCAAGGAGGCCGTGCGACTGGCAAAGGGAGTCTGCGCAGCACCGCCTTCGCGAGGCTCCTTGACGACTGGGGCACTCAACCCAGGCAAGCCAGAGAGCAGTACGTTGCCCTTGCTATGAATGTGAAGAGCTTTCTCCAGGGCCCTGTTGAGGCTAAGGTTCCTCAGAAGCCAGGAGCCGCCGTTCCGGCACGGAGAGAATTCATCCTGCGAACTTGGCGAACGAACTCCTATCCTGTGTGCCCCCAGGAGCGTCGCAGAGTGAAGGCACTCCGTGGTGGAGTATGGCCTCATGGAAACCACTGCACACCCAACTCCCCCGACGTGAAACACTGGAACTTACCTTGAGGCCTGAGGTCACCTTTCGTTCGGCCGGAGCTGAACATGTGGTGCCGTGGGAGGGGTTCCTAGAAAGGGATCGCCAGCACGGTTTTCGTTTTGAGAGAACACGCAGCCTCGGCCCACAACGACAATCCTGCCGTGCAGAGACGTCGGGCCGCTAGTGCTGTTCAGGCAGCTTTGAAGCCAAGCGCAAGGCGCCTCCAAACGGGGAGAAAGCGTACTCTCCCCTCCGCGTCCCACGTTCAAGCTGAATGACGCAGCATGTTTCTCGGAAGGCTCTGCCGAGCTATGTAGTACGAGGGAGAGAGCGCCTGCCTCTTCTGAGAAAGGTTTTGACGTGGGGATTGCTGGACATGAGGAAGAGCGTTCCCCAGGCCGTGCAAAGTTTAGGCTTTGGTGACTCTGGATGGTCCCAAGTGTCCAGAATTGTCCCTGGGAAAGCTGTCCTCTTCTTCTTTCTCCGGCTGGAAGTAAACAGCTGGCAACCGACTGCCGTACGCAGACGTCCTGGGGGAGCCCCCCGGTTTCATTTGGGACGCACGTGGGTGTCTCACAGAAGAGCCCAAATTCCTAATTGGGGGCACACCAGCATGGAATGTAAGGCTGTTTACAACTGCGTACCCTGAGGCCGTTGGAAGGCCGTACGGACGAGAGCTTTCGAGCGAACAGGGCAGCGCTTCGCCATCATCGTTGCCCGTTCACGGAGCTTAATCAAACGAATGCCTTTACTTCCTGTGGTTCAAACGCAACAGAGGAGTTGGAAGGCATACAGTGCCCTTTGACAGTTGTTACGACGAACGTGAGTGCACAGTGTCTCGTGAAAGAAATCCCTAGCACTGTTGAAGCATCCCGTTAACGCAGGCTTCTTCGCTCCTATGGCACTCCGAGGTGGTACTGACGGGGGAAATCTGGACTTTTACTTGAGGCCGGGGGGGCTCACAATTCTTTTGTCGGCGAGCTCCAGAGTGCTCTTGCTGAAGCTCCCAGCAAGGACCTGAGAGCAGCAGGCCTCACACGAGTACACTCAGACGGCTTCCGTCACGAGTAAACTCAGACCTCTTAAGTGAGGCCTTCCGGCAGCAAAGAGAAGGTGCGCGCGAGGAGTGTGCTTCAGGCAGCTTAGGACCCGCAACTGTCTCGTCTACCACGGAGGGGAATAAGGTTTGCCCAGGGTCGCCCAGTTTCAAAGCTGAGCTCACGTAGTTATCCTCAGTGGTTTCCGATTACCTCAAGGAAACACACGGGAGGAACAGGGCCCTTCCATGGAGGCCCTTTTGGGCACAGGGACCTCTGCGTGGGATCTACTGGGTAAGTATGGCAGTACCTTAGATAGGCCTCAGGGACCAAGGCTGTCGTCTGGCTCATGCCTTAGCTGTGTTAAGTGTGGAAAACGTGCTGGTCCTCAGGCTGGGCCCACAGCCTAGCTTTCGCTTCTGTGAGAGTGCTGTCCCGAGTCTCCTCCTGGAGCCAGTCGTCAGCACGGTGCCTTTTGGCACTGCAGTTCTCTTTCAGTCAAGGAGGCCGTGCGACTGGCAAAGGGAGTCTGCGCAGCACCGCCTTCGCGAGGCTCCTTGACGACTGGGGCACTCAACCCAGGCAAGCCAGAGAGCAGTACGTTGCCCTTGCTATGAATGTGAAGAGCTTTCTCCAGGGCCCTGTTGAGGCTAAGGTTCCTCAGAAGCCAGGAGCCGCCGTTCCGGCACGGAGAGAATTCATCCTGCGAACTTGGCGAACGAACTCCTATCCTGTGTGCCCCCAGGAGCGTCGCAGAGTGAAGGCACTCCGTGGTGGAGTATGGCCTCATGGAAACCACTGCACACCCAACTCCCCCGACGTGAAACACTGGAACTTACCTTGAGGCCTGAGGTCACCTTTCGTTCGGCCGGAGCTGAACATGTGGTGCCGTGGGAGGGGTTCCTAGAAAGGGATCGCCAGCACGGTTTTCGTTTTGAGAGAACACGCAGCCTCGGCCCACAACGACAATCCTGCCGTGCAGAGACGTCGGGCCGCTAGTGCTGTTCAGGCAGCTTTGAAGCCAAGCGCAAGGCGCCTCCAAACGGGGAGAAAGCGTACTCTCCCCTCCGCGTCCCACGTTCAAGCTGAATGACGCAGCATGTTTCTCGGAAGGCTCTGCCGAGCTATGTAGTACGAGGGAGAGAGCGCCTGCCTCTGCTGAGAAAGGTTTTGACGTGGGGATTGCTGGACATGAGGAAGAGCGTTCCCCAGACCGTGCAAAGTTTAGGCTTTCGTGACTCTGGATGGTCCCAAGGGTCCAGAATTGTCCCTGGGAAAGCTGTCCTCGTTTTCTTTCTCCGGCTGGAAGTAAACAGCTGGCAACCGACTGCCGTACGCAGACGTCCTGGGGGAGCCCCCCGGTTTCATTTGGGACGCACGTGGGTGTCTCACAGAAGAGCCCAAATTCCTAATTGGGGGCACACCAGCATGGAATGTAAGGCTGTTTACAACTGCGTACCCTGAGGCCGTTGGAAGGCCGTACGGACGAGAGCTTTCGAGCGAACAGGGCAGCGCTTCGCCATCATCGTTGCCCGTTCACGGAGCTTAATCAAACGAATGCCTTTACTTCCTGTGGTTCAAACGCAACAGAGGAGTTGGAAGGCATACAGTGCCCTTTGACAGTTGTTACGACGAACGTGAGTGCACAGTGTGTCGTGAAAGAAATCCCTAGCACTGTTGAAGCATCCCGTTAACGCAGGCTTCTTCGCTCCTATGGCACTCCGAGGTGGTACTGACGGGGGAAATCTGGACTTTTACTTGAGGCCGGGGGGGCTCACAATTCTTTTGTCGGCGAGCTCCAGAGTGCTCTTGCTGAAGCTCCCAGCAAGGACCTGAGAGCAGCAGGCCTCACACGAGTACACTCAGACGGCTTCCGTCACGAGTAAACTCAGACCTCTTAAGTGAGGCCTTCCGGCAGCAAAGAGAAGGTGGGCGCGAGGAGTGTGCTTCAGGCAGCTTAGCACCCGCAACTGTCTCGTCTACCACGGAGGGGAATAAGGTTTGCCCAGGGTCGCCCAGTTTCAAAGCTGAGCTCACGTAGTTATCCTCAGTGGTTTCCGATTACCTCAAGGAAACACACGGGAGGAACAGGGCCCTTCCATGGAGGCCCTTTTGGGCACAGGGACCTCTGCGTGGGATCTACTGGGTAAGTATGGCAGTACCTTAGGGAGGCCTCAGGGACCAAGGCTCTCTGGCTCACGCCTAGCTGTGCAAAGAAGTGTGGCAAACGTACGTACTGCTCCTCAGGCTGGGCCCACAGCCTACCTTTCGCTTCTCTGAGAGTGCTGTCCCGAGTCTCCTCCTGGAGCCAGTCGTCAGCACGGTGCCTTTTGGCACTGCAGTTCTCTTTCAGTCAAGGAGGCCGTTCGACTGACGGGCAAAGGGAGTCCGCCCAGCGCTGTCTTTCGCCAGTCTCTCTGACGACTGGGCCACTCAACCTAGGCAACACAGAGAAGGAGTACACTGCCCTTGCTATGAATGTGAAGAGCTGTCTCCAGGGGCCTGCTTAGGCTAAGTTTCCTCAGAAGCCAGGAGCCGCCGTTCCGGCACGGAGAGAAGTCATCCTGCAAACTTGGCGAACGAGCTCCTATCCTGTGTGCCCCCAGGAGCGTCGCAGAGTGAAGGCACTCCGTGGTGGAGTATGGCCTCATGGAAACCACTGCACACCCAACTCCCCCGACGTGAAACACTGGAACTTACCTTGAGGCCTGAAGTCACCTTTCGTTCGGCCGGAGCTGAACATGTGGTGCCGTGGGAGGGGTTCCTAGAAAGGGATCGCCAGCACGGTTTTCGTTTTGAGAGAACACGCAGCCTCGGCCCACAACGACAGTCCTGCCGTGCAGAGACGTCGGGCCGCTAGTGCTGTTCAGGCAGCTTTGAAGCGAAGCGCAAGGCGCCTCCAAACGGGGAGAAAGCGTACTCTCCCCTCCGCGTCCCACGTTCAAGCTGAATGACGCAGCATGTTTCTCGGAAGGCTCTGCCGAGCTATGTAGTACGAGGGAGAGAGCGCCTGCCTCTGCTGAGAAAGGTTTTGACGTGGGGATTGCTGGACATGAGGAAGAGCGTTCCCCAGGCCGTGCAAAGTTTAGGCTTTGGTGACTCTGGATGGTCCCAAGTGTCCAGAATTGTCCCTGGGAAAGCTGTCCTCTTCTTCTTTCTCCGGCTGGAAGTAAACAGCTGGCAACCGACTGCCGTACGCAGACGTCCTGGGGGAGCCCCCCGGTTTCATTTGGGACGCACGTGGGTGTCTCACAGAAGAGCCCAAATTCCTAATTGGGGGCACACCAGCATGGAATGTAAGGCTGTTTACAACTGCGTACCCTGAGGCCGTTGGAAGGCCGTACGGACGAGAGCTTTCGAGCGAACAGGGCAGCGCTTCGCCATCATCGTTGCCCGTTCACGGAGCTTAATCAAACGAATGCCTTTACTTCCTGTGGTTCAAACGCAACAGAGGAGTTGGAAGGCATACAGTGCCCTTTGACAGTTGTTACGACGAACGTGAGTGCACAGTGTCTCGTGAAAGAAATCCCTAGCACTGTTGAAGCATCCCGTTAACGCAGGCTTCTTCGCTCCTATGGCACTCCGAGGTGGTACTGACGGGGGAAATCTGGACTTTTACTTGAGGCCGGGGGGGCTCACAATTCTTTTGTCGGCGAGCTCCAGAGTGCTCTTGCTGAAGCTCCCAGCAAGGACCTGAGAGCAGCAGGCCTCACACGAGTACACTCAGACGGCTTCCGTCACGAGTAAACTCAGACCTCTTAAGTGAGGCCTTCCGGCAGCAAAGAGAAGGTGCGCGCGAGGAGTGTGCTTCAGGCAGCTTAGGACCCGCAACTGTCTCGTCTACCACGGAGGGGAATAAGGTTTGCCCAGGGTCGCCCAGTTTCAAAGCTGAGCTCACGTAGTTATCCTCAGTGGTTTCCGATTACCTCAAGGAAACACACGGGAGGAACAGGGCCCTTCCATGGAGGCCCTTTTGGGCACAGGGACCTCTGCGTGGGATCTACTGGGTAAGTATGGCAGTACCTTAGATAGGCCTCAGGGACCAAGGCTGTCGTCTGGCTCATGCCTTAGCTGTGTTAAGTGTGGAAAACGTGCTGGTCCTCAGGCTGGGCCCACAGCCTAGCTTTCGCTTCTGTGAGAGTGCTGTCCCGAGTCTCCTCCTGGAGCCAGTCGTCAGCACGGTGCCTTTTGGCACTGCAGTTCTCTTTCAGTCAAGGAGGCCGTGCGACTGGCAAAGGGAGTCTGCGCAGCACCGCCTTCGCGAGGCTCCTTGACGACTGGGGCACTCAACCCAGGCAAGCCAGAGAGCAGTACGTTGCCCTTGCTATGAATGTGAAGAGCTTTCTCCAGGGCCCTGTTGAGGCTAAGGTTCCTCAGAAGCCAGGAGCCGCCGTTCCGGCACGGAGAGAATTCATCCTGCGAACTTGGCGAACGAACTCCTATCCTGTGTGCCCCCAGGAGCGTCGCAGAGTGAAGGCACTCCGTGGTGGAGTATGGCCTCATGGAAACCACTGCACACCCAACTCCCCCGACGTGAAACACTGGAACTTACCTTGAGGCCTGAGGTCACCTTTCGTTCGGCCGGAGCTGAACATGTGGTGCCGTGGGAGGGGTTCCTAGAAAGGGATCGCCAGCACGGTTTTCGTTTTGAGAGAACACGCAGCCTCGGCCCACAACGACAATCCTGCCGTGCAGAGACGTCGGGCCGCTAGTGCTGTTCAGGCAGCTTTGAAGCCAAGCGCAAGGCGCCTCCAAACGGGGAGAAAGCGTACTCTCCCCTCCGCGTCCCACGTTCAAGCTGAATGACGCAGCATGTTTCTCGGAAGGCTCTGCCGAGCTATGTAGTACGAGGGAGAGAGCGCCTGCCTCTGCTGAGAAAGGTTTTGACGTGGGGATTGCTGGACATGAGGAAGAGCGTTCCCCAGACCGTGCAAAGTTTAGGCTTTCGTGACTCTGGATGGTCCCAAGGGTCCAGAATTGTCCCTGGGAAAGCTGTCCTCGTTTTCTTTCTCCGGCTGGAAGTAAACAGCTGGCAACCGACTGCCGTACGCAGACGTCCTGGGGGAGCCCCCCGGTTTCATTTGGGACGCACGTGGGTGTCTCACAGAAGAGCCCAAATTCCTAATTGGGGGCACACCAGCATGGAATGTAAGGCTGTTTACAACTGCGTACCCTGAGGCCGTTGGAAGGCCGTACGGACGAGAGCTTTCGAGCGAACAGGGCAGCGCTTCGCCATCATCGTTGCCCGTTCACGGAGCTTAATCAAACGAATGCCTTTACTTCCTGTGGTTCAAACGCAACAGAGGAGTTGGAAGGCATACAGTGCCCTTTGACAGTTGTTACGACGAACGTGAGTGCACAGTGTGTCGTGAAAGAAATCCCTAGCACTGTTGAAGCATCCCGTTAACGCAGGCTTCTTCGCTCCTATGGCACTCCGAGGTGGTACTGACGGGGGAAATCTGGACTTTTACTTGAGGCCGGGGGGGCTCACAATTCTTTTGTCGGCGAGCTCCAGAGTGCTCTTGCTGAAGCTCCCAGCAAGGACCTGAGAGCAGCAGGCCTCACACGAGTACACTCAGACGGCTTCCGTCACGAGTAAACTCAGACCTCTTAAGTGAGGCCTTCCGGCAGCAAAGAGAAGGTGGGCGCGAGGAGTGTGCTTCAGGCAGCTTAGCACCCGCAACTGTCTCGTCTACCACGGAGGGGAATAAGGTTTGCCCAGGGTCGCCCAGTTTCAAAGCTGAGCTCACGTAGTTATCCTCAGTGGTTTCCGATTACCTCAAGGAAACACACGGGAGGAACAGGGCCCTTCCATGGAGGCCCTTTTGGGCACAGGGACCTCTGCGTGGGATCTACTGGGTAAGTATGGCAGTACCTTAGGGAGGCCTCAGGGACCAAGGCTCTCTGGCTCACGCCTAGCTGTGCAAAGAAGTGTGGCAAACGTACGTACTGCTCCTCAGGCTGGGCCCACAGCCTACCTTTCGCTTCTCTGAGAGTGCTGTCCCGAGTCTCCTCCTGGAGCCAGTCGTCAGCACGGTGCCTTTTGGCACTGCAGTTCTCTTTCAGTCAAGGAGGCCGTTCGACTGACGGGCAAAGGGAGTCCGCCCAGCGCTGTCTTTCGCCAGTCTCTCTGACGACTGGGCCACTCAACCTAGGCAACACAGAGAAGGAGTACACTGCCCTTGCTATGAATGTGAAGAGCTGTCTCCAGGGGCCTGCTTAGGCTAAGTTTCCTCAGAAGCCAGGAGCCGCCGTTCCGGCACGGAGAGAAGTCATCCTGCAAACTTGGCGAACGAGCTCCTATCCTGTGTGCCCCCAGGAGCGTCGCAGAGTGAAGGCACTCCGTGGTGGAGTATGGCCTCATGGAAACCACTGCACACCCAACTCCCCCGACGTGAAACACTGGAACTTACCTTGAGGCCTGAAGTCACCTTTCGTTCGGCCGGAGCTGAACATGTGGTGCCGTGGGAGGAGTTCCTAGAAAGGGATCGCCAGCACGGTTTTCGTTTTGAGAGAACACGCAGCCTCGGCCCACAACGACAGTCCTGCCGTGCAGAGACGTCGGGCCGCTAGTGCTGTTCAGGCAGCTTTGAAGCCAAGCGCAAGGCGCCTCCAAACGGGGAGAAAGCGTACTCTCCCCTCCGCGTCCCACGTTCAAGCTGAATGACGCAGCATGTTTCTCCGAAGGCTCTGCCGAGCTATCTAGTACGAGGGAGAGAGTGCCTGCCTCTGCTGAGAAAGATTTTGACGTGGGGATTGCTGGACATGAGGAAGAGCGTTCCCCAGGCCGTGCAAAGTTTAGGCTTTGGTGACTCTGGATGGTCTCAAGGGTCTAGAGTTGTCCCTGGGAAAGCTGTCCTTTTCCCTCTTTTTCCGGCTGGAAGTACACCTCCGGCATCTGACTGCCGTTCGGAGACGTCCTGGGGGAGACGTCCTGCTTTCACTTGGGACGCACACTGGTGTTTCTCAGAAGAGCCCAAATTCCTCCCTGCTGGTGGGGGGGTTGGCACACCAGCATGGAATGTAAGGCTGTTTACAACTGCGTACCCTGAGGCCGTTGGAAGGCCGTACGGACGAGAGCTTTCGAGCGAACAGGGCAGCGCTTCGCCATCATCGTTGCCCGTTCACGGAGCTTAATCAAACGAATGCCTTTACTTCCTGTGGCTCAAACGCAACAGAGGAGTTGGAAGGCATACAGTGCCCTTTGACAGTTGTTACGACGAACGTGAGTGCACAGTGTCTCGTGAAAGAAATCCCTAGCACTGTTGAAGCATCCCGTTAACGCAGGCTTCTTCGCTCCTATGGCACTCCGAGGTGGTACTGACGGGGGAAATCTGGACTTTTACTTGAGGCCGGGGGGGCTCACAATTCTTTTGTCGGCGAGCTCCAGAGTGCTCTTGCTGAAGCTCCCAGCAAGGACCTGAGAGCAGCAGGCCTCACACGAGTACACTCAGACGGCTTCCGTCACGAGTAAACTCAGACCTCTGAAGTGAGGCCTTCCGGCAGCAAAGAGAAGGTGGGCGCGAGGAGTGTGCTTCAGGCAGCTTAGGACCCGCAACTGTCTCGTCTACCACGGAGGGGAATAAGGTTTGCCCAGGGTCGCCCAGTTTCAAAGCTGAGCTCACGTAGTTATCCTCAGTGGTTTCCGATTACCTCAAGGAAACACACGGGAGGAACAGGGCCCTTCCATGGAGGCCCTTTTGGGCACAGGGACCTCTGCGTGGGATCTACTGGGTAAGTATGGCAGTACCTTAGGTAGGCCTCAGGGATCAAGGCTGTCGTCTGGCTCATGCCTTAGCTGTGTTAAGTGGGGAAAACGTGCTGGTCCTCAGGCTGGGCCCACAGCCTAGCTTTCGCTTCTGTGAGAGTGCTGTCCCGAGTCTCCTCCTGGAGCCAGTCGTCAGCACGGTGCCTTTTGGCACTGCAGTTCTCTTTCAGTCAAGGAGGCCGTGCGACTGGCAAAGGGAGTCTGCGCAGCACCGCCTTCGCGAGGCTCTTTGACGACTGGGGCACTGAACCCAGGCAAGCCAGAGAGCAGTACGTTGCCCTTGCTATGAATGTGAAGAGCTTTCTCCAGGGCCCTGTTGAGGCTAAGGTTCCTCAGAAGCCAGGAGCCGCCGTTCCGGCACGGAGAGAAGTCATCCTGCGAACTTGGCGAACGAGCTCCTATCCTGTGTGCCCCCAGGAGCGTCGCAGAGTGAAGGCACTCCGTGGTGGAGTATGGCCTCATGGAAACCACTGCACACCCAACTCCCCAGGCGTGAAACACTGGATCTTACCTTGAGGTCTGAGGTCACCTTTCGTTCGGCCGGAGCTGAACATGTGGTGCCGTGGGAGGGGTTCCTAGAAAGGGATCGCCAGCACGGTTTTCGTTTTGAGAGAACACGCAGCCTCGGCCCACAACGACAGTCCTGCCGTGCAGAGACGTCGGGCCGCTAGTGCTGTTCAGGCAGCTTTGAAGCCAAGCGCAAGGCGCCTCCAAACGGGGAGAAAGCGTACTCTCCCCTCCGCGTCCCACGTTCAAGCTGAATGACGCAGCATGTTTCTCGGAAGGCTCTCCCGAGCTATCTAGTACGAGGGAGAGAGTGCCTGCCTCTGCTGAGAAAGGTTTTGACGTGGGGATTGCTGGACATGAGGAAGAGCGTTCCCCAGGCCGTGCAAAGTTTAGGCTTTGGTGACTCTGGATGGTCCCAAGGGTCCAGAATTGTCCCTGGGAAAGCTGTCCTCTTCTTTCTCCGGCTGGAAGTAAACAGCTGGCAACCGACTGCCGTACGCAGACGTCCTGGGGGAGCCCCCCGGTTTCATTTGGGACGCACGTGGGTGTCTCACAGAAGAGCCCAAATTCCTAATTGGGGGCACACCAGCATGGAATGTAAGGCTGTTTACAACTGCGTACCCTGAGGCCGTTGGAAGGCCGTACGGACGAGAGCTTTCGAGCGAACAGGGCAGCGCTTCGCCATCATCGTTGCCCGTTCACGGAGCTTAATCAAACGAATGCCTTTACTTCCTGTGGTTCAAACGCAACAGAGGAGTTGGAAGGTATACAGTGCCCTTTGACAGTTGTTACGACGAACGTGAGTGCACAGTGTCTCGTGAAAGAAATCCCTAGCACTGTTGAAGCATCCCGTTAACGCAGGCTTCTTCGCTCCTATGGCACTCCGAGGTGGTACTGACGGGGGAAATCTGGACTTTTACTTGAGGCCGGGGGGGCTCACAATTCTTTTGTCGGCGAGCTCCAGAGTGCTCTTGCTGAAGCTCCCAGCAAGGACCTGAGAGCAGCAGGCCTCACACGAGTACACTCAGACGGCTTCCGTCACGAGTAAACTCAGACCTCTGAAGTGAGGCCTTCCGGCAGCAAAGAGAAGGTGGGCGCGAGGAGTGTGCTTCAGGCAGCTTAGGACCCGCAACTGTCTCGTCTACCACGGAGGGGAATAAGGTTTGCCCAGGGTCGCCCAGTTTCAAAGCTGAGCTCACGTAGTTATCCTCAGTGGTTTCCGATTACCTCAAGGAAACACACGGGAGGAACAGGGCCCTTCCATGGAGGCCCTTTTGGGCACAGGGACCTCTGCGTGGGATCTACTGGGTAAGTATGGCAGTACCTTAGGTAGGCCTCAGGGATCAAGGCTGTCGTCTGGCTCATGCCTTAGCTGTGTTAAGTGGGGAAAACGTGCTGGTCCTCAGGCTGGGCCCACAGCCTAGCTTTCGCTTCTGTGAGAGTGCTGTCCCGAGTCTCCTCCTGGAGCCAGTCGTCAGCACGGTGCCTTTTGGCACTGCAGTTCTCTTTCAGTCAAGGAGGCCGTGCGACTGGCAAAGGGAGTCTGCGCAGCACTGCCTTCGCGAGGCTCTTTGACGACTGGGGCACTCAACCCAGGCAAGCCAGAGAACAGTACGTTGCCCTTGCTATGAATGTGAAGAGCTTTCTCCAGGGCCCTGTTGAGGCTAAGGTTCCTCAGAAGCCAGGAGCCGCCGTTCCGGCACGGAGAGAAGTCATCCTGCGAACTTGGCGAACGAGCTCCTATCCTGTGTGCCCCCAGGAGCGTCGCAGAGTGAAGGCACTCCGTGGTGGAGTATGGCCTCATGGAAACCACTGCACACCCAACTCCCCCGACGTGAAACACTGGAACTTACCTTGAGGCCTGAGGTCACCTTTCGTTCGGCCGGAGCTGAACATGTGGTGCCGTGGGAGGGGTTCCTAGAAAGGGATCGCCAGCACGGTTTTCGTTTTGAGAGAACACGCAGCCTCGGCCCACAACGACAATCCTGCCGTGCAGAGACGTCGGGCCGCTAGTGCTGTTCAGGCAGCTTTGAAGCCAAGCGCAAGGCGCCTCCAAACGGGGAGAAAGCGTACTCTCCCCTCCGCGTCGCACGTTCAAGCTGAATGACGCAGCATGTTTCTCGGAAGGCTCTGCCGAGCTATCTAGTACGAGGGAGAGAGCGCCTGCCTCTGCTGAGAAAGGTTTTGACGTGGGGATTGCTGGACATGAGGAAGAGCGTTCCCCAGGCCGTGCAAAGTTTAGGCTTTGGTGACTCTGGATGGTCCCAAGGGTCCAGAATTGTCCCTGGGAAAGCTGTCCTCTTCTTCTTTCTCCGGCTGGAAGTAAACAGCTGGCAACCGACTGCCGTACGCAGACGTCCTGGGGGAGCCCCCCGGTTTCATTTGGGACGCACGTGGGTGTCTCACAGAAGAGCCCAAATTCCTAATTGGGGGCACACCAGCATGGAATGTAAGGCTGTTTACAACTGCGTACCCTGAGGCCGTTGGAAGGCCGTACGGACGAGAGCTTTCGAGCGAACAGGGCAGCGCTTCGCCATCATCGTTGCCCGTTCACGGAGCTTAATCAAACGAATGCCTTTACTTCCTGTGGTTCAAACGCAACAGAGGAGTTGGAAGGCATACAGTGCCCTTTGACAGTTGTTACGACGAACGTGAGTGCACAGTGTGTCGTGAAAGAAATCCCTAGCACTGTTGAAGCATCCCGTTAACGCAGGCTTCTTCGCTCCTATGGCACTCCGAGGTGGTACTGACGGGGGAAATCTGGACTTTTACTTGAGGCCGGGGGGGCTCACAATTCTTTTGTCGGCGAGCTCCAGAGTGCTCTTGCTGAAGTTCCCAGCAAGGACCTGAGAGCAGCAGGCCTCACACGAGTACACTCAGACGGCTTCCGTCACGAGTAAACTCAGACCTCTTAAGTGAGGCCTTCCGGCAGCAAAGAGAAGGTGGGCGCGAGGAGTGTGCTTCAGGCAGCTTAGCACCCGCAACTGTCTCGTCTACCACGGAGGGGAATAAGGTTTGCCCAGGGTCGCCCAGTTTCAAAGCTGAGCTCACGTAGTTATCCTCAGTGGTTTCCGATTACCTCAAGGAAACACACGGGAGGAACAGGGCCCTTCCATGGAGGCCCTTTTGGGCACAGGGACCTCTGCGTGGGATCTACTGGGTAAGTATGGCAGTACCTTAGGGAGGCCTCAGGGACCAAGGCTCTCTGGCTCACGCCTAGCTGTGCAAAGAAGTGTGGCAAACGTACGTACTGCTCCTCAGGCTGGGCCCACAGCCTAGCTTTCGCTTCTCTGAGAGTGCTGTCCCGAGTCTCCTCCTGGAGCCAGTCGTCAGCACGGTGCCTTTTGGCACTGCAGTTCTCTTTCAGTCAAGGAGGCCGTTCGACTGACGGGCAAAGGGAGTCCGCCCAGCGCTGTCTTTCGCCAATCTCTCTGACGACTGGGCCACTCAACCTAGGCAACACAGAGAAGGAGTACACTGCCCTTGCTATGAATGTGAAGAGCTGTCTCCAGGGGCCTGCTTAGGCTAAGTTTCCTCAGAAGCCAGGAGCCGCTGTTCCGGCACGGAGAGAAGTCATCCTGCAAACTTGGCGAACGAGCTCCTATCCTGTGTGCCCCCAGGAGCGTCGCAGAGTGAAGGCACTCCGTGGTGGAGTATGGCCTCATGGAAACCACTGCACACCCAACTCCCCCGACGTGAAACACTGGAACTTACCTTGAGGCCTGAAGTCACCTTTCGTTCGGCCGGAGCTGAACATGTGGTGCCGTGGGAGGAGTTCCTAGAAAGGGATCGCCAGCACGGTTTTCGTTTTGAGAGAACACGCAGCCTCGGCCCACAACGACAGTCCTGCCGTGCAGAGACGTCGGGCCGCTAGTGCTGTTCAGGCAGCTTTGAAGCCAAGCGCAAGGCGCCTCCAAACGGGGAGAAAGCGTACTCTCCCCTCCGCGTCCCACGTTCAAGCTGAATGACGCAGCATGTTTCTCCGAAGGCTCTGCCGAGCTATCTAGTACGAGGGAGAGAGTGCCTGCCTCTGCTGAGAAAGATTTTGACGTGGGGATTGCTGGACATGAGGAAGAGCGTTCCCCAGGCCGTGCAAAGTTTAGGCTTTGGTGACTCTGGATGGTCTCAAGGGTCTAGAGTTGTCCCTGGGAAAGCTGTCCTTTTCCCTCTTTTTCCGGCTGGAAGTACACCTCCGGCATCTGACTGCCGTTCGGAGACGTCCTGGGGGAGACGTCCTGCTTTCACTTGGGACGCACACTGGTGTTTCTCAGAAGAGCCCAAATTCCTCCCTGCTGGTGGGGGGGTTGGCACACCAGCATGGAATGTAAGGCTGTTTACAACTGCGTACCCTGAGGCCGTTGGAAGGCCGTACGGACGAGAGCTTTCGAGCGAACAGGGCAGCGCTTCGCCATCATCGTTGCCCGTTCACGGAGCTTAATCAAACGAATGCCTTTACTTCCTGTGGCTCAAACGCAACAGAGGAGTTGGAAGGCATACAGTGCCCTTTGACAGTTGTTACGACGAACGTGAGTGCACAGTGTCTCGTGAAAGAAATCCCTAGCACTGTTGAAGCATCCCGTTAACGCAGGCTTCTTCGCTCCTATGGCACTCCGAGGTGGTACTGACGGGGGAAATCTGGACTTTTACTTGAGGCCGGGGGGGCTCACAATTCTTTTGTCGGCGAGCTCCAGAGTGCTCTTGCTGAAGCTCCCAGCAAGGACCTGAGAGCAGCAGGCCTCACACGAGTACACTCAGACGGCTTCCGTCACGAGTAAACTCAGACCTCTGAAGTGAGGCCTTCCGGCAGCAAAGAGAAGGTGGGCGCGAGGAGTGTGCTTCAGGCAGCTTAGGACCCGCAACTGTCTCGTCTACCACGGAGGGGAATAAGGTTTGCCCAGGGTCGCCCAGTTTCAAAGCTGAGCTCACGTAGTTATCCTCAGTGGTTTCCGATTACCTCAAGGAAACACACGGGAGGAACAGGGCCCTTCCATGGAGGCCCTTTTGGGCACAGGGACCTCTGCGTGGGATCTACTGGGTAAGTATGGCAGTACCTTAGGTAGGCCTCAGGGATCAAGGCTGTCGTCTGGCTCATGCCTTAGCTGTGTTAAGTGGGGAAAACGTGCTGGTCCTCAGGCTGGGCCCACAGCCTAGCTTTCGCTTCTGTGAGAGTGCTGTCCCGAGTCTCCTCCTGGAGCCAGTCGTCAGCACGGTGCCTTTTGGCACTGCAGTTCTCTTTCAGTCAAGGAGGCCGTGCGACTGGCAAAGGGAGTCTGCGCAGCACCGCCTTCGCGAGGCTCTTTGACGACTGGGGCACTGAACCCAGGCAAGCCAGAGAGCAGTACGTTGCCCTTGCTATGAATGTGAAGAGCTTTCTCCAGGGCCCTGTTGAGGCTAAGGTTCCTCAGAAGCCAGGAGCCGCCGTTCCGGCACGGAGAGAAGTCATCCTGCGAACTTGGCGAACGAGCTCCTATCCTGTGTGCCCCCAGGAGCGTCGCAGAGTGAAGGCACTCCGTGGTGGAGTATGGCCTCATGGAAACCACTGCACACCCAACTCCCCAGGCGTGAAACACTGGATCTTACCTTGAGGTCTGAGGTCACCTTTCGTTCGGCCGGAGCTGAACATGTGGTGCCGTGGGAGGGGTTCCTAGAAAGGGATCGCCAGCACGGTTTTCGTTTTGAGAGAACACGCAGCCTCGGCCCACAACGACAGTCCTGCCGTGCAGAGACGTCGGGCCGCTAGTGCTGTTCAGGCAGCTTTGAAGCCAAGCGCAAGGCGCCTCCAAACGGGGAGAAAGCGTACTCTCCCCTCCGCGTCCCACGTTCAAGCTGAATGACGCAGCATGTTTCTCGGAAGGCTCTCCCGAGCTATCTAGTACGAGGGAGAGAGTGCCTGCCTCTGCTGAGAAAGGTTTTGACGTGGGGATTGCTGGACATGAGGAAGAGCGTTCCCCAGGCCGTGCAAAGTTTAGGCTTTGGTGACTCTGGATGGTCCCAAGGGTCCAGAATTGTCCCTGGGAAAGCTGTCCTCTTCTTCTTTCTCCGGCTGGAAGTAAACAGCTGGCAACCGACTGCCGTACGCAGACGTCCTGGGGGAGCCCCCCGGTTTCATTTGGGACGCACGTGGGTGTCTCACAGAAGAGCCCAAATTCCTAATTGGGGGCACACCAGCATGGAATGTAAGGCTGTTTACAACTGCGTACCCTGAGGCCGTTGGAAGGCCGTACGGACGAGAGCTTTCGAGCGAACAGGGCAGCGCTTCGCCATCATCGTTGCCCGTTCACGGAGCTTAATCAAACGAATGCCTTTACTTCCTGTGGTTCAAACGCAACAGAGGAGTTGGAAGGTATACAGTGCCCTTTGACAGTTGTTACGACGAACGTGAGTGCACAGTGTCTCGTGAAAGAAATCCCTAGCACTGTTGAAGCATCCCGTTAACGCAGGCTTCTTCGCTCCTATGGCACTCCGAGGTGGTACTGACGGGGGAAATCTGGACTTTTACTTGAGGCCGGGGGGGCTCACAATTCTTTTGTCGGCGAGCTCCAGAGTGCTCTTGCTGAAGCTCCCAGCAAGGACCTGAGAGCAGCAGGCCTCACACGAGTACACTCAGACGGCTTCCGTCACGAGTAAACTCAGACCTCTGAAGTGAGGCCTTCCGGCAGCAAAGAGAAGGTGGGCGCGAGGAGTGTGCTTCAGGCAGCTTAGGACCCGCAACTGTCTCGTCTACCACGGAGGGGAATAAGGTTTGCCCAGGGTCGCCCAGTTTCAAAGCTGAGCTCACGTAGTTATCCTCAGTGGTTTCCGATTACCTCAAGGAAACACACGGGAGGAACAGGGCCCTTCCATGGAGGCCCTTTTGGGCACAGGGACCTCTGCGTGGGATCTACTGGGTAAGTATGGCAGTACCTTAGGTAGGCCTCAGGGATCAAGGCTGTCGTCTGGCTCATGCCTTAGCTGTGTTAAGTGGGGAAAACGTGCTGGTCCTCAGGCTGGGCCCACAGCCTAGCTTTCGCTTCTGTGAGAGTGCTGTCCCGAGTCTCCTCCTGGAGCCAGTCGTCAGCACGGTGCCTTTTGGCACTGCAGTTCTCTTTCAGTCAAGGAGGCCGTGCGACTGGCAAAGGGAGTCTGCGCAGCACTGCCTTCGCGAGGCTCTTTGACGACTGGGGCACTCAACCCAGGCAAGCCAGAGAGCAGTACGTTGCCCTTGCTATGAATGTGAAGAGCTTTCTCCAGGGCCCTGTTGAGGCTAAGGTTCCTCAGAAGCCAGGAGCCGCCGTTCCGGCACGGAGAGAAGTCATCCTGCGAACTTGGCGAACGAGCTCCTATCCTGTGTGCCCCCAGGAGCGTCGCAGAGTGAAGGCACTCCGTGGTGGAGTATGGCCTCATGGAAACCACTGCACACCCAACTCCCCCGACGTGAAACACTGGAACTTACCTTGAGGCCTGAGGTCACCTTTCGTTCGGCCGGAGCTGAACATGTGGTGCCGTGGGAGGGGTTCCTAGAAAGGGATCGCCAGCACGGTTTTCGTTTTGAGAGAACACGCAGCCTCGGCCCACAACGACAATCCTGCCGTGCAGAGACGTCGGGCCGCTAGTGCTGTTCAGGCAGCTTTGAAGCCAAGCGCAAGGCGCCTCCAAACGGGGAGAAAGCGTACTCTCCCCTCCGCGTCCCACGTTCAAGCTGAATGACGCAGCATGTTTCTCGGAAGGCTCTGCCGAGCTATCTAGTACGAGGGAGAGAGTGCCTGCCTCTGCTGAGAAAGGTTTTGACGTGGGGATTGCTGGACATGAGGAAGAGCGTTCCCCAGGCCGTGCAAAGTTTAGGCTTTGGTGACTCTGGATGGTCCCAAGGGTCCAGAATTGTCCCTGGGAAAGCTGTCCTCTTTTTCTTTCTCCGGCTGGAAGTAAACAGCTGGCAACCGACTGCCGTACGCAGACGTCCTGGGGGAGCCCCCCGGTTTCATTTGGGACGCACGTGGGTGTCTCACAGAAGAGCCCAAATTCCTAATTGGGGGCACACCAGCATGGAATGTAAGGCTGTTTACAACTGCGTACCCTGAGGCCGTTGGAAGGCCGTACGGACGAGAGCTTTCGAGCGAACAGGGCAGCGCTTCGCCATCATCGTTGCCCGTTCACGGAGCTTAATCAAACGAATGCCTTTACTTCCTGTGGTTCAAACGCAACAGAGGAGTTGGAAGGCATACAGTGCCCTTTGACAGTTGTTACGACGAACGTGAGTGCACAGTGTCTCGTGAAAGAAATCCCTAGCACTGTTGAAGCATCCCGTTAACGCAGGCTTCTTCGCTCCTATGGCACTCCGAGGTGGTACTGACGGGGGAAATCTGGACTTTTACTTGAGGCCGGGGGGGCTCACAATTCTTTTGTCGGCGAGCTCCAGAGTGCTCTTGCTGAAGCTCCCAGCAAGGACCTGAGAGCAGCAGGCCTCACACGACTACACTCAGACGGCTTCCGTCACGAGTAAACTCAGACCTCTGAAGTGAGGCCTTCCGGCAGCAAAGAGAAGGTGGGCGCGAGGAGTGTGCTTCAGGCAGCTTAGGACCCGCAACTGTCTCGTCTACCACGGAGGGGAATAAGGTTTGCCCAGGGTCGCCCAGTTTCAAAGCTGAGCTCACGTAGTTATCCTCAGTGGTTTCCGATTACCTCAAGGAAACACACGGGAGGAACAGGGCCCTTCCATGGAGGCCCTTTTGGGCACAGGGACCTCTGCGTGGGATCTACTGGGTAAGTATGGCAGTACCTTAGATAGGCCTCAGGGATCAAGGCTGTCGTCTGGCTCATGCCTTAGCTGTGTTAAGTGGGGAAAACGTGCTGGTCCTCAGTCTGGGCCCACAGCCTAGCTTTCGCTTCTGTGAGAGTGCTGTCCCGAGTCTCCTCCTGGAGCCAGTCGTCAGCACGGTGCCTTTTGGCACTGCAGTTCTCTTTCAGTCAAGGAGGCCGTGCGACTGGCAAAGGGAGTCTGCGCAGCACCGCCTTCGCGAGGCTCTTTGACGACTGGGGCACTCAACCCAGGCAAGCCAGAGAGCAGTACGTTGCCCTTGCTATGAATGTGAAGAGCTTTCTCCAGGGCCCTGTTGAGGCTAAGGTTCCTCAGAAGCCAGGAGCCGCCGTTCCGGCACGGAGAGAAGTCATCCTGCGAACTTGGCGAACGAGCTCCTATCCTGTGTGCCCCCAGGAGCGTCGCAGAGTGAAGGCACTCCGTGGTGGAGTATGGCCTCATGGAAACCACTGCACACCCAACTCCCCAGGCGTGAAACACTGGATCTTACCTTGAGGTCTGAGGTCACCTTTCGTTCGGCCGGAGCTGAACATGTGGTGCCGTGGGAGGAGTTCCTAGAAAGGGATGGCCAGCACGGTTTTCGTTTTGAGAGAACACGCAGCCTCGGCCCACAACGACAGTCCTGCCGTGCAGAGACGTCGGGCCGCTAGTGCTGTTCAGGCAGCTTTGAAGCCAAGCGCAAGGCGCCTCCAAACGGGGAGAAAGCGTACTCTCCCCTCCGCGTCCCACGTTCAAGCTGAATGACGCAGCATGTTTCTCGGAAGGCTCTGCCGAGCTATCTAGTACGAGGGAGAGAGTGCCTGCCTCTGCTGAGAAAGGTTTTGACGTGGGGATTGCTGGACATGAGGAAGAGCGTTCCCCAGGCCGTGCAAAGTTTAGGCTTTGGTGACTCTGGATGGTCCCAAGGGTCCAGAATTGTCCCTGGGAAAGCTGTCTTCTTCTTCTTTCTCCGGCTGGAAGTAAACAGCTGGCAACCGACTGCCGTACGCAGACGTCCTGGGGGAGCCCCCCGGTTTCATTTGGGACGCACGTGGGTGTCTCACAGAAGAGCCCAAATTCCTAATTGGGGGCACACCAGCATGGAATGTAAGGCTGTTTACAACTGCGTACCCTGAGGCCGTTGGAAGGCCGTACGGACGAGAGCTTTCGAGCGAACAGGGCAACGCTTCGCCATCATCGTTGCCCGTTCACGGAGCTTAATCAAACGAATGCCTTTACTTCCTGTGGTTCAAACGCAACAGAGGAGTTGGAAGGCATACAGTGCCCTTTGACAGTTGTTACGACGAACGTGAGTGCACAGTGTCTCGTGAAAGAAATCCCTAGCACTGTTGAAGCATCCCGTTAACGCAGGCTTCTTCGCTCCTATGGCACTCCGAGGTGGTACTGACGGGGGAAATCTGGACTTTTACTTGAGGCCGGGGGGGCTCACAATTCTTTTGTCGGCGAGCTCCAGAGTGCTCTTGCTGAAGCTCCCAGCAAGGACCTGAGAGCAGCAGGCCTCACACGACTACACTCAGACGGCTTCCGTCACGAGTAAACTCAGACCTCTGAAGTGAGGCCTTCCGGCAGCAAAGAGAAGGTGGGCGCGAGGAGTGTGCTTCAGGCAGCTTAGGACCCGCAACTGTCTCGTCTACCACGGAGGGGAATAAGGTTTGCCCAGGGTCGCCCAGTTTCAAAGCTGAGCTCACGTAGTTATCCTCAGTGGTTTCCGATTACCTCAAGGAAACACACGGGAGGAACAGGGCCCTTCCATGGAGGCCCTTTTGGGCACAGGGACCTCTGCGTGGGATCTACTGGGTAAGTATGGCATTACCTTAGGTAGGCCTCAGGGATCAAGGCTGTCGTCTGGCTCATGCCTTAGCTGTGTTAAGTGTGGAAAACGTGCTGGTCCTCAGGCTGGGCCCACAGCCAAGCTTTCGCTTCTGTGAGAGTGCTGTCCCGAGTCTCCTCCTGGAGCCAGTCGTCAGCACGGTGCCTTTTGGCACTGCAGTTCTCTTTCAGTCAAGGAGGCCGTGCGACTGGCAAAGGGAGTCTGCGCAGCACTGCCTTCGCGAGGCTCTCTGACGACTGGGGCACTCAACCCAGGCAAGCCAGAGAGCAGTACGTTGCCCTTGCTATGAACGTGAAGAGCTTTCTCCAGGGCCCTGTTGAGGCTAAGGTTCCTCAGAAGCCAGGAGCCGCCGTTCCGGCACGGAGAGAAGTCATCCTGCGAACTTGGCGAACGAGCTCCTATCCTGTGTGCCCCCAGGAGCGTCGCAGAGTGAAGGCACTCCGTGGTGGAGTATGGCCTCATGGAAACCACTGCACACCCAACTCCCCAGGCGTGAAACACTGGATCTTACCTTGAGGTCTGAGGTCACCTTTCGTTCGGCCGGAGCTGAACATGTGGTGCCGTGGGAGGGGTTCCTAGAAAGGGATCGCCAGCACGGTTTTCGTTTTGAGAGAACACGCAGCCTCGGCCCACAACGACAGTCCTGCCGTGCAGAGACGTCGGGCCGCTAGTGCTGTTCAGGCAGCTTTGAAGCCAAGCGCAAGGCGCCTCCAAACGGGGAGAAAGCGTACTCTCCCCTCCGCGTCCCACGTTCAAGCTGAATGACGCAGCATGTTTCTCGGAAGGCTCTCCCGAGCTATCTAGTACGAGGGAGAGAGTGCCTGCCTCTGCTGAGAAAGGTTTTGACGTGGGGATTGCTGGACATGAGGAAGAGCGTTCCCCAGGCCGTGCAAAGTTTAGGCTTTGGTGACTCTGGATGGTCCCAAGGGTCCAGAATTGTCCCTGGGAAAGCTGTCCTCTTCTTCTTTCTCCGGCTGGAAGTAAACAGCTGGCAACCGACTGCCGTACGCAGACGTCCTGGGGGAGCCCCCCGGTTTCATTTGGGACGCACGTGGGTGTCTCACAGAAGAGCCCAAATTCCTAATTGGGGGCACACCAGCATGGAATGTAAGGCTGTTTACAACTGCGTACCCTGAGGCCGTTGGAAGGCCGTACGGACGAGAGCTTTCGAGCGAACAGGGCAGCGCTTCGCCATCATCGTTGCCCGTTCACGGAGCTTAATCAAACGAATGCCTTTACTTCCTGTGGTTCAAACGCAACAGAGGAGTTGGAAGGCATACAGTGCCCTTTGACAGTTGTTACGACGAACGTGAGTGCACAGTGTCTCGTGAAAGAAATCCCTAGCACTGTTGAAGCATCCCGTTAACGCAGGCTTCTTCGCTCCTATGGCACTCCGAGGTGGTACTGACGGGGGAAATCTGGACTTTTACTTGAGGCCGGGGGGGCTCACAATTCTTTTGTCGGCGAGCTCCAGAGTGCTCTTGCTGAAGCTCCCAGCAAGGACCTGAGAGCAGCAGGCCTCACACGAGTACACTCAGACGGCTTCCGTCACGAGTAAACTCAGACCTCTGAAGTGAGGCCTTCCGGCAGCAAAGAGAAGGTGGGCGCGAGGAGTGTGCTTCAGGCAGCTTAGGACCCGCAACTGTCTCGTCTACCACGGAGGGGAATAAGGTTTGGCCAGGGTCGCCCAGTTTCAAAGCTGAGCTCACGTAGTTATCCTCAGTGGTTTCCGATTACCTCAAGGAAACACACGGGAGGAACAGGGCCCTTCCATGGAGGCCCTTTTGGGCACAGGGACCTCTGCGTGGGATCTACTGGGTAAGTATGGCAGTACCTTAGGTAGGCCTCAGGGATCAAGGCTGTCGTCTGGCTCATGCGTTAGCTGTGTTAAGTGGGGAAAACGTGCTGGTCCTCAGGCTGGGCCCACAGCCTAGCTTTCGCTTCTGTGAGAGTGCTGTCCCGAGTCTCCTCCTGGAGCCAGTCGTCAGCACGGTGCCTTTTGGCACTGCAGTTCTCTTTCAGTCAAGGAGGCCGTGCGACTGGCAAAGGGAGTCTGCGCAGCACTGCCTTCGCGAGGCTCTTTGACGACTGGGGCACTCAACCCAGGCAAGCCAGAGAGCAGTACGTTGCCCTTGCTATGAATGTGAAGAGCTTTCTCCAGGGCCCTGTTGAGGCTAAGGTTCCTCAGAAGCCAGGAGCCGCCGTTCCGGCACGGAGAGAAGTCATCCTGCGAACTTGGCGAACGAGCTCCTATCCTGTGTGCCCCCAGGAGCGTCGCAGAGTGAAGGCACTCCGTGGTGGAGTATGGCCTCATGGAAACCACTGCACACCCAACTCCCCCGACGTGAAACACTGGAACTTACCTTGAGGCCTGAGGTCACCTTTCGTTCGGCCGGAGCTGAACATGTGGTGCCGTGGGAGGGGTTCCTAGAAAGGGATCGCCAGCACGGTTTTCGTTTTGAGAGAACACGCAGCCTCGGCCCACAACGACAATCCTGCCGTGCAGAGACGTCGGGCCGCTAGTGCTGTTCAGGCAGCTTTGAAGCCAAGCGCAAGGCGCCTCCAAACGGGGAGAAAGCGTACTCTCCCCTCCGCGTCCCACGTTCAAGCTGAATGACGCAGCATGTTTCTCGGAAGGCTCTGTCGAGCTATCTAGTACGAGGGAGAGAGTGCCTGCCTCTGCTGAGAAAGGTTTTGACGTGGGGATTGCTGGACATGAGGAAGAGCGTTCCCCAGGCCGTGCAAAGTTTAGGCTTTGGTGACTCTGGATGGTCCCAAGGGTCCAGAATTGTCCCTGGGAAAGCTGTCCTCTTCTTCTTTCTCCGGCTGGAAGTAAACAGCTGGCAACCGACTGCCGTACGCAGACGTCCTGGGGGAGCCCCCCGGTTTCATTTGGGACGCACGTGGGTGTCTCACAGAAGAGCCCAAATTCCTAATTGGGGGCACACCAGCATGGAATGTAAGGCTGTTTACAACTGCGTACCCTGAGGCCGTTGGAAGGCCGTACGGACGAGAGCTTTCGAGCGAACAGGGCAGCGCTTCGCCATCATCGTTGCCCGTTCACGGAGCTTAATCAAACGAATGCCTTTACTTCCTGTGGTTCAAACGCAACAGAGGAGTTGGAAGGTATACAGTGCCCTTTGACAGTTGTTACGACGAACGTGAGTGCACAGTGTCTCGTGAAAGAAATCCCTAGCACTGTTGAAGCATCCCGTTAACGCAGGCTTCTTCGCTCCTATGGCACTCCGAGGTGGTACTGACGGGGGAAATCTGGACTTTTACTTGAGGCCGGGGGGGCTCACAATTCTTTTGTCGGCGAGCTCCAGAGTGCTCTTGCTGAAGCTCCCAGCAAGGACCTGAGAGCAGCAGGCCTCACACGAGTACACTCAGACGGCTTCCGTCACGAGTAAACTCAGACCTCTGAAGTGAGGCCTTCCGGCAGCAAAGAGAAGGTGGGCGCGAGGAGTGTGCTTCAGGCAGCTTAGGACCCGCAACTGTCTCGTCTACCACGGAGGGGAATAAGGTTTGCCCAGGGTCGCCCAGTTTCAAAGCTGAGCTCACGTAGTTATCCTCAGTGGTTTCCGATTACCTCAAGGAAACACACGGGAGGAACAGGGCCCTTCCATGGAGGCCCTTTTGGGCACAGGGACCTCTGCGTGGGATCTACTGGGTAAGTATGGCAGTACCTTAGGTAGGCCTCAGGGATCAAGGCTGTCGTCTGGCTCATGCCTTAGCTGTGTTAAGTGTGGAAAACGTGCTGGTCCTCAGGCTGGGCCCACAGCCTAGCTTTCGCTTCTGTGAGAGTGCTGTCCCGAGTCTCCTCCTGGAGCCAGTCGTCAGCACGGTGCCTTTTGGCACTGCAGTTCTCTTTCAGTCAAGGAGGCCGTGCGACTGGCAAAGGGAGTCTGCGCAGCACCGCCTTCGCGACGCTCTTTGACGACTGGGGCACTCAACCCAGGCAAGCCAGAGAGCAGTACGTTGCCCTTGCTATGAATGTGAAGAGCTTTCTCCAGGGCCCTGTTGAGGCTAAGGTTCCTCAGAAGCCAGGAGCCGCCGTTCCGGCACGGAGAGAAGTCATCCTGCGAACTTGGCGAACGAGCTCCTATCCTGTGTGCCCCCAGGAGCGTCGCAGAGTGAAGGCACTCCGTGGTGGAGTATGGCCTCATGGAAACCACTGCACACCCAACTCCCCAGGCGTGAAACACTGGATCTTACCTTGAGGTCTGAGGTCACCTTTCGTTCGGCCGGAGCTGAACATGTGGTGCCGTGGGAGGAGTTCCTAGAAAGGGATGGCCAGCACGGTTTTCGTTTTGAGAGAACACGCAGCCTCGGCCCACAACGACAGTCCTGCCGTGCAGAGACGTCGGGCCGCTAGTGCTGTTCAGGCAGCTTTGAAGCCAAGCGCAAGGCGCCTCCAAACGGGGAGAAAGCGTACTCTCCCCTCCGCGTCCCACGTTCAAGCTGAATGACGCAGCATGTTTCTCGGAAGGCTCTGCCGAGCTATCTAGTACGAGGGAGAGAGTGCCTGCCTCTGTTGAGAAAGGTTTTGACGTGGGGATTGCTGGACATGAGGAAGAGCGTTCCCCAGGCCGTGCAAAGTTTAGGCTTTGGTGACTCTGGATGGTCCCAAGGGTCCAGAATTGTCCCTGGGAAAGCTGTCTTCTTCTTCTTTCTCCGGCTGGAAGTAAACAGCTGGCAACCGACTGCCGTACGCAGACGTCCTGGGGGAGCCCCCCGGTTTCATTTGGGACGCACGTGGGTGTCTCACAGAAGAGCCCAAATTCCTAATTGGGGGCACACCAGCATGGAATGTAAGGCTGTTTACAACTGCGTACCCTGAGGCCGTTGGAAGGCCGTACGGACGAGAGCTTTCGAGCGAACAGGGCAACGCTTCGCCATCATCGTTGCCCGTTCACGGAGCTTAATCAAACGAATGCCTTTACTTCCTGTGGTTCAAACGCAACAGAGGAGTTGGAAGGCATACAGTGCCCTTTGACAGTTGTTACGACGAACGTGAGTGCACAGTGTCTCGTGAAAGAAATCCCTAGCACTGTTGAAGCATCCCGTTAACGCAGGCTTCTTCGCTCCTATGGCACTCCGAGGTGGTACTGACGGGGGAAATCTGGACTTTTACTTGAGGCCGGGGGGGCTCACAATTCTTTTGTCGGCGAGCTCCAGAGTGCTCTTGCTGAAGCTCCCAGCAAGGACCTGAGAGCAGCAGGCCTCACACGAGTACACTCAGACGGCTTCCGTCACGAGTAAACTCAGACCTCTGAAGTGAGGCCTTCCGGCAGCAAAGAGAAGGTGGGCGCGAGGAGTGTGCTTCAGGCAGCTTAGGACCCGCAACTGTCTCGTCTACCACGGAGGGGAATAAGGTTTGCCCAGGGTCGCCCAGTTTCAAAGCTGAGCTCACGTAGTTATCCTCAGTGGTTTCCGATTACCTCAAGGAAACACACGGGAGGAACAGGGCCCTTCCATGGAGGCCCTTTTGGGCACAGGGACCTCTGCGTGGGATCTACTGGGTAAGTATGGCAGTACCTTAGGTAGGCCTCAGGGATCAAGGCTGTCGTCTGGCTCATGCCTTAGCTGTGTTAAGTGGGGAAAACGTGCTGGTCCTCAGGCTGGGCCCACAGCCTAGCTTTCGCTTCTGTGAGAGTGCTGTCCCGAGTCTCCTCCTGGAGCCAGTCGTCAGCACGGTGCCTTTTGGCACTGCAGTTCTCTTTCAGTCAAGGAGGCCGTGCGACTGGCAAAGGGAGTCTGCGCAGCACTGCCTTCGCGAGGCTCTTTGACGACTGGGGCACTCAACCCAGGCAAGCCAGAGAACAGTACGTTGCCCTTGCTATGAATGTGAAGAGCTTTCTCCAGGGCCCTGTTGAGGCTAAGGTTCCTCAGAAGCCAGGAGCCGCCGTTCCGGCACGGAGAGAAGTCATCCTGCGAACTTGGCGAACGAGCTCCTATCCTGTGTGCCCCCAGGAGCGTCGCAGAGTGAAGGCACTCCGTGGTGGAGTATGGCCTCATGGAAACCACTGCACACCCAACTCCCCCGACGTGAAACACTGGAACTTACCTTGAGGCCTGAGGTCACCTTTCGTTCGGCCGGAGCTGAACATGTGGTGCCGTGGGAGGGGTTCCTAGAAAGGGATCGCCAGCACGGTTTTCGTTTTGAGAGAACACGCAGCCTCGGCCCACAACGACAATCCTGCCGTGCAGAGACGTCGGGCCGCTAGTGCTGTTCAGGCAGCTTTGAAGCCAAGCGCAAGGCGCCTCCAAACGGGGAGAAAGCGTACTCTCCCCTCCGCGTCGCACGTTCAAGCTGAATGACGCAGCATGTTTCTCGGAAGGCTCTGCCGAGCTATCTAGTACGAGGGAGAGAGTGCCTGCCTCTGCTGAGAAAGGTTTTGACGTGGGGATTGCTGGACATGAGGAAGAGCGTTCCCCAGGCCGTGCAAAGTTTAGGCTTTGGTGACTCTGGATGGTCCCAAGGGTCCAGAATTGTCCCTGGGAAAGCTGTCCTCTTCTTCTTTCTCCGGCTGGAAGTAAACAGCTGGCAACCGACTGCCGTACGCAGACGTCCTGGGGGAGCCCCCCGGTTTCATTTGGGACGCACGTGGGTGTCTCACAGAAGAGCCCAAATTCCTAATTGGGGGCACACCAGCATGGAATGTAAGGCTGTTTACAACTGCGTACCCTGAGGCCGTTGGAAGGCCGTACGGACGAGAGCTTTCGAGCGAACAGGGCAGCGCTTCGCCATCATCGTTGCCCGTTCACGGAGCTTAATCAAACGAATGCCTTTACTTCCTGTGGTTCAAACGCAACAGAGGAGTTGGAAGGTATACAGTGCCCTTTGACAGTTGTTACGACGAACGTGAGTGCACAGTGTCTCGTGAAAGAAATCCCTAGCACTGTTGAAGCATCCCGTTAACGCAGGCTTCTTCGCTCCTATGGCACTCCGAGGTGGTACTGACGGGGGAAATCTGGACTTTTACTTGAGGCCGGGGGGGCTCACAATTCTTTTGTCGGCGAGCTCCAGAGTGCTCTTGCTGAAGCTCCCAGCAAGGACCTGAGAGCAGCAGGCCTCACACGAGTACACTCAGACGGCTTCCGTCACGAATAAACTCAGACCTCTGAAGTGAGGCCTTCCGGCAGCAAAGAGAAGGTGGGCGCGAGGAGTGTGCTTCAGGCAGCTTAGGACCCGCAACTGTCTCGTCTACCACGGAGGGGAATAAGGTTTGCCCAGGGTCGCCCAGTTTCAAAGCTGAGCTCACGTAGTTATCCTCAGTGGTTTCCGATTACCTCAAGGAAACACACGGGAGGAACAGGGCCCTTCCATGGAGGCCCTTTTGGGCACAGGGACCTCTGCGTGGGATCTACTGGGTAAGTATGGCAGTACCTTAGGTAGGCCTCAGGGATCAAGGCTGTCGTCTGGCTCATGCCTTAGCTGTGTTAAGTGGGGAAAACGTGCTGGTCCTCAGGCTGGGCCCACAGCCTAGCTTTCGCTTCTGTGAGAGTGCTGTCCCGAGTCTCCTCCTGGAGCCAGTCGTCAGCACGGTGCCTTTTGGCACTGCAGTTCTCTTTCAGTCAAGGAGGCCGTGCGACTGGCAAAGGGAGTCTGCGCAGCACTGCCTTCGCGAGGCTCTTTGACGACTGGGGCACTCAACCCAGGCAAGCCAGAGAACAGTACGTTGCCCTTGCTATGAATGTGAAGAGCTTTCTCCAGGGCCCTGTTGAGGCTAAGGTTCCTCAGAAGCCAGGAGCCGCCGTTCCGGCACGGAGAGAAGTCATCCTGCGAACTTGGCGAACGAGCTCCTATCCTGTGTGCCCCCAGGAGCGTCGCAGAGTGAAGGCACTCCGTGGTGGAGTATGGCCTCATGGAAACCACTGCACACCCAACTCCCCCGACGTGAAACACTGGAACTTACCTTGAGGCCTGAGGTCACCTTTCGTTCGGCCGGAGCTGAACATGTGGTGCCGTGGGAGGGGTTCCTAGAAAGGGATCGCCAGCACGGTTTTCGTTTTGAGAGAACACGCAGCCTCGGCCCACAACGACAATCCTGCCGTGCAGAGACGTCGGGCCGCTAGTGCTGTTCAGGCAGCTTTGAAGCCAAGCGCAAGGCGCCTCCAAACGGGGAGAAAGCGTACTCTCCCCTCCGCGTCGCACGTTCAAGGTGAATGACGCAGCATGTTTCTCGGAAGGCTCTGCCGAGCTATCTAGTACGAGGGAGAGAGTGCCTGCCTCTGCTGAGAAAGGTTTTGACGTGGGGATTGCTGGACATGAGGAAGAGCGTTCCCCAGGCCGTGCAAAGTTTAGGCTTTGGTGACTCTGGATGGTCCCAAGGGTCCAGAATTGTCCCTGGGAAAGCTGTCCTCTTTTTCTTTCTCCGGCTGGAAGTAAACAGCTGGCAACCGACTGCCGTACGCAGACGTCCTGGGGGAGCCCCCCGGTTTCATTTGGGACGCACGTGGGTGTCTCACAGAAGAGCCCAAATTCCTAATTGGGGGCACACCAGCATGGAATGTAAGGCTGTTTACAACTGCGTACCCTGAGGCCGTTGGAAGGCCGTACGGACGAGAGCTTTCGAGCGAACAGGGCAGCGCTTCGCCATCATCGTTGCCCGTTCACGGAGCTTAATCAAACGAATGCCTTTACTTCCTGTGGTTCAAACGCAACAGAGGAGTTGGAAGGCATACAGTGCCCTTTGACAGTTGTTACGACGAACGTGAGTGCACAGTGTCTCGTGAAAGAAATCCCTAGCACTGTTGAAGCATCCCGTTAACGCAGGCTTCTTCGCTCCTATGGCACTCCGAGGTGGTACTGACGGGGGAAATCTGGACTTTTACTTGAGGCCGGGGGGGCTCACAATTCTTTTGTCGGCGAGCTCCAGAGTGCTCTTGCTGAAGCTCCCAGCAAGGACCTGAGAGCAGCAGGCCTCACACGACTACACTCAGACGGCTTCCGTCACGAGTAAACTCAGACCTCTGAAGTGAGGCCTTCCGGCAGCAAAGAGAAGGTGGGCGCGAGGAGTGTGCTTCAGGCAGCTTAGGACCCGCAACTGTCTCGTCTACCACGGAGGGGAATAAGGTTTGCCCAGGGTCGCCCAGTTTCAAAGCTGAGCTCACGTAGTTATCCTCAGTGGTTTCCGATTACCTCAAGGAAACACACGGGAGGAACAGGGCCCTTCCATGGAGGCCCTTTTGGGCACAGGGACCTCTGCGTGGGATCTACTGGGTAAGTATGGCAGTACCTTAGATAGGCCTCAGGGATCAAGGCTGTCGTCTGGCTCATGCCTTAGCTGTGTTAAGTGGGGAAAACGTGCTGGTCCTCAGTCTGGGCCCACAGCCTAGCTTTCGCTTCTGTGAGAGTGCTGTCCCGAGTCTCCTCCTGGAGCCAGTCGTCAGCACGGTGCCTTTTGGCACTGCAGTTCTCTTTCAGTCAAGGAGGCCGTGCGACTGGCAAAGGGAGTCTGCGCAGCACCGCCTTCGCGAGGCTCTTTGACGACTGGGGCACTCAACCCAGGCAAGCCAGAGAGCAGTACGTTGCCCTTGCTATGAATGTGAAGAGCTTTCTCCAGGGCCCTGTTGAGGCTAAGGTTCCTCAGAAGCCAGGAGCCGCCGTTCCGGCACGGAGAGAAGTCATCCTGCGAACTTGGCGAACGAGCTCCTATCCTGTGTGCCCCCAGGAGCGTCGCAGAGTGAAGGCACTCCGTGGTGGAGTATGGCCTCATGGAAACCACTGCACACCCAACTCCCCAGGCGTGAAACACTGGATCTTACCTTGAGGTCTGAGGTCACCTTTCGTTCGGCCGGAGCTGAACATGTGGTGCCGTGGGAGGAGTTCCTAGAAAGGGATGGCCAGCACGGTTTTCGTTTTGAGAGAACACGCAGCCTCGGCCCACAACGACAGTCCTGCCGTGCAGAGACGTCGGGCCGCTAGTGCTGTTCAGGCAGCTTTGAAGCCAAGCGCAAGGCGCCTCCAAACGGGGAGAAAGCGTACTCTCCCCTCCGCGTCCCACGTTCAAGCTGAATGACGCAGCATGTTTCTCGGAAGGCTCTGCCGAGCTATCTAGTACGAGGGAGAGAGTGCCTGCCTCTGCTGAGAAAGGTTTTGACGTGGGGATTGCTGGACATGAGGAAGAGCGTTCCCCAGGCCGTGCAAAGTTTAGGCTTTGGTGACTCTGGATGGTCCCAAGGGTCCAGAATTGTCCCTGGGAAAGCTGTCTTCTTCTTCTTTCTCCGGCTGGAAGTAAACAGCTGGCAACCGACTGCCGTACGCAGACGTCCTGGGGGAGCCCCCCGGTTTCATTTGGGACGCACGTGGGTGTCTCACAGAAGAGCCCAAATTCCTAATTGGGGGCACACCAGCATGGAATGTAAGGCTGTTTACAACTGCGTACCCTGAGGCCGTTGGAAGGCCGTACGGACGAGAGCTTTCGAGCGAACAGGGCAGCGCTTCGCCATCATCGTTGCCCGTTCACGGAGCTTAATCAAACGAATGCCTTTACTTCCTGTGGTTCAAACGCAACAGAGGAGTTGGAAGGCATACAGTGCCCTTTGACAGTTGTTACGACGAACGTGAGTGCACAGTGTCTCGTGAAAGAAATCCCTAGCACTGTTGAAGCATCCCGTTAACGCAGGCTTCTTCGCTCCTATGGCACTCCGAGGTGGTACTGACGGGGGAAATCTGGACTTTTACTTGAGGCCGGGGGGGCTCACAATTCTTTTGTCGGCGAGCTCCAGAGTGCTCTTGCTGAAGCTCCCAGCAAGGACCTGAGAGCAGCAGGCCTCACACGAGTACACTCAGACGGCTTCCGTCACGAGTAAACTCAGACCTCTGAAGTGAGGCCTTCCGGCAGCAAAGAGAAGGTGGGCGCGAGGAGTGTGCTTCAGGCAGCTTAGGACCCGCAACTGTCTCGTCTACCACGGAGGGGAATAAGGTTTGCCCAGGGTCGCCCAGTTTCAAAGCTGAGCTCACGTAGTTATCCTCAGTGGTTTCCGATTACCTCAAGGAAACACACGGGAGGAACAGGGCCCTTCCATGGAGGCCCTTTTGGGCACAGGGACCTCTGCGTGGGATCTACTGGGTAAGTATGGCAGTACCTTAGGTAGGCCTCAGGGATCAAGGCTGTCGTCTGGCTCATGCCTTAGCTGTGTTAAGTGGGGAAAACGTGCTGGTCCTCAGGCTGGGCCCACAGCCTAGCTTTCGCTTCTGTGAGAGTGCTGTCCCGAGTCTCCTCCTGGAGCCAGTCGTCAGCACGGTGCCTTTTGGCACTGCAGTTCTCTTTCAGTCAAGGAGGCCGTGCGACTGGCAAAGGGAGTCTGCGCAGCACTGCCTTCGCGAGGCTCTTTGACGACTGGGGCACTCAACCCAGGCAAGCCAGAGAACAGTACGTTGCCCTTGCTATGAATGTGAAGAGCTTTCTCCAGGGCCCTGTTGAGGCTAAGGTTCCTCAGAAGCCAGGAGCCGCCGTTCCGGCACGGAGAGAAGTCATCCTGCGAACTTGGCGAACGAGCTCCTATCCTGTGTGCCCCCAGGAGCGTCGCAGAGTGAAGGCACTCCGTGGTGGAGTATGGCCTCATGGAAACCACTGCACACCCAACTCCCCCGACGTGAAACACTGGAACTTACCTTGAGGCCTGAGGTCACCTTTCGTTCGGCCGGAGCTGAACATGTGGTGCCGTGGGAGGGGTTCCTAGAAAGGGATCGCCAGCACGGTTTTCGTTTTGAGAGAACACGCAGCCTCGGCCCACAACGACAATCCTGCCGTGCAGAGACGTCGGGCCGCTAGTGCTGTTCAGGCAGCTTTGAAGCCAAGCGCAAGGCGCCTCCAAACGGGGAGAAAGCGTACTCTCCCCTCCGCGTCCCACGTTCAAGCTGAATGACGCAGCATGTTTCTCGGAAGGCTCTGCCGAGCTATCTAGTACGAGGGAGAGAGTGCCTGCCTCTGCTGAGAAAGGTTTTGACGTGGGGATTGCTGGACATGAGGAAGAGCGTTCCCCAGGCCGTGCAAAGTTTAGGCTTTGGTGACTCTGGATGGTCCCAAGGGTCCAGAATTGTCCCTGGGAAAGCTGTCCTCTTCTTCTTTCTCCGGCTGGAAGTAAACAGCTGGCAACCGACTGCCGTACGCAGACGTCCTGGGGGAGCCCCCCGGTTTCATTTGGGACGCACGTGGGTGTCTCACAGAAGAGCCCAAATTCCTAATTGGGGGCACACCAGCATGGAATGTAAGGCTGTTTACAACTGCGTACCCTGAGGCCGTTGGAAGGCCGTACGGACGAGAGCTTTCGAGCGAACAGGGCAGCGCTTCGCCATCATCGTTGCCCGTTCACGGAGCTTAATCAAACGAATGCCTTTACTTCCTGTGGTTCAAACGCAACAGAGGAGTTGGAAGGTATACAGTGCCCTTTGACAGTTGTTACGACGAACGTGAGTGCACAGTGTCTCGTGAAAGAAATCCCTAGCACTGTTGAAGCATCCCGTTAACGCAGGCTTCTTCGCTCCTATGGCACTCCGAGGTGGTACTGACGGGGGAAATCTGGACTTTTACTTGAGGCCGGGGGGGCTCACAATTCTTTTGTCGGCGAGCTCCAGAGTGCTCTTGCTGAAGCTCCCAGCAAGGACCTGAGAGCAGCAGGCCTCACACGAGTACACTCAGACGGCTTCCGTCACGAGTAAACTCAGACCTCTGAAGTGAGGCCTTCCGGCAGCAAAGAGAAGGTGGGCGCGAGGAGTGTGCTTCAGGCAGCTTAGGACCCGCAACTGTCTCGTCTACCACGGAGGGGAATAAGGTTTGCCCAGGGTCGCCCAGTTTCAAAGCTGAGCTCACGTAGTTATCCTCAGTGGTTTCCGATTACCTCAAGGAAACACACGGGAGGAACAGGGCCCTTCCATGGAGGCCCTTTTGGGCACAGGGACCTCTGCGTGGGATCTACTGGGTAAGTATGGCAGTACCTTAGGTAGGCCTCAGGGATCAAGGCTGTCGTCTGGCTCATGCCTTAGCTGTGTTAAGTGTGGAAAACGTGCTGGTCCTCAGGCTGGGCCCACAGCCTAGCTTTCGCTTCTGTGAGAGTGCTGTCCCGAGTCTCCTCCTGGAGCCAGTCGTCAGCACGGTGCCTTTTGGCACTGCAGTTCTCTTTCAGTCAAGGAGGCCGTGCGACTGGCAAAGGGAGTCTGCGCAGCACTGCCTTCGCGAGGCTCTTTGACGACTGGGGCACTCAACCCAGGCAAGCCAGAGAACAGTACGTTGCCCTTGCTATGAATGTGAAGAGCTTTCTCCAGGGCCCTGTTGAGGCTAAGGTTCCTCAGAAGCCAGGAGCCGCCGTTCCGGCACGGAGAGAAGTCATCCTGCGAACTTGGCGAACGAGCTCCTATCCTGTGTGCCCCCAGGAGCGTCGCAGAGTGAAGGCACTCCGTGGTGGAGTATGGCCTCATGGAAACCACTGCACACCCAACTCCCCCGACGTGAAACACTGGAACTTACCTTGAGGCCTGAGGTCACCTTTCGTTCGGCCGGAGCTGAACATGTGGTGCCGTGGGAGGGGTTCCTAGAAAGGGATCGCCAGCACGGTTTTCGTTTTGAGAGAACACGCAGCCTCGGCCCACAACGACAATCCTGCCGTGCAGAGACGTCGGGCCGCTAGTGCTGTTCAGGCAGCTTTGAAGCCAAGCGCAAGGCGCCTCCAAACGGGGAGAAAGCGTACTCTCCCCTCCGCGTCGCACGTTCAAGCTGAATGACGCAGCATGTTTCTCGGAAGGCTCTGCCGAGCTATCTAGTACGAGGGAGAGAGTGCCTGCCTCTGCTGAGAAAGGTTTTGACGTGGGGATTGCTGGACATGAGGAAGAGCGTTCCCCAGGCCGTGCAAAGTTTAGGCTTTGGTGACTCTGGATGGTCCCAAGGGTCCAGAATTGTCCCTGGGAAAGCTGTCCTCTTTTTCTTTCTCCGGCTGGAAGTAAACAGCTGGCAACCGACTGCCGTACGCAGACGTCCTGGGGGAGCCCCCCGGTTTCATTTGGGACGCACGTGGGTGTCTCACAGAAGAGCCCAAATTCCTAATTGGGGGCACACCAGCATGGAATGTAAGGCTGTTTACAACTGCGTACCCTGAGGCCGTTGGAAGGCCGTACGGACGAGAGCTTTCGAGCGAACAGGGCAGCGCTTCGCCATCATCGTTGCCCGTTCACGGAGCTTAATCAAACGAATGCCTTTACTTCCTGTGGTTCAAACGCAACAGAGGAGTTGGAAGGCATACAGTGCCCTTTGACAGTTGTTACGACGAACGTGAGTGCACAGTGTCTCGTGAAAGAAATCCCTAGCACTGTTGAAGCATCCCGTTAACGCAGGCTTCTTCGCTCCTATGGCACTCCGAGGTGGTACTGACGGGGGAAATCTGGACTTTTACTTGAGGCCGGGGGGGCTCACAATTCTTTTGTCGGCGAGCTCCAGAGTGCTCTTGCTGAAGCTCCCAGCAAGGACCTGAGAGCAGCAGGCCTCACACGACTACACTCAGACGGCTTCCGTCACGAGTAAACTCAGACCTCTGAAGTGAGGCCTTCCGGCAGCAAAGAGAAGGTGGGCGCGAGGAGTGTGCTTCAGGCAGCTTAGGACCCGCAACTGTCTCGTCTACCACGGAGGGGAATAAGGTTTGCCCAGGGTCGCCCAGTTTCAAAGCTGAGCTCACGTAGTTATCCTCAGTGGTTTCCGATTACCTCAAGGAAACACACGGGAGGAACAGGGCCCTTCCATGGAGGCCCTTTTGGGCACAGGGACCTCTGCGTGGGATCTACTGGGTAAGTATGGCAGTACCTTAGGTAGGCCTCAGGGATCAAGGCTGTCGTCTGGCTCATGCCTTAGCTGTGTTAAGTGGGGAAAACGTGCTGGTCCTCAGGCTGGGCCCACAGCCTAGCTTTCGCTTCTGTGAGAGTGCTGTCCCGAGTCTCCTCCTGGAGCCAGTCGTCAGCACGGTGCCTTTTGGCACTGCAGTTCTCTTTCAGTCAAGGAGGCCGTGCGACTGGCAAAGGGAGTCTGCGCAGCACTGCCTTCGCGAGGCTCTTTGACGACTGGGGCACTCAACCCAGGCAAGCCAGAGAACAGTACGTTGCCCTTGCTATGAATGTGAAGAGCTTTCTCCAGGGCCCTGTTGAGGCTAAGGTTCCTCAGAAGCCAGGAGCCGCCGTTCCGGCACGGAGAGAAGTCATCCTGCGAACTTGGCGAACGAGCTCCTATCCTGTGTGCCCCCAGGAGCGTCGCAGAGTGAAGGCACTCCGTGGTGGAGTATGGCCTCATGGAAACCACTGCACACCCAACTCCCCCGACGTGAAACACTGGAACTTACCTTGAGGCCTGAGGTCACCTTTCGTTCGGCCGGAGCTGAACATGTGGTGCCGTGGGAGGGGTTCCTAGAAAGGGATCGCCAGCACGGTTTTCGTTTTGAGAGAACACGCAGCCTCGGCCCACAACGACAATCCTGCCGTGCAGAGACGTCGGGCCGCTAGTGCTGTTCAGGCAGCTTTGAAGCCAAGCGCAAGGCGCCTCCAAACGGGGAGAAAGCGTACTCTCCCCTCCGCGTCCCACGTTCAAGCTGAATGACGCAGCATGTTTCTCGGAAGGCTCTGCCGAGCTATCTAGTACGAGGGAGAGAGTGCCTGCCTCTGCTGAGAAAGGTTTTGACGTGGGGATTGCTGGACATGAGGAAGAGCGTTCCCCAGGCCGTGCAAAGTTTAGGCTTTGGTGACTCTGGATGGTCCCAAGGGTCCAGAATTGTCCCTGGGAAAGCTGTCCTCTTTTTCTTTCTCCGGCTGGAAGTAAACAGCTGGCAACCGACTGCCGTACGCAGACGTCCTGGGGGAGCCCCCCGGTTTCATTTGGGACGCACGTGGGTGTCTCACAGAAGAGCCCAAATTCCTAATTGGGGGCACACCAGCATGGAATGTAAGGCTGTTTACAACTGCGTACCCTGAGGCCGTTGGAAGGCCGTACGGACGAGAGCTTTCGAGCGAACAGGGCAGCGCTTCGCCATCATCGTTGCCCGTTCACGGAGCTTAATCAAACGAATGCCTTTACTTCCTGTGGTTCAAACGCAACAGAGGAGTTGGAAGGCATACAGTGCCCTTTGACAGTTGTTACGACGAACGTGAGTGCACAGTGTCTCGTGAAAGAAATCCCTAGCACTGTTGAAGCATCCCGTTAACGCAGGCTTCTTCGCTCCTATGGCACTCCGAGGTGGTACTGACGGGGGAAATCTGGACTTTTACTTGAGGCCGGGGGGGCTCACAATTCTTTTGTCGGCGAGCTCCAGAGTGCTCTTGCTGAAGCTCCCAGCAAGGACCTGAGAGCAGCAGGCCTCACACGACTACACTCAGACGGCTTCCGTCACGAGTAAACTCAGACCTCTGAAGTGAGGCCTTCCGGCAGCAAAGAGAAGGTGGGCGCGAGGAGTGTGCTTCAGGCAGCTTAGGACCCGCAACTGTCTCGTCTACCACGGAGGGGAATAAGGTTTGCCCAGGGTCGCCCAGTTTCAAAGCTGAGCTCACGTAGTTATCCTCAGTGGTTTCCGATTACCTCAAGGAAACACACGGGAGGAACAGGGCCCTTCCATGGAGGCCCTTTTGGGCACAGGGACCTCTGCGTGGGATCTACTGGGTAAGTATGGCAGTACCTTAGATAGGCCTCAGGGATCAAGGCTGTCGTCTGGCTCATGCCTTAGCTGTGTTAAGTGGGGAAAACGTGCTGGTCCTCAGTCTGGGCCCACAGCCTAGCTTTCGCTTCTGTGAGAGTGCTGTCCCGAGTCTCCTCCTGGAGCCAGTCGTCAGCACGGTGCCTTTTGGCACTGCAGTTCTCTTTCAGTCAAGGAGGCCGTGCGACTGGCAAAGGGAGTCTGCGCAGCACCGCCTTCGCGAGGCTCTTTGACGACTGGGGCACTCAACCCAGGCAAGCCAGAGAGCAGTACGTTGCCCTTGCTATGAATGTGAAGAGCTTTCTCCAGGGCCCTGTTGAGGCTAAGGTTCCTCAGAAGCCAGGAGCCGCCGTTCCGGCACGGAGAGAAGTCATCCTGCGAACTTGGCGAACGAGCTCCTATCCTGTGTGCCCCCAGGAGCGTCGCAGAGTGAAGGCACTCCGTGGTGGAGTATGGCCTCATGGAAACCACTGCACACCCAACTCCCCAGGCGTGAAACACTGGATCTTACCTTGAGGTCTGAGGTCACCTTTCGTTCGGCCGGAGCTGAACATGTGGTGCCGTGGGAGGAGTTCCTAGAAAGGGATGGCCAGCACGGTTTTCGTTTTGAGAGAACACGCAGCCTCGGCCCACAACGACAGTCCTGCCGTGCAGAGACGTCGGGCCGCTAGTGCTGTTCAGGCAGCTTTGAAGCCAAGCGCAAGGCGCCTCCAAACGGGGAGAAAGCGTACTCTCCCCTCCGCGTCCCACGTTCAAGCTGAATGACGCAGCATGTTTCTCGGAAGGCTCTGCCGAGCTATCTAGTACGAGGGAGAGAGTGCCTGCCTCTGCTGAGAAAGGTTTTGACGTGGGGATTGCTGGACATGAGGAAGAGCGTTCCCCAGGCCGTGCAAAGTTTAGGCTTTGGTGACTCTGGATGGTCCCAAGGGTCCAGAATTGTCCCTGGGAAAGCTGTCTTCTTCTTCTTTCTCCGGCTGGAAGTAAACAGCTGGCAACCGACTGCCGTACGCAGACGTCCTGGGGGAGCCCCCCGGTTTCATTTGGGACGCACGTGGGTGTCTCACAGAAGAGCCCAAATTCCTAATTGGGGGCACACCAGCATGGAATGTAAGGCTGTTTACAACTGCGTACCCTGAGGCCGTTGGAAGGCCGTACGGACGAGAGCTTTCGAGCGAACAGGGCAGCGCTTCGCCATCATCGTTGCCCGTTCACGGAGCTTAATCAAACGAATGCCTTTACTTCCTGTGGTTCAAACGCAACAGAGGAGTTGGAAGGCATACAGTGCCCTTTGACAGTTGTTACGACGAACGTGAGTGCACAGTGTCTCGTGAAAGAAATCCCTAGCACTGTTGAAGCATCCCGTTAACGCAGGCTTCTTCGCTCCTATGGCACTCCGAGGTGGTACTGACGGGGGAAATCTGGACTTTTACTTGAGGCCGGGGGGGCTCACAATTCTTTTGTCGGCGAGCTCCAGAGTGCTCTTGCTGAAGCTCCCAGCAAGGACCTGAGAGCAGCAGGCCTCACACGAGTACACTCAGACGGCTTCCGTCACGAGTAAACTCAGACCTCTGAAGTGAGGCCTTCCGGCAGCAAAGAGAAGGTGGGCGCGAGGAGTGTGCTTCAGGCAGCTTAGGACCCGCAACTGTCTCGTCTACCACGGAGGGGAATAAGGTTTGCCCAGGGTCGCCCAGTTTCAAAGCTGAGCTCACGTAGTTATCCTCAGTGGTTTCCGATTACCTCAAGGAAACACACGGGAGGAACAGGGCCCTTCCATGGAGGCCCTTTTGGGCACAGGGACCTCTGCGTGGGATCTACTGGGTAAGTATGGCAGTACCTTAGGTAGGCCTCAGGGATCAAGGCTGTCGTCTGGCTCATGCCTTAGCTGTGTTAAGTGGGGAAAACGTGCTGGTCCTCAGGCTGGGCCCACAGCCAAGCTTTCGCTTCTGTGAGAGTGCTGTCCCGAGTCTCCTCCTGGAGCCAGTCGTCAGCACGGTGCCTTTTGGCACTGCAGTTCTCTTTCAGTCAAGGAGGCCGTGCGACTGGCAAAGGGAGTCTGCGCAGCACTGCCTTCGCGAGGCTCTTTGACGACTGGGGCACTCAACCCAGGCAAGCCAGAGAACAGTACGTTGCCCTTGCTATGAATGTGAAGAGCTTTCTCCAGGGCCCTGTTGAGGCTAAGGTTCCTCAGAAGCCAGGAGCCGCCGTTCCGGCACGGAGAGAAGTCATCCTGCGAACTTGGCGAACGAGCTCCTATCCTGTGTGCCCCCAGGAGCGTCGCAGAGTGAAGGCACTCCGTGGTGGAGTATGGCCTCATGGAAACCACTGCACACCCAACTCCCCCGACGTGAAACACTGGAACTTACCTTGAGGCCTGAGGTCACCTTTCGTTCGGCCGGAGCTGAACATGTGGTGCCGTGGGAGGGGTTCCTAGAAAGGGATCGCCAGCACGGTTTTCGTTTTGAGAGAACACGCAGCCTCGGCCCACAACGACAATCCTGCCGTGCAGAGACGTCGGGCCGCTAGTGCTGTTCAGGCAGCTTTGAAGCCAAGCGCAAGGCGCCTCCAAACGGGGAGAAAGCGTACTCTCCCCTCCGCGTCGCACGTTCAAGCTGAATGACGCAGCATGTTTCTCGGAAGGCTCTGCCGAGCTATCTAGTACGAGGGAGAGAGTGCCTGCCTCTGCTGAGAAAGGTTTTGACGTGGGGATTGCTGGACATGAGGAAGAGCGTTCCCCAGGCCGTGCAAAGTTTAGGCTTTGGTGACTCTGGATGGTCCCAAGGGTCCAGAATTGTCCCTGGGAAAGCTGTCCTCTTTTTCTTTCTCCGGCTGGAAGTAAACAGCTGGCAACCGACTGCCGTACGCAGACGTCCTGGGGGAGCCCCCCGGTTTCATTTGGGACGCACGTGGGTGTCTCACAGAAGAGCCCAAATTCCTAATTGGGGGCACACCAGCATGGAATGTAAGGCTGTTTACAACTGCGTACCCTGAGGCCGTTGGAAGGCCGTACGGACGAGAGCTTTCGAGCGAACAGGGCAGCGCTTCGCCATCATCGTTGCCCGTTCACGGAGCTTAATCAAACGAATGCCTTTACTTCCTGTGGTTCAAACGCAACAGAGGAGTTGGAAGGCATACAGTGCCCTTTGACAGTTGTTACGACGAACGTGAGTGCACAGTGTCTCGTGAAAGAAATCCCTAGCACTGTTGAAGCATCCCGTTAACGCAGGCTTCTTCGCTCCTATGGCACTCCGAGGTGGTACTGACGGGGGAAATCTGGACTTTTACTTGAGGCCGGGGGGGCTCACAATTCTTTTGTCGGCGAGCTCCAGAGTGCTCTTGCTGAAGCTCCCAGCAAGGACCTGAGAGCAGCAGGCCTCACACGACTACACTCAGACGGCTTCCGTCACGAGTAAACTCAGACCTCTGAAGTGAGGCCTTCCGGCAGCAAAGAGAAGGTGGGCGCGAGGAGTGTGCTTCAGGCAGCTTAGGACCCGCAACTGTCTCGTCTACCACGGAGGGGAATAAGGTTTGCCCAGGGTCGCCCAGTTTCAAAGCTGAGCTCACGTAGTTATCCTCAGTGGTTTCCGATTACCTCAAGGAAACACACGGGAGGAACAGGGCCCTTCCATGGAGGCCCTTTTGGGCACAGGGACCTCTGCGTGGGATCTACTGGGTAAGTATGGCAGTACCTTAGATAGGCCTCAGGGATCAAGGCTGTCGTCTGGCTCATGCCTTAGCTGTGTTAAGTGGGGAAAACGTGCTGGTCCTCAGTCTGGGCCCACAGCCTAGCTTTCGCTTCTGTGAGAGTGCTGTCCCGAGTCTCCTCCTGGAGCCAGTCGTCAGCACGGTGCCTTTTGGCACTGCAGTTCTCTTTCAGTCAAGGAGGCCGTGCGACTGGCAAAGGGAGTCTGCGCAGCACCGCCTTCGCGAGGCTCTTTGACGACTGGGGCACTCAACCCAGGCAAGCCAGAGAGCAGTACGTTGCCCTTGCTATGAATGTGAAGAGCTTTCTCCAGGGCCCTGTTGAGGCTAAGGTTCCTCAGAAGCCAGGAGCCGCCGTTCCGGCACGGAGAGAAGTCATCCTGCGAACTTGGCGAACGAGCTCCTATCCTGTGTGCCCCCAGGAGCGTCGCAGAGTGAAGGCACTCCGTGGTGGAGTATGGCCTCATGGAAACCACTGCACACCCAACTCCCCAGGCGTGAAACACTGGATCTTACCTTGAGGTCTGAGGTCACCTTTCGTTCGGCCGGAGCTGAACATGTGGTGCCGTGGGAGGAGTTCCTAGAAAGGGATGGCCAGCACGGTTTTCGTTTAGGGAGAACACGCAGCCTCGGCCCACAACGACAGTCCTGCCGTGCAGAGACGTCGGGCCGCTAGTGCTGTTCAGGCAGCTTTGAAGCCAAGCGCAAGGCGCCTCCAAACGGGGAGAAAGCGTACTCTCCCCTCCGCGTCCCACGTTCAAGCTGAATGACGCAGCATGTTTCTCGGAAGGCTCTGCCGAGCTATCTAGTACGAGGGAGAGAGCGCCTGCCTCTGCTGAGAAAGGTTTTGACGTGGGGATTGCTGGACATGAGGAAGAGCGTTCCCCAGGCCGTGCAAAGTTTAGGCTTTGGTGACTCTGGATGGTCCCAAGGGTCCAGAATTGTCCCTGGGAAAGCTGTCTTCTTCTTCTTTCTCCGGCTGGAAGTAAACAGCTGGCAACCGACTGCCGTACGCAGACGTCCTGGGGGAGCCCCCCGGTTTCATTTGGGACGCACGTGGGTGTCTCACAGAAGAGCCCAAATTCCTAATTGGGGGCACACCAGCATGGAATGTAAGGCTGTTTACAACTGCGTACCCTGAGGCCGTTGGAAGGCCGTACGGACGAGAGCTTTCGAGCGAACAGGGCAGCGCTTCGCCATCATCGTTGCCCGTTCACGGAGCTTAATCAAACGAATGCCTTTACTTCCTGTGGTTCAAACGCAACAGAGGAGTTGGAAGGCATACAGTGCCCTTTGACAGTTGTTACGACGAACGTGAGTGCACAGTGTCTCGTGAAAGAAATCCCTAGCACTGTTGAAGCATCCCGTTAACGCAGGCTTCTTCGCTCCTATGGCACTCCGAGGTGGTACTGACGGGGGAAATCTGGACTTTTACTTGAGGCCGGGGGGGCTCACAATTCTTTTGTCGGCGAGCTCCAGAGTGCTCTTGCTGAAGCTCCCAGCAAGGACCTGAGAGCAGCAGGCCTCACACGACTACACTCAGACGGCTTCCGTCACGAGTAAACTCAGACCTCTGAAGTGAGGCCTTCCGGCAGCAAAGAGAAGGTGGGCGCGAGGAGTGTGCTTCAGGCAGCTTAGGACCCGCAACTGTCTCGTCTACCACGGAGGGGAATAAGGTTTGCCCAGGGTCGCCCAGTTTCAAAGCTGAGCTCACGTAGTTATCCTCAGTGGTTTCCGATTACCTCAAGGAAACACACGGGAGGAACAGGGCCCTTCCATGGAGGCCCTTTTGGGCACAGGGACCTCTGCGTGGGATCTACTGGGTAAGTATGGCAGTACCTTAGGTAGGCCTCAGGGATCAAGGCTGTCGTCTGGCTCATGCCTTAGCTGTGTTAAGTGGGGAAAACGTGCTGGTCCTCAGGCTGGGCCCACAGCCAAGCTTTCGCTTCTGTGAGAGTGCTGTCCCGAGTCTCCTCCTGGAGCCAGTCGTCAGCACGGTGCCTTTTGGCACTGCAGTTCTCTTTCAGTCAAGGAGGCCGTGCGACTGGCAAAGGGAGTCTGCGCAGCACTGCCTTCGCGAGGCTCTCTGACGACTGGGGCACTCAACCCAGGCAAGCCAGAGAGCAGTACGTTGCCCTTGCTATGAACGTGAAGAGCTTTCTCCAGGGCCCTGTTGAGGCTAAGGTTCCTCAGAAGCCAGGAGCCGCCGTTCCGGCACGGAGAGAAGTCATCCTGCGAACTTGGCGAACGAGCTCCTATCCTGTGTGCCCCCAGGAGCGTCGCAGAGTGAAGGCACTCCGTGGTGGAGTATGGCCTCATGGAAACCACTGCACACCCAACTCCCCAGGCGTGAAACACTGGATCTTACCTTGAGGTCTGAGGTCACCTTTCGTTCGGCCGGAGCTGAACATGTGGTGCCGTGGGAGGGGTTCCTAGAAAGGGATCGCCAGCACGGTTTTCGTTTTGAGAGAACACGCAGCCTCGGCCCACAACGACAGTCCTGCCGTGCAGAGACGTCGGGCCGCTAGTGCTGTTCAGGCAGCTTTGAAGCCAAGCGCAAGGCGCCTCCAAACGGGGAGAAAGCGTACTCTCCCCTCCGCGTCCCACGTTCAAGCTGAATGACGCAGCATGTTTCTCGGAAGGCTCTCCCGAGCTATCTAGTACGAGGGAGAGAGTGCCTGCCTCTGCTGAGAAAGGTTTTGACGTGGGGATTGCTGGACATGAGGAAGAGCGTTCCCCAGGCCGTGCAAAGTTTAGGCTTTGGTGACTCTGGATGGTCCCAAGGGTCCAGAATTGTCCCTGGGAAAGCTGTCCTCTTCTTCTTTCTCCGGCTGGAAGTAAACAGCTGGCAACCGACTGCCGTACGCAGACGTCCTGGGGGAGCCCCCCGGTTTCATTTGGGACGCACGTGGGTGTCTCACAGAAGAGCCCAAATTCCTAATTGGGGGCACACCAGCATGGAATGTAAGGCTGTTTACAACTGCGTACCCTGAGGCCGTTGGAAGGCCGTACGGACGAGAGCTTTCGAGCGAACAGGGCAGCGCTTCGCCATCATCGTTGCCCGTTCACGGAGCTTAATCAAACGAATGCCTTTACTTCCTGTGGTTCAAACGCAACAGAGGAGTTGGAAGGCATACAGTGCCCTTTGACAGTTGTTACGACGAACGTGAGTGCACAGTGTCTCGTGAAAGAAATCCCTAGCACTGTTGAAGCATCCCGTTAACGCAGGCTTCTTCGCTCCTATGGCACTCCGAGGTGGTACTGACGGGGGAAATCTGGACTTTTACTTGAGGCCGGGGGGGCTCACAATTCTTTTGTCGGCGAGCTCCAGAGTGCTCTTGCTGAAGCTCCCAGCAAGGACCTGAGAGCAGCAGGCCTCACACGAGTACACTCAGACGGCTTCCGTCACGAGTAAACTCAGACCTCTGAAGTGAGGCCTTCCGGCAGCAAAGAGAAGGTGGGCGCGAGGAGTGTGCTTCAGGCAGCTTAGGACCCGCAACTGTCTCGTCTACCACGGAGGGGAATAAGGTTTGGCCAGGGTCGCCCAGTTTCAAAGCTGAGCTCACGTAGTTATCCTCAGTGGTTTCCGATTACCTCAAGGAAACACACGGGAGGAACAGGGCCCTTCCATGGAGGCCCTTTTGGGCACAGGGACCTCTGCGTGGGATCTACTGGGTAAGTATGGCAGTACCTTAGGTAGGCCTCAGGGATCAAGGCTGTCGTCTGGCTCATGCGTTAGCTGTGTTAAGTGGGGAAAACGTGCTGGTCCTCAGGCTGGGCCCACAGCCTAGCTTTCGCTTCTGTGAGAGTGCTGTCCCGAGTCTCCTCCTGGAGCCAGTCGTCAGCACGGTGCCTTTTGGCACTGCAGTTCTCTTTCAGTCAAGGAGGCCGTGCGACTGGCAAAGGGAGTCTGCGCAGCACTGCCTTCGCGAGGCTCTTTGACGACTGGGGCACTCAACCCAGGCAAGCCAGAGAGCAGTACGTTGCCCTTGCTATGAATGTGAAGAGCTTTCTCCAGGGCCCTGTTGAGGCTAAGGTTCCTCAGAAGCCAGGAGCCGCCGTTCCGGCACGGAGAGAAGTCATCCTGCGAACTTGGCGAACGAGCTCCTATCCTGTGTGCCCCCAGGAGCGTCGCAGAGTGAAGGCACTCCGTGGTGGAGTATGGCCTCATGGAAACCACTGCACACCCAACTCCCCCGACGTGAAACACTGGAACTTACCTTGAGGCCTGAGGTCACCTTTCGTTCGGCCGGAGCTGAACATGTGGTGCCGTGGGAGGGGTTCCTAGAAAGGGATCGCCAGCACGGTTTTCGTTTTGAGAGAACACGCAGCCTCGGCCCACAACGACAATCCTGCCGTGCAGAGACGTCGGGCCGCTAGTGCTGTTCAGGCAGCTTTGAAGCCAAGCGCAAGGCGCCTCCAAACGGGGAGAAAGCGTACTCTCCCCTCCGCGTCCCACGTTCAAGCTGAATGACGCAGCATGTTTCTCGGAAGGCTCTCCCGAGCTATCTAGTACGAGGGAGAGAGTGCCTGCCTCTGCTGAGAAAGGTTTTGACGTGGGGATTGCTGGACATGAGGAAGAGCGTTCCCCAGGCCGTGCAAAGATTAGGCTTTGGTGACTCTGGATGGTCCCAAGGGTCCAGAATTGTCCCTGGGAAAGCTGTCCTCTTCTTCTTTCTCCGGCTGGAAGTAAACAGCTGGCAACCGACTGCCGTACGCAGACGTCCTGGGGGAGCCCCCCGGTTTCATTTGGGACGCACGTGGGTGTCTCACAGAAGAGCCCAAATTCCTAATTGGGGGCACACCAGCATGGAATGTAAGGCTGTTTACAACTGCGTACCCTGAGGCCGTTGGAAGGCCGTACGGACGAGAGCTTTCGAGCGAACAGGGCAGCGCTTCGCCATCATCGTTGCCCGTTCACGGAGCTTAATCAAACGAATGCCTTTACTTCCTGTGGCTCAAACGCAACAGAGGAGTTGGAAGGCATACAGTGCCCTTTGACAGTTGTTACGACGAACGTGAGTGCACAGTGTCTCATGAAAGAAATCCCTAGCACTGTTGAAGCATCCCGTTAACGCAGGCTTCTTCGCTCCTATGGCACTCCGAGGTGGTACTGACGGGGGAAATCTGGACTTTTACTTGAGGCCGGGGGGGCTCACAATTCTTTTGTCGGCGAGCTCCAGAGTGCTCTTGCTGAAGCTCCTAGCAAGGACCTGAGAGCAGCAGGCCTCACACGAGTACACTCAGACGGCTTCCGTCACGAGTAAACTCAGACCTCTTAAGTGAGGCCTTCCGGCAGCAAAGAGAAGGTGGGCGCGAGGAGTGTGCTTCAGGCAGCTTAGGACCCGCAACTGTCTCGTCTACCACGGAGGGGAATAAGGTTTGCCCAGGGTCGCCCAGTTTCAAAGCTGAGCTCACGTAGTTATCCTCAGTGGTTTCCGATTACCTCAAGGAAACACGAGGGAGGAACAGGGCCCTTCCATGGAGGCCCTTTTGGGCACAGGGACCTCTGCGTGGGATCTACTGGGTAAGTATGGCAGTACCTTAGGTAGGCCTCAGGGATCAAGGCTGTCGTCTGGCTCATGCCTTAGCTGTGTTAAGTGGGGAAAACGTGCTGGTCCTCAGGCTGGGCCCACAGCCTAGCTTTCGCTTCTGTGAGAGTGCTGTCCCGAGTCTCCTCCTGGAGCCAGTCGTCAGCACGGTGCCTTTTGGCACTGCAGTTGTCTTTCAGTCAAGGAGGCCGTGCGACTGGCAAAGGGAGTCTGCGCAGCACTGCCTTCACGAGGCTCTTTGACGACTGGGGCACTCAAACCAGGCAAGCCAGAGAACAGTACGTTGCCCTTGCTATGAATGTGAAGAGCTTTCTCCAGGGCCCTGTTGAGGCTAAGGTTCCTCAGAAGCCAGGAGCCGCCGTTCCGGCACGGAGAGAAGTCATCCTGCGAACTTGGCGAACGAGCTCCTATCCTGTGTGGCCTCAGGAGCGTCGCAGAGTGAAGGCACTCCGTGGTGGAGTATGGCCTCATGGAAACCACTGCACACCCAACTCCCCCGACGTAAAACACTGGAACTTACCTTGAGGCCTGAGGTCACCTTTCGTTCGGCCGGAGCTGAACATGTGGTGCCGTGGGAGGAGTTCCTAGAAAGGGATCGCCAGCACGGTTTTCGTTTTGAGAGAACACGCAGCCTCGGCCCACAACGACAGTCCTGCCGTACAGAGACGTCGGGCCGCTAGTGCTGTTCAGGCAGCTTTGAAGCCAAGCGCAAGGCGCCTCCAAACGGGGAGAAAGCGTACTCTCCCCTCCGCGTCCCACGTTCAAGCTGAATGACGCAGCATGTTTCTCGGAAGGCTCTGCCGAGCTATCTAGTACGAGGGAGAGAGCGCCTGCCTCTGCTGAGAAAGGTTTTGACGTGGGGATTGCTGGACATGAGGAAGAGCGTTCTCCAGGCCGTGCAAAGTTTAGGCTTTGGTGACTCTGGATGGTCCCAAGGGTCCAGAATTGTCCCTGGGAAAGCTGTCCTCTTCTTCTTTCTCCGGCTGGAAGTACACAGCTGGCAACCGACTGCCGTACGCAGACGTCCTGGGGGAGCCCCACGGTTTCATTTGGGACGCACGTGGGTGTCTCACAGAAGAGCCCAAATTCCTAATTGGGGGCACACCAGCATGGAATGTAAGGCTGTTTACAACTGCGTACCCTGAGGCCGTTGGAAGGCCGTACGGACGAGAGCTTTCGAGCGAACAGGGCAGCGCTTCGCCATCATCGTTGCCCGTTCACGGAGCTTAATCAAACGAATGCCTTTACTTCCTGTGGTTCAAACGCAACAGAGGAGTTGGAAGGCATACAGTGCCCTTTGACAGTTGTTACGACGAACGTGAGTGCACAGTGTCTCGTGAAAGAAATCCCTAGCACTGTTGAAGCATCCCGTTAACGCAGGCTTCTTCGCTCCTATGGCACTCCGAGGTGGTACTGACGGGGGAAATCTGGACTTTTACTTGAGGCCGGGGGGGCTCACAATTCTTTTGTCGGCGAGCTCCAGAGTGCTCTTGCTGAAGCTCCCAGCAAGGACCTGAGAGCAGCAGGCCTCACACGACTACACTCAGACGGCTTCCGTCACGAGTAAACTCAGACCTCTGAAGTGAGGCCTTCCGGCAGCAAAGAGAAGGTGGGCGCGAGGAGTGTGCTTCAGGCAGCTTAGGACCCGCAACTGTCTCGTCTACCACGGAGGGGAATAAGGTTTGCCCAGGGTCGCCCAGTTTCAAAGCTGAGCTCACGTAGTTATCCTCAGTGGTTTCCGATTACCTCAAGGAAACACACGGGAGGAACAGGGCCCTTCCATGGAGACCCTTTTGGGCACAGGGACCTCTGCGTGGGATCTACTGGGTAAGTATGGCAGTACCTTAGGTAGGCCTCAGGGAACAAGGCTGTCGTCTGGCTCATGCCTTAGCTGTGTTAAGTGTGGAAAACGTGCTGGTCTTCAGGCTGGGCCCACAGCCTAGCTTTCGCTTCTGTGAGAGTGCTGTCCCGAGTCTCCTCCTGGAGCCAGTCGTCAGCACGGTGCCTTTTGGCACTGCAGTTCTCTTTCAGTCAAGGAAGCCGTGCGACTGGCAAAGGGAGTCTGCGCAGCACTGCCTTCACGAGGCTCTTTGACGACTGGGGCACTCAACCCAGGCAAGCCAGAGAACAGTACGTTGCCCTTGCTATGAATGTGAAGAGCTTTCTCCAGGGCCCTGTTGAGGCTAAGGTTCCTCAGAAGCCAGGAGCCGCCGTTCCGGCACGGAGAGAAGTCATCCTGCGAACTTGGCGAACGAGCTCCTATCCTGTGTGGCCTCAGGAGCGTCGCAGAGTGAAGGCACTCCGTGGTGGAGTATGGCCTCATGGAAACCACTGCACACCCAACTCCCCCGACGTGAAACACTGGAACTTACCTTGAGGCCTGAGGTCACCTTTCGTTCGGCCGGAGCTGAACATGTGGTGCCGTGGGAGGAGTTCCTAGAAAGGGATCGCCAGCACGGTTTTCGTTTTGAGAGAACACGCAGCCTCGGCCCACAACGACAGTCCTGCCGTACAGAGACGTCGGGCCGCTAGTGCTGTTCAGGCAGCTTTGAAGCCAAGCGCAAGGCGCCTCCAAACGGGGAGAAAGCGTACTCTCCCCTCCGCGTCCCACGTTCAAGCTGAATGACGCAGCATGTTTCTCGGAAGGCTCTGCCGAGCTATCTAGTACGAGGGAGAGAGCGCCTGCCTCTGCTGAGAAAGGTTTTGACGTGGGGATTGCTGGACATGAGGAAGACCGTTCTCCAGGCCGTGCAAAGTTTAGGCTTTGGTGACTCTGGATGGTCCCAAGGGTCCAGAATTGTCCCTGGGAAAGCTGTCCTCTTCTTCTTTCTCCGGCTGGAAGTACACAGCTGGCAACCGACTGCCGTACGCAGACGTCCTGGGGGAGCCCCACGGTTTCATTTGGGACGCACGTGGGTGTCTCACAGAAGAGCCCAAATTCCTAATTGGGGGCACACCAGCATGGAATGTAAGGCTGTTTACAACTGCGTACCCTGAGGCCGTTGGAAGGCCGTACGGACGAGAGCTTTCGAGCGAACAGGGCAGCGCTTCGCCATCATCGTTGCCCGTTCACGGAGCTTAATCAAACGAATGCCTTTACTTCCTGTGGTTCAAACGCAACAGAGGAGTTGGAAGGCATACAGTGCCCTTTGACAGTTGTTACGACGAACGTGAGTGCACAGTGTCTCGTGAAAGAAATCCCTAGCACTGTTGAAGCATCCCGTTAACGCAGGCTTCTTCGCTCCTATGGCACTCCGAGGTGGTACTGACGGGGGAAATCTGGACTTTTACTTGAGGCCGGGGGGGCTCACAATTCTTTTGTCGGCGAGCTCCAGAGTGCTCTTGCTGAAGCTCCCAGCAAGGACCTGAGAGCAGCAGGCCTCACACGACTACACTCAGACGGCTTCCGTCACGAGTAAACTCAGACCTCTGAAGTGAGGCCTTCCGGCAGCAAAGAGAAGGTGGGCGCGAGGAGTGTGCTTCAGGCAGCTTAGGACCCGCAACTGTCTCGTCTACCACGGAGGGGAATAAGGTTTGCCCAGGGTCGCCCAGTTTCAAAGCTGAGCTCACGTAGTTATCCTCAGTGGTTTCCGATTACCTCAAGGAAACACACGGGAGGAACAGGGCCCTTCCATGGAGACCCTTTTGGGCACAGGGACCTCTGCGTGGGATCTACTGGGTAAGTATGGCAGTACCTTAGGTAGGCCTCAGGGATCAAGGCTGTCGTCTGGCTCATGCCTTAGCTGTGTTAAGTGTGGAAAACGTGCTGGTCCTCAGGCTGGGCCCACAGCCTAGCTTTCGCTTCTGTGAGAGTGCTGTCCCGAGTCTCCTCCTGGAGGCAGTCGTCAGCACGGTGCCTTTTGGCACTGCAGTTCTCTTTCAGTCAAGGAGGCCGTGCGACTGGCAAAGGGAGTCTGCGCAGCACTGCCTTCGCGAGGCTCTTTGACGACTGGGGCACTCAACCCAGGTAAGCCAGAGAACAGTACGTTGCCCTTGCTATGAATGTGAAGAGCTTTCTCCAGGGCCCTGTTGAGGCTAAGGTTCCTCAGAAGCCAGGAGCCGCCGTTCCGGCACGGAGAGAAGTCATCCTGCGAACTTGGCGAACGAGCTCCTATCCTGTGTGCCCCCAGGAGCGTCGCAGAGTGAAGGCACTCCGTGGTGGAGTATGGCCTCATGGAAACCACTGCACACCCAACTCCCCCGACGTGAAACACTGGAACTTACCTTGAGGCCTGAGGTCACCTTTCGTTCGGCCGGAGCTGAACATGTGGTGCCGTGGGAGGGGTTCCTAGAAAGGGATCGCCAGCACGGTTTTCGTTTTGAGAGAACACGCAGCCTCGGCCCACAAAGACAATCCTGCCGTGCAGAGACGTCGGGCCGCTAGTGCTGTTCAGGCAGCTTTGAAGCCAAGCGCAAGGCGCCTCCAAACGGGGAGAAAGCGTACTCTCCCCTCCGCGTCCCACGTTCAAGCTGAATGACGCAGCATGTTTCTCGGAAGGCTCTGCCGAGCTATCTAGTACGAGGGAGAGAGTGCCTGCCTCTGCTGAGAAAGGTTTTGACGTGGGGATTGCTGGACATGAGGAAGAGCGTTCCCCAGGCCGTGCAAAGTTTAGGCTTTGGTGACTCTGGATGGTCCCAAGGGTCCAGAATTGTCCCTGGGAAAGCTGTCCTCTTCTTCTTTCTCCGGCTGGAAGTAAACAGCTGGCAACCGACTGCCGTACGCAGACGTCCTGGGGGAGCCCCCCGGTTTCATTTGGGACGCACGTGGGTGTCTCACAGAAGAGCCCAAATTCCTAATTGGGGGCACACCAGCATGGAATGTAAGGCTGTTTACAACTGCGTACCCTGAGGCCGTTGGAAGGCCGTACGGACGAGAGCTTTCGAGCGAACAGGGCAGCGCTTCGCCATCATCGTTGCCCGTTCACGGAGCTTAATCAAACGAATGCCTTTACTTCCTGTGGTTCAAACGCAACAGAGGAGTTGGAAGGCATACAGTGCCCTTTGACAGTTGTTACGACGAACGTGAGTGTACAGTGTCTCGTGGAAGAAATCCCTAGAACTGTTGAAGCATCCCGTTAACGCAGGCTTCTTCGCTCCTATGGCACTCCGAGGTGGTACTGACGGGGGAAATCTGGACTTTTACTTGAGGCCGGGGGGGCTCACAATTCTTTTGTCGGCGAGCTCCAGAGTGCTCTTGCTGAAGCTCCCAGCAAGGACCTGAGAGCAGCAGGCCTCACACGAGTACACTCAGACGGCTTCCGTCACGAGTAAACTCAGACCTCTTAAGTGAGGCCTTCCGGCAGCAAAGAGAAGGTGGGCGCGAGGAGTGTGCTTCAGGCAGCTTAGGACCCGCAACTGTCTCGTCTACCACGGAGGGGAATAAGGTTTGCCCAGGGTCGCCCAGTTTCAAAGCTGAGCTCACGTAGTTATCCTCAGTGGTTTCCGATTACCTCAAGGAAACACACGGGAGGAACAGGGCCCTTCCATGGAGGCCCTTTTGGGCACAGGGACCTCTGCGTGGGATCTACTGGGTAAGTATGGCAGTACCTTAGGTAGGCCTCAGGGATCAAGGCTGTCGTCTGGCTCATGCCTTAGCTGTGTTAAGTGTGGAAAACGTGCTGGTCCTCAGGCTGGGCCCACAGCCTAGCTTTCGCTTCTGTGAGAGTGCTGTCCCGAGTCTCCTCCTGGAGCCAGTCGTCAGCACGGTGCCTTTTGGCACTGCAGTTCTCTTTCAGTCAAGGAGGCCGTGCGACTGGCAAAGGGAGTCTGCGCAGCACTGCCTTCGCGAGGCTCTTTGACGACTGGGGCACTCAACCCAGGCAAGCCAGAGAGCAGTACGTTGCCCTTGCTATGAATGTGAAGAGCTTTCTCCAGGGCCCTGTTGAGGCTAAGATTCCTCAGAAGCCAGGAGCCGCCGTTCCGGCACGGAGAGAAGTCATCCTGCGAACTTGGCGAACGAGCTCCTATCCTGTGTGCCCCCAGGAGCGTCGCAGAGTGAAGGCACTCCGTGGTGGAGTATGGCCTCATGGAAACCACTGCACACCCAACTCCCCCGACGTGAAACACTGGAACTTACCTTGAGGCCTGAGGTCACCTTTCGTTCGGCCGGAGCTGAACATGTGGTGCCGTGGGAGGGGTTCCTAGAAAGGGATCGCCAGCACGGTTTTCGTTTTGAGAGAACACGCAGCCTCGGCCCACAAAGACAATCCTGCCGTGCAGAGACGTCGGGCCGCTAGTGCTGTTCAGGCAGCTTTGAAGCCAAGCGCAAGGCGCCTCCAAACGGGGAGAAAGCGTACTCTCCCCTCCGCGTCCCACGTTCAAGCTGAATGACGCAGCATGTTTCTCGGAAGGCTCTGCCGAGCTATCTAGTACGAGGGAGAGAGTGCCTGCCTCTGCTGAGAAAGGTTTTGACGTGGGGATTGCTGGACATGAGGAAGAGCGTTCCCCAGGCCGTGCAAAGTTTAGGCTTTGGTGACTCTGGATGGTCCCAAGGGTCCAGAATTGTCCCTGGGAAAGCTGTCCTTTTCTTCTTTCTCCGGCTGGAAGTAAACAGCTGGCAACCGACTGCCGTACGCAGACGTCCTGGGGGAGCCCCCCGGTTTCATTTGGGACGCACGTGGGTGTCTCACAGAAGAGCCCAAATTCCTAATTGGGGGCACACCAGCATGGAATGTAAGGCTGTTTACAACTGCGTACCCTGAGGCCGTTGGAAGGCCGTACGGACGAGAGCTTTCGAGCGAACAGGGCAGCGCTTCGCCATCATCGTTGCCCGTTCACGGAGCTTAATCAAACGAATGCCTTTACTTCCTGTGGTTCAAACGCAACAGAGGAGTTGGAAGGCATACAGTGCCCTTTGACAGTTGTTACGACGAACGTGAGTGCACAGTGTCTCGTGAAAGAAATCCCTAGCACTGTTGAAGCATCCCGTTAACGCAGGCTTCTTCGCTCCTATGGCACTCCGAGGTGGTACTGACGGGGGAAATCTGGACTTTTACTTGAGGCCGGGGGGGCTCACAATTCTTTTGTCGGCGAGCTCCAGAGTGCTCTTGCTGAAGCTCCCAGCAAGGACCTGAGAGCAGCAGGCCTCACACGAGTACACTCAGACGGCTTCCGTCACGAGTAAACTCAGACCTCTTAAGTGAGGCCTTCCGGCAGCAAAGAGAAGGTGGGCGCGAGGAGTGTGCTTCAGGCAGCTTAGGACCCGCAACTGTCTCGTCTACCACGGAGGGGAATAAGGTTTGCCCAGGGTCGCCCAGTTTCAAAGCTGAGCTCACGTAGTTATCCTCAGTGGTTTCCGATTACCTCAAGGAAACACACGGGAGGAACAGGGCCCTTCCATGGAGGCCCTTTTGGGCACAGGGACCTCTGCGTGGGATCTACTGGGTAAGTATGGCAGTACCTTAGGTAGGCCTCAGGGATCAAGGCTGTCGTCTGGCTCATGCCTTAGCTGTGTTAAGTGTGGAAAACGTGCTGGTCCTCAGGCTGGGCCCACAGCCTAGCTTTCGCTTCTGTGAGAGTGCTGTCCCGAGTCTCCTCCTGGAGCCAGTCGTCAGCACGGTGCCTTTTGGCACTGCAGTTCTCTTTCAGTCAAGGAGGCCGTGCGACTGGCAAAGGGAGTCTGCGCAGCACTGCCTTCGCGAGGCTCTTTGACGACTGGGGCACTCAACCCAGGCAAGCCAGAGAGCAGTACGTTGCCCTTGCTATGAATGTGAAGAGCTTTCTCCAGGGCCCTGTTGAGGCTAAGGTTCCTCAGAAGCCAGGAGCCGCCGTTCCGGCACGGAGAGAAGTCATCCTGCGAACTTGGCGAACGAGCTCCTATCCTGTGTGCCCCCAGGAGCGTCGCAGAGTGAAGGCACTCCGTGGTGGAGTATGGCCTCATGGAAACCACTGCACACCCAACTCCCCCGACGTGAAACACTGGAACTTACCTTGAGGCCTGAGGTCACCTTTCGTTCGGCCGGAGCTGAACATGTGGTGCCGTGGGAGGGGTTCCTAGAAAGGGATCGCCAGCACGGTTTTCGTTTTGAGAGAACACGCAGCCTCGGCCCACAACGACAATCCTGCCGTGCAGAGACGTCGGGCCGCTAGTGCTGTTCAGGCAGCTTTGAAGCCAAGCGCAAGGCGCCTCCAAACGGGGAGAAAGCGTACTCTCCCCTCCGCGTCCCACGTTCAAGCTGAATGACGCAGCATGTTTCTCGGAAGGCTCTGCCGAGCTATCTAGTACGAGGGAGAGAGTGCCTGCCTCTGCTGAGAAAGGTTTTGACGTGGGGATTGCTGGACATGAGGAAGAGCGTTCCCCAGGCCGTGCAAAGTTTAGGCTTTGGTGACTCTGGATGGTCCCAAGGGTCCAGAATTGTCCCTGGGAAAGCTGTCCTCGTTTTCTTTCTCCGGCTGGAAGTAAACAGCTGGCAACCGACTGCCGTACGCAGACGTCCTGGGGGAGCCCCCCGGTTTCATTTGGGACGCACGTGGGTGTCTCACAGAAGAGCCCAAATTCCTAATTGGGGGCACACCAGCATGGAATGTAAGGCTGTTTACAACTGCGTACCCTGAGGCCGTTGGAAGGCCGTACGGACGAGAGCTTTCGAGCGAACAGGGCAGCGCTTCGCCATCATCGTTGCCCGTTCACGGAGCTTAATCAAACGAATGCCTTTACTTCCTGTGGTTCAAACGCAACAGAGGAGTTGGAAGGCATACAGTGCCCTTTGACAGTTGTTACGACGAACGTGAGTGCACAGTGTGTCGTGAAAGAAATCCCTAGCACTGTTGAAGCATCCCGTTAACGCAGGCTTCTTCGCTCCTATGGCACTCCGAGGTGGTACTGACGGGGGAAATCTGGACTTTTACTTGAGGCCGGGGGGGCTCACAATTCTTTTGTCGGCGAGCTCCAGAGTGCTCTTGCTGAAGCTCCCAGCAAGGACCTGAGAGCAGCAGGCCTCACACGAGTACACTCAGACGGCTTCCGTCACGAGTAAACTCAGACCTCTGAAGTGAGGCCTTCCGGCAGCAAAGAGAAGGTGGGCGCGAGGAGTGTGCTTCAGGCAGCTTAGGACCCGCAACTGTCTCGTCTACCACGGAGGGGAATAAGGTTTGCCCAGGGTCGCCCAGTTTCAAAGCTGAGCTCACGTAGTTATCCTCAGTGGTTTCCGATTACCTCAAGGAAACACACGGGAGGAACAGGGCCCTTCCATGGAGGCCCTTTTGGGCACAGGGACCTCTGCGTGGGATCTACTGGGTAAGTATGGCAGTACCTTAGGTAGGCCTCAGGGATCAAGGCTGTCGTCTGGCTCATGCCTTAGCTGTGTTAAGTGTGGAAAACGTGCTGGTCTTCAGGCTGGGCCCACAGCCTAGCTTTCGCTTCTGTGAGAGTGCTGTCCCGAGTCTCCTCCTGGAGCCAGTCGTCAGCACGGTGCCTTTTGGCACTGCAGTTCTCTTTCAGTCAAGGAGGCCGTGCGACTGGCAAAGGGAGTCTGCGCAGCACAGCCTTCGCGAGGCTCTTTGACGACTGGGGCACTCAACCCAGGCAAGCCAGAGAGCAGTACGTTGCCCTTGCTATGAATGTGAAGAGCTTTCTCCAGCGCCCTGTTGAGGGTAAGGTTCCTCAGAGGCCAGGAGCCGCCGTTCCGGCACGGAGAGAAGTCATCCTGCGAACTTGGCGAACGAGCTCCTATCCTGTGTGCCCCCAGGAGCGTCGCAGAGTGAAGGCACTCAGTGGTGGAGTATGGCCTCATGGAAACCACTGCACACCCAACTCCCCCGACGTGAAACACTGGAACTTACCTTGAGGCCTGAGGTCACCTTTCGTTCGGCCGGAGCTGAACATGTGGTGCCGTGGGAGGAGTTCCTAGAAAGGGATCGCCAGCACGGTTTTCGTTTTGAGAGAACACGCAGCCTCGGCCCACAACGACAGTCCTGCCGTGCAGAGACGTCGGGCCGCTAGTGCTGTTCAGGCAGCTTTGAAGCCAAGCGCAAGGCGCCTCCAAACGGGGAGAAAGCGTACTCTCCACTCCGCGTCCCACGTTCAAGCTGAATGACGCAGCATGTTTCTCGGAAGGCTCTGCCGAGCTATCTAGTACGAGGGAGAGAGCGCCTGCCTCTGCTGAGAAAGGTTTTGACGTGGGGATTGCTGGACATGAGGAAGAGCGTTCCCCAGGCCGTGCAAAGTTTAGGCTTTGGTGACTCTGGATGGTCCCAAGGGTCCAGAATTGTCCCTGGGAAAGCTGTCCTCTTCTTCTTTCTCCGGCTGGAAGTAAACAGCTGGCAACCGACTGCCGTACGCAGACGTCCTGGGGGAGCCCCACGGTTTCATTTGGGATGCACGTGGGTGTCTCACAGAAGAGCCCAAATTCCTAATTGGGGGCACACCAGCATGGAATGTAAGGCTGTTTACAACTGCGTACCCTGAGGCCGTTGGAAGGCCGTACGGACGAGAGCTTTCGAGCGAACAGGGCAGCGCTTCGCCATCATCGTTGCCCGTTCACGGAGCTTAATCAAACGAATGCCTTTACTTCCTGTGGTTCAAACGCAACAGAGGAGTTGGAAGGCATACAGTGCCCTTTGACAGTTGTTACGACGAACGTGAGTGCACAGTGTCTCGTGAAAGAAATCCCTAGCACTGTTGAAGCATCCCGTTAACGCATGCTTCTTCGCTCCTATGGCACTCCGAGGTGGTACTGACGGGGGAAATCTGGACTTTTACTTGAGGCCGGGGGGGCACACAATTCTTTTGTCGGCGAGCTCCAGAGTGCTCTTGCTGAAGCTCCCAGCAAGGACCTGAGAGCAGCAGGCCTCACACGAGTACACTCAGACGGCTTCCGTCACGAGTAAACTCAGACCTCTGAAGTGAGGCCTTCCGGCAGCAAAGAGAGGGTGGGCGCGAGGAGTGTGCTTCAGGCAGCTTAGGACCCGCAACTGTCTCATCTACCACGGAGGGGAATAAGGTTTGCCCAGGGTCGCCCAGTTTCAAAGCTGAGCTCACGTAGTTATCCTCAGTGGTTTCCGATTACCTCAAGGAAACACACGGGAGGAACAGGGCCCTTCCATGGAGGCCCTTTTGGGCACAGGGACCTCTGCGTGGGATCTACTGGGTAAGTATGGCAGTACCTTACATAGGCCTCAGGGAACAAGGCTGTCGTCTGGCTCATGCCTTAGCTGTGTTAAGTGTGGAAAACGTGCTGGTCCTCAGGCTGGGCCCACAGCCTAGCTTTCGCTTCTGTGAGAGTGCTGTCCCGAGTCTCCTCCTGGAGCCAGTCGTCAGCACGGTGCCTTTTGGCATTGCAGTTCTCTTTCAGTCAGGGAGGCCGGGCGACTGGCAAAGGGAGTCTGTGCAGCACTACCTTCGCGAGGCTCTTTGACGACTGGGGCACTCAACCCAGGCAAGCCAGAGAGCAGTACGTTGCCCTTGCTATGAATGTGAAGAGCTTTCTCCAGGGCCCTGTTGAGGCTAAGGTTCCTCAGAAGCCAGGAGCCGCCGTTCCGGCACGGAGAGAAGTCATCCTGCGAACTTGGCGAACGAGCTCCTATCCTGTGTGCCCCCAGGAGCGTCGCAGAGTGAAGGCACTCCGTGGTGGAGTATGGCCTCATGGAAACCACTGCACACCCAACTCCCCCGACGTGAAACACTGGAACTTACCTTGAGGCCTGAGGTCACCTTTCGTTCGGCCGGAGCTGAACATGTGGTGCCGTGGGAGGGGTTCCTAGAAAGGGATCGCCAGCACGGTTTTCGTTTTGAGAGAACACGCAGCCTCGGCCCACAACGACAATCCTGCCGTGCAGAGACGTCGGGCCGCTAGTGCTGTTCAGGCAGCTTTGAAGCCAAGCGCAAGGCGCCTCCAAACGGGGAGAAAGCGTACTCTCCCCTCCGCGTCGCACGTTCAAGCTGAATGACGCAGCATGTTTTTCGGAAGGCTCTGCCGAGCTATCTAGTACAAGGGAGAGAGTGCCTGCCTCTGCTGAGAAAGGTTTTGACGTGGGGATTGCTGGACATGAGGAAGAGCGTTCCCCAGGCCGTGCAAAGTTTAGGCTTTGGTGACTCTGGATGGTCCCAAGGGTCCAGAATTGTCCCTGGGAAAGCTGTCCTCTTCTTCTTTCTCCGGCTGGAAGTAAACAGCTGGCAACCGACTGCCGTACGCAGACGTCCTGGGGGAGCCCCCTGGTTTCATTTGGGACGCACGTGGGTGTCTCACAGAAGAGCCCAAATTCCTAATTGGGGGCACACCAGCATGGAATGTAAGGCTGTTTACAACTGCGTACCCTGAGGCCGTTGGAAGGCCGTACAGACGAGAGCTTTCGAGCGAACAGGGCAGCGCTTCGACATCATCGTTGCACATTCACGGAGCTGAATCAAACGAACGCATTTACTTTCTGTGGCTCAAACACAGCCGAGGAGTTGGAAGGCATACAGTGCCCTTTGACAGTTGTTACAACGAACGTGAGTGCACAGTGTCTCGTGAAATACCTTCCACGGTCGAAGCATTCCGTTAAGGCATGCCCCTCCGCTCCCTCTGGCGCTCCCAGGTGTTACTAACTGGGGAAATCTGGACTTTTGCTTGATCCCGGGGTGGGGCGGGGGGACTCACAATTCTTCTGCGGGTGAGCTCCAGAGCGCTCCTGCTGAAGCTCCCAGCAAGGAACTGAGAGCAGCAGGCCTCACACGAGTACACTCAGACTTCTTCTGTCACGAGTCAACTCAGACTTCTTATGTGAGGCCTTCCGGCAGCAAAGAGAAGGTGCGCGCGAGGAGTGTGCTTCAGGCAGCTCAGGACCCGCCACTGTCTCGTCTGCCACGGAGGGGAATAAGGTTTGGCCAGGGTCGCCCAGCTTCATACCTGAGCTCATACGGGTATCCTCAGTGGTTTCTGATTACCTCAAGGAAACACAACGGGAGGAACAGGGCCCTTCCATGGAGGCCCTTTTGGGCACAGGGACCTCTGCGTGGGATCTACTGGGTAAGTATGGCAGTACCTTAGGGAGGCCTCAGGGACCAAGGCTCTCTGGCTCACGCCTAGCTGTGCAAAGAAGTGTGGCAAACGTACGTACTGCTCCTCAGGCTGGGCCCACAGCCTAGCTTTCGCTTCTCTGAGAGTGCTGTCCCGAGTCTCCTCCTGGAGCCAGTCGTCAGCACGGTGCCTTTTGGCACTGCAGTTCTCTTTCAGTCAGGGAGGCCGTGCGACTGGCAAAGGGAGTCTGCGCAGCACTGCCTTCGCGAGGCTCTTTGACGACTGGGGCACTCAACCCAGGCAAGCCAGAGAGCAGTACGTTGCCCTTGCTATGAATGTGAAGAGCTTTCTCCAGGGCCCTGTTGAGGCTAAGGTTCCTCAGAAGCCAGGAGCCGCCGTTCCGGCACGGAGAGAAGTCATCCTGCGAACTTGGCGAACGAGCTCCTATCCTGTGTGCCCCCAGGAGCGTCGCAGAGTGAAGGCACTCCGTGGTGGAGTATGGCCTCATGGAAACCACTGCACACCCAACTCCCCCGACGTGAAACACTTACCTTGAGGCCTGAGGTCACCTTTCCTTCGGCCGGAGCTGAACATGTGGTGCCGTGGGAGGAGTTCCTAGAAAGGGATCGCCAGCACGGTTTTCGTTTTGAGAGAACACGCAGCCTCGGCGCACAACGACAGTCCTGCCGTGCAGAGACGTCGGGCCGCTAGTGCTGTTCAGGCAGCTTTGAAGCCAAGCGCAAGGCGCCTCCAAACGGGGAGAAAGCGTACTCTCCCCTCCACGTCCCACGTTCAAGCTGAATGACGCAGCATGTTTCTCGGAAGGCTCTGCCGAGCTTTCTAGTACGAGGGAGAGAGTGCCTGCCTCTGCTGAGAAAGGTTTTGACGTGGGGATTGCTGGACATGAGGAAGAGCGTTCCCCAGGCCGTGCAAAGTTTAGGCTTTGGTGACTCTGGATGGTCCCAAGGGTCCAGAATTGTCCCTGGGAAAGCTGTCCTCTTTTTCTTTCTCCGGCTGGAAATAAACAGCTGGCAACCGACTGCCGTACGCAGACGTCCTGGGGGAGCCCTCCGGTTTCATTTGGGACGCACGTGGGTGTCTCACAGAAGAGCCCAAATTCCTAATTGGGGGCACACCAGCATGGAATGTAAGGCTGTTTACAACTGCGCACCCTGAGGCCGTTGGATGGCCGTACGGACGAGAGCTTTCGAGAGAACAGGGCAGCGCTTCGCCATCATCGTTGCCCGTTCACGGAGCTTAATCAAACGAATGCCTTTACTTCCTGTGGTTCAAACGCAACAGAGGAGTTGGAAGGCATACAGTGCCCTTTGACAGTTGTTACGACGAACGTGAGTGCACAGTGTCTCGTGAAAGAAATCCCTAGCACTGTTGAAGCATCCCGTTAACGCAGGCTTCTTCGCTCCTATGGCACTCCGAGGTGGTACTGACGGGGGAAATCTGGACTTTTACTTGAGGCCGGGGGGGCTCACAATTCTTTTGTCGGCGAGCTCCAGAGTGCTCTTGCTGAAGCTGCCAGCAAGGACCTGAGAGCAGCAGGCCTCACACGAGTACACTCAGACGGCTTCCGTCACGAGTAAACTCAGACCTCTTAAGTGAGGCCTTCCGGCAGCAAAGAGAAGGTGCGCGCGAGGAGTGTGCTTCAGGCAGCTTAGGACCCGCAACTGTCTCGTCTACCACGGAGGGGAATAAGGTTTGCCCAGGGTCGCCCAGTTTCAAAGCTGAGCTCACGTAGTTATCCTCAGTGGTTTCCGATTACCTCAAGGAAACACACGGGAGGAACAGGGCCCTTCCATGGAGGCCCTTTTGGGCACAGGGACCTCTGCGTGGGATCTACTGGGTAAGTATGGCAGTACCTTAGGTAGGCCTCAGGGATCAAGGCTGTCGTCTGGCTCATGCCTTAGCTGTGTTAAGTGGGGAAAACGTGCTGGTCCTCAGGCTGGGCCCACAGCCTAGCTTTCGCTTCTGTGAGAGTGCTGTCCCGAGTCTCCTCCTGGAGCCAGTCGTCAGCACGGTGCCTTTTGGCACTGCAGTTCTCTTTCAGTCAAGGAGGCCGTGCGACTGGCAAAGGGAGTCTGCGCAGCACTGCCTTCGCGAGGCTCTTTGACGACTGGGGCACTCAACCCAGGCAAGCCAGAGAGCAGTACGTTGCCCTTGCTATGAATGTGAAGAGCTTTCTCCAGGGCCCTGTTGAGGCTAAGGTTCCTCAGAAGCCAGGAGCCGCCGTTCCGGCACGGAGAGAAGTCATCCTGCGAACTTGGCGAACGAGCTCCTATCCTGTGTGCCCCCAGGAGCGTCGCAGAGTGAAGGCACTCCGTGGTGGAGTATGGCCTCATGGAAACCACTGCACACCCAACTCCCCCGACGTGAAACACTGGAACTTACCTTGAGGCCTGAGGTCACCTTTCGTTCGGCCGGAGCTGAACATGTGGTGCCGTGGGAGGGGTTCCTAGAAAGGGATCGCCAGCACGGTTTTCGTTTTGAGAGAACACGCAGCCTCGGCCCACAACGACAATCCTGCCGTGCAGAGACGTCGGGCCGCTAGTGCTGTTCAGGCAGCTTTGAAGCCAAGCGCAAGGCGCCTCCAAACGGGGAGAAAGCGTACTCTCCCCTCCGCGTCCCACGTTCAAGCTGAATGACGCAGCATGTTTCTCGGAAGGCTCTGCCGAGCTATCTAGTACGCGGGAGAGAGCGCCTGCCTCTGCTGAGAAAGGTTTTGACGTGGGGATTGCTGGACATGAGGAAGAGCGTTCCCCAGGCCGTGCAAAGTTTAGACTTTGGTGACTCTGAATGGTCCCAAGGGTCCAGAATTGTCCCTGGGAAAGCTGTCCTCTTTTTCTTTCTCCGGCTGGAAGTAAACAGCTGGCAACCGACTGCCGTACGCAGACGTCCTGGGGGAGCCCCCGGGTTTCATTTGGGACGCACGTGTGTGTCTCACAGAAGAGCCCAAATTCCTAATTGGGGGCACACCAGCATGGAATGTAAGGCTGTTTACAACTGCGTACCCTGAGGCCGTTGGAAGGCCGTACGGACGAGAGCTTTCGAGCGAACAGAGCAGCGCTTCGCCATCATCGTTGCCCGTTCACGGAGCTTAATCAAACGAATGCCTTTACTTCCTGTGGTTCAAACGCAACAGAGGAGTTGGAAGGCATACAGTGCCCTTTGACAGTTGTTACGACGAACGTGAGTGCACAGTGTCTCGTGAAAGAAATCCCTAGCACTGTTGAAGCATCCCGTTAACGCAGGCTTCTTCGCTCCTATGGCACTCCGAGGTGGTACTGACGGGGGAAATCTGGACTTTTACTTGAGGCCGGGGGGGCTCACAATTCTTTTGTCGGCGAGCTCCAGAGTGCTCTTGCTGAAGCTCCCAGCAAGGACCTGAGAGCAGCAGGCCTCACACGAGTACACTCAGACGGCTTCCGTCACGAGTAAACTCAGACCTCTTAAGTGAGGCCTTCCGGCAGCAAAGAGAAGGTGGGCGCGAGGAGTGTGCTTCAGGCAGCTTAGGACCCGCAACTGTCTCGTCTACCACGGAGGGGAATAAGGTTTGCCCAGGGTCGCCCAGTTTCAAAGCTGAGCTCACGTAGTTATCCTCAGTGGTTTCCGATTACCTCAAGGAAACACACGGGAGGAACAGGGCCCTTCCATGGAGGCCCTTTTGGGCACAGGGACCTCTGCGTGGGATCTACTGGGTAAGTATGGCAGTACCTTAGATAGGCCTCAAGGACCAAGGCTGTCGTCTGGCTCATGCCTTAGCTGTGTTAAGTGTGGAAAACGTGCTGGTCCTCAGGCTGGGCCCACAGCCTAGCTTTCGCTTCTGTGAGAGTGCTGTCCCGAGTCTCCTCCTGGAGCCAGTCGTCAGCACGGTGCCTTTTGGCACTGCAGTTCTCTTTCAGTCAGGGAGGCCGTGCGACTGGCAAAGGGAGTCTGCGCAGCACTGCCTTCGCGAGGCTCTTTGACGACTGGGGCACTCAACCCAGGCAAGCCAGAGAGCAGTATGTTGCCCTTGCTATGAATGTGAAGAGCTTTCTCCAGGGCCCTGTTGAGGCTAAGGTTCCTCAGAAGCCAGGAGCCGCCGTTCCGGCACGGAGAGAAGTCATCCTGCGAACTTGGCGAACGAGCTCCTATCCTGTGTGCCCCCAGGAGCGTCGCAGAGTTAAGGCACTCTGTGGTGGAGTATGGCCTCATGGAAACCACTGCACACCCAACTCCCCCGACGTGAAACACTGGAACTTACCTTGAGGCCTGAGGTCACCTTTCGTTCGGCCGGAGCTGAACATGTGGTGCCGTGGGAGGAGTTCCTAGAAAGGGATCGCCAGCACGGTTTTCGTTTTGAGAGAACACGCAGCCTCGGCCCACAACGACAATCCTGCCGTGCAGAGACGTCGGGCCGCTAGTGCTGTTCAGGCAGCTTTGAAGCCAAGCGCAAGGCGCCTCCAAACGGGGAGAAAGCGTACTCTCCCCTCCGCGTCCCACGTTCAAGCTGAATGACGCAGCATGTTTCTCGGAAGGCTCTGCCGAGCTATCTAGTACGAGGGAGAGAGCGCCTGCCTCTGCTGAGAAAGGTTTTGACGTGGGGATTGCTGGACATGAGGAAGAGCGTTCCCCAGGCCGTGCAAAGTTTAGGCTTTGGTGACTCTGGATGGTCCCAAGGGTCCAGAATTGTCCCTGGGAAAGCTGTCCTCTTTTTCTTTCTCCGGCTGGAAGTAAACAGCTGGCAACCGACTGCCGTACGCAGACGTCCTGGGGGAGCCCCCCGGTTTCATTTGGGACGCACGTGGGTGTCTCACAGAAGAGCCCAAATTCCTAATTGGGGGCACACCAGCATGGAATGTAAGGCTGTTTACAACTGCGTACCCTGAGGCCGTTGGAAGGCCGTACGGACGAGAGCTTTCGAGCGAACAGGGCAGCGCTTCGCCATCATCGTTGCCCGTTCACGGAGCTTAATCAAACGAATGCCTTTACTTCCTGTGGTTCAAACGCAACAGAGGAGTTGGAAGGCATACAGTGCCCTTTGACAGTTGTTACGACGAACGTGAGTGCACAGTGTGTCGTGAAAGAAATCCCTAGCACTGTTGAAGCATCCCGTTAACGCAGGCTTCTTCGCTCCTATGGCACTCCGAGGTGGTACTGACGGGGGAAATCTGGACTTTTACTTGAGGCCGGGGGGGCTCACAATTCTTTTGTCGGCGAGCTCCAGAGTGCTCTTGCTGAAGCTCCCAGCAAGGACCTGAGAGCAGCAGGCCTCACACGAGTACACTCAGACGGCTTCCGTCACGAGTAAACTCAGACCTCTGAAGTGAGGCCTTCCGGCAGCAAAGAGAAGGTGGGCGCGAGGAGTGTGCTTCAGGCAGCTTAGGACCCGCAACTGTCTCGTCTACCACGGAGGGGAATAAGGTTTGCCCAGGGTCGCCCAGTTTCAAAGCTGAGCTCACGTAGTTATCCTCAGTGGTTTCCGATTACCTCAAGGAAACACACGGGAGGAACAGGGCCCTTCTATGGAGGCCCTTTTGGGCACAGGGACCTCTGCGTGGGATCTACTGGGTAAGTATGGCAGTACCTTAGGTAGGCCTCAGGGATCAAGGCTGTCGTCTGGCTCATGCCTTAGCTGTGTTAAGTGTGGAAAACGTGCTGGTCCTCAGGCTGGGCTCACAGCCTAGCTTTCGATTCTGTGAGAGTGCTGTCCCGAGTCTCCTCCTGGAGCCAGTCGTCAGCACGGTGCCTTTTGGCACTGCAGTTCTCTTTCAGTCAAGGAGGCCGTGCGACTGGCAAAGGGAGTCTGCGCAGCACTGCCTTCGCGAGGCTCTTTGACGACTGGGGCACTCAACCCAGGCAAGCCAGAGAACAGTACGTTGCCCTTGCTTTGAATGTGAAGAGCTTTCTCCAGGGCCCTGTTGAGGCTAAGGTTCCTCAGAAGCCAGGAGCCGCCGTTCCGGCACGGAGAGAAGCCATCCTGCGAACTTGGCGAACGAGCTCCTATCCTGTGTGCCCCCAGGAGCGTCGCAGAGTGAAGGCACTCCGTGGTGGAGTATGGCCTCATGGAAACCACTGCACACCCAACTCCCCCGACGTGAAACACTGGAACTTACCTTGAGGCCTGAGGTCACCTTTCGTTCGGCCGGAGCTGAACATGTGGTGCCGTGGGAGGAGTTCCTAGAAAGGGATCGCCAGCACGGTTTTCGTTTTGAGAGAACACGCAGCCTCGGCCCACAACGACAATCCTGCCGTGCAGAGACGTCGGGCCGCTAGTGCTGTTCAGGCAGCTTTGAAGCCAAGCGCAAGGCGCCTCCAAACGGGGAGAAAGCGTACTCTCCCCTCCGCGTCCCACGTTCAAGCTGAATGACGCAGCATGTTTTTCGGAAGGCTCTGCCGAGCTATCTAGTACAAGGGAGAGAGTGCCTGCCTCTGCTGAGAAAGGTTTTGACGTGGGGATTGCTGGACATGAGGAAGAGCGTTCCCCAGGCCGTGCAAAGTTTAGGCTTTGGTGACTCTGGATGGTCCCAAGGGTCCAGAATTGTCCCTGGGAAAGCTGTCCTCTTCTTCTTTCTCCGGCTGGAAGTAAACAGCTGGCAACCGACTGCCGTACGCAGACGTCCTGGGGGAGCCCCCTGGTTTCATTTGGGACGCACGTGGGTGTCTCACAGAAGAGCCCAAATTCCTAATTGGGGGCACACCAGCATGGAATGTAAGGCTGTTTACAACTGCGTACCCTGAGGCCGTTGGAAGGCCGTACAGACGAGAGCTTTCGAGCGAACAGGGCAGCGCTTCGACATCATCGTTGCACATTCACGGAGCTGAATCAAACGAACGCAGTTACTTTCTGTGGCTCAAACACAGCCGAGGAGTTGGAAGGCATACAGTGCCCTTTGACAGTTGTTACAACGAACGTGAGTGCACAGTGTCTCGTGAAATACCTTCCACGGTCGAAGCATTCCGTTAAGGCATGCCCCTCCGCTCCCTCTGGCGCTCCGAGGTGTTACTAACTGGGGAAATCTGGACTTTTGCTTGATCCCGGGGTGGGGCGGGGGGACTCACAATTCTTCTGCGGGTGAGCTCCAGAGCGCTCCTGCTGAAGCTCCCAGCAAGGAACTGAGAGCAGCAGGCCTCACACGAGTACACTCAGACTTCTTATGTCACGAGTCAACTCAGACTTCTTATGTGAGGCCTTCCGGCAGCAAAGAGAAGGTGCGCGCGAGGAGTGTGCTTCAGGCAGCTCAGGACCCGCCACTGTCTCGTCTGCCATGGAGGGGAATAAGGTTTGGCCAGGGTCGCCCAGCTTCATACCTGAGCTCATACGGGTATCCTCAGTGGTTTCTGATTACCTCAAGGAAACACAACGGGAGGAACAGGGCCCTTCCATGGAGGCCCTTTTGGGCACAGGGACCTCTGCGTGGGATCTACTGGGTAAGTATGGCAGTACCTTAGGGAGGCCTCAGGGACCAAGGCTCTCTGGCTCACGCCTAGCTGTGCAAAGAAGTGTGGCAAACGTACGTACTGCTCCTCAGGCTGGGCCCACAGCCTAGCTTTCGCTTCTCTGAGAGTGCTGTCCCGAGTCTCCTCCTGGAGCCAGTCGTCAGCACGGTGCCTTTTGGCACTGCAGTTCTCTTTCAGTCAGGGAGGCCGTGCGACTGGCAAAGGGAGTCTGCGCAGCACTGCCTTCGCGAGGCTCTTTGACGACTGGGGCACTCAACCCAGGCAAGCCAGAGAGCAGTACGTTGCCCTTGCTATGAATGTGAAGAGCTTTCTCCAGGGCCCTGTTGAGGCTAAGGTTCCTCAGAAGCCAGGAGCCGCCGTTCCGGCACGGAGAGAAGTCATCCTGCGAACTTGGCGAACGAGCTCCTATCCTGTGTGCCCCCAGGAGCGTCGCAGAGTGAAGGCACTCCGTGGTGGAGTATGGCCTCATGGAAACCACTGCACACCCAACTCCCCCGACGTGAAACACTTACCTTGAGGCCTGAGGTCACCTTTCCTTCGGCCGGAGCTGAACATGTGGTGCCGTGGGAGGAGTTCCTAGAAAGGGATCGCCAGCACGGTTTTCGTTTTGAGAGAACACGCAGCCTCGGCCCACAACGACAATCCTGCCGTGCAGAGACGTCGGGCCGCTAGTGCTGTTCAGGCAGCTTTGAAGCCAAGCGCAAGGCGCCTCCAAACGGGGAGAAAGCGTACTCTCCCCTCCGCGTCCCACGTTCAAGCTGAATGACGCAGCATGTTTCTCGGAAGGCTCTGCCGAGCTATCTAGTACGAGGGAGAGAGTGCCTGCCTCTGCTGAGAAAGGTTTTGACGTGGGGATTGCTGGACATGAGGAAGAGCGTTCCCCAGGCCGTGCAAAGTTTAGGCTTTGGTGACTCTGGATGGTCCCAAGGGTCCAGAATTGTCCCTGGGAAAGCTGTCCTCTTTTTCTTTCTCCGGCTGGAAGTAAACAGCTGGCAACCGACTGCCGTACGCAGACGTCCTGGGGGAGCCCCCCGGTTTCATTTGGGACGCACGTGGGTGTCTCACAGAAGAGCCCAAATTCCTAATTGGGGGCACACCAGCATGGAATGTAAGGCTGTTTACAACTGCGTACCCTGAGGCCGTTGGAAGGCCGTACGGACGAGAGCTTTCGAGCGAACAGGGCAGCGCTTCGCCATCATCGTTGCCCGTTCACGGAGCTTAATCAAACGAATGCCTTTACTTCCTGTGGTTCAAACGCAACAGAGGAGTTGGAAGGCATACAGTGCCCTTTGACAGTTGTTACGACGAACGTGAGTGCACAGTGTCTCGTGAAAGAAATCCCTAGCACTGTTGAAGCATCCCGTTAACGCAGGCTTCTTCGCTCCTATGGCACTCCGAGGTGGTACTGACGGGGGAAATCTGGACTTTTACTTGAGGCCGGGGGGGCTCACAATTCTTTTGTCGGCGAGCTCCAGAGTGCTCTTGCTGAAGCTGCCAGCAAGGACCTGAGAGCAGCAGGCCTCACACGAGTACACTCAGACGGCTTCCGTCACGAGTAAACTCAGACCTCTTAAGTGAGGCCTTCCGGCAGCAAAGAGAAGGTGCGCGCGAGGAGTGTGCTTCAGGCAGCTTAGGACCCGCAACTGTCTCGTCTACCACGGAGGGGAATAAGGTTTGCCCAGGGTCGCCCAGTTTCAAAGCTGAGCTCACGTAGTTATCCTCAGTGGTTTCCGATTACCTCAAGGAAACACACGGGAGGAACAGGGCCCTTCCATGGAGGCCCTTTTGGGCACAGGGACCTCTGCGTGGGATCTACTGGGTAAGTATGGCAGTACCTTAGGTAGGCCTCAGGGATCAAGGCTGTCGTCTGGCTCATGCCTTAGCTGTGTTAAGTGGGGAAAACGTGCTGGTCCTCAGGCTGGGCCCACAGCCTAGCTTTCGCTTCTGTGAGAGTGCTGTCCCGAGTCTCCTCCTGGAGCCAGTCGTCAGCACGGTGCCTTTTGGCACTGCAGTTCTCTTTCAGTCAAGGAGGCCGTGCGACTGGCAAAGGGAGTCTGCGCAGCACTGCCTTCGCGAGGCTCTTTGACGACTGGGGCACTCAACCCAGGCAAGCCAGAGAGCAGTACGTTGCCCTTGCTATGAATGTGAAGAGCTTTCTCCAGGGCCCTGTTGAGGCTAAGGTTCCTCAGAAGCCAGGAGCCGCCGTTCCGGCACGGAGAGAAGTCATCCTGCGAACTTGGCGAACGAGCTCCTATCCTGTGTGCCCCCAGGAGCGTCGCAGAGTGAAGGCACTCCGTGGTGGAGTATGGCCTCATGGAAACCACTGCACACCCAACTCCCCCGACGTGAAACACTGGAACTTACCTTGAGGCCTGAGGTCACCTTTCGTTCGGCCGGAGCTGAACATGTGGTGCCGTGGGAGGGGTTCCTAGAAAGGGATCGCCAGCACGGTTTTCGTTTTGAGAGAACACGCAGCCTCGGCCCACAACGACAATCCTGCCGTGCAGAGACGTCGGGCCGCTAGTGCTGTTCAGGCAGCTTTGAAGCCAAGCGCAAGGCGCCTCCAAACGGGGAGAAAGCGTACTCTCCCCTCCGCGTCCCACGTTCAAGCTGAATGACGCAGCATGTTTCTCGGAAGGCTCTGCCGAGCTATCTAGTACGCGGGAGAGAGCGCCTGCCTCTGCTGAGAAAGGTTTTGACGTGGGGATTGCTGGACATGAGGAAGAGCGTTCCCCAGGCCGTGCAAAGTTTAGACTTTGGTGACTCTGAATGGTCCCAAGGGTCCAGAATTGTCCCTGGGAAAGCTGTCCTCTTTTTCTTTCTCCGGCTGGAAGTAAACAGCTGGCAACCGACTGCCGTACGCAGACGTCCTGGGGGAGCCCCCGGGTTTCATTTGGGACGCACGTGTGTGTCTCACAGAAGAGCCCAAATTCCTAATTGGGGGCACACCAGCATGGAATGTAAGGCTGTTTACAACTGCGTACCCTGAGGCCGTTGGAAGGCCGTACGGACGAGAGCTTTCGAGCGAACAGAGCAGCGCTTCGCCATCATCGTTGCCCGTTCACGGAGCTTAATCAAACGAATGCCTTTACTTCCTGTGGTTCAAACGCAACAGAGGAGTTGGAAGGCATACAGTGCCCTTTGACAGTTGTTACGACGAACGTGAGTGCACAGTGTCTCGTGAAAGAAATCCCTAGCACTGTTGAAGCATCCCGTTAACGCAGGCTTCTTCGCTCCTATGGCACTCCGAGGTGGTACTGACGGGGGAAATCTGGACTTTTACTTGAGGCCGGGGGGGCTCACAATTCTTTTGTCGGCGAGCTCCAGAGTGCTCTTGCTGAAGCTCCCAGCAAGGACCTGAGAGCAGCAGGCCTCACACGAGTACACTCAGACGGCTTCCGTCACGAGTAAACTCAGACCTCTTAAGTGAGGCCTTCCGGCAGCAAAGAGAAGGTGGGCGCGAGGAGTGTGCTTCAGGCAGCTTAGGACCCGCAACTGTCTCGTCTACCACGGAGGGGAATAAGGTTTGCCCAGGGTCGCCCAGTTTCAAAGCTGAGCTCACGTAGTTATCCTCAGTGGTTTCCGATTACCTCAAGGAAACACACGGGAGGAACAGGGCCCTTCCATGGAGGCCCTTTTGGGCACAGGGACCTCTGCGTGGGATCTACTGGGTAAGTATGGCAGTACCTTAGATAGGCCTCAAGGACCAAGGCTGTCGTCTGGCTCATGCCTTAGCTGTGTTAAGTGTGGAAAACGTGCTGGTCCTCAGGCTGGGCCCACAGCCTAGCTTTCGCTTCTGTGAGAGTGCTGTCCCGAGTCTCCTCCTGGAGCCAGTCGTCAGCACGGTGCCTTTTGGCACTGCAGTTCTCTTTCAGTCAGGGAGGCCGTGCGACTGGCAAAGGGAGTCTGCGCAGCACTGCCTTCGCGAGGCTCTTTGACGACTGGGGCACTCAACCCAGGCAAGCCAGAGAGCAGTATGTTGCCCTTGCTATGAATGTGAAGAGCTTTCTCCAGGGCCCTGTTGAGGCTAAGGTTCCTCAGAAGCCAGGAGCCGCCGTTCCGGCACGGAGAGAAGTCATCCTGCGAACTTGGCGAACGAGCTCCTATCCTGTGTGCCCCCAGGAGCGTCGCAGAGTTAAGGCACTCTGTGGTGGAGTATGGCCTCATGGAAACCACTGCACACCCAACTCCCCCGACGTGAAACACTGGAACTTACCTTGAGGCCTGAGGTCACCTTTCGTTCGGCCGGAGCTGAACATGTGGTGCCGTGGGAGGAGTTCCTAGAAAGGGATCGCCAGCACGGTTTTCGTTTTGAGAGAACACGCAGCCTCGGCCCACAACGACAATCCTGCCGTGCAGAGACGTCGGGCCGCTAGTGCTGTTCAGGCAGCTTTGAAGCCAAGCGCAAGGCGCCTCCAAACGGGGAGAAAGCGTACTCTCCCCTCCGCGTCCCACGTTCAAGCTGAATGACGCAGCATGTTTCTCGGAAGGCTCTGCCGAGCTATCTAGTACGAGGGAGAGAGCGCCTGCCTCTGCTGAGAAAGGTTTTGACGTGGGGATTGCTGGACATGAGGAAGAGCGTTCCCCAGGCCGTGCAAAGTTTAGGCTTTGGTGACTCTGGATGGTCCCAAGGGTCCAGAATTGTCCCTGGGAAAGCTGTCCTCTTTTTCTTTCTCCGGCTGGAAGTAAACAGCTGGCAACCGACTGCCGTACGCAGACGTCCTGGGGGAGCCCCCCGGTTTCATTTGGGACGCACGTGGGTGTCTCACAGAAGAGCCCAAATTCCTAATTGGGGGCACACCAGCATGGAATGTAAGGCTGTTTACAACTGCGTACCCTGAGGCCGTTGGAAGGCCGTACGGACGAGAGCTTTCGAGCGAACAGGGCAGCGCTTCGCCATCATCGTTGCCCGTTCACGGAGCTTAATCAAACGAATGCCTTTACTTCCTGTGGTTCAAACGCAACAGAGGAGTTGGAAGGCATACAGTGCCCTTTGACAGTTGTTACGACGAACGTGAGTGCACAGTGTGTCGTGAAAGAAATCCCTAGCACTGTTGAAGCATCCCGTTAACGCAGGCTTCTTCGCTCCTATGGCACTCCGAGGTGGTACTGACGGGGGAAATCTGGACTTTTACTTGAGGCCGGGGGGGCTCACAATTCTTTTGTCGGCGAGCTCCAGAGTGCTCTTGCTGAAGCTCCCAGCAAGGACCTGAGAGCAGCAGGCCTCACACGAGTACACTCAGACGGCTTCCGTCACGAGTAAACTCAGACCTCTGAAGTGAGGCCTTCCGGCAGCAAAGAGAAGGTGGGCGCGAGGAGTGTGCTTCAGGCAGCTTAGGACCCGCAACTGTCTCGTCTACCACGGAGGGGAATAAGGTTTGCCCAGGGTCGCCCAGTTTCAAAGCTGAGCTCACGTAGTTATCCTCAGTGGTTTCCGATTACCTCAAGGAAACACACGGGAGGAACAGGGCCCTTCTATGGAGGCCCTTTTGGGCACAGGGACCTCTGCGTGGGATCTACTGGGTAAGTATGGCAGTACCTTAGGTAGGCCTCAGGGATCAAGGCTGTCGTCTGGCTCATGCCTTAGCTGTGTTAAGTGTGGAAAACGTGCTGGTCCTCAGGCTGGGCTCACAGCCTAGCTTTCGATTCTGTGAGAGTGCTGTCCCGAGTCTCCTCCTGGAGCCAGTCGTCAGCACGGTGCCTTTTGGCACTGCAGTTCTCTTTCAGTCAAGGAGGCCGTGCGACTGGCAAAGGGAATCTGCGCAGCACTGCCTTCGCGAGGCTCTTTGACGACTGGGGCACTCAACCCAGGCAAGCCAGAGAACAGTACGTTGCCCTTGCTTTGAATGTGAAGAGCTTTCTCCAGGGCCCTGTTGAGGCTAAGGTTCCTCAGAAGCCAGGAGCCGCCGTTCCGGCACGGAGAGAAGCCATCCTGCGAACTTGGCGAACGAGCTCCTATCCTGTGTGCCCCCAGGAGCGTCGCAGAGTGAAGGCACTCCGTGGTGGAGTATGGCCTCATGGAAACCACTGCACACCCAACTCCCCCGACGTGAAACACTGGAACTTACCTTGAGGCCTGAGGTCACCTTTCGTTCGGCCGGAGCTGAACATGTGGTGCCGTGGGAGGGGTTCCTAGAAAGGGATCGCCAGCACGGTTTTCGTTTTGAGAGAACACGCAGCCTCGGCCCACAACGACAATCCTGCCGTGCAGAGACGTCGGGCCGCTAGTGCTGTTCAGGCAGCTTTGAAGCCAAGCGCAAGGCGCCTCCAAACGGGGAGAAAGCGTACTCTCCCCTCCGCGTCCCACGTTCAAGCTGAATGACGCAGCATGTTTCTCGGAAGGCTCTGCCGAGCTATCTAGTACGAGGGAGAGAGTGCCTGCCTCTGCTGAGAAAGGTTTTGACGTGGGGATTGCTGGACATGAGGAAGAGCGTTCCCCAGGCCGTGCAAAGTTTAGGCTTTGGTGACTCTGGATGGTCCCAAGGGTCCAGAATTGTCCCTGGGAAAGCTGTCCTCGTTTTCTTTCTCCGGCTGGAAGTAAACAGCTGGCAACCGACTGCCGTACGCAGACGTCCTGGGGGAGCTCCCCGGTTTCATTTGGGACGCACGTGGGTGTCTCACAGAAGAGCCCAAATTCCTAATTGGGGGCACACCAGCATGGAATGTAAGGCTGTTTACAACTGCGTACCCTGAGGCCGTTGGAAGGCCGTACGGACGAGAGCTTTCGAGCGAACAGGGCAGCGCTTCGCCATCATCGTTGCCCGTTCACGGAGCTTAATCAAACGAATGCCTTTACTTCCTGTGGTTCAAACGCAACAGAGGAGTTGGAAGGCATACAGTGCCCTTTGACAGTTGTTACGACGAACGTGAGTGCACAGTGTGTCGTGAAAGAAATCCCTAGCACTGTTGAAGCATCCCGTTAACGCAGGCTTCTTCGCTCCTATGGCACTCCGAGGTGGTACTGACGGGGGAAATCTGGACTTTTACTTGAGGCCGGGGGGGCTCACAATTCTTTTGTCGGCGAGCTCCAGAGTGCTCTTGCTGAAGCTCCCAGCAAGGACCTGAGAGCAGCAGGCCTCACACGAGTACACTCAGACGGCTTCCGTCACGAGTAAACTCAGACCTCTTAAGTGAGGCCTTCCGGCAGCAAAGAGAAGGTGGGCGCGAGGAGTGTGCTTCAGGCAGCTTAGGACCCGCAACTGTCTCGTCTACCACGGAGGGGAATAAGGTTTGCCCAGGGTCGCCCAGTTTCAAAGCTGAGCTCACGTAGTTATCCTCAGTGGTTTCCGATTACCTCAAGGAAACACACGGGAGGAACAGGGCCCTTCCATGGAGGCCCTTTTGGGCACAGGGACCTCTGCGTGGGATCTACTGGGTAAGTATGGCAGTACCTTAGGTAGGCCTCAGGGATCAAGGCTGTCGTCTGGCTCATGCCTTAGCTGTGTTAAGTGTGGAAAACGTGCTGGTCTTCAGGCTGGGCCCACAGCCTAGCTTTCGCTTCTGTTGAGTGCTGTCCCGAGTCTCCTCCTGGAGCCAGTCGTCAGCACGGTGCCTTTTGGCACTGCAGTTCTCTTTCAGTCAAGGAGGCCGTGCGACTGGCAAAGGGAGTCTGCGCAGCACTGCCTTCGCGAGGCTCTTTGACGACTGGGGCACTCAACCCAGGCAAGCCAGAGAGCAGTACGTTGCCCTTGCTATGAATGTGAAGAGCTTTCTCCAGCGCCCTGTTGAGGCTAAGGTTCCTCAGAAGCCAGGAGCCGCCGTTCCGGCACGGAGAGAAGTCATCCTGCGAACTTGGCGAACGAGCTCCTATCCTGTGTGCCCCCAGGAGCGTCGCAGAGTGAAGGCACTCCGTGGTGGAGTATGGCCTCATGGAAACCACTGCACACCCAACTCCCCAGACGTGAAACACTGGAACTTACCTTGAGGCCTGAGGTCACCTTTCGTTCGGCCGGAGCTGAACATGTGGTGCCGTGGGAGGAGTTCCTAGAAAGGGATCGCCAGCACGGTTTTCGTTTTGAGAGAACACGCAGCCTCGGCCCACAACGACAGTCCTGCCGTGCAGAGACGTCGGGCCGCTAGTGCTGTTCAGGCAGCTTTGAAGCCAAGCGCAAGGCGCCTCCAAACGGGGAGAAAGCGTACTCTCCCTTCCGCGTCCCACGTTCAAGCTGAATGACGCAGCATGTTTCTCGGAAGGCTCTGCCGAGCTATCTAGTACGAGGGAGAGAGCGCCTGCCTCTGCTGAGAAAGGTTTTGACGTGGGGATTGCTGGACATGAGGAAGAGCGTTCCCCAGGCCGTGCAAAGTTTAGGCTTTGGTGACTCTGGATGGTCCCAAGGGTCCAGAATTGTCCCTGGGAAAGCTGTCCTCTTCTTCTTTCTCCGGCTGGAAGTAAACAGCTGGCAACCGACTGCCGTACGCAGACGTCCTGGGGGAGCCCCACGGTTTCATTTGGGACGCACGTGGGTGTCTCACAGAAGAGCCCAAATTCCTAATTGGGGGCACACCAGCATGGAATGTAAGGCTGTTTACAACTGCGTACCCTGAGGCCGTTGGAAGGCCGTACGGACGAGAGCTTTCGAGCGAACAGGTCAGCGCTTCGCCATCATCGTTGCCCGTTCACGGAGCTTAATCAAACGAATGCCTTTACTTCCTGTGGTTCAAACGCAACAGAGGAGTTGGAAGGCATACAGTGCCCTTTGACAGTTGTTACGACGAACGTGAGTGCACAGTGTCTCGTGAAAGAAATCCCTAGCACTGTTGAAGCATCCCGTTAACGCAGGCTTCTTCGCTCCTATGGCACTCCGAGGTGGTACTGACGGGGGAAATCTGGACTTTTACTTGAGGCCGGGGGGGCACACAATTCTTTTGTCGGCGAGCTCCAGAGTGCTCTTGCTGAAGCTCCCAGCAAGGTCCTGAGAGCAGCAGGCCTCACACGAGTACACTCAGACGGCTTCCGTCACGAGTAAACTCAGACCTCTGAAGTGAGGCCTTCCGGCAGCAAAGAGAGGGTGGGCGCGAGGAGTGTGCTTCAGGCAGCTTAGGACCCGCAACTGTCTCGTCTACCACGGAGGGGAATAAGGTTTGCCCAGGGTCGCCCAGTTTCAAAGCTGAGCTCACGTAGTTATCCTCAGTGGTTTCCGATTACCTCAAGGAAACACACGGGATGAACAGGGCCCTTCCATGGAGACCATTTTGGGCACAGGGACCTCTGCGTGGGATCTACTGGGTAAGTATGGCAGTACCTTAGATAGGCCTCAGGGATCAAGGCTGTCGTCTGGCTCATGCCTTAGCTGTGTTAAGTGGGGAAAACGTGCTGGTCCTCAGGCTGGGCCCACAGCCTAGCTTTCGCTTCTGTGAGAGTGCTGTCCCGAGTCTCCTCCTGGAGCCAGTCGTCAGCATGGTGCCTTTTGGCACTGCAGTTCCCTTTCAGTCAAGGAGGCCGTGCGACTGGCAAAGGGAGTCTGCACAGCACTGCCTTCGCGAGGCTCTTTGACGACTGGGGCACTCAACCCAGGCAAGCCAGAGAGCAGTACGTTGCCCTTGCTATGAATGTGAAGAGCTTTCTCCAGGGCCCTGTTGAGGCTAAGGTTCCTCAGAAGCCAGGAGCCGCCGTTCCGGCACGGAGAGAAGTCATCCTGCGAACTTGGCGAACGAGCTCCTATCCTGTGTGCCCCCAGGAGCGTCGCAGAGTGAAGGCACTCCGTGGTGGAGTATGGCCTCATGGAAACCACTGCACACCCAACTCCCCCGACGTGAAACCCTGGAACTTACCTTGAGGCCTGAGGTCACCTTTCGTTCGGCCGGAGCTGAACATGTGGTGCCGTGGGAGGGGTTCCTAGAAAGGGATCGCCAGCACGGTTTTCGTTTTGAGAGAACACGCAGCCTCGGCCCACAACGACAATCCTGCCGTGCAGAGACGTCGGGCCGCTAGTGCTGTTCAGGCAGCTTTGAAGCCAAGCGTAAGGCGCCTCCAAACGGGGAGAAAGCGTACTCTCCCCTCCGCGTCCCATGTTCAAGCTGAATGACGCAGCATGTTTCTCGGAAGGCTCTGCCGAGCTATCTAGTACGAGGGAGAGAGTGCCTGCCTCTGCTGAGAAAGGTTTTGACGTGGGGATTGCTGGACATGAGGAAGAGCGTTCCCCAGGCCGTGCAAAGTTTAGGCTTTGGTGACTCTGGATGGTCCCAAGGGTCCAGAATTGTCCCTGGGAAAGCTGTCCTCTTTTTCTTTCTCCGGCTGGAAGTAAACAGCTGGCAACCGACTGCCGTACGCAGACGTCCTGGGGGAGCCCCCCGGTTTCATTTGGGACGCACGTGGGTGTCTCACAGAAGAGCCCAAATTCCTAATTGGGGGCACACCAGCATGGAATGTAAGGCTGTTTACAACTGCGTACCCTGAGGCCGTTGGAAGGCCGTACGGACGAGAGCTTTCGAGCGAACAGGGCAGCGCTTCGCCATCATCGTTGCCCGTTCACGGAGCTTAATCAAACGAATGCCTTTACTTCCTGTGGTTCAAACGCAACAGAGGAGTTGGAAGGCATACAGTGCCCTTTGACAGTTGTTACGACGAACGTGAGTGCACAGTGTGTCGTGAAAGAAATCCCTAGCACTGTTGAAGCATCCCGTTAACGCAGGCTTCTTCGCTCCTATGGCACTCCGAGGTGGTACTGACGGGGGAAATCTGGACTTTTACTTGAGGCCGGGGGGGCTCACAATTCTTTTGTCGGCGAGCTCCAGAGTGCTCTTGCTGAAGCTCCCAGCAAGGACCTGAGAGCAGCAGGCCTCACACGAGTACACTCAGACGGCTTCCGTCACGAGTAAACTCAGACCTCTTAAGTGAGGCCTTCCGGCAGCAAAGAGAAGGTGGGCGCGAGGAGTGTGCTTCAGGCAGCTTAGGACCCGCAACTGTCTCGTCTACCACGGAGGGGAATAAGGTTTGCCCAGGGTCGCCCAGTTTCAAAGCTGAGCTCACGTAGTTATCCTCAGTGGTTTCCGATTACCTCAAGGAAACACACGGGAGGAACAGGGCCCTTCCATGGAGGCCCTTTTGGGCACAGGGACCTCTGCGTGGGATCTACTGGGTAAGTATGGCAGTACCTTAGGTAGGCCTCAGGGATCAAGGCTGTCGTCTGGCTCATGCCTTAGCTGTGTTAAGTGTGGAAAACGTGCTGGTCCTCAGGCTGGGCCCACAGCCTAGCTTTCGCTTCTGTGAGAGTGCTGTCCCGAGTCTCCTCCTGGAGCCAGTCGTCAGCACGGTGCCTTGTGGCACTGCAGTTCTCTTTCAGTCAAGGAGGCCGTGCGACTGGCAAAGGGAGTCTGCACAGCACCGCCTTCGCGAGGCTCTTTGACGACTGGGGCACTCAACCCAGGCAAGCCAGAGAACAGTACATTGCCCTTGCTATGAATGTGAAGAGCTTTCTCCAGGGCCCTGTTGAGGCTAAGGTTCCTCAGAAGCCAGGAGCCGCCGTTCCGGCACGGAGAGAAGTCATCCTGCGAACTTGGCGAACGAGCTCCTATCCTGTGTGCCCCCAGGAGCGTCGCAGAGTGAAGGCACTCCGTGGTGGCGTATGGCCTCATGGAAAGCACTGCACACCCAACTCCCCCGACGTGAAACACTGGAACTTACCTTGAGGCCTGAGGTCACCTTTCGTTCGGCCGGAGCTGAACATGTGGTGCCGTGGGAGGGGTTCCTAGAAAGGGATCGCCAGCACGGTTTTCGTTTTGAGAGAACACGCAGCCTCGGCCCACAACGACAATCCTGCCGTGCAGAGACGTCGGGCCGCTAGTGCTGTTCAGGCAGCTTTGAAGCCAAGCGCAAGGCGCCTCCAAACCGGGAGAAAGCGTACTCTCCCCTCCGCGTCCCACGTTCAAGCTGAATGACGCAGCATGTTTCTCGGAAGGCTCTGCCGAGCTATCTAGTACAAGGGAGAGAGTGCCTGCCTCTGCTGAGAAAGGTTTTGACGTGGGGATTGCTGGACATGAGGAAGAGCGTTCCCCAGGCCGTGCAAAGTTTAGGCTTTGGTGACTCTGGATGGTCCCAAGGGTCCAGAATTGTCCCTGGGAAAGCTGTCCTCTTTTTCTTTCTCCGGCTGGAAGTAAACAGCTGGCAACCGACTGCCGTACGCAGACGTCCTGGGGGAGCCCTCCGGTTTCATTTGGGACGCACGTGGGTGTCTCACAGAAGAGCCCAAATTCCTAATTGGGGGCACACCAGCATGGAATGTAAGGCTGTTTACAACTGCGTACCCTGAGGCCGTTGGAAGGCCGTACGGACGAGAGCTTTCGAGCGAACAGGGCAGCGCTTCGCCATCATCGTTGCCCGTTCACGGAGCTTAATCAAACGAATGCCTTTACTTCCTGTGGTTCAAACGCAACAGAGGAGTTGGAAGGCATACAGTGCCCTTTGACAGTTGTTACGACGAACGTGAGTGCACAGTGTCTCGTGAAAGAAATCCCTAGCACTGTTGAAGCATCCCGTTAACGCAGGCTTCTTCGCTCCTATGGCACTCCGAGGTGGTACTGACGGGGGAAATCTGGACTTTTACTTGAGGCCGGGGGGGCTCACAATTCTTTTGTCGGCGAGCTCCAGAGTGCTCTTGCTGAAGCTCCCAGCAAGGACCTGAGAGCAGCAGGCCTCACACGAGTACACTCAGACGGCTTCCGTCACGAGTAAACTCAGACCTCTGAAGTGAGGCCTTCCGGCAGCAAAGAGAAGGTGGGCGCGAGGAGTGTGCTTCAGGCAGCTTAGGACCCGCAACTGTCTCGTCTACCACGGAGGGGAATAAGGTTTGCCCAGGGTCGCCCAGTTTCAAAGCTGAGCTCACGTAGTTATCCTCAGTGGTTTCCGATTACCTCAAGGAAACACACGGGAGGAACAGGGCCCTTCCATGGAGGCCCTTTTGGGCACAGGGACCTCTGCGTGGGATCTACTGGGTAAGTATGGCAGTACCTTAGGTAGGCCTCAGGGATCAAGGCTGTCGTCTGGCTCATGCCTTAGCTGTGTTAAGTGTGGAAAACGTGCTGGTCCTCAGGCTGGGCCCACAGCCTAGCTTTCGCTTCTGTGAGAGTGCTGTCCCGAGTCTCCTCCTGGAGCCAGTCGTCAGCACGGTGCCTTTTGGCACTGCAGTTCTCTTCCAGTCAAGGAGGCCGTGCGACTGGCAAAGGGAGTCTGCGCAGCACCGCCTTCGCGAGGCTCTTTGACGACTGGGGCACTCAACCCAGGCAAGCCAGAGAGCAGTACGTTGCTCTTGCTATGAATGTGAAGAGCTTTCTCCAGGGCCCTGTTGAGGCTAAGGTTCCTCAGAAGCCAGGAGCCGCCGTTCTGGCACGGAGAGAAGTCATCCTGCGAACTTGGCGAACGAGCTCCGATCCTGTGTGCCCCCAGGAGCGTCGCAGAGTGAAGGCACTCCGTGGTGGCGTATGGCCTCATGGAAACCACTGCACACCCAACTCCCCCGACGTGAAACACTGGAACTTACCTTGAGGCCTGAGGTCACCTTTCGTTCGGCCGGAGCTGAACATGTGGTGCCGTGGGAGGGGTTCCTAGAAAGGGATCGCCAGCACGGTTTTCGTTTTGAGAGAACACGCAGCCTCGGCCCACAACGACAATCCTGCCGTGCAGAGACGTCGGGCCGCTAGTGCTGTTCAGGCAGCTTTGAAGCCAAGCGCAAGGCGCCTCCAAACGGGGAGAAAGCGTACTCTCCCCTCCGCGTCCCACGTTCAAGCTGAATGACGCAGCATGTTTCTCGGAAGGCTCTGCCGAGCTTTCTAGTACGAGGGAGAGAGTGCCTGCCTCTGCTGAGAAAGGTTTTGACGTGGGGATTGCTGGACATGAGGAAGAGCGTTCCCCAGGCCGTGCAAAGTTTAGGCTTTGGTGACTCTGGATGGTCCCAAGGGTCCAGAATTGTCCCTGGGAAAGCTGTCCTCTTTTTCTTTCTCCGGCTGGAAGTAAACAGCTGGCAACCGACTGCCGTACGCAGACGTCCTGGGGGACCCCCCCGGTTTCATTTGGGACGCACATGGGTGTCTCACAGAAGACCCCAAATTCCTAATTGGGGGCACACCAGCATGGAATGTAAGGCTGTTTACAACTGCGTACCCTGAGGCCGTTGGAAGGCCGTACGGACGAGAGCTTTCGAGCGAACAGGGCAGCGCTTCGCCATCATCGTTGCCCGTTCACGGAGCTTAATCAAACGAATGCCTTTACTTCCTGTGGTTCAAACGCAACAGAGGAGTTGGAAGGCATACAGTGCCCTTTGACAGTTGTTACGACGAACGTGAGTGCACAGTGTCTCGTGAAAGAAATCCCTAGCACTGTTGAAGAATCCCGTTAACGCAGGCTTCTTCGCTCCTATGGCACTCCGAGGTGGTACTGACGGGGGAAATCTGGACTTTTACTTGAGGCCGGGGGGGCTCACAATTCTTTTGTCGGCGAGCTCCAGAGTGCTCTTGCTGAAGCTCCCAGCAAGGACCTGAGAGCAGCAGGCCTCACACGAGTACACTCAGACGGCTTCCGTCACGAGTAAACTCAGACCTCTTAAGTGAGGCCTTCCGGCAGCAAAGAGAAGGTGGGCGCGAGGAGTGTGCTTCAGGCAGCTTAGGACCCGCAACTGTCTCGTCTACCACGGAGGGGAATAAGGTTTGCCCAGGGTCGCCCAGTTTCAAAGCTGAGCTCACGTAATTATGCTCAGTGGTTTCCGATTACCTCAAGGAAACACACGGGAGGAACAGGGCCCTTCCATGGAGGCCCTTTTGGGCACAGGGACCTCTGCGTGGGATCTACTGGGTAAGTATGGCAGTACCTTAGGTAGGCCTCAGGGATCAAGGCTGTCGTCTGGCTCATGCCTTAGCTGTGTTAAGTGTGGAAAACGTGCTGGTCCTCAGGCTGGGCCCACAGCCTAGCTTTCGCTTCTGTGAGAGTGCTGTCCCGAGTCTCCTCCTGGAGCCAGTCGTCAGCACGGTGCCTTTTGGCACTGCAGTTCTCTTTCAGTCAAGGAGGCCGTGCGACTGGCAAAGGGAGTCTGCGCAGCACCGCCTTCGCGAGGCTCTTTGACGACTGGGGCACTCAACCCAGGCAAGCCAGAGAGCAGTACGTTGCCCTTGCTATGAATGTGAAGAGCTTTCTCCAGGGCCCTGTTGAGGCTAAGGTTCCTCAGAAGCCAGGAGCCGCCGTTCCGGCACGGAGAGAAGTCATCCTGCGAACTTGGCGAACGAGCTCCTATCCTGTGTGCCCCCAGGAGCGTCGCAGAGTGAAGGCACTCCGTGGTGGCGTATGGCCTCGTGGAAACCACTGCACACCCAACTCCCCCGACGTGAAACACTGGAACTTACCTTGAGGCCTGAGGTCACCTTTCGTTCGGCCGGAGCTGAACATGTGGTGCCGTGGGAGGGGTTCCTAGAAAGGGATCGCCAGCACGGTTTTCGTTTTGAGAGAACACGCAGCCTCGGCCCACAACGACAATCCTGCCGTGCAGAGACGTCGGGCCGCTAGTGCTGTTCAGGCAGCTTTGAAGCCAAGCGCAAGGCGCCTCCAAACGGGGAGAAAGCGTACTCTCCCCTCCGCGTCCCACGTTCAAGCTGAATGACGCAGCATGTTTCTCGGAAGGCTCTGCCGAGCTATCTAGTACAAGGGAGAGAGTGCCTGCCTCTGCTGAGAAAGGTTTTGACGTGGGGATTGCTGGACATGAGGAAGAGCGTTCCCCAGGCCGTGCAAAGTTTAGGCTTTGGTGACTCTGGATGGTCCCAAGGGTCCAGAATTGTCCCTGGGAAAGCTGTCCTCTTTTTCTTTCTCCGGCTGGAAGTAAACAGCTGGCAACCGACTGCCGTACGCAGACGTCCTGAGGGAGCCCTCCGGTTTCATTTGGGACGCACGTGGGTGTCTCACAGAAGAGCCCAAATTCCTAATTGGGGGCACACCAGCATGGAATGTAAGGCTGTTTACAACTGCGTACCCTGAGGCCGTTGGAAGGCCGTACGGACGAGAGCTTTCGAGCGAACAGGGCAGCGCTTCGCCATCATCGTTGCCCGTTCACGGAGCTTAATCAAACGAATGCCTTTACTTCCTGTGGTTCAAACGCAACAGAGGAGTTGGAAGGCATACAGTGCCCTTTGACAGTTGTTACGACGAACGTGAGTGCACAGTGTCTCGTGAAAGAAATCCCTAGCACTGTTGAAGCATCCCGTTAACGCAGGCTTCTTCGCTCCTATGGCACTCCGAGGTGGTACTGACGGGGGAAATCTGGACTTTTACTTGAGGCCGGGGGGGCTCACAATTCTTTTGTCGGCGAGCTCCAGAGTGCTCTTGCTGAAGCTCCCAGCAAGGACCTGAGAGCAGCAGGCCTCACACGAGTACACTCAGACGGCTTCCGTCACGAGTAAACTCAGACCTCTTAAGTGAGGCCTTCCGGCAGCAAAGAGAAGGTGGGCGCGAGGAGTGTGCTTCAGGCAGCTTAGGACCCGCAACTGTCTCGTCTACCACGGAGGGGAATAAGGTTTGCCCAGGGTCGCCCAGTTTCAAAGCTGAGCTCACGTAGTTATCCTCAGTGGTTTCCGATTACCTCAAGGAAACACACGGGAGGAACAGGGCCCTTCCATGGAGGCCCTTTTGGGCACAGGGACCTCTGCATGGGATCTACTGGGTAAGTATGGCAGTACCTTACATAGGCCTCAGGGAACAAGGCTGTCGTCTGGCTCATGCCTTAGCTGTGTTAAGTGTGGAAAACGTGCTGGTCCTCAGGCTGGGCCCACAGCCTAGCTTTCGCTTCTGTGAGAGTGCTGTCCCGAGTCTCCTCCTGGAGCCAGTCGTCAGCACGGTGCCTTTTGGCACTGCAGTTCTCTTCCAGTCAAGGAGGCCGTGCGACTGGCAAAGGGAGTCTGCGCAGCACCGCCTTCGCGAGGCTCTTTGACGACTGGGGCACTCAACCCAGGCAAGCCAGAGAGCAGTACGTTGCCCTTGCTATGAATGTGAAGAGCTTTCTCCAGGGCCCTGTTGAGGCTAAGGTTCCTCAGAAGCCAGGAGCCGCCGTTCTGGCACGGAGAGAAGTCATCCTGCGAACTTGGCGAACGAGCTCCTATCCTGTGTGCCCCCAGGAGCGTCGCAGAGTGAAGGCACTCCGTGGTGGCGTATGGCCTCATGGAAACCACTGCACACCCAACTCCCCCGACGTGAAACACTGGAACTTACCTTGAGGCCTGAGGTCACCTTTCGTTCGGCCGGAGCTGAACATGTGGTGCCGTGGGAGGGGTTCCTAGAAAGGGATCGCCAGCACGGTTTTCGTTTTGAGAGAACACGCAGCCTCGGCCCACAACGACAATCCTGCCGTGCAGAGACGTCGGGCCGCTAGTGCTGTTCAGGCAGCTTTGAAGCCAAGCGCAAGGCGCCTCCAAACGGGGAGAAAGCGTACTCTCCCCTCCGCGTCCCACGTTCAAGCTGAATGACGCAGCATGTTTCTCGGAAGGCTCTGCCGAGCTTTCTAGTACGAGGGAGAGAGTGCCTGCCTCTGCTGAGAAAGGTTTTGACGTGGGGATTGCTGGACATGAGGAAGAGCGTTCCCCAGGCCGTGCAAAGTTTAGGCTTTGGTGACTCTGGATGGTCCCAAGGGTCCAGAATTGTCCCTGGGAAAGCTGTCCTCTTTTTCTTTCTCCGGCTGGAAGTAAACAGCTGGCAACCGACTGCCGTACGCAGACGTCCTGGGGGAGCCCCCCGGTTTCATTTGGGACGCACATGGGTGTCTCACAGAAGAGCCCAAATTCCTAATTGGGGGCACACCAGCATGGAATGTAAGGCTGTTTACAACTGCGTACCCTGAGGCCGTTGGAAGGCCGTACGGACGAGAGCTTTTGAGCGAACACGGCAGCGCTTCGCCATCATCGTTGCCCGTTCACGGAGCTTAATCAAACGAATGCCTTTACTTCCTGTGGTTCAAACGCAACAGAGGAGTTGGAAGGCATACAGTGCCCTTTGACAGTTGTTACGACGAACGTGAGTGCACAGTGTCTCGTGAAAGAAATCCCTAGCACTGTTGAAGCATCCCGTTAACGCAGGCTTCTTCGCTCCTATGGCACTCCGAGGTGGTACTGAGGGGGGAAATCTGGACTTTTACTTGCGGCCGGGGGGGCTCACAATTCTTTTGTCGGCGAGCTCCAGAGTGCTCTTGCTGAAGCTCCCAGCAAGGACCTGAGAGCAGCAGGCCTCACACGAGTACACTCAGACGGCTTCCGTCACGAGTAAACTCAGACCTCTTAAGTGAGGCCTTCCGGCAGCAAAGAGAAGGTGGGCGCGAGGAGTGTGCTTCAGGCAGCTTAGGACCCGCAACTATCTCGTCTACCACGGAGGGGAATAAGGTTTGCCCAGGGTCGCCCAGTTTCAAAGCTGAGCTCACGTAGTTATCCTCAGTGGTTTCCGATTACCTCAAGGAAACACACGGGAGGAACAGGGCCCTTCCATGGAGGCCCTTTTGGGCACAGGGACCTCTGCGTGGGATCTACTGGGTAAGTATGGCAGTACCTTACATAGGCCTCAGGGAACAAGGCTGTCGTCTGGCTCATGCCTTAGCTGTGTTAAGTGTGGAAAACGTGCTGGTCCTCAGGCTGGGCCCACAGCCTAGCTTTCGCTTCTGTGAGAGTGCTGTCCCGAGTCTCCTCCTGGAGCCAGTCGTCAGCACGGTGCCTTTTGGCACTGCAGTTCTCTTTCAGTCAAGGAGGCCGTGCGACTGGCAAAGGGAGTCTGCGCAGCACCGCCTTCGCGAGGCTCTTTGACGACTGGGGCACTCAACCCAGGCAAGCCAGAGAGCAGTACGTTGCCCTTGCTATGAATGTGAAGAGCTTTCTACAGGGCCCTGTTGAGGCTAAGGTTCCTCAGAAGCCAGGAGCCGCCGTTCCGGCACGGAGAGAAGTCATCCTGCGAACTTGGCGAACGAGCTCCTATCCTGTGTGCCCCCAGGAGCGTCACAGAGTGAAGGCACTCCGTGGTGGCGTATGGCCTCATGGAAACCACTGCACACCCAACTCCCCCGACGTGAAACACTGGAACTTACCTTGAGGCCTGAGGTCACCTTTCGTTCGGCCGGAGCTGAACATGTGGTGCCGTGGGAGGGGTTCCTAGAAAGGGATCGCCAGCACGGTTTTCGTTTTGAGAGAACACGCAGCCTCGGCCCACAACGACAATCCTGCCGTGCAGAGACGTCGGGCCGCTAGTGCTGTTCAGGCAGCTTTGAAGCCAAGCGCAAGGCGCCTCCAAACGGGGAGAAAGCGTACTCTCCCCTCTGCGTCCCACGTTCAAGCTGAATGACGCAGCATGTTTCTCGGAAGGCTCTGCCGAGCTTTCTAGTACGAGGGAGAGAGTGCCTGCCTCTGCTGAGAAAGGTTTTGACGTGGGGATTGCTGGACATGAGGAAGAGCGTTCCCCAGGCCGTGCAAAGTTTAGGCTTTGGTGACTCTGGATGGTCCCAAGGGTCCAAAATTGTCCCTGGGAAAGCTGTCCTCTTTTTCTTTCTCCGGCTGGAAGTAAACAGCTGGCAACCGACTGCCGTACGCAGACGTCCTGGGGGACCCCCCCGGTTTCATTTGGGACGCACATGGGTGTCTCACAGAAGAGCCCAAATTCCTAATTGGGGGCACACCAGCATGGAATGTAAGGCTGTTTACAACTGCGTACCCTGAGGCCGTTGGAAGGCCGTACGGACGAGAGCTTTCGAGCGAACAGGGCAGCGCTTCGCCATCATCGTTGCCCGTTCACGGAGCTTAATCAAACGAATGCCTTTACTTCCTGTGGTTCAAACGCAACAGAGGAGTTGGAAGGCATACAGTGCCCTTTGACAGTTGTTACGACGAACGTGAGTGCACAGTGTCTCGTGAAAGAAATCCCTAGCACTGTTGAAGCATCCCGTTAACGCAGGCTTCTTCGCTCCTATGGCACTCCGAGGTGGTACTGACGGGGGAAATCTGGACTTTTACTTGAGGCCGGGGGGGCTCACAATTCTTTTGTCGGCGAGCTCCAGAGTGCTCTTGCTGAAGCTCCCAGCAAGGACCTGAGAGCAGCAGGCCTCACACGAGTACACTCAGACGGCTTCCGTCACGAGTAAACTCAGACCTCTTAAGTGAGGCCTTCCGGCAGCAAAGAGAAGGTGGGCGCGAGGAGTGTGCTTCAGGCAGCTTAGGACCCGCAACTGTCTCGTCTACCACGGAGGGGAATAAGGTTTGCCCAGGGTCGCCCAGTTTCAAAGCTGAGCTCACGTGATTATGCTCAGTGGTTTCCGATTACCTCAAGGAAACACACGGGAGGAACAGGGCCCTTCCATGGAGGCCCTTTTGGGCACAGGGACCTCTGCGTGGGATCTACTGGGTAAGTATGGCAGTACCTTAGGTAGGCCTCAGGGATCAAGGCTGTCGTCTGGCTCATGCCTTAGCTGTGTTAAGTGTGGAAAACGTGCTGGTCCTCAGGCTGGGCCCACAGCCTAGCTTTTGCTTCTGTGAGAGTGCTGTCCCGAGTCTCCTCCTGGAGCCAGTCGTCAGCACGGTGCCTTTTGGCACTGCAGTTCTCTTTCAGTCAAGGAGGCCGTGCGACTGGCAAAGGGAGTCTGCGCAGCACCGCCTTCGCGAGGCTCTTTGACGACTGGGGCACTCAACCCAGGCAAGCCAGAGAGCAGTACGTTGCCCTTGCTATGAATGTGAAGAGCTTTCTCCAGGGCCCTGTTGAGGCTAAGGTTCCTCAGAAGCCAGGAGCCGCCGTTCCGGCACGGAGAGAAGTCATCCTGCGAACTTGGCGAACGAGCTCCTATCCTGTGTGCCCCCAGGAGCGTCGCAGAGTGAAGGCACTCCGTGGTGGAGTATGGCCTCATGGAAACCACTGCACACCCAACTCCCCCGACGTGAAACACTGGAACTTACCTTGAGGCCTGAGGTCACCTTTCGTTCGGCCGGAGCTGAACATGTGGTGCCTTGGGAGGGGTTCCTAGAAAGGGATCGCCAGCACGGTTTTCGTTTTGAGAGAACACGCAGCCTCGGCCCACAACGACAATCCTGCCGTGCAGAGACGTCGGGCCGCTAGTGCTGTTCAGGCAGCTTTGAAGCCAAGCGCAAGGCGCCTCCAAACGGGGAGAAAGCGTACTCTCCCCTCCGCGTCCCACGTTCAAGCTGAATGACGCAGCATGTTTCTCGGAAGGCTCTGCCGAGCTATCTAGTACGAGGGAGAGAGTGCCTGCCTCTGCTGAGAAAGGTTTTGACGTGGGGATTGCTGAACATGAGGAAGAGCGTTCCCCAGGCCGTGCAAAGTTTAGGCTTTGGTGACTCTGGATGGTCCCAAGGGTCCAGAATTGTCCCTGGGAAAGCTGTCCTCTTCTTCTTTCTCCGGCTGGAAGTAAACAGCTGGCAACCGACTGCCGTACGCAGACGTCCTGGGGGAGCCCCCCGGTTTCATTTGGGACGCACGTGGGTGTCTCACAGAAGATCCCAAATTCCTAATTGGGGGCACACCAGCATGGAATGTAAGGCTGTTTACAACTGCGTACCCTGAGGCCGTTGGAAGGCCGTACGGACCAGAGCTTTCGAGCGAACAGGGCAGCGCTTCGCCATCATCGTTGCCCGTTCACGGAACTTAATCAAACGAATGCCTTTACTTCCTGTGGTTCAAACGCAACAGAGGAGTTGGAAGGCATACAGTGCCCTTTGACAGTTGTTACGACGAACGTGAGTGCACAGTGTCTCGTGAAAGAAATCCCTAGCACTGTTGAAGCATCCCGTTAACGCATGCTTCTTCGCTCCTATGGCACTCCGAGGTGGTACTGACGGGGGAAATCTGGACTTTTACTTGAGGCCGGGGGGGCTCACAATTCTTTTGTCGGCGAGCTCCAGAGTGCTCTTGCTGAAGCTCCCAGCAAGGACCTGAGAGCAGCAGGCCTCACACGAGTACACTCAGACGGCTTCCGTCACGAGTAAACTCAGACCTCTTAAGTGAGGCCTTCCGGCAGCAAAGAGAAGGTGGGCGCGAGGAGTGTGCTTCAGGCAGCTTAGGACCCGCAACTGTCTCGTCTACCACGGAGGGGAATAAGGTTTGCCCAGGGTCGCCCAGTTTCAAAGCTGAGCTCACGTAGTTATGCTCAGTGGTTTCTGATTACCTCAAGGAAACACACGGGAGGAACAGGGCCCTTCCATGGAGGCCCTTTTGGGCACAGGGACCTCTGCGTGGGATCTACTGGGTAAGTATGGCAGTACCTTACATAGGCCTCAGGGAACAAGGCTGTCGTCTGGCTCATGCCTTAGCTGTGTTAAGTGTGGAAAACGTGCTGGTCCTCAGGCTGGGCCCACAGCCTAGCTTTCGCTTCTGTGAGAGTGCTGTCCCGAGTCTCCTCCTGGAGCCAGTCGTCAGCACGGTGCCTTTTGGCACTGCAGTTCTCTTTCAGTCAAGGAGGCCGTGCGACTGGCAAAGGGAGTCTGCGCAGCACCGCCTTCGCGAGGCACTTTGACGACTGGGGCACTCAACCCAGGCAAGCCAGAGAGCAGTACGTTGCCCTTGCTATGAATGTGAAGAGCTTTCTCCAGGGCCCTGTTGAGGCTAAGGTTCCTCAGAAGCCAGGAGCCGCCGTTCCGGCACGGAGAGAAGTCATCCTGCGAACTTGGCGAACGAGCTCCTATCCTGTGTGCCCCCAGGAGCGTCGCAGAGTTAAGGCACTCCGTGGTGGAGTATGGCCTCATGGAAACCACTGCACACCCAACTCCCCCGACGTGAAACACTGGAACTTACCTTGAGGCCTGAGGTCACCTTTCGTTCGGCCGGAGCTGAACATGTGGTGCCGTGGGAGGGGTTCCTAGAAAGGGATCGCCAGCACGGTTTTCGTTTTGAGAGAACACGCAGCCTCGGCCCACAACGACAATCCTGCCGTGCAGAGACATCGGGCCGCTAGTGCTGTTCAGGCAGCTTTGAAGCCAAGCGCAAGGCGCCTCCAAACGGGGAGAAAGCGTACTCTCCCCTCCGCGTCCCACGTTCAAGCTGAATGACGCAGCATGTTTCTCGGAAGGCTCTGCCGAGCTATCTAGTACGAGGGAGAGAGTGCCTGCCTCTGCTGAGAAAGGTTTTGACGTGGGGATTGCTGAACATGAGGAAGAGCTTTCCCCAGGCCGTGCAAAGTTTAGGCTTTGGTGACTCTGGATGGTCCCAAGGGTCCAGAATTGTCCCTGGGAAAGCTGTCCTCTTCTTCTTTCTCCGGCTGGAAGTAAACAGCTGGCAACCGACTGCCGTACGCAGACGTCCTGGGGGAGCCCCCCGGTTTCATTTGGGACGCACATGGGTGTCTCACAGAAGAGCCCAAATTCCTAATTGGGGGCACACCAGCATGGAATGTAAGGCTGTTTACAACTGCGCACCCTGAGGCCGTTGGAAGGCCGTAAGGACGAGAGCTTTCGAGCGAACAGGGCAGCGCTTCGCCATCATCGTTGCCCGTTCACGGAGCTTAATCAAACGAATGCCTTTACTTCCTGTGGTTCAAACGCAACAGAGGAGTTGGAAGGCATACAGTGCCCTTTGACAGTTGTTACGACGAACGTGAGTGCACAGTGTCTCGTGAAAGAAATCCCTAGCACTGTTGAAGCATCCCGTTAACGCAGGCTTCTTCGCTCCTATGGCACTCCGAGGTGGTACTGACGGGGGAAATCTGGACTTTTACTTGAGGCCGGGGGGGCTCACAATTCTTTTGTCGGCGAGCTCCAGAGTGCTCTTGCTGAAGCTCCCAGCAAGGACCTGAGAGCAGCAGGCCTCACACGACTACACTCAGACGGCTTCCGTCACGAGTAAACTCAGACCTCTGAAGTGAGGCCTTCCGGCAGCAAAGAGAAGGTGGGCGCGAGGAGTGTGCTTCAGGCAGCTTAGGACCCGCAACTGTCTCGTCTACCACGGAGGGGAATAAGGTTTGCCCAGGGTCGCCCAGTTTCAAAGCTGAGCTCACGTAGTTATCCTCAGTGGTTTCCGATTACCTCAAGGAAACACACGGGAGGAACAGGGCCCTTCCATGGAGGCTCTTTTGGGCACAGGGACCTCTGCGTGGGATCTACTGGGTAAGTATGGCACTACCTTAGATAGGCCTCAGGGAACAAGGCTGTCGTCTGGCTCATGCCTTAGCTGTGTTAAGTGTGGAAAACGTGCTGGTCCTCAGGCTGGGCTCACAGCCTAGCTTTCGCTTCTGTGAGAGTGCTGTACCGAGTCTCCTCCTGGAGCCAGTCGTCAGCACGGTGCCTTTTGGCACTGCAGTTCTCTTTCAGTCAAGGAGGCCGTGCGAGTGGCAAAGGGAGTCTGCGCAGCACCGCCTTCGCGAGGCTCTTTGACGACTGGGGCACTCAACCCAGGCAAGCCAGAGAGCAGTACGTTGCCCTTGCTATGAATGTGAAGAGCTTTCTCCAGGGCCCTGTTGAGGCTAAGGTTCCTCAGAAGCCAGGAGCCGCCGTTCCGGCACGGAGAGAAGTCATCCTGCGAACTTGGCGAACGAGCTCCTATCCTGTGTGCCCCCAGGAGCGTCGCAGAGTGAAGGCACTCCGTGGTGGAGTATGGCCTCATGGAAACCACTGCACACCCAACTCCCCCGACGTGAAACACTGGAATTTACCTTGAGGCCTGAGGTCACCTTTCGTTCGGCCGGAGCTGAACATGTGGTGCCGTGGGAGGGGTTCCTAGAAAGGGATCGCCAGCACGGTTTTCGTTTTGAGAGAACACGCAGCCTCGGCCCACAACGACAATCCTGCCGTGCAGAGACGTCGGGCCGCTAGTGCTGTTCAGGCAGCTTTGAAGCCAAGCGCAAGGTGTCTCCAAAAGGGGAGAAAGCGTACTCTCCCCTCCGCGTCCCACGTTCAAGCTGAATGACGCAGCATGTTTCTCGGAAGGCTCTGCCGAGCTATCTAGTACGAGGAAGAGAGTGCCTGCCTCTGCTGAGAAAGGTTTTGACGTGGGGATTGCTGAACATGAGGAAGAGCGTTCCCCAGGCCGTGCAAAGTTTAGGCTTTGGTGACTCTGGATGGTCCCAAGGGTCCAGAATTGTCCCTGGGAAAGCTGTCCTCTTTTTCTTTCTCCGGCTGGAAGTAAAAAGCTGGCAACCGACTGCCGTACGCAGACGTCCTGGGGGAGCCCCCCGGTTTCATTTGGGACGCACATGGCTGTCTCACAGAAGAGCCCAAATTCCTAATTGGGGGCACACCAGCATGGAATGTAAGACTGTTTACAACTGCGTACCCTGAGGCCGTTGTAAGGCCGTAGGGACGAGAGCTTTCGAGCGAACAGGGCAGCGCTTCGCCATCATCGTTGCCCGTTCACGGAGCTTAATCAAACGAATGCCTTTACTTCCTGTGGTTCAAACGCAACAGAGGAGTTGGAAGGCATACAGTGCCCTTTGACAGTTGTTACGACGAACGTGAGTGCACAGTGTCTCGTGAAAGAAATCCCTAGCACTGTTGAAGCATCCCGTTAACGCAGGCTTCTTCGCTCCTATGGCACTCCGAGGTGGTACTGACGGGGGAAATCTGGACTTTTACTTGAGGCCGGGGGGGCTCACAGTTCTTTTGTCGGCGAGCTCCAGAGTGCTCTTGCTGAAGCTCCCAGCAAGGACCTGAGAGCAGCAGGCCTCACACGAGTACACTCAGACGGCTTCCGTCACGAGTAAACTCAGACCTCTGAAGTGAGGCCTTCCGGCAGCAAAGAGAAGGTGGGCGCGAGGAGTGTGCTTCAGGCAGCTTAGGACCCGCAACTGTCTCGTCTACCACGGAGGGGAATAAGGTTTGCCCAGGGTCGCCCAGTTTCAAAGCTGAGCTCACGTAGTTATCCTCAGTGGTTTCCGATTACCTCAAGGAAACACACGGGAGGAACAGGGCCCTTCCATGGAGGCCCTTTTGGGCACAGGGACCTCTGCGTGGGATCTACTGGGTAAGTATGGCAGTACCTTAGGTAGGCCTCAGGGATCAAGGCTGTCGTCTGGCTCATGCCTTAGCTGTGTTAAGTGTGGAAAACGTGCTTGTCCTCAGGCTGGGCCCACAGCCTAGCTTTCGCTTCTGTGAGAGTGCTGTCCCGAGTCTCCTCCTGGAGCCAGTCGTCAGCACGGTGCCTTTTGGCACTGCAGTTCTCTTTCAGTCAAGGAGGCCGTGCGACTGGCAAAGGGAGTCTGCGCAGCACTGCCTTCGCGAGGCTCTTTGACGACTGGGGCACTCAACCCAGGCAAGCCAGAGAGCAGTACGTTGCCCTTGCTATGAATGTGAAGAGCTTTCTCCAGGGCCCTGTTGAGGCTAAGGTTCCTCAGAAGCCAGGAGCCGCCGTTCCGGCACGGAGAGAAGTCATCCTGCGAACTTGGCGAACGAGCTCCTATCCTGTGTGCCCCCAGGAGCGTCGCAGAGTGAAGGCACTCCGTGGTGGAGTATGGCCTCATGGAAACCACTGCACACCCAACTCCCCCGACGTGAAACACTGGAACTTACCTTGAGGCCTGAGGTCACCTTTCGTTCGGCCGGAGCTGAACATGTGGTGCCGTGGGAGGGGTTCCTAGAAAGGGATCGCCAGCACGGTTTTCGTTTTGAGAGAACACGCAGCCTCGGCCCACAATGACAATCCTGCCGTGCAGAGACGTCGGGCCGCTAGTGCTGTTCAGGCAGCTTTGAAGCCAAGCGCAAGGCGCCTCCAAACGGGGAGAAAGCGTACTCTCCCCTCCGCGTCCCACGTTCAAGCTGAATGACGCAGCATGTTTCTCGGAAGGGTCTGCCGAGCTTTCTAGTACGAGGGAGAGAGTGCCTGCCTCTGCTGAGAAAGGTTTTGACGTGGGGATTGCTGGACATGAGGAAGAGCGTTCCCCAGGCCGTGCAAAGTTTAGGCTTTGGTGACTCTGGATGGTCCCAAGGGTCCAGAATTGTCCCTGGGAAAGCTGTCCTCGTTTTCTTTCTCCGGCTGGAAGTAAACAGCTGGCAACCGACTGCCGTACGCAGACGTCCTGGGGGAGCCCCCCGGTTTCATTTGGGACGCACGTGGGTGTCTCACAGAAGAGCCCAAATTCCTAATTGGGGGCACACCAGCATGGAATGTAAGGCTGTTTACAACTGCGTACCCTGAGGCCGTTGGAAGGCCGTACGGACGAGAGCTTTCGAGCGAACAGGGCAGCGCTTCGCCATCATCGTTGCCCGTTCACGGAGCTTAATCAAACGAATGCCTTTACTTCCTGTGGTTCAAACGCAACAGAGGAGTTGGAAGGCATACAGTGCCCTTTGACAGTTGTTACGACGAACGTGAGTGCACAGTGTGTCGTGAAAGAAATCCCTAGCACTGTTGAAGCATCCCGTTAACGCAGGCTTCTTCGCTCCTATGGCACTCCGAGGTGGTACTGACGGGGGAAATCTGGACTTTTACTTGAGGCCGGGGGGGCTCACAATTCTTTTGTCGGCGAGCTCCAGAGTGCTCTTGCTGAAGCTCCCAGCAAGGACCTGAGAGCAGCAGGCCTCACACGAGTACACTCAGACGGCTTCCGTCACGAGTAAACTCAGACCTCTGAAGTGAGGCCTTCCGGCAGCAAAGAGAAGGTGGGCGCGAGGAGTGTGCTTCAGGCAGCTTAGGACCCGCAACTGTCTCGTCTACCACGGAGGGGAATAAGGTTTGCCCAGGGTCGCCCAGTTTCAAAGCTGAGCTCACGTAGTTATCCTCAGTGGTTTCCGATTACCTCAAGGAAACACACGGGAGGAACAGGGCCCTTCCATGGAGGCCCTTTTGGGCACAGGGACCTCTGCGTGGGATCTACTGGGTAAGTATAGCAGTACCTTAGGTAGGCCTCAGGGATCAAGGCTGTCGTCTGGCTCATGCCTTAGCTGTGTTAAGTGTGGAAAACGTGCTGGTCTTCAGGCTGGGCCCACAGCCTAGCTTTCGCTTCTGTTGAGTGCTGTCCCGAGTCTCCTCCTGGAGCCAGTCGTCAGCACGGTGCCTTTTGGCACTGCAGTTCTCTTTCAGTCAAGGAGGCCGTGCGACTGGCAAAGGGAGTCTGCGCAGCACTGCCTTCGTGAGGCTCTTTGACGACTGGGGCACTCAACCCAGGCAAGCCAGAGAGCAGTACGTTGCCCTTGCTATGAATGTGAAGAGCTTTCTCCAGGGCCCTGTTGAGGCTAAGGTTCCTCAGAAGCCAGGAGCCGCCGTTCCGGCACGGAGAGAAGTCATCCTGCGAACTTGGCGAACGAGCTCCTATCCTGTGTGCCCCCAGGAGCGTCGCAGAGTGAAGGCACTCCGTGGTGGAGTATGGCCTCATAGAAACCACTGCACACCCAACTCCCCCGACGTGAAACACTGGAACTTACCTTGAGGCCTGAGGTCACCTTTCGTTCGGCCGGAGCTGAACATGTGGTGCCGTGGGAGGGGTTCCTAGAAAGGGATCGCCAGCACGGTTTTCGTTTTGAGAGAACACGCAGCCTCGGCCCACAACAACAATCCTGCCGTGCAGAGACGTCGGGCCGCTAGTGCTGTTCAGGCAGCTTTGAAGCCAAGCGCAAGGCACCTCCAAACGGGGAGAAAGCGTACTCTCCCCTCCGCGTCCCACGTTCAAGCTGAATGACGCAGCCTGTTTCTCGGAAGGCTCTGCCGAGCTATCTAGTACGAGGGAGAGAGCGCCTGCCTCTGCTGAGAAAGGTTTTGACGTGGGGATTGCTGGACATGAGGAAGAGCGTTCCCCAGGCCGTGCAAAGTTTAGGCTTTGGTGACTCTGGATGGTCCCAAGGGTCCAGAATTGTCCCTGGGAAAGCTGTCCTCGTTTTCTTTCTCCGGCTGGAAGTAAACAGCTGGCAACCGACTGCCGTACGCAGACGTCCTGGGGGAGCCCCCCGGTTTCATTTGGGACGCACGTGGGTGTCTCACAGAAGAGCCCAAATTCCTAATTGGGGGCACACCAGCATGGAATGTAAGGCTGTTTACAACTGCGTACCCTGAGGCCGTTGGAAGGCCGTACGGACGAGAGCTTTCGAGCGAACAGGGCAGCGCTTCGCCATCATCGTTGCCCGTTCACGGAGCTTAATCAAACGAATGCCTTTACTTCCTGTGGTTCAAACGCAACAGAGGAGTTGGAAGGCATACAGTGCCCTTTGACAGTTGTTACGACGAACGTGAGTGCACAGTGTGTCGTGAAAGAAATCCCTAGCACTGTTGAAGCATCCCGTTAACGCAGGCTTCTTCGCTCCTATGGCACTCCGAGGTGGTACTGACGGGGGAAATCTGGACTTTTACTTGAGGCCGGGGGGGCTCACAATTCTTTTGTCGGCGAGCTCCAGAGTGCTCTTGCTGAAGCTCCCAGCAAGGACCTGAGAGCAGCAGGCCTCACACGAGTACACTCAGACGGCTTCCGTCACGAGTAAACTCAGACCTCTGAAGTGAGGCCTTCCGGCAGCAAAGAGAAGGTGGGCGCGAGGAGTGTGCTTCAGGCAGCTTAGGACCCGCAACTGTCTCGTCTACCACGGAGGGGAATAAGGTTTGCCCAGGGTCGCCCAGTTTCAAAGCTGAGCTCACGTAGTTATCCTCAGTGGTTTCCGATTACCTCAAGGAAACACACGGGAGGAACAGGGCCCTTCCATGGAGGCCCTTTTGGGCACAGGGACCTCTGCGTGGGATCTACTGGGTAAGTATGGCAGTACCTTAGGTAGGCCTCAGGGATCAAGGCTGTCGTCTGGCTCATGCCTTAGCTGTGTTAAGTGTGGAAAACGTGCTGGTCCTCAGGCTGGGCCCACAGTCTAGCTTTCGCTTCTGTGAGAGTGCTGTCCCGAGTCTCCTCCTGGAGCCAGTCGTCAGCACGGTGCCTTTTGGCACTGCAGTTCTCTTTCAGTCAAGGAGGCCGTGCGACTGGCAAAGGGAGTCTGCGCAGCACTGCCTTCGCGAGGCTCTTTGACGACTGGGGCACTCAACCCAGGCAAGCCAGAGAACAGTACGTTGCCCTTGCTATGAATGTGAAGAGCTTTCTCCAGGGCCCTGTTGAGGCTAAGGTTCCTCAGAAGCCAGGAGCCGCCGTTCCGGCACGGAGAGAAGTCATCCTGCGAACTTGGCGAACGAGCTCCTATCCTGTGTGCCCCCAGGAGCGTCGCAGAGTGAAGGCACTCCGTGGTGGAGTATGGCCTCATGGAAACCACTGCACACCCAACTCCCCCGACGTGAAACACTGGAACTTACCTTGAGGCCTGAGGTCACCTTTCGTTCGGCCGGAGCTGAACATGTGGTGCCGTGGGAGGGGTTCCTAGAAAGGGATCGCCAGCACGGTTTTCGTTTTGAGAGAACACGCAGCCTCGGCCCACAACGACAATCCTGCCGTGCAGAGACGTCGGGCCGCTAGTGCTGTTCAGGCAGCTTTGAAGCCAAGCGCAAGGCGCCTCCAAACGGGGAGAAAGCGTACTCTCCCCTCCGCGTCCCACGTTCAAGCTGAATGACGCAGCATGTTTCTCGGAAGGCTCTGCCGAGCTATCTAGTACGAGGGAGAGAGTGCCTGCCTCTGCTGAGAAAGGTTTTGACGTGGGGATTGCTGGACATGAGGAAGAGCGTTCCCCAGGCCGTGCAAAGTTTAGGCTTTGGTGACTCTGGATGGTCCCAAGGGTCCAGAATTGTCCCTGGGAAAGCTGTCCTCTTTTTCTTTCTCCGGCTGGAAGTAAACAGCTGGCAACCGACTGCCGTACGCTGACGTCCTGGGGGAGCCCCCCGGTTTCATTTGGGACGCACGTGGGTGTCTCACAGAAGAGCCCAAATTCCTAATTGGGGGCACACCAGCATGGAATGTAAGGCTGTTTACAACTGCGTACCCTGAGGCCGTTGGAAGGCCGTACGGACGAGAGCTTTCGCGCGAACAGGGCAGCGCTTCGCCATCATCGTTGCCCGTTCACGGAGCTTAATCAAACGAATGCCTTTACTTCCTGTGGTTCAAACGCAACAGAGGAGTTGGAAGGCATACAGTGCCCTTTGACAGTTGTTACGACGAACGTGAGTGCACAGTGTCTCGTGAAAGAAATCCCTAGCACTGTTGAAGCATCCCGTTAACGCAGGCTTCTTCGCTCCTATGGCACTCCGAGGTGGTACTGACGGGGGAAATCTGGACTTTTACTTGAGGCCGGGGGGGCTCACAATTCTTTTGTCGGCGAGCTCCAGAGTGCTCTTGCTGAAGCTCCCAGCAAGGACCTGAGAGCAGCAGGCCTCACAAGAGTACACTCAGACGGCTTCCGTCACGAGTAAACTCAGACCTCTTAAGTGAGGCCTTCCGGCAGCAAAGAGAAGGTGGGCGTGAGGAGTGTGCTTCAGGCAGCTTAGGACCCGCAACTGTCTCGTCTACCACGGAGGGGAATAAGGTTTGCCCAGGGTCGCCCAGTTTCAAAGCTGAGCTCACGTAGTTATCCTCAGTGGTTTCCGATTACGTCAAGGAAACACACGGGAGGAACAGGGCCCTTCCATGGAGGCCCTTTTGGGCACAGGGACCTCTGCGTGGGATCTACTGGGTAAGTATGGCAGTACCTTAGGTAGGCCTCAGGGATCAAGGCTGTCGTCTGGCTCATGCCTTAGCTGTGTTAAGTGGGGAAAACGTGCTGGTCCTCAGGCTGGGCCCACAGCCTAGCTTTCGCTTCTGTGAGAGTGCTGTCCCGAGTCTCCTCCTGGAGACACTCGTCAGCACGGTGCCTTTTGGCACTGCAGTTCTCTTTCAGTCAAGGAGGCCGTGCTACTGGCAAAGGGAGTCTGCGCAGCACTGCCTTCGCGAGGCTCTTTGACGACTGGGGCACTCAACCCAGGCAAGCCAGAGAGCAGTACGTTGCCCTTGCTATGAATGTGAAGAGCTTTCTCCAGCGCCCTGTTGAGGCTAAGATTCCTCAGAAGCCAGGAGCCGCCGTTCCGGCACGGAGAGAAGTCATCCTGCGAACTTGGGGAACGAGCTCCTATCCTGTGTGCCCCCAGGAGCGTCGCAGAGTGAAGGCACTCCGTGGTGGAGTATGGCCTCATGGAAACCACTGCACACCCAACTCCCCCGACGTGAAACACTGGAACTTACCTTGAGGCCTGAGGTCACCTTTCGTTCGGCCAGAGCTGAACATGTGGTGCCGTGGGAGGAGTTCCTAGAAAGGGATCGCCAGCACGGTTTTCGTTTTGAGAGAACACGCAGCCTCGGCCCACAACGACAGTCCTGCCGTGCAGAGACGTCGGGCCGCTAGTGCTGTTCAGGCAGCTTTGAAGCCAAGCGCAAGGCGCCTCCAAACGGGGAGAAAGCGTACTCTCCCCTCCGCGTCCCACGTTCAAGCTGAATGACGCAGCATGTTTCTCGGAAGGCTCTGCCGAGCTATCTAGTACGAGGGAGAGAGCGCCTGCCTCTGCTGAGAAAGGTTTTGACGTGGGTATTGCTGAACATGAGGAAGAGCGTTCCCCAGGCCGTGCAAAGTTTAGGCTTTGGTGACTCTGGATGGTCCCAAGGGTCCAGAATTGTCCCTGGGAAAGCTGTCCTCTTCTTCTTTCTCCGGCTGGAAGTAAACAGCTGGCAACCGACTGCCGTACGCAGACGTCCTGGGGGAGCCCCCCGGTTTCATTTGGGACGCACGTGGGTGTCTCACAGAAGAGCCCAAATTCCTAATTGGGGGCACACCAGCATGGAATGTAAGGCTGTTTACAACTGCGTACCCTGAGGCCGTTGGAAGGCCGTACGGACGAGAGCTTTCGAGCGAACAGGGCAGCGCTTCGCCATCATCGTTGCCCGTTCACGGAGCTTAATCAAACGAATGCCTTTACTTCCTGTGGTTCAAACGCAACAGAGGAGTTGGAAGGCATACAGTGCCCTTTGACAGTTGTTACGACGAACGTGAGTGCACAGTGTCTCGTGAAAGAAATCCCTAGCACTGTTGAAGCATCCCGTTAACGCAGGCTTCTTCGCTCCTATGGCACTCCGAGGTGGTACTGACGGGGGAAATCTGGACTTTTACTTGAGGCCGGGGGGGCTCACAATTCTTTTGTCGGCGAGCTCCAGAGTGCTCTTGCTGAAGCTCCCAGCAAGGACCTAACAGCAGCAGGCCTCACACGAGTACACTCAGACGGCTTCCGTCACGAGTAAACTCAGACCTCTGAAGTGAGGCCTTCCGGCAGCAAAGAGAAGGTGGGCGCGAGGAGTGTGCTTCAGGCAGCTTAGGACCCGCAACTGTCTCGTCTACCACGGAGGGGAATAAGGTTTGCCCAGGGTCGCCCAGTTTCAAAGCTGAGCTCACGTAGTTATCCTCAGTGGTTTCCGATTACCTCAAGGAAACACACGGGAGGAACAGGGCCCTTCCATGGAGACCCTTTTGGGCACAGTGACCTCTGCGTGGGATCTACTGGGTAAGTATGGCAGTACCTTAGATAGGCCTCAGGGATCAAGGCTGTCGTCTGGCTCATGCCTTAGCTGTGTTAAGTGGGGAAAACGTGCTGGTCCTCAGGCTGGGCCCACAGCCTAGCTTTCGCTTCTTGAGAGTGCTGTCCCGAGTCTCCTCCTGGAGCCAGTCGTCAGCACGGTGCCTTTTGGCACTGCAGTTCTCTTTCAGTCAAGGAGGCCGTGCGACTGGCAAAGGGAGTCTGCGCAGCACTGCCTTCGCGAGGCTCTTTGACGACTGGGGCACTCAACCCAGGCAAGCCAGAGAGCAGTACGTTGCCCTTGCTATGAATGTGAAGAGCTTTCTCCAGGGCCCTGTTGAGGCTAAGATTCCTCAGAAGCCAGGAGCCGCCGTTCCGGCACGGAGAGAAGTCATCCTGCGAACTTGGCGAACGAGCTCCTATACTGTGTGCCCCCAGGAGCGTCGCAGAGTGAAGGCACTCCGTGGTGGAGTATGGCCTCATGGAAACCACTGCACACCCAACTCCCCCGACGTGAAACACTGGAACTTACCTTGAGGCCTGAGGTCACCTTTCGTTCGGCCGGAGCTGAACATGTGGTGCCGTGGGAGGAGTTCCTAGAAAGGGATCGCCAGCACGGTTTTCGTTTTGAGAGAACACGCAGCCTCGGCCCACAACGACAGTCCTGCCGTGCAGAGACGTCGGGCCGCTAGTGCTGTTCAGGCAGCTTTGAAGCCAAGCGCAAGGCGCCTCCAAAAGGGGAGAAAGCGTACTCTCCCCTCCGCGTCCCACGTTCAAGCTGAATGACGCAGCATGTTTCTCGGAAGGCTCTGCCGAGCTATCTAGTACGAGGGAGAGAGCGCCTGCCTCTGCTGAGAAAGGTTTTGACGTGGGGATTGCTGGACATGAGGAAGAGCGTTCCCCAGGCCGTGCAAAGTTTAGGCTTTGGTGACTCTGGATGGTCCCAAGGGTCCAGAATTGTCCCTGGGAAAGCTGTCCTCTTCTTCTTTCTCCGGCTGGAAGTAAACAGCTGGCAACCGACTGCCGTACGCAGACGTCCTGGGGGAGCCCCCCGGTTTCATTTGGGACGCACGTGGGTGTCTCACAGAAGAGCCCAAATTCCTAATTGGGGGCACACCAGCATGGAATGTAAGGCTGTTTACAACTGCGTACCCTGAGGCCGTTGGAAGGCCGTACGGACGAGAGCTTTCGAGCGAACAGGGCAGCGCTTCGCCATCATCGTTGCCCGTTCACGGAGCTTAATCAAACGAAGGCCTTTACTTCCTGTGGTTCAAACGCAACAGAGGAGTTGGAAGGCATACAGTGCCCTTTGACAGTTGTTACGACGAACGTGAGTGCACAGTGTCTCGTGAAAGAAATCCCTAGCACTGTTGAAGCATCCCGTTAACGCAGGCTTCTTCGCTCCTATGGCACTCCGAGGTGGTACTGACGGGGGAAATCTGGACTTTTACTTGAGGCCGGGGGGGCTCACAATTCTTTTGTCGGCGAGCTCCAGAGTGCTCTTGCTGAAGCTCCCAGCAAGGACCTGAGAGCAGCAGGCCTCACACGAGTACACTCAGACGGCTTCCGTCACGAGTAAACTCAGACCTCTTAAGTGAGGCCTTCCGGCAGCAAAGAGAAGGTGGGCGCGAGGAGTGTGCTTCAGGCAGCTTAGGACCCGCAACTGTCTCGTCTACCACGGAGGGGAATAAGGTTTGCCCAGGGTCGCCCAGTTTCAAAGCTGAGCTCACGTAGTTATCCTCAGTGGTTTCCGATTACCTCAAGGAAACACACGGGAGGAACAGGGCCCTTCCATGGAGGCCCTTTTGGGCACAGGGACCTCTGCGTGGGATCTACTGGGTAAGTATGGCAGTACCTTACATAGGCCTCAGGGAACAAGGCTGTCGTCTGGCTCATGCCTTAGCTGTGTTAAGTGTGGAAAACGTGCTGGTCCTCAGGCTGGGCCCACAGCCTAGCTTTCGCTTCTGTGAGAGTGCTGTCCCGAGTCTCCTCCTGGAGCCAGTCGTCAGCACGGTGCCTTTTGGCACTGCAGTTCTCTTTCAGTCAAGGAGGCCGTGGGACTGGCAAAGGGAGTCTGCGCAGCACCGCCTTCGCGAGGCTCTTTGACGACTGGGGCACTCAACCCAGGCAAGCCGGAGAGCAGTACGTTGCCCTTGCTATGAATGTGAAGAGCTTTCTCCAGGGCCCTGTTGAGGCTAAGGTTCCTCAGAAGCCAGGAGCCGCCGTTCCGGCACGGAGAGAAGTCATCCTGCGAACTTGGCGAACGAGCTCCTATCCTGTGTGCCCCCAGGAGCGTCGCAGAGTTAAGGCACTCCGTGGTGGAGTATGGCCTCATGGAAACCACTGCACACCCAACTCCCCCGACGTGAAACACTGGAACTTACCTTGAGGCCTGAGGTCACCTTTCGTTCGGCCGGAGCTGAACATGTGGTGCCGTGGGAGGGGTTCCTAGAAAGGGATCGCCAGCACGGTTTTCGTTTTGAGAGAACACGCAGCCTCGGCCCACAACGACAATCCTGCCGTGCAGAGACATCGGGCCGCTAGTGCTGTTCAGGCAGCTTTGAAGCCAAGCGCAAGGCCCCTCCAAACGGGGAGAAAGCGTACTCTCCCCTCCGCGTCCCACGTTCAAGCTGAATGACGCAGCATGTTTCTCGGAAGGCTCTGCCGAGCTTTCTAGTACGAGGGAGAGAGTGCCTGCCTCTGCTGAGAAACGTTTTGACGTGGGGATTGCTGGACATGAGGAAGAGCGTTCCCCAGGCCGTGCAAAGTTTAGGCTTTGGTGACTCTGGACGGTCCCAAGGGTCCAAAATTGTCCCTGGGAAAGCTGTCCTCTTTTTCTTTCTCCGGCTGGAAGTACACAGCTGGCAACCGACTGCCGTACGCAGACGTCCTGGGGGAGCCCCCCGGTTTCATTTGGGACGCACGTGGGTGTCTCACAGAAGAGCCCAAATTCCTAATTGGGGGCACACCAGCATGGAATGTAAGGCTGTTTACAACTGCGTACCCTGAGGCCGTTGGAAGGCCGTACGGACGAGAGCTTTCGAGCGAACAGGGCAGCGCTTCGCCATCATCGTTGCCCGTTCACGGAGCTTAATCAAACGAATGCCTTTACTTCCTGTGGTTCAAACGCAACAGAGGAGTTGGAAGGCATACAGTGCCCTTTGACAGTTGTTACGACGAACGTGAGTGCACAGTGTCTCGTGAAAGAAATCCCTAGCACTGTTGAAGCATCCCGTTAACGCAGGCTTCTTCGCTCCTATGGCACTCCGAGGTGGTACTGACGGGGGAAATCTGGACTTTTACTTGAGGCCGGGGGGGCTCACAATTCTTTTGTCGGCGAGCTCCAGAGTGCTCTTGCTGAAGCTCCCAGCAAGGACCTGAGAGCAGCAGGCCTCACACGAGTACACTCAGACGGCTTCCGTCACGAGTAAACTCAGACCTCTTAAGTGAGGCCTTCCGGCAGCAAAGAGAAGGTGGGCGCGAGGAGTGTGCTTCAGGCAGCTTAGGACCCGCAACTGTCTCGTCTACCACGGAGGGGAATAAGGTTTGCCCAGGGTCGCCCAGTTTCAAAGCTGAGCTCACGTAGTTATCCTCAGTGGTTTCCGATTACCTCAAGGAAACACACGGGAGGAACAGGGCCCTTCCATGGAGGCCCTTTTGGGCACAGGGACCTCTGCGTGGGATCTACTGGGTAAGTATGGCAGTACCTTAGGTAGGCCTCAGGGATCAAGGCTGTCGTCTGGCTCATGCCTTAGCTGTGTTAAGTGTGGAAAACGTGCTGGTCCTCAGGCTGGGCCCACAGCCTAGCTTTCGCTTCTGTGAGAGTGCTGTCCCGAGTCTCCTCCTGGAGCCAGTCGTCAGCACGGTGCCTTTTGGCACTGCAGTTCTCTTTCAGTCAAGGAGGCCGTGCGACTGGCAAAGGGAGTCTGCGCAGCACTGCCTTCGCGAGGCTCTTTGACGACTGGGGCACTCAACCCAGGCAAGCCAGAGAACAGTACGTTGCCCTTGCTATGAATGTGAAGAGCTTTCTCCAGGGCCCTGTTGAGGCTAAGGTTCCTCAGAAGCCAGGAGCCGCCGTTCCGGCACGGAGAGAAGTCATCCTGCGAACTTGGCGAACGAGCTCCTATCCTGTGTGCCCCCAGGAGCGTCACAGAGTGAAGGCACTCCGTGGTGGAGTATGGCCTCATGGAAACCACTGCACACCCAACTCCCCCGACGTGAAACACTGGAACTTACCTTGAGGCCTGAGGTCACCTTTCGTTCGGCCGGAGCTGAACCTGTGGTGCCGTGGGAGGGGTTCCTAGAAAGGGATCGCCAGCACGGTTTTCGTTTTGAGAGAACACGCAGCCTCGGCCCACAACGACAATCCTGCCGTGCAGAGACGTCGGGCCGCTAGTGCTGTTCAGGCAGCTTTGAAGCCAAGCGCAAGGCGCCTCCAAACGGGGAGAAAGCGTACTCTCCCCTCCGCGTCCCACGTTCAAGCTGAATGACGCAGCATGTTTCTCGGAAGGCTCTGCCGAGCTATCTAGTACGAGGGAGAGAGTGCCTGCCTCTGCTGAGAAAGGTTTTGACGTGGGGATTGCTGGACATGAGGAAGAGCGTTCCCCAGGCCGTGCAAAGTTTAGGCTTTGGTGACTCTGGATGGTCCCAAGGGTCCAGAATTGTCCCTGGGAAAGCTGTCCTCTTTTTCTTTCTCCGGCTGGAAGTAAACAGCTGGCAACCGACTGCCGTACGCTGACGTCCTGGGGGAGCCCCCCGGTTTCATTTGGGACGCACGTGGGTGTCTCACAGAAGAGCCCAAATTCCTAATTGGGGGCACACCAGCATGGAATGTAAGGCTGTTTACAACTGCGTACCCTGAGGCCGTTGGAAGGCCGTACGGACGAGAGCTTTCGCGCGAACAGGGCAGCGCTTCGCCATCATCGTTGCCCGTTCACGGAGCTTAATCAAACGAATGCCTTTACTTCCTGTGGTTCAAACGCAACAGAGGAGTTGGAAGGCATACAGTGCCCTTTGACAGTTGTTACGACGAACGTGAGTGCACAGTGTCTCGTGAAAGAAATCCCTAGCACTGTTGAAGCATCCCGTTAACGCAGGCTTCTTCGCTCCTATGGCACTCCGAGGTGGTACTGACGGGGGAAATCTGGACTTTTACTTGAGGCCGGGGGGGCTCACAATTCTTTTGTCGGCGAGCTCCAGAGTGCTCTTGCTGAAGCTCCCAGCAAGGACCTGAGAGCAGCAGGCCTCACACGAGTACACTCAGACGGCTTCCGTCACGAGTAAACTCAGACCTCTGAAGTGAGGCCTTCCGGCAGCAAAGAGAAGGTGGGCGCGAGGAGTGTGCTTCAGGCAGCTTAGGACCCGCAACTGTCTCGTCTACCACGGAGGGGAATAAGGTTTGCCCAGGGTCGCCCAGTTTCAAAGCTGAGCTCACGTAGTTATCCTCAGTGGTTTCCGATTACCTCAAGGAAACACACGGGAGGAACAGGGCCCTTCCATGGAGGCCCTTTTGGGCACAGGGACCTCTGCGTGGGATCTACTGGGTAAGTATGGCAGTACCTTAGGTAGGCCTCAGGGAAAAAGGCTGTCGTCTGGCTCATGCCTTAGCTGTGTTAAGTGGGGAAAACGTGCTGGTCCTCAGGCTGGGCCCACAGCCTAGCTTTCGCTTCTGTGAGAGTGCTGTCCCGAGTCTCCTCCTGGAGACACTCGTCAGCACGGTGCCTTTTGGCACTGCAGTTCTCTTTCAGTCAAGGAGGCCGTGCTACTGGCAAAGGGAGTCTTCGCAGCACTGCCTTCGCGAGGCTCTTTGACGACTGGGGCACTCAACCCAGGCAAGCCAGAGAGCAGTACGTTGCCCTTGCTATGAATGTGAAGAGCTTTCTCCAGCGCCCTGTTGAGGCTAAGGTTCCTCAGAAGCCAGGAGCCGCCGTTCCGGCACGGAGAGAAGTCATCCTGCGAACTTGGGGAACGAGCTCCTATCCTGTGTGCCCCCAGGAGCGTCGCAGAGTGAAGGCACTCCGTGGTGGAGTATGGCCTCATGGAAACCACTGCACACCCAACTCCCCCGACGTGAAACACTGGAACTTACCTTGAGGCCTGAGGTCACCTTTCGTTCGGCCAGAGCTGAACATGTGGTGCCGTGGGAGGAGTTCCTAGAAAGGGATCGCCAGCACGGTTTTCGTTTTGAGAGAACACGCAGCCTCGGCCCACAACGACAGTCCTGCCGTGCAGAGACGTCGGGCCGCTAGTGCTGTTCAGGCAGCTTTGAAGCCAAGCGCAAGGCGCCTCCAAACGGGGAGAAAGCGTACTCTCCCCTCCGCGTCCCACGTTCAAGCTGAATGACGCAGCATGTTTCTCGGAAGGCTCTGCCGAGCTATCTAGTACGAGGGAGAGAGCGCCTGCCTCTGCTGAGAAAGGTTTTGACGTGGGTATTGCTGAACATGAGGAAGAGCGTTCCCCAGGCCGTGCAAAGTTTAGGCTTTGGTGACTCTGGATGGTCCCAAGGGTCCAGAATTGTCCCTGGGAAAGCTGTCCTCTTCTTCTTTCTCCGGCTGGAAGTAAACAGCTGGCAACCGACTGCCGTACGCAGACGTCCTGGGGGAGCCCCCCGGTTTCATTTGGGACGCACGTGGGTGTCTCACAGAAGAGCCCAAATTCCTAATTGGGGGCACACCAGCATGGAATGTAAGGCTGTTTACAACTGCGTACCCTGAGGCCGTTGGAAGGCCGTACGGACGAGAGCTTTCGAGCGAACAGGGCAGCGCTTCGCCATCATCGTTGCCCGTTCACGGAGCTTAATCAAACGAATGCCTTTACTTCCTGTGGTTCAAACGCAACAGAGGAGTTGGAAGGCATACAGTGCCCTTTGACAGTTGTTACGACGAACGTGAGTGCACAGTGTCTCGTGAAAGAAATCCCTAGCACTGTTGAAGCATCCCGTTAACGCAGGCTTCTTCGCTCCTATGGCACTCCGAGGTGGTACTGACGGGGGAAATCTGGACTTTTACTTGAGGCCGGGGGGGCTCACAATTCTTTTGTCGGCGAGCTCCAGAGTGCTCTTGCTGAAGCTCCCAGCAAGGACCTGAGAGCAGCAGGCCTCACACGACTACACTCAGACGGCTTCCGTCACGAGTAAACTCAGACCTCTGAAGTGAGGCCTTCCGGCAGCAAAGAGAAGGTGGGCGCGAGGAGTGTGCTTCAGGCAGCTTAGGACCCGCAACTGTCTCGTCTACCACGGAGGGGAATAAGGTTTGCCCAGGGTCGCCCAGTTTCAAAGCTGAGCTCACGTAGTTATCCTCAGTGGTTTCCGATTACCTCAAGGAAACACACGGGAGGAACAGGGCCCTTCCATGGAGGCCCTTTTGGGCACAGGGACCTCTGCGTGGGATCTACTGGGTAAGTATGGCAGTACCTTAGGTAGGCCTCAGGGATCAAGGCTGTCGTCTGGCTCATGCCTTAGCTGTGTTAAGTGTGGAAAACGTGCTGGTCCTCAGGCTGGGCCCACAGCCTAGCTTTCGCTTCTGTGAGAGTGCTGTCCCGAGTCTCCTCCTGGAGCCAGTCGTCAGCACGGTGCCTTTTGGCACTGCAGTTCTCTTTCAGTCAAGGAGGCCGTGCGACTGGCAAAGGGAGTCTGCGCAGCACCGCCTTCGCGAGGCTCTTTGACGACTGGGGCACTCAACCCAGGCAAGCCAGAGAGCAGTACGTTGCCCTTGCTATGAATGTGAAGAGCTTTCTCCAGGGCCCTGTTGAGGCTAAGGTTCCTCAGAAGCCAGGAGCCGCCGTTCTGGCACGGAGAGAAGTCATCCTGCGAACTTGGCGAACGAGCTCCTATCCTGTGTGCCCCCAGGAGCGTCGCAGAGTGAAGGCACTCCGTGGTGGCGTATGGCCTCATGGAAACCACTGCACACCCAACTCCCCCGACGTGAAACACTGGAACTTACCTTGAGGCCTGAGGTCACTTTTCGTTCGGCCGGAGCTGAACATGTGGTGCCGTGGGAGGGGTTCCTAGAAAGGGATCGCCAGCACGGTTTTCGTTTTGAGAGAACACGCATCCTCGGCCCACAACGACAGTCCTGCCGTGCAGAGACGTCGGGCCGCTAGTGCTGTTCAGGCAGCTTTGAAGCCAAGCGCAAGGCGCCTCCAAACGGGGAGAAAGCGTACTCTCCCCTCCGCGTCCCACGTTCAAGCTGAATGACGCAGCATGTTTCTCGGAAGGCTCTGCCGAGCTATCTAGTACGAGGGAGAGAGCGCCTGCCTCTGCTGAGAAAGGTTTTGACGTGGGGATTGCTGGACATGAGGAAGAGCGTTCCCCAGGCCGTGCAAAGTTTAGGCTTTGGTGACTCTGGATGGTCCCAAGGGTCCAGAATTGTCCCTGGGAAAGCTGTCCTCTTCTTCTTTCTCCGGCTGGAAGTACACAGCTGGCAACCGACTGTCGTACGCAGACGTCCTGGGGGAGCCCCACGATTTCATTTGGGACGCACGTGGGTGTCTCACAGAAGAGCCCAAATTCCTAATTGGGGGCACACCAGCATGGAATGTAAGGCTGTTTACAACTGCGTACCCTGAGGCCGTTGGAAGGCCGTACGGACGAGAGCTTTCGAGCGAACAGGGCAGCGCTTCGCCATCATCGTTGCCCGTTCACGGAGCTTAATCAAACGAATGCCTTTACTTCCTGTGGTTCAAACGCAACAGAGGAGTTGGAAGGCATACAGTGCCCTTTGACAGTTGTTACGACGAACGTGAGTGCACAGTGTCTCGTGAAAGAAATCCCTAGCACTGTTGAAGCATCCCGTTAACGCAGGCTTCTTCGCTCCTATGGCACTCCGAGGTGGTACTGACGGGGGAAATCTGGACTTTTACTTGAGGCCGGGGGGGCTCACAATTCTTTTGTCGGCGAGCTCCAGAGTGCTCTTGCTGAAGCTCCCAGCAAGGACCTGAGAGCAGCAGGCCTCACACGAGTACACTCAGACGGCTTCCGTCACGAGTAAACTCAGACCTCTTAAGTGAGGCCTTCCGGCAGCAAAGAGAAGGTGGGCGCGAGGAGTGTGCTTCAGGCAGCTTAGGACCCGCAACTGTCTCGTCTACCACGGAGGGGAATAAGGTTTGCCCAGGGTCGCCCAGTTTCAAAGCTGAGCTCACGTAGTTATCCTCAGTGGTTTCCGATTACCTCAAGGAAACACACGGGAGGAACAGGGCCCTTCCATGGAGACCCTTTTGGGCACAGTGACCTCTGCGTGGGATCTACTGGGTAAGTATGGCAGTACCTTAGATAGGCCTCAGGGATCAAGGCTGTCGTCTGGCTCATGCCTTAGCTGTGTTAAGTGGGGAAAACGTGCTGGTCCTCAGGCTGGGCCCACAGCCTAGCTTTCGCTTCTTGAGAGTGCTGTCCCGAGTCTCCTCCTGGAGCCAGTCGTCAGCACGGTGCCTTTTGGCACTGCAGTTCTCTTTCAGTCAAGGAGGCCGTGCGACTGGCAAAGGGAGTCTGCGCAGCACTGCCTTCGCGAGGCTCTTTGACGACTGGGGCACTCAACCCAGGCAAGCCAGAGAGCAGTACGTTGCCCTTGCTATGAATGTGAAGAGCTTTCTCCAGGGCCCTGTTGAGGCTAAGATTCCTCAGAAGCCAGGAGCCGCCGTTCCGGCACGGAGAGAAGTCATCCTGCGAACTTGGCGAACGAGCTCCTATCCTGTGTGCCCCCAGGAGCGTCGCAGAGTGAAGGCACTCCGTGGTGGAGTATGGCCTCATGGAAACCACTGCACACCCAACTCCCCCGACGTGAAACACTGGAACTTACCTTGAGGCCTGAGGTCACCTTTCGTTCGGCCGGAGCTGAACATGTGGTGCCGTGGTAGGAGTTCCTATAAAGGGATCGCCAGCACGGTTTTCGTTTTGAGAGAACACGCAGCCTCGGCCCACAACGACAGTCCTGCCGTGCAGAGACGTCGGGCCGCTAGTGCTGTTCAGGCAGCTTTGAAGCCAAGCGCAAGGCGCCTCCAAAAGGGGAGAAAGCGTACTCTCCCCTCCGCGTCCCACGTTCAAGCTGAATGACGCAGCATGTTTCTCGGAAGGCTCTGCCGAGCTATCTAGTACGAGGGAGAGAGTGCCTGCCTCTGCTGAGAAAGGTTTTGACGTGGGGATTGCTGGACATGAGGAAGAGCGTTCCCCAGGCCGTGCAAAGTTTAGGCTTTGGTGACTCTGGATGGTCCCAAGGGTCCAGAATTGTCCCTGGGAAAGCTGTCCTCTTCTTCTTTCTCCGGCTGGAAGTAAACAGCTGGCAACCGACTGCCGTACGCAGACGTCCTGGGGGAGCCCCCCGGTTTCATTTGGGACGCACGTGGGTGTCTCACAGAAGAGCCCAAATTCCTAATTGGGGGCACACCAGCATGGAATGTAAGGCTGTTTACAACTGCGTACCCTGAGGCCGTTGGAAGGCCGTACGGACGAGAGCTTTCGAGCGAACAGGGCAGCGCTTCGCCATCATCGTTGCCCGTTCACGGAGCTTAATCAAACGAAGGCCTTTACTTCCTGTGGTTCAAACGCAACAGAGGAGTTGGAAGGCATACAGTGCCCTTTGACAGTTGTTACGACGAACGTGAGTGCACAGTGTCTCGTGAAAGAAATCCCTAGCACTGTTGAAGCATCCCGTTAACGCAGGCTTCTTCGCTCCTATGGCACTCCGAGGTGGTACTGACGGGGGAAATCTGGACTTTTACTTGAGGCCGGGGGGGCTCACAATTCTTTTGTCGGCGAGCTCCAGAGTGCTCTTGCTGAAGCTCCCAGCAAGGACCTGAGAGCAGCAGGCCTCACACGAGTACACTCAGACGGCTTCCGTCACGAGTAAACTCAGACCTCTGAAGTGAGGCCTTCCGGCAGCAAAGAGAAGGTGGGCGCGAGGAGTGTGCTTCAGGCAGCTTAGGACCCGCAACTGTCTCGTCTACCACGGAGGGGAATAAGGTTTGCCCAGGGTCGCCCAGTTTCAAAGCTGAGCTCACGTAGTTATCCTCAGTGGTTTCCGATTACCTCAAGGAAACACACGGGAGGAACAGGGCCCTTCCATGGAGGCCCTTTTGGGCACAGGGACCTCTGCGTGGGATCTACTGGGTAAGTATGGCAGTACCTTACATAGGCCTCAGGGAACAAGGCTGTCGTCTGGCTCATGCCTTAGCTGTGTTAAGTGTGGAAAACGTGCTGGTCCTCAGGCTGGGCCCACAGCCTAGCTTTCGCTTCTGTGAGAGTGCTGTCCCGAGTCTCCTCCTGGAGCCAGTCGTCAGCACGGTGCCTTTTGGCACTGCAGTTCTCTTTCAGTCAAGGAGGCCGTGGGACTGGCAAAGGGAGTCTGCGCAGCACCGCCTTCGCGAGGCTCTTTGACGACTGGGGCACTCAACCCAGGCAAGCCGGAGAGCAGTACGTTGCCCTTGCTATGAATGTGAAGAGCTTTCTCCAGGGCCCTGTTGAGGCTAAGGTTCCTCAGAAGCCAGGAGCCGCCGTTCCGGCACGGAGAGAAGTCATCCTGCGAACTTGGCGAACGAGCTCCTATCCTGTGTGCCCCCAGGAGCGTCGCAGAGTGAAGGCACTCCGTGGTGGAGTATGGCCTCATGGAAACCACTGCACACCCAACTCCCCCGACGTGAAACACTGGAACTTACCTTGAGGCCTGAGGTCACCTTTCGTTCGGCCGGAGCTGAACATGTGGTGCCGTGGGAGGGGTTCCTAGAAAGGGATCGCCAGCACGGTTTTCGTTTTGAGAGAACACGCAGCCTCGGCCCACAACGACAATCCTGCCGTGCAGAGACATCGGGCCGCTAGTGCTGTTCAGGCAGCTTTGAAGCCAAGCGCAAGGCCCCTCCAAACGGGGAGAAAGCGTACTCTCCCCTCCGCGTCCCACGTTCAAGCTGAATGACGCAGCATGTTTCTCGGAAGGCTCTGCCGAGCTTTCTAGTACGAGGGAGAGAGTGCCTGCCTCTGCTGAGAAAGGTTTTGACGTGGGGATTGCTGGACATGAGGAAGAGCGTTCCCCAGGCCGTGCAAAGTTTAGGCTTTGGTGACTCTGGACGGTCCCAAGGGTCCAAAATTGTCCCTGGGAAAGCTGTCCTCTTTTTCTTTCTCCGGCTGGAAGTACACAGCTGGCAACCGACTGCCGTACGCAGACGTCCTGGGGGAGCCCCCCGGTTTCATTTGGGACGCACGTGGGTGTCTCACAGAAGAGCCCAAATTCCTAATTGGGGGCACACCAGCATGGAATGTAAGGCTGTTTACAACTGCGTACCCTGAGGCCGTTGGAAGGCCGTACGGACGAGAGCTTTCGAGCGAACAGGGCAGCGCTTCGCCATCATCGTTGCCCGTTCACGGAGCTTAATCAAACGAATGCCTTTACTTCCTGTGGTTCAAACGCAACAGAGGAGTTGGAAGGCATACAGTGCCCTTTGACAGTTGTTACGACGAACGTGAGTGCACAGTGTGTCGTGAAAGAAATCCCTAGCACTGTTGAAGCATCCCGTTAACGCAGGCTTCTTCGCTCCTATGGCACTCCGAGGTGGTACTGACGGGGGAAATCTGGACTTTTACTTGAGGCCGGGGGGGCTCACAATTCTTTTGTCGGCGAGCTCCAGAGTGCTCTTGCTGAAGCTCCCAGCAAGGACCTGAGAGCAGCAGGCCTCACACGAGTACACTCAGACGGCTTCCGTCACGAGTAAACTCAGACCTCTTAAGTGAGGCCTTCCGGCAGCAAAGAGAAGGTGGGCGCGAGGAGTGTGCTTCAGGCAGCTTAGGACCCGCAACTGTCTCGTCTACCACGGAGGGGAATAAGGTTTGCCCAGGGTCGCCCAGTTTCAAAGCTGAGCTCACGTAGTTATCCTCAGTGGTTTCCGATTACCTCAAGGAAACACACGGGAGGAACAGGGCCCTTCCATGGAGGCCCTTTTGGGCACAGGGACCTCTGCGTGGGATCTACTGGGTAAGTATGGCAGTACCTTAGGTAGGCCTCAGGGATCAAGGCTGTCGTCTGGCTCATGCCTTAGCTGTGTTAAGTGTGGAAAACGTGCTGGTCCTCAGGCTGGGCCCACAGCCTAGCTTTCGCTTCTGTGAGAGTGCTGTCCCGAGTCTCCTCCTGGAGCCAGTCGTCAGCACGGTGCCTTTTGGCACTGCAGTTCTCTTTCAGTCAAGGAGGCCGTGCGACTGGCAAAGGGAGTCTGCGCAGCACTGCCTTCGCGAGGCTCTTTGACGACTGGGGCACTCAACCCAGGCAAGCCAGAGAACAGTACGTTGCCCTTGCTATGAATGTGAAGAGCTTTCTCCAGGGCCCTGTTGAGGCTAAGGTTCCTCAGAAGCCAGGAGCCGCCGTTCCGGCACGGAGAGAAGTCATCCTGCGAACTTGGCGAACGAGCTCCTATCCTGTGTGCCCCCAGGAGCGTCACAGAGTGAAGGCACTCCGTGGTGGAGTATGGCCTCATGGAAACCACTGCACACCCAACTCCCCCGACGTGAAACACTGGAACTTACCTTGAGGCCTGAGGTCACCTTTCGTTCGGCCGGAGCTGAACATGTGGTGCCGTGGGAGGGGTTCCTAGAAAGGGATCGCCAGCACGGTTTTCGTTTTGAGAGAACACGCAGCCTCGGCCCACAACGACAATCCTGCCGTGCAGAGACGTCGGGCCGCTAGTGCTGTTCAGGCAGCTTTGAAGCCAAGCGCAAGGCGCCTCCAAACGGGGAGAAAGCGTACTCTCCCCTCCGCGTCCCACGTTCAAGCTGAATGACGCAGCATGTTTCTCGGAAGGCTCTGCCGAGCTATCTAGTACGAGGGAGAGAGGGCCTGCCTCTGCTGAGAAAGGTTTTGACGTGGGGATTGCTGGACATGAGGAAGAGCGTTCCCCAGGCCGTGCAAAGTTTATGCTTTGGTGACTCTGGATGGTCCCAAGGGTCCAGAATTGTCCCTGGGAAAGCTGTCCTCTTCTTCTTTCTCCGGCTGGAAGTACACAGCTGGCAACCGACTGTCGTACGCAGACGTCCTGGGGGAGCCCCACGATTTCATTTGGGACGCACGTGGGTGTCTCACAGAAGAGCCCAAATTCCTAATTGGGGGCACACCAGCATGGAATGTAAGGCTGTTTACAACTGCGTACCCTGAGGCCGTTGGAAGGCCGTACGGACGAGAGCTTTCGAGCGAACAGGGCAGCGCTTCGCCATCATCGTTGCCCGTTCACGGAGCTTAATCAAACGAATGCCTTTACTTCCTGTGGTTCAAACGCAACAGAGGAGTTGGAAGGCATACAGTGCCCTTTGACAGTTGTTACGACGAACGTGAGTGCACAGTGTCTCGTGAAAGAAATCCCTAGCACTGTTGAAGCATCCCGTTAACGCAGGCTTCTTCGCTCCTATGGCACTCCGAGGTGGTACTGACGGGGGAAATCTGGACTTTTACTTGAGGCCGGGGGGGCTCACAATTCTTTTGTCGGCGAGCTCCAGAGTGCTCTTGCTGAAGCTCCCAGCAAGGACCTAACAGCAGCAGGCCTCACACGAGTACACTCAGACGGCTTCCGTCACGAGTAAACTCAGACCTCTGAAGTGAGGCCTTCCGGCAGCAAAGAGAAGGTGGGCGCGAGGAGTGTGCTTCAGGCAGCTTAGGACCCGCAACTGTCTCGTCTACCACGGAGGGGAATAAGGTTTGCCCAGGGTCGCCCAGTTTCAAAGCTGAGCTCACGTAGTTATCCTCAGTGGTTTCCGATTACCTCAAGGAAACACACGGGAGGAACAGGGCCCTTCCATGGAGACCCTTTTGGGCACAGTGACCTCTGCGTGGGATCTACTGGGTAAGTATGGCAGTACCTTAGATAGGCCTCAGGGATCAAGGCTGTCGTCTGGCTCATGCCTTAGCTGTGTTAAGTGGGGAAAACGTGCTGGTCCTCAGGCTGGGCCCACAGCCTAGCTTTCGCTTCTGTGAGAGTGCTGTCCCGAGTCTCCTCCTGGAGCCAGTCGTCAGCACGGTGCCTTTTGGCACTGCAGTTCTCTTTCAGTCAAGGAGGCCGTGCGACTGGCAAAGGGAGTCTGCGCAGCACTGCCTTCGCGAGGCTCTTTGACGACTGGGGCACTCAACCCAGGCAAGCCAGAGAGCAGTACGTTGCCCTTGCTATGAATGTGAAGAGCTTTCTCCAGGGCCCTGTTGAGGCTAAGGTTCCTCAGAAGCCAGGAACCGCCGGTCTGGCATGGAGAGAAGTCATCCTGCGAACTTGGCGAACGAGCTCCTATCCTGTGTGCCCCCAGGAGCGTCGCAGAGTGAAGGCACTCCGTGGTGGCGTATGGCCTCATGGAAACCACTGCACACCCAACTCCCCTGACGTGAAACACTGGAACTTACCTTGAGGCCTGAGGTCACCTTTCGTTCGGCCGGAGCTGAACATGTGGTGCCGTGGGAGGGGTTCCTAGAAAGGGATCGCCAGCACGGTTTTCGTTTTGAGAGAACACGCAGCCTCGGCCCACAACGACAGTCCTGCCGTGCAGAGACGTCGGGCCGCTAGTGCTGTTCAGGCAGCTTTGAAGCCAAGCGCAAGGCGCCTCCAAACGGGGAGAAAGCGTACTCTCCCCTCCGCGTCCCACGTTCAAGCTGAATGACGCAGCATGTTTCTCGGAAGGCTCTGCCGAGCTATCTAGTACGAGGGAGAGAGCGCCTGCCTCTGCTGAGAAAGGTTTTGACGTGGGGATTGCTGGACATGAGGAAGAGCGTTCCCCAGGCCGTGCAAAGTTTAGGCTTTGGTGACTCTGGATGGTCCCAAGGGTCCAGAATTGTCCCTGGTAAAGCTGTCCTCTTCTTCTTTCTCCGGCTGGAAGTACACAGCTGGCAACCGACTGTCGTACGCAGACGTCCTGGGGGAGCCCCACGGTTTCATTTGGGACGCACGTGGGTGTCTCACAGAAGAGCCCAAATTCCTAATTGGGGGCACACCAGCATGGAATGTAAGGCTGTTTACAACTGCGTACCCTGAGGCCGTTGGAAGGCCGTACGGACGAGAGCTTTCGAGCGAACAGGGCAGCGCTTCGCCATCATCGTTGCCCGTTCACGGAGCTTAATCAAACGAATGCCTTTACTTCCTGTGGTTCAAACGCAACAGAGGAGTTGGAAGGCATACAGTGCCCTTTGACAGTTGTTACGACGAACGTGAGTGCACAGTGTCTCGTGAAAGAAATCCCTAGCACTGTTGAAGCATCCCGTTAACGCAGGCTTCTTCGCTCCTATGGCACTCCGAGGTGGTACTGACGGGGGAAATCTGGACTTTTACTTGAGGCCGGGGGGGCTCACAATTCTTTTGTCGGCGAGCTCCAGAGTGCTCTTGCTGAAGCTCCCAGCAAGGACCTGAGAGCAGCAGGCCTCACACGAGTACACTCAGACGGCTTCCGTCACGAGTAAACTCAGACCTCTTAAGTGAGGCCTTCCGGCAGCAAAGAGAAGGTGGGCGCGAGGAGTGTGCTTCAGGCAGCTTAGGACCCGCAACTGTCTCGTCTACCACGGAGGGGAATAAGGTTTGCCCAGGGTCGCCCAGTTTCAAAGCTGAGCTCACGTAGTTATCCTCAGTGGTTTCCGATTACCTCAAGGAAACACACGGGATGAACAGGGCCCTTCCATGGAGACCCTTTTGGGCACAGGGACCTCTGCGTGGGATCTACTGGGTAAGTATGGCAGTACCTTAGATAGGCCTCAGGGATCAAGGCTGTCGTCTGGCTCATGTCTTAGCTGTGTTAAGTGGGGAAAACGTGCTGGTCCTCAGGCTGGGCCCACAGCCTAGCTTTCGCTTCTGTGAGAGTGCTGTCCCGAGTCTCCTCCTGGAGCCAGTCGTCAGCACGGTGCCTTTTGGCACTGCAGTTGTCTTTCAGTCAAGGAGGCCGTGCGACTGGCAAAGGGAGTCTGCGCAGCACTGCCTTCGCGAGGCTCTTTGACGACTGGGGCACTCAACCCAGGCAAGCCAGAGAGCAGTACGTTGCCCTTGCTATGAATGTGAAGAGCTTTCTCCAGGGCCCTGTTGAGGCTAAGATTCCTCAGAAGCCAGGAGCCGCCGTTCCGGCACGGAGAGAAGTCATCCTGCGAACTTGGCGAACGAGCTCCTATACTGTGTGCCCCCAGGAGCGTCGCAGAGTGAAGGCACTCCGTGGTGGAGTATGGCCTCATGGAAACCACTGCACACCCAACTCCCCCGACGTGAAACACTGGAACTTACCTTGAGGCCTGAGGTCACCTTTCGTTCGGCCGGAGCTGAACATGTGGTGCCGTGGGAGGAGTTCCTAGAAAGGGATCGCCAGCACGGTTTTCGTTTTGAGAGAACACGCAGCCTCGGCCCACAACGACAGTCCTGCCGTGCAGAGACGTCGGGCCGCTAGTGCTGTTCAGGCAGCTTTGAAGCCAAGCGCAAGGCGCCTCCAAAAGGGGAGAAAGCGTACTCTCCCCTCCGCGTCCCACGTTCAAGCTGAATGACGCAGCATGTTTCTCGGAAGGCTCTGCCGAGCTATCTAGTACGAGGGAGAGAGCGCCTGCCTCTGCTGAGAAAGGTTTTGACGTGGGGATTGCTGGACATGAGGAAGAGCGTTCCCCAGGCCGTGCAAAGTTTAGGCTTTGGTGACTCTGGATGGTCCCAAGGGTCCAGAATTGTCCCTGGGAAAGCTGTCCTCTTCTTCTTTCTCCGGCTGGAAGTAAACAGCTGGCAACCGACTGCCGTACACAGACGTCCTGGGGGAGCCCCCCGGTTTCATTTGGGACGCACGTGGGTGTCTCACAGAAGAGCCCAAATTCCTAATTGGGGGCACACCAGCATGGAATGTAAGGCTGTTTACAACTGCGTACCCTGAGGCCGTTGGAAGGCCGTACGGACCAGAGCTTTCGAGCGAACAGGGCAGCGCTTCGCCATCATCGTTGCCCGTTCACGGAACTTAATCAAACGAATGCCTTTACTTCCTGTGGTTCAAACGCAACAGAGGAGTTGGAAGGCATACAGTGCCCTTTGACAGTTGTTACGACGAACGTGAGTGCACAGTGTCTCGTGAAAGAAATCCCTAGCACTGTTGAAGCATCCCGTTAACGCAGGCTTCTTCGCTCCTATGGCACTCCGAGGTGGTACTGACGGGGGAAATCTGGACTTTTACTTGAGGCCGGGGGGGCTCACAATTCTTTTGTCGGCGAGCTCCAGAGTGCTCTTGCTGAAGCTCCCAGCAAGGACCTGAGAGCAGCAGGCCTCACACGAGTACACTCAGACGGCTTCCGTCACGAGTAAACTCAGACCTCTTAAGTGAGGCCTTCCGGCAGCAAAGAGAAGGTGGGCACGAGGAGTGTGCTTCAGGCAGCTTAGGACCCGCAACTGTCTCGTCTACCACGGAGGGGAATAAGGTTTGCCCAGGGTCGCCCAGTTTCAAAGCTGAGCTCACGTAGTTATCCTCAGTGGTTTCCGATTACCTCAAGGAAACACACGGGAGGAACAGGGCCCTTCCATGGAGGCCCTTTTGGGCACAGGGACCTCTGCGTGGGATCTACTGGGTAAGTATGGCAGTACCTTACATAGGCCTCAGGGAACAAGGCTGTCGTCTGGCTCATGCCTTAGCTGTGTTAAGTGTGGAAAACGTGCTGGTCCTCAGGCTGGGCCCACAGCCTAGCTTTCGCTTCTGTGAGAGTGCTGTCCCGAGTCTCCTCCTGGAGCCAGTCGTCAGCACGGTGCCTTTTGGCACTGCAGTTCTCTTTCAGTCAAGGAGGCCGTGGGACTGGCAAAGGGAGTCTGCGCAGCACCGCCTTCGCGAGGCTCTTTGACGACTGGGGCACTCAACCCAGGCAAGCCGGAGAGCAGTACGTTGCCCTTGCTATGAATGTGAAGAGCTTTCTCCAGGGCCCTGTTGAGGCTAAGGTTCCTCAGAAGCCAGGAGCCGCCGTTCCGGCACGGAGAGAAGTCATCCTGCGAACTTGGCGAACGAGCTCCTATCCTGTGTGCCCCCAGGAGCGTCGCAGAGTGAAGGCACTCCGTGGTGGAGTATGGCCTCATGGAAACCACTGCACACCCAACTCCCCCGACGTGAAACACTGGAACTTACCTTGAGGCCTGAGGTCACCTTTCGTTCGGCCGGAGCTGAACATGTGGTGCCGTGGGAGGGGTTCCTAGAAAGGGATCGCCAGCACGGTTTTCGTTTTGAGAGAACACGCAGCCTCGGCCCACAACGACAATCCTGCCGTGCAGAGACATCGGGCCGCTAGTGCTGTTCAGGCAGCTTTGAAGCCAAGCGCAAGGCCCCTCCAAACGAGGAGAAAGCGTACTCTCCCCTCCGCGTCCCACGTTCAAGCTGAATGACGCAGCATGTTTCTCGGAAGGCTCTGCCGAGCTTTCTAGTACGAGGGAGAGAGTGCCTGCCTCTGCTGAGAAAGGTTTTGACGTGGGGATTGCTGGACATGAGGAAGAGCGTTCCCCAGGCCGTGCAAAGTTTAGGCTTTGGTGACTCTGGATGGTCCCAAGGGTCCAAAATTGTTCCTGGGAAAGCTGTCCTCTTTTTCTTTCTCCGGCTGGAAGTACACAGCTGGCAACCGACTGCCGTACGCAGACGTCCTGGGGGAGCCCCCCGGTTTCATTTGGGACGCACGTGGGTGTCTCACAGAAGAGCCCAAATTCCTAATTGGGGGCACACCAGCATGGAATGTAAGGCTGTTTACAACTGCGTACCCTGAGGCCGTTGGAAGGCCGTACGGACGAGAGCTTTCGAGCGAACAGGGCAGCGCTTCGCCATCATCGTTGCCCGTTCACGGAGCTTAATCAAACGAATGCCTTTACTTCCTGTGGTTCAAACGCAACAGAGGAGTTGGAAGGCATACAGTGCCCTTTGACAGTTGTTACGACGAACGTGAGTGCACAGTGTCTCGTGAAAGAAATCCCTAGCACTGTTGAAGCATCCCGTTAACGCATGCCTCTTCGCTCCTATGGCACTCCGAGGTGGTACTGACGGGGGAAATCTGGACTTTTACTTGAGGCTGGGGGGGCTCACAATTCTTTTGTCGGCGAGCTCCAGAGTGCTCTTGCTGAAGCTCCCAGCAAGGACCTGAGAGCAGCAGGCCTCACACGAGTACACTCAGACGGCTTCCGTCACGAGTAAACTCAGACCTCTTAAGTGAGGCCTTCCGGCAGCAAAGAGAAGGTGGGCGCGAGGAGTGTGCTTCAGGCAGCTTAGGACCCGCAACTGTCTCGTCTACCACGGAGGGGAATAAGGTTTGCCCAGGGTCGCCCAGTTTCAAAGCTGAGCTCACGTAGTTATCCTCAGTGGTTTCCGATTACCTCAAGGAAACACACGGGAGGAACAGGGCCCTTCCATGGAGGCCCTTTTGGGCACAGGGACCTCTGCGTGGGATCTACTGGGTAAGTATGGCAGTACCTTACATAGGCCTCAGGGAACAAGGCTGTCGTCTGGCTCATGCCTTAGCTGTGTTAAGTGTGGAAAACGTGCTGGTCCTCAGGCTGGGCCCACAGCCTAGCTTTTGCTTCTGTGAGAGTGCTGTCCCGAGTCTCCTCCTGGAGCTAGTCGTCAGCACGGTGCTTTTGGCACTGCAGTTCTCTTTCAGTCAAGGAGGCCGTGCGACTGGCAAAGGGATTCTGCGCAGCACCGCCTTCGCGAGGCTCTTTGACGACTGGGGCACTCAACCCAGGCAAGCCAGAGAGCAGTACGTTGCCCTTGCTATGAATGTGAAGAGCTTTCTCCAGGGCCCTGTTGAGGCTAAGGTTCCTCAGAAGCCAGGAGCCGCCGTTCCGGCACGGAGAGAAGTCATCCTGCGAACTTGGCGAACGAGCTCCTATCCTGTGTGCCCCCAGGAGCGTCGCAGAGTGAAGGCACTCCGTGGTGGAGTATGGCCTCATGGAAACCACTGCACACCCAACTCCCCCGACGTGAAACACTGGAACTTACCTTGAGGCCTGAGGTCACCTTTCGTTCGGCCGGAGCTGAACATGTGGTGCCGTGGGAGGGGTTCCTAGAAAGGGATCGCCAGCACGGTTTTCGTTTTGAGAGAACACGCAGTCTCGGCCCACAACGACAATCCTGCCGTGCAGAGACGTCGGGCCGCTAGTGCTGTTCAGGCAGCTTTGAAGCCAAGCGCAAGGCGCCTCCAAACGGGGAGAAAGCGTACTCTCCCCTCCGCGTCCCACGTTCAAGCTGAATGAGGCAGCATGTTTCTCGGAAGGCTCTGCCGAGCTTTCTAGTACGAGGGAGAGAGTGCCTGCCTCTGCTGAGAAAGGTTTTGACGTGGGGATTGCTGGACATGAGGAAGAGCGTTCCCCAGGCCGTGCAAAGTTTAGGCTTTGGTGACTCTGGATGGTCCCAAGGGTCCAGAATTGTCCCTGGGAAAGCTGTCCTCTTTTTCTTTCTCCGGCTGGAAGTAAACAGCTGGCAACCGACTGCCGTACGCAGACGTCCTGGGGGAGCCCCCCGGTTTCATTTGGGACGCACGTGGGTGTCTCACAGAAGAGCCCAAATTCCTAATTGGGGGCACACCAGCATGGAATGTAAGGCTGTTTACAACTGCGTACCCTGAGGCCGTTGGAAGGCCGTACGGACGAGAGCTTTCGAGCGAACAGGGCAGCGCTTCGCCATCATCGTTGCCCGTTCACGGAGCTTAATCAAACGAATGCCTTTACTTCCTGTGGTTCAAACGCAACAGAGGAGTTGGAAGGCATACAGTGCCCTTTGACAGTTGTTACGACGAACGTGAGTGCACAGTGTCTCGTGAAAGAAATCCCTAGCACTGTTGAAGCATCCCGTTAACGCAGGCTTCTTCGCTCCTATGGCACTCCGAGGTGGTACTGACGGGGGAAATCTGGACTTTTACTTGAGGCCGGGGGGGCTCACAATTCTTTTGTCGGCGAGCTCCAGAGTGCTCTTGCTGAAGCTCCCAGCAAGGACCTGAGAGCAGCAGGCCTCACACGAGTACACTCAGACGGCTTCCGTCACGAGTAAACTCAGACCTCTTAAGTGAGGCCTTCCGGCAGCAAAGAGAAGGTGGGCGCGAGGAGTGTGCTTCAGGCAGCTTAGCACCCGCAACTGTCTCGTCTACCACGGAGGGGAATAAGGTTTGCCCAGGGTCGCCCAGTTTCAAAGCTGAGCTCACGTAGTTATCCTCAGTGGTTTCCGATTACCTCAAGGAAACACACGGGAGGAACAGGGCCCTTCCATGGAGGCCCTTTTGGGCACAGGGTCCTCTGCGTGGGATCTACTGGGTAAGTATGGCAGTACCTTACATAGGCCTCAGGGAACAAGGCTGTCGTCTGGCTCATGCCTTAGCTGTGTTAAGTGTGGAAAACGTGCTGGTCCTCAGGCTGGGCCCACAGCCTAGCTTTCGCTTCTGTGAGAGTGCTGTCCCGAGTCTCCTCCTGGAGCCAGTCGTCAGCACGGTGCCTTTTGGCACTGCAGTTCTCTTTCAGTCAAGGAGGCCGTGCGACTGGCAAAGGGAGTCTGCGCAGCACTGCCTTCGCGAGGCTCTTTGACGACTGGGGCACTCAACCCAGGCAAGCCAGAGAACAGTACGTTGCCCTTGCTATGAATGTGAAGAGCTTTCTCCAGGGCCCTGTTGAGGCTAAGGTTCCTCAGAAGCCAGGAGCCGACGTTCCGGCACGGAGAGAAGTCATCCTGCGAACTTGGCGAACGAGCTCCTATCCTGTGTGCCCCCAGGAGCGTCGCAGAGTGAAGGCACTCCGTGGTGGAGTATGGCCTCATGGAAACCACTGCACACCCAACTCCCCCGACGTGAAACACTGGAACTTACCTTGAGGCCTGAGGTCACCTTTCGTTCGGCCGGAGCTGAACATGTGGTGCCGTGGGAGGGGTTCCTAGAAAGGGATCGCCAGCACGGTTTTCGTTTTGAGAGAACACGCAGCCTCGGCCCACAACGACAATCCTGCCGTGCAGAGACGTCGGGCCGCTAGTGCTGTTCAGGCAGCTTTGAAGCCAAGCGCAAGGCGCCTCCAAACGGGGAGAAAGCGTACTCTCCCCTCCGCGTCCCACGTTCAAGCTGAATGACGCAGCATGTTTCTCGGAAGGCTCTGCCGAGCTTTCTAGTACGAGGGAGAGAGTGCCTGCCTCTGCTGAGAAAGGTTTTGACGTGGGGATTGCTGGACATGAGGAAGAGCGTTCCCCAGGCCGTGCAAAGTTTAGGCTTTGGTGACTCTGGATGGTCCCAAGGGTCCAGAATTGTCCCTGGGAAAGCTGTCCTCTTTTTCTTTCTCCGGCTGGAAGTAAACAGCTGGCAACGGACTGCCGTACGCAGACGTCCTGGGGGAGCCCCCCGGTTTCATTTGGGACGCACGTGGGTGTCTCACAGAAGAGCCCAAATTCCTAATTGGGGGCACACCAGCATGGAATGTAAGGCTGTTTACAACTGCGTACCCTGAGGCCGTTGGAAGGCCGTACGGACGAGAGCTTTCGAGCGAACAGGGCAGCGCTTCGCCATCATCGTTGCCCGTTCACGGAGCTTAATCAAACGAATGCCTTTACTTCCTGTGGTTCAAACGCAACAGAGGAGTTGGAAGGCATACAGTGCCCTTTGACAGTTGTTACGACGAACGTGAGTGCACAGTGTCTCGTGAAAGAAATCCCTAGCACTGTTGAAGCATCCCGTTAACGCAGGCTTCTTCGCTCCTATGGCACTCCGAGGTGGTACTGACGGGGGAAATCTGGACTTTTACTTGAGGCCGGGGGGGCTCACAATTCTTTTGTCGGCGAGCTCCAGAGTGCTCTTGCTGAAGCTCCCAGCAAGGACCTGAGAGCAGCAGGCCTCACACGAGTACACTCAGACGGCTTCCGTCACGAGTAAACTCAGACCTCTGAAGTGAGGCCTTCCGGCAGCAAAGAGAAGGTGGGCGCGAGGAGTGTGCTTCAGGCAGCTTAGGACCCGCAACTGTCTCGTCTACCACGGAGGGGAATAAGGTTTGCCCAGGGTCGCCCAGTTTCAAAGCTGAGCTCACGTAGTTATCCTCAGTGGTTTCCGATTACCTCAAGGAAACACACGGGAGGAACAGGGCCCTTCCATGGAGGCCCTTTTGGGCACAGGGACCTCTGCGTGGGATCTACTGGGTAAGTATGGCAGTACCTTAGATAGGCCTCAGGGAACAAGGCTGTCGTCTGGCTCATACCTTAGCTGTGTTAAGTGTGGAAAACGTTCTGGTCCTCAGGCTGGGCTCACAGCCTAGCTTTCGCTTCTGTGAGAGTGCTGTCCCGAGTCTCCTCCTGGAGCCAGTCGTCAGCACGGTGCCTTTTGGCACTGCAGTTCTCTTTCAGTCAAGGAGGCCGTGCGACTGGCAAAGGGAGTCTGCGCAGCACCGCCTTCGCGAGGCTCTTTGACGACTGGGGCACTCAACCCAGGCAAGCCAGAGAGCAGTACGTTGCCCTTGCTATGAATGTGAAGAGCTTTCTCCAGGGCCCTGTTGAGGCTAAGGTTCCTCAGAAGCCAGGAGCCGCCGTTCCGGCACGGAGAGAAGTCATCCTGCGAACTTGGCGAACGAGCTCCTATCCTGTGTGCCCCCAGGAGCGTCGCAGAGTGAAGGCACTCCGTGGTGGAGTATGGCCTCATGGAAACCACTGCACACCCAACTCCCCCGACGTGAAACACTGGAACTTACCTTGAGGCCTGAGGTCACCTTTCGTTCGGCCGGAGCTGAACATGTGGTGCCGTGGGAGGGGTTCCTAGAAAGGGATCGCCAGCACGGTTTTCGTTTTGAGAGAACACGCATCCTCGGCCCACAACGACAATCCTGCCGTGCAGAGACGTCGGGCCGCTAGTGCTGTTCAGGCAGCTTTGAAGCCAAGCGCAAGGTGCCTCCAAACGGGGAGAAAGCGTACTCTCCCCTCCGCGTCCCACGTTCAAGCTGAATGACGCAGCATGTTTCTCGGAAGGCTCTGCCGAGCTATCTAGTACGAGGGAGAGAGTGCCTGCCTCTGCTGAGAAAGGTTTTGACGTGGGGATTGCTGAACATGAGGAAGAGCGTTCCCCAGGCCGTGCAAAGTTTAGGCTTTGGTGACTCTGGATGGTCCCAAGGGTCCAGAATTGTCCCTGGGAAAGCTGTCCTCTTCTTCTTTCTCCGGCTGGAAGTAAACAGCTGGCAACCGACTGCTGTCCGCAGACGTCCTGGGGGAGCCCCCCGGTTTCATTTGGGACGCACGTGGGTGTCTCACAGAAGAGCCCAAATTCCTAATTGGGGGCACACCAGCATGGAATGTAAGGCTGTTTACAACTGCGTACCCTGAGGCCGTTGGAAGGCCGTACGGACGAGAGCTTTCGAGCGAACAGGGCAGCGCTTCGCCATCATCGTTGCCCGTTCACGGAGCTTAATCAAACGAATGCCTTTACTTCCTGTGGTTCAAACGCAACAGAGGAGTTGGAAGGCATACAGTGCCCTTTGACAGTTGTTACGACGAACGTGAGTGCACAGTGTCTCGTGAAAGAAATCCCTAGCACTGTTGAAGCATCCCGTTAACGCAGGCTTCTTCGCTCCTATGGCACTCCGAGGTGGTACTGACGGGGGAAATCTGGACTTTTACTTGAGGCCGGGGGGGCTCACAATTCTTTTGTCGGCGAGCTCCAGAGTGCTCTTGCTGAAGCTCCCAGCAAGGACCTGAGAGCAGCAGGCCTCACACGAGTACACTCAGACGGCTTCGGTCACGAGTAAACTCAGACCTCTGAAGTGAGGCCTTCCGGCAGCAAAGAGAAGGTGGGCGCGAGGAGTGTGCTTCAGGCAGCTTAGGACCCGCAACTGTCTCGTCTACCACGGAGGGGAATAAGGTTTGCCCAGGGTCGCCCAGTTTCAAAGCTGAGCTCACGTAGTTATCCTCAGTGGTTTCCGATTACCTCAAGGAAACACACGGGAGGAACAGGGCCCTTCCATGGAGGCCCTTTTGGGCACAGGGACCTCTGCGTGGGATCTACTGGGTAAGTATGGCAGTACCTTACATAGGCCTCAGGGAACAAGGCTGTCGTCTGGCTCATGCCTTAGCTGTGTTAAGTGTGGAAAACGTGCTGGTCCTCAGGCTGGGCTCACAGCCTAGCTTTCGCTTCTGTGAGAGTGCTGTCCCGAGTCTCCTCCTGGAGCCAGTCGTCAGCACGGTGCCTTTTGGCACTGCAGTTCTCTTTCAGTCAAGGAGGCCGTGCGACTGGCAAAGGGAGTCTGCGCAGCACCGCCTTCGCGAGGCTCTTTGACGACTGGGGCACTCAACCCAGGCAAGCCAGAGAGCAGTACGTTGCCCTTGCTATGAATGTGAAGAGCTTTCTCCAGGGCCCTGTTGAGGCTAAGGTTCCTCAGAAGCCAGGAGCCGCCGTTCCGGCACGGAGAGAAGTCATCCTGCGAACTTGGCGAACGAGCTCCTATCCTGTGTGCCCCCAGGAGCGTCGCAGAGTGAAGGCACTCCGTGGTGGAGTATGGCCTCATGGAAACCACTGCACACCCAACTCCCCCGACGTGAAACACTGGAACTTACCTTGAGGCCTGAGGTCACCTTTCGTTCGGCCGGAGCTGAACATGTGGTGCCGTGGGAGGGGTTCCTAGAAAGGGATCGCCAGCACGGTTTTCGTTTTGAGAGAACACGCAGCCTCGGCCCACAACGACAATCCTGCCGTGCAGAGACGTCGGGCCGCTAGTGCTGTTCAGGCAGCTTTGAAGCCAAGCGCAAGGCGCCTCCAAACGGGGAGAAAGCGTACTCTCCCCTCCGCGTCCCACGTTCAAGCTGAATGACGCAGCATGTTTCTCGGAAGGCTCTGCCGAGCTATCTAGTACGAGGGAGAGAGTGCCTGCCTCTGCTGAGAAAGGTTTTGACGTGGGGATTGCTGGACATGAGGAAGAGCGTTCCCCAGGCCGTGCAAAGTTTAGGCTTTGGTGACTCTGGATGGTCCCAAGGGTCCAGAATTGTCCCTGGGAAAGCTGTCCTCTTCTTCTTTCTCCGGCTGGAAGTACACAGCTGGCAACCGACTGCCGTACGCAGACGTCCTGGGGGAGCCCCCCGGTTTCATTTGGGACGCACGTGGGTGTCTCACAGAAGAGCCCAAATTCCTAATTGGGGGCACACCAGCATGGAATGTAAGGCTGTTTACAACTGCGTACCCTGAGGCCGTTGGAAGGCCGTACGGACGAGAGCTTTCGAGCGAACAGGGCAGCGCTTCGCCATCATCGTTGCCCGTTCACGGAGCTTAATCAAACGAATGCCTTTACTTCCTGTGGTTCAAACGCAACAGAGGAGTTGGAAGGCATACAGTGCCCTTTGACAGTTGTTACGACGAACGTGAGTGCACAGTGTCTCGTGAAAGAAATCCCTAGCACTGTTGAAGCATCCCGTTAACGCAGGCTTCTTCGCTCCTATGGCACTCCGAGGTGGTACTGACGGGGGAAATCTGGACTTTTACTTGAGGCCGGGGGGGCTCACAATTCTTTTGTCGGCGAGCTCCAGAGTGCTCTTGCTGAAGCTCCCAGCAAGGACCTGAGAGCAGCAGGCCTCACACGACTACACTCAGACGGCTTCCATCACGAGTAAACTCAGACCTCTGAAGTGAGGCCTTCCGGCAGCAAAGAGAAGGTGGGCGCGAGGAGTGTGCTTCAGGCAGCTTAGGACCCGCAACTGTCTCGTCTACCACGGAGGGGAATAAGGTTTGCCCAGGGTCGCCCAGTTTCAAAGCTGAGCTCACGTAGTTATCCTCAGTGGTTTCCGATTACCTCAAGGAAACACACGGGAGGAACAGGGCCCTTCCATGGAGGCCCTTTTGGGCACAGGGACCTCTGCGTGGGATCTACTGGGTAAGTATGGCAGTACCTTAGGTAGGCCTCAGGGATCAAGGCTGTCGTCTGGCTCATGCCTTAGCTGTGTTAAGTGTGGAAAACGTGCTGGTCCTCAGGCTGGGCCCACAGCCTAGCTTTCGCTTCTGTGAGAGTGCTGTCCCGAGTCTCCTCCTGGAGCCAGTCGTCAGCACGGTGCCTTTTGGCACTGCAGTTCTCTTTCAGTCAAGGAGGCCGTGCGACTGGCAAAGGGAGTCTGCGCAGTACCCCCTTCGCGAGGCTCTTTGACGACTGGGGCACTCAACCCAGGCAAGCCAGAGAGCAGTACGTTGCCCTTGCTATGAATGTGAAGAGCTTTCTCCAGGGCCCTGTTGAGGCTAAGGTTCCTCAGAAGCCAGGAGCCGCCGTTCCGGCACGGAGAGAAGTCATCCTGCGAACTTGGCGAACGAGCTCCTATCCTGTGTGCCCCCAGGAGCGTCGCAGAGTGAAGGCACTCCGTGGTGGAGTATGGCCTCATGGAAACCACTGCACACCCAACTCCCCCGACGTGAAACACTGGATCTTACCTTGAGGTCTGAGGTCACCTTTCGTTCGGCCGGAGCTGAACATGTGGTGCCGTGGGAGGGGTTCCTAGAAAGGGATCGCCAGCACGGTTTTCGTTTTGAGAGAACACGCAGCCTCGGCCCACAACGACAATCCTGCCGTGCAGAGACGTCGGGCCGCTAGTGCTGTTCAGGCAGCTTTGAAGCCAAGCGCAAGGCGCCTCCAAACGGGGAGAAAGCGTACTCTCCCCTCCGCGTCCCACGTTCAAGCTGAATGACGCAGCATGTTTCTCGGAAGGCTCTGCCGAGCTTTCTAGTACGAGGGAGAGAGTGCCTGCCTCTGCTGAGAAAGGTTTTGACGTGGGGATTGCTGAACATGAGGAAGAGCGTTCCCCAGGCCGTGCAAAGTTTAGGCTTTGGTGACTCTGGATGGTCCCAAGGGTCCAGAATTGTCCCTGGGAAAGCTGTCCTCTTTTTCTTTCTCCGGCTGGAAGTAAACAGCTGGCAACCGACTGCCGTACGCAGACGTCCTGGGGGAGCCCCCCGGTTTCATTTGGGACGCACGTGGGTGTCTCACAGAAGAGCCCAAATTCCTAATTGGGGGCACACCAGCATGGAATGTAAGGCTGTTTACAACTGCGTACCCTGAGGCCGTTGTAAGGCCGCACGGACGAGAGCTTTCGAGCGAACAGGGCAGCGCTTCGCCATCATCGTTGCCCGTTCACGGAGCTTAATCAAACGAATGCCTTTACTTCCTGTGGTTCAAACGCAACAGAGGAGTTGGAAGGCATACAGTGCCCTTTGACAGTTGTTACGACGAACGTGAGTGCACAGTGTCTCGTGAAAGAAATCCCTAGCACTGTTGAAGCATCCCGTTAACGCAGGCTTCTTCGCTCCTATGGCACTCCGAGGTGGTACTGACGGGGGAAATCTGGACTTTTACTTGAGGCCGGGGGGGCTCACAATTCTTTTGTCGGCGAGCTCCAGAGTGCTCTTGCTGAAGCTCCCAGCAAGGACCTGAGAGCAGCAGGCCTCACACGAGTACACTCAGACGGCTTCCGTCACGAGTAAACTCAGACCTCTTAAGTGAGGCCTTCCGGCAGCAAAGAGAAGGTGGGCGCGAGGAGTGTGCTTCAGGCAGCTTAGGACCCGCAACTGTCTCGTCTACCACGGAGGGGAATAAGGTTTGCCCAGGGTCGCCCAGTTTCAAAGCTGAGCTCACGTAGTTATCCTCAGTGGTTTCCGATTACCTCAAGGAAACACACGGGAGGAACAGGGACCTTCCATGGAGGCCCTTTTGGGCACAGGGACCTCTGCGTGGGATCTACTGGGTAAGTATGGCAGTACCTTAGGTAGGCCTCAGGGATCAAGGCTGTCGTCTGGCTCATGCCTTAGCTGTGTTAAGTGTGGAAAACGTGCTGGTCCTCAGGCTGGGCCCACAGCCTAGCTTTCGCTTCTGTGAGAGTGCTGTCCCGAGTCTCCTCCTGGAGCCAGTCGTCAGCACGGTGCCTTTTGGCACTGCAGTTCTCTTTCAGTCAAGGAGGCCGTGCGACTGGCAAAGGGAGTCTGCGCAGCACCGCCTTCGCGAGGCTCTTTGACGACTGGGGCACTCAACCCAGGCAAGCCAGAGAGCAGTACGTTGCCCTTGCTATGAATGTGAAGAGCTTTCTCCAGGGCCCTGTTGAGGCTAAGTTTCCTCAGAAGCCAGGAGCCGCCGTTCTGGCACGGAGAGAAGTCATCCTGCGAACTTGGCGAACGAGCTCCTATCCTGTGTGCCCCCAGGAGCGTCGCAGAGTGAAGGCACTCCGTGGTGGAGTATGGCCTCATGGAAACCACTGCACACCCAACTCCCCCGACGTGAAACACTGGAACTTACCTTGAGGCCTGAGGTCACCTTTCGTTCGGCCGGAGCTGAACATGTGGTGCCGTGGGAGGGGTTCCTAGAAAGGGATCGCCAGCACGGTTTTCGTTTTGAGAGAACACGCAGCCTCGGCCCACAACGACAATCCTGCCGTGCAGAGACGTCGGGCCGCTAGTGCTGTTCAGGCAGCTTTGAAGCCAAGCGCAAGGCGCCTCCAAACGGGGAGAAAGCGTACTCTCCCCTCCGCGTCCCACGTTCAAGCTGAATGACGCAGCATGTTTCTCGGAAGGCTCTGCCGAGCTTTCTAGTACGAGGGAGAGAGTGCCTGCCTCTGCTGAGAAAGGTTTTGACGTGGGGATTGCTGGACATGAGGAAGAGCGTTTCCCAGGCCGTGCAAAGTTTAGGCTTTGGTGACTCTGGATGGTCCCAAGGGTCCAGAATTGTCCCTGGGAAAGCTGTCCTCTTTTTCTTTCTCCGGCTGGAAGTAAACAGCTGGCAACCGACTGCCGTACGCAGACGTCCTGGGGGAACACCCCGGTTTCATTTGGGACGCACGTGGGTGTCTCACAGAAGAGCCCAAATTCCTAATTGGGGGCACACCAGCATGGAATGTAAGGCTGTTTACAACTGCGTACCCTGAGGCCGTTGGAAGGCCGTACGGACGAGAGCTTTCGAGCGAACAGGGCAGCGCTTCGCCATCATCGTTGCCCGTTCACGGAGCTTAATCAAACGAATGCCTTTACTTCCTGTGGCTCAGAAGCAACAGAGGAGTTGGAAGGCATACAGTGCCCTTTGACAGTTGTTACGACGAACGTGAGTGCACAGTGTCTCGTGAAAGAATTCCCTAGCCCTGTTGAAGCATCCCGTTAACGCAGGCTTCTTCGCTCCTATGGCACTCCGAGGTGGTACTGACGGGGGAAATCTGGACTTTTACTTGAGGCCGGGGGGGCTCACAATTCTTTTGTCGGCGAGCTCCAGAGTGCTCTTGCTGAAGCTCCCAGCAAGGACCTGAGAGCAGCAGGCCTCACACGAGTACACTCAGACGGCTTCCGTCACGAGTAAACTCAGACCTCTGAAGTGAGGCCTTCCGGCAGCAAAGAGAAGGTGGGCGCGAGGAGTGTGCTTCAGGCAGCTTAGGACCCGCAACTGTCTCGTCTACCACGGAGGGGAATAAGGTTTGCCCAGGGTCGCCCAGTTTCAAAGCTGAGCTCACGTAGTTATCCTCAGTGGTTTCCGATTACCTCAAGGAAACACACGGGAGGAACAGGGCCCTTCCATGGAGGCCCTTTTGGGCACAGGGACCTCTGCGTGGGATCTACTGGGTAAGTATGGCAGTACCTTAGATAGGCCTCAGGGAACAAGGCTGTCGTCTGGCTCATGCCTTAGCTGTGTTAAGTGTGGAAAACGTGCTGGTCCTCAGGCTGGGCCCACAGCCTAGCTTTCGCTTCTGTGAGAGTGCTGTCCCGAGTCTCCTCCTGGAGCCAGTCGTCAGCACGGTGCCTTTTGGCACTGCAGTTCTCTTTCAGTCAAGGAGGCCGTGCGACTGGCAAAGGGAGTCTGCGCAGCACCGCCTTCGCGAGGCTCTTTGACGACTGGGGCACTCAACCCAGGCAAGCCAGAGAGCAGTACGTTGCCCTTGCTATGAATGTGAAGAGCTTTCTCCAGGGCCCTGTTGAGGCTAAGGTTCCTCAGAAGCCAGGAGCCGCCGTTCTGGCACGGAGAGAAGTCATCCTGCGAACTTGGCGAACGAGCTCCTATCCTGTGTGCCCCCAGGAGCGTCGCAGAGTGAAGGCACTCCGTGGTGGAGTATGGCCTCATGGAAACCACTGCACACCCAACTCCCCCGACGTGAAACACTGGAACTTACCTTGAGGCCTGAGGTCACCTTTCGTTCGGCCGGAGCTGAACATGTGGTGCCGTGGGAGGGGTTCCTAGAAAGGGATCGCCAGCACGGTTTTCGTTTTGAGAGAACACGCAGCCTCGGCCCACAACGACAATCCTGCCGTGCAGAGACGTCGGGCCGCTAGTGCTGTTCAGGCAGCTTTGAAGCCAAGCGCAAGGCGCCTCCAAACGGGGAGAAAGCGTACTCTCCCCTCCGCGTCCCACGTTCAAGCTGAATGACGCAGCATGTTTCTCGGAAGGCTCTGCCGAGCTATCTAGTACGAGGGAGAGAGTGCCTGCCTCTGCTGAGAAAGGTTTTGACGTGGGGATTGCTGGACATGAGGAAGAGCGTTCCCCAGGCCGTGCAAAGTTTAGGCTTTGGTGACTCTGGATGGTCCCAAGGGTCCAGAATTGTCCCTGGGAAAGCTGTCCTCTTCTTCTTTCTCCGGCTGGAAGTAAACAGCTGGCAACCGACTGCCGTACGCAGACGTCCTGGGGGAGACCCCGGTTTCATTTGGGACGCACGTGGGTGTCTCACAGAAGAGCCCAAATTCCTAATTGGGGGCACACCAGCATGGAATGTAAGGCTGTTTACAACTGCGTACCCTGAGGCCGTTGGAAGGCCGTACGGACGAGAGCTTTCGAGCGAACAGGGCAGCGCTTCGCCATCATCGTTGCCCGTTCATGGAGCTTAATCAAACGAATGCCTTTACTTCCTGTGGTTCAAACGCAACAGAGGAGTTGGAAGGCATACAGTGCCCTTTGACAGTTGTTACGACGAACGTGAGTGCACAGTGTGTCGTGAAAGAAATCCCTAGCACTGTTGAAGCATCCCGTTAACGCAGGCTTCTTCGCTCCTATGGCACTCCGAGGTGGTACTGACGGGGGAAATCTGGACTTTTACTTGAGGCCGGGGGGGCTCACAATTCTTTTGTCGGCGAGCTCCAGAGTGCTCTTGCTGAAGCTCCCAGCAAGGACCTGAGAGCAGCAGGCCTCACACGAGTACACTCAGACGGCTTCCGTCACGAGTAATCTCAGACCTCTGAAGTGAGGCCTTCCGGCAGCAAAGAGAAGGTGGGCGCGAGGAGTGTGCTTCAGGCAGCTTAGGACCCGCAACTGTCTCGTCTACCACGGAGGGGAATAAGGTTTGCCCAGGGTCGCCCAGTTTCAAAGCTGAGCTCACGTAGTTATCCTCAGTGGTTTCCGATTACCTCAAGGAAACACACGGGAGGAACAGGGCCCTTCCATGGAGGCCCTTTTGGGCACAGGGACCTCTGCGTGGGATCTACTGGGTAAGTATGGCAGTACCTTAGGTAGGCCTCAGGGATCAAGGCTGTCGTCTGGCTCATGCCTTAGCTGTGTTAAGTGTGGAAAACGTGCTGGTCCTCAGGCTGGGCCCACAGCCTAGCTTTCGCTTCTGTGAGAGTGCTGTCCCGAGTCTCCTCCTGGAGCCAGTCGTCAGCACGGTGCCTTTTGGCACTGCAGTTCTCTTTCAGTCAAGGAGGCCGTGCGACTGGCAAAGGGAGTCTGCGCAGCACTGCCTTCGCGAGGCTCTTTGACGACTGGGGCACTCAACCCAGGCAAGCCAGAGAGCAGTACGTTGCCCTTGCTATGAATGTAAAGAGCTTTCTCCAGGGCCCTGTTGAGGCTAAGGTTCCTCAGAAGCCAGGAGCCGCCGTTCTGGCACGGAGAGAAGTCATCCTGCGAACTTGGCGAACGAGCTCCTATCCTGTGTGCCCCCAGGAGCGTCGCAGAGTGAAGGCACTCCGTGGTGGAGTATGGCCTCATGGAAACCACTGCACACCCAACTCCCCCGACGTGAAACACTGGAACTTACCTTGAGGCCTGAGGTCACCTTTCGTTCGGCCGGAGCTGAACATGTGGTGCCGTGGGAGGGGTTCCTAGAAAGGGATCGCCAGCACGGTTTTCGTTTTGAGAGAACACGCAGCCTCGGCCCACAACGACAATCCTGCCGTGCAGAGACGTCGGGCCGCTAGTGCTGTTCAGGCAGCTTTGAAGCCAAGCGCAAGGCGCCTCCAAATGGGGAGAAAGCGTACTCTCCCCTCCGCGTCCCACGTTCAAGCTGAATGACGCAGCATGTTTCTCGGAAGGCTCTGCCGAGCTTTCTAGTACGAGGGAGAGAGTGCCTGCCTCTGCTGAGAAAGGATTTGACGTGGGGATTGCTGGACATGAGGAAGAGCGTTCCCCAGGCCGTGCAAAGTTTAGGCTTTGGTGACTCTGGATGGTCCCAAGGGTCCAGAATTGTCCCTGGGAAAGCTGTCCTCTTTTTCTTTCTCCGGCTGGAAGTAAACAGCTGGCAACCGACTGCCGTACGCAGACGTCCTGGGGGAGCCCCCCGGTTTCATTTCGGACGCACGTGGGTGTCTCACAGAAGAGCCCAAATTCCTAATTGGGGGCACACCAGCATGGAATGTAAGGCTGTTTACAACTGCGTACCCTGAGGCCGTTGGAAGGCCGTACGGACGAGAGCTTTCAAGCGAACAGGGCAGCGCTTCGCCATCATAGTTGCCCGTTCACGGAGCTTAATCAAACGAATGCCTTTACTTCCTGTGGCTCAAACGCAACAGAGGAGTTGGAAGGCATACAGTGCCCTTTGACAGTTGTTACGACGAACGTGAGTGCACAGTGTCTCGTGAAAGAAATCCCTAGCACTGTTGAAGCATCCCGTTAACGCAGGCTTCTTCGCTCCTATGGCACTCCGAGGTGGTACTGACGGGGGAAATCTGGACTTTTACTTGAGGCCGGGGGGGCTCACAATTCTTTTGTCGGCGAGCTCCAGAGTGCTCTTGCTGAAGCTCCCAGCAAGGACCTGAGAGCAGCAGGCCTCACACGAGTACACTCAGACGGCTTCCGTCACGAGTAAACTCAGACCTCTGAAGTGAGGCCTTCCGGCAGCAAAGAGAAGGTGGGCGCGAGGAGTGTGCTTCAGGCAGCTTAGGACCCGCAACTGTCTCGTCTACCACGGAGGGGAATAAGGTTTGCCCAGGGTCGCCCAGTTTCAAAGCTGAGCTCACGTAGTTATCCTCAGTGGTTTCCGATTACCTCAAGGAAACACACGGGAGGAACAGGGCCCTTCCATGGAGGCCCTTTTGGGCACAGGGACCTCTGCGTGGGATCTACTGGGTAAGTATGGCAGTACCTTACTTAGGCCTCAGGGAACAAGGCTGTCGTCTGGCTCATGCCTTAGCTGTGTTAAGTGTGGAAAACGTGCTGGTCCTCAGGCTGGGCCCACAGCCTAGCTTTCGCTTCTGTGAGAGTGCTGTCCCGAGTCTCCTCCTGGAGACACTCGTCAGCACGGTGCCTTTTGGCACTGCAGTTCTCTTTCAGTCAAGGAGGCCGTGCGACTGGCAAAGGGAGTCTGCGCAGCACCGCCTTCGCGAGGCTCTTTGACGACTGGGGCACTCAACCCAGGCAAGCCAGAGAGCAGTACGTTGCCCTTGCTATGAATGTGAAGAGCTTTCTCCAGGGCCCTGTTGAGGCTAAGGTTCCTCAGAAGCCAGGAGCCGCCGTTCTGGCACGGAGAGAAGTCATCCTGCGAACTTGGCGAACGAGCTCCTATCCTGTGTGCCCCCAGGAGCGTCGCAGAATTAAGGCACTCCGTGGTGGAGTATGGCCTCATGGAAACCACTGCACACCCAACTCCCCCGACGTGAAACACTGGAACTTACCTTGAGGCCTGAGGTCACCTTTCGTTCGGCCGGAGCTGAACATGTGGTGCCGTGGGAGGGGTTCCTAGAAAGGGATCGCCAGCACGGTTTTCGTTTTGAGAGAACACGCAGCCTCGGCCCACAACGACAGTCCTGCCGTGCAGAGACGTCGGGCCGCTACTGCTGTTCAGGCAGCTTTGAAGCCAAGCGCAAGGCGCCTCCAAACGGGGAGAAAGCGTACTCTCCCCTCCGCGTCCCACGTTCAAGCTGAATGACGCAGCATGTTTCTCGGAAGGCTCTGCCGAGCTTTCTAGTACGAGGGAGAGAGTGCCTGCCTCTGCTGAGAAAGGTTTTGACGTGGGGATTGCTGGACATGAGGAAGAGCGTTCCCCAGGCCGTGCAAAGTTTAGGCTTTGGTGACTCTGGATGGTCCCAAGGGTCCAGAATTGTCCCTGGGAAAGCTGTCCTCTTCTTCTTTCTCCGGCTGGAAGTAAACAGCTGGCAACCGACTGCCGTACGCAGACGTCCTGGGGGAGACCCCGGTTTCATTTGGGACGCACGTGGGTGTCTCACAGAAGAGCCCAAATTCCTAATTGGGGGCACACCAGCATGGAATGTAAGGCTGTTTACAACTGCGTACCCTGAGGCCGTTGGAAGGCCGTACGGACGAGAGCTTTCGAGCGAACAGGGCAGCGCTTCGCCATCATCGTTGCCCGTTCACGGAGCTTAATCAAACGAATGCCTTTACTTCCTGTGGTTCAAACGCAACAGAGGAGTTGGAAGGCATACAGTGCCCTTTGACAGTTGTTACGACGAACGTGAGTGCACAGTGTGTCGTGAAAGAAATCCCTAGCACTGTTGAAGCATCCCGTTAACGCAGGCTTCTTCGCTCCTATGGCACTCCGAGGTGGTACTGACGGGGGAAATCTGGACTTTTACTTGAGGCCGGGGGGGCTCACAATTCTTTTGTCGGCGAGCTCCAGAGTGCTCTTGCTGAAGCTCCCAGCAAGGACCTGAGAGCAGCAGGCCTCACACGAGTACACTCAGACGGCTTCCGTCACGAGTAAACTCAGACCTCTGAAGTGAGGCCTTCCGGCAGCAAAGAGAAGGTGGGCGCGAGGAGTGTGCTTCAGGCAGCTTAGGACCCGCAACTGTCTCGTCTACCACGGAGGGGAATAAGGTTTGCCCAGGGTCGCCCAGTTTCAAAGCTGAGCTCACGTAGTTATCCTCAGTGGTTTCCGATTACCTCAAGGAAACACACGGGAGGAACAGGGCCCTTCCATGGAGGCCCTTTTGGGCACAGGGACCTCTGCGTGGGATCTACTGGGTAAGTATGGCAGTACCTTAGATAGGCCTCAGGGAACAAGGCTGTCGTCTGGCTCATGCCTTAGCTGTGTTAAGTGTGGAAAACGTGCTGGTCCTCAGGCTGGGCCCACAGCCTAGCTTTCGCTTCTGTGAGAGTGCTGTCCCGAGTCTCCTCCTGGAGCCAGTCGTCAGCACGGTGCCTTTTGGCACTGCAGTTCTCTTTCAGTCAAGGAGGCCGTGCGACTGGCAAAGGGAGTCTGCGCAGCACCGCCTTCGCGAGGCTCTTTGACGACTGGGGCACTCAACCCAGGCAAGCCAGAGAGCAGTACGTTGCCCTTGCTATGAATGTGAAGAGCTTTCTCCAGGGCCCTGTTGAGGCTAAGGTTCCTCAGAAGCCAGGAGCCGCCGTTCTGGCACGGAGAGAAGTCATCCTGCGAACTTGGCGAACGAGCTCCTATCCTGTGTGCCCCCAGGAGCGTCGCAGAGTGAAGGCACTCCGTGGTGGAGTATGGCCTCATGGAAACCACTGCACACCCAACTCCCCCGACGTGAAACACTGGAACTTACCTTGAGGCCTGAGGTCACCTTTCGTTCGGCCGGAGCTGAACATGTGGTGCCGTGGGAGGGGTTCCTAGAAAGGGATCGCCAGCACGGTTTTCGTTTTGAGAGAACACGCAGCCTCGGCCCACAACGACAATCCTGCCGTGCAGAGACGTCGGGCCGCTAGTGCTGTTCAGGCAGCTTTGAAGCCAAGCGCAAGGCGCCTCCAAACGGGGAGAAAGCGTACTCTCCCCTCCGCGTCCCACGTTCAAGCTGAATGACGCAGCATGTTTCTCGGAAGGCTCTGCCGAGCTTTCTAGTACGAGGGAGAGAGTGCCTGCCTCTGCTGAGAAAGGTTTTGACGTGGGGATTGCTGGACATGAGGAAGAGCGTTTCCCAGGCCGTGCAAAGTTTAGGCTTTGGTGACTCTGGATGGTCCCAAGGGTCCAGAATTGTCCCTGGGAAAGCTGTCCTCTTTTTCTTTCTCCGGCTGGAAGTAAACAGCTGGCAACCGACTGCCGTACGCAGACGTCCTGGGGGAGCCCCCCGGTTTCATTTGGGACGCACGTGGGTGTCTCACAGAAGAGCCCAAATTCCTAATTGGGGGCACACCAGCATGGAATGTAAGGCTGTTTAGAACTGCGCATCCTGAGGCCGTTGGAAGGCCGTACGGACGAGAGCTTTCGAGCGAACAGGGCAGCGCTTCGCCATCATCGTTGCCCGTTCACGGAGCTTAATCAAACGAATGCCTTTACTTCCTGTGGTTCAAACGTAACAGAGGAGTTGGAAGGCATACAGTGCCCTTTGACAGTTGTTACGACGAACGTGAGTGCACAGTGTCTCGTGAAAGAAATCCCTAGCAGTGTTGAAGCATCCCGTTAACGCAGGCTTCTTCGCTCCTATGGCACTCCGAGGTGGTACTGACGGGGGAAATCTGGACTTTTACTTGAGGCCGGGGGGGCTCACAATTCTTTTGTCGGCGAGCTCCAGAGTGCTCTTGCTGAAGCTCCCAGCAAGGACCTGAGAGCAGCAGGCCTCACACGAGTACACTCAGACGGCTTCCGTCACGAGTAAACTCAGACCTCTGAAGTGAGGCCTTCCGGCAGCAAAGAGAAGGTGGGCGCGAGGAGTGTGCTTCAGGCAGCTTAGGACCCGCAACTGTCTCGTCTACCACGGAGGGGAATAAGGTTTGCCCAGGGTCGCCCAGTTTCAAAGCTGAGCTCACGTAGTTATCCTCAGTGGTTTCCGATTACCTCAAGGAAACACACGGGAGGAACAGGGCCCTTCCATGGAGGCCCTTTTGGGCACAGGGACCTCTGCGTGGGATCTACTGGGTAAGTATGGCAGTACCTTAGGTAGGCCTCAGGGATCAAGGCTGTCGTCTGGCTCATGCCTTAGCTGTGTTAAGTGTGGAAAACGTGCTGGTCCTCAGGCTGGGCCCACAGCCTAGCTTTCGCTTCTGTGAGAGTGCTGTCCCGAGTCTCCTCCTGGAGCCAGTCGTCAGCACGGTGCCTTTTGGCACTGCAGCTCTCTTTCAGTCAAGGAGGCCGTGCGACTGGCAAAGGGAGTCTGCGCAGCACCGCCTTCGCGAGGCTCTTTGACGACTGGGGCACTCAACCCAGGCAAGCCAGAGAGCAGTACGTTGCCCTTGCTATGAATGTGAAGAGCTTTCTCCAGGGCCCTGTTGAGGCTAAGGTTCCTCAGAAGCCAGGAGCCGCCGTTCCGGCACGGAGAGAAGTCATCCTGCGAACTTGGCGAACGAGCTCCTATCTTGTGTGCCCCCAGGAGCGTCGCAGAGTGAAGGCACTCCGTGGTGGAGTATGGCCTCATGGAAACCACTGCACACCCAACTCCCCAGACGTGAAACACTGGATCTTACCTTGAGGTCTGAGGTCACCTTTCGTTCGGCCGGAGCTGAACATGTGGTGCCGTGGGAGGGGTTCCTAGAAAGGGATCGCCAGCACGGTTTTCCTTTTGAGAGAACACGCAGCCTCGGCCCACAACGACAATCCTGCCGTGCAGAGACGTTGGGCCGCTAGTGCTGTTCAGGCACCTTTGAAGCCAAGCGCAAGGCGCCTCCAAACGGGGAGAAAGCGTACTCTCCCCTCCGCGTCCCACGTTCAAGCTGAATGACGCAGCATGTTTCTCGGAAGGCTCTGCCGAGCTATCTAGTACGAGGGAGAGAGCGCCTGCCTCTGCTGAGAAAGGTTTTGACGTGGGGATTGCTGGACAGGTGGAAGAGCATTCCCCAGGCCGTGCAAAGTTTAGGCCTTGGTGATTCCGGATGGTCCCAAGGGTCCAGAGTTGTCCCTGGGAAAGCTGTCCTTTTCTCTCTTTTTCCGGCTGGAAGTAAACAGCTGGCAACGGACTGCCGTACGCAGACGTCCTGGGGGAGCCCCCCGGTTTCATTTGGGACGCACGTGGGTGTCTCACAGAAGAGCCCAATTTCCTAATTGGGGGCACACCAGCATGGGATGTAAGGCTGTTTACAACTGCGTACCCTGAGGCCGTTGGAAGGCCGTACGGACGAGAGCTTTCAAGCGAACAGGGCAGCGCTTCGCCATCATAGTTGCCCGTTCACGGAGCTTAATCAAACGAATGCCTTTACTTCCTGTGGCTCAAACGCAACAGAGGAGTTGGAAGGCATACAGTGCCCTTTGACAGTTGTTACGACGAACGTGAGTGCACAGTGTCTCGTGAAAGAAATCCCTAGCACTGTTGAAGCATCCCGTTAACGCAGGCTTCTTCGCTCCTATGGCACTCCGAGGTGGTACTGACGGGGGAAATCTGGACTTTTACTTGAGGCCGGGGGGGCTCACAATTCTTTTGTCGGCGAGCTCCAGAGTGCTCTTGCTGAAGCTCCCAGCAAGGACCTGAGAGCAGCAGGCCTCACACGAGTACACTCAGACGGCTTCCGTCACGAGTAAACTCAGACCTCTGAAGTGAGGCCTTCCGGCAGCAAAGAGAAGGTGGGCGCGAGGAGTGTGCTTCAGGCAGCTTAGGACCCGCAACTGTCTCGTCTACCACGGAGGGGAATAAGGTTTGCCCAGGGTCGCCCAGTTTCAAAGCTGAGCTCACGTAGTTATCCTCAGTGGTTTCCGATTACCTCAAGGAAACACACGGGAGGAACAGGGCCCTTCCATGGAGGCCCTGTTGGGCACAGGGACCTCTGCGTGGGATCTACTGGGTAAGTATGGCAGTACCTTACATAGGCCTCAGGGAACAAGGCTGTCGTCTGGCTCATGCCTTAGCTGTGTTAAGTGTCGAAAACGTGCTGGTCCTCAGGCTGGGCCCACAGCCTAGCTTTCGCTTCTGTGAGAGTGCTGTCCCGAGTCTCCTCCTGGAGACACTCGTCAGCACGGTGCCTTTTGGCACTGCAGTTCTCTTTCAGTCAAGGAGGCCGTGCGACTGGCAAAGGGAGTCTGCGCAGCACCGCCTTCGCGAGGCTCTTTGACGACTGGGGCACTCAACCCAGGCAAGCCAGAGAGCAGTACGTTGCCCTTGCTATGAATGTGAAGAGCTTTCTCCAGGGCCCTGTTGAGGCTAAGGTTCCTCAGAAGCCAGGAGCCGCCGTTCTGGCACGGAGAGAAGTCATCCTGCGAACTTGGCGAACGAGCTCCTATCCGGTGTGCCCCCAGGAGCGTCGCAGAATTAAGGCACTCCGTGGTGGAGTATGGCCTCATGGAAACCACTGCACACCCAACTCCCCCGACGTGAAACACTGGAACTTACCTTGAGGCCTGAGGTCACCTTTCGTTCGGCCGGAGCTGAACATGTGGTGCCGTGGGAGGGGTTCCTAGAAAGGGATCGCCAGCACGGTTTTCGTTTTGAGAGAACACGCAGCCTCGGCCCACAACGACAGTCCTGCCGTGCAGAGACGTCGGGCCGCTACTGCTGTTCAGGCAGCTTTGAAGCCAAGCGCAAGGCGCCTCCAAACGGGGAGAAAGCGTACTCTCCCCTCCGCGTCCCACGTTCAAGCTGAATGACGCAGCATGTTTCTCGGAAGGCTCTGCCGAGCTTTCTAGTACGAGGGAGAGAGTGCCTGCCTCTGCTGAGAAAGGTTTTGACGTGGGGATTGCTGGACATGAGGAAGAGCGTTCCCCAGGCCGTGCAAAGTTTAGGCTTTGGTGACTCTGGATGGTCCCAAGGGTCCAGAATTGTCCCTGGGAAAGCTGTCCTCTTCTTCTTTCTCCGGCTGGAAGTAAACAGCTGGCAACCGACTGCCGTACGCAGACGTCCTGGGGGAGACCCCGGTTTCATTTGGGACGCACGTGGGTGTCTCACAGAAGAGCCCAAATTCCTAATTGGGGGCACACCAGCATGGAATGTAAGGCTGTTTACAACTGCGTACCCTGAGGCCGTTGGAAGGCCGTACGGACGAGAGCTTTCGAGCGAACAGGGCAGCGCTTCGCCATCATCGTTGCCCGTTCACGGAGCTTAATCAAACGAATGCCTTTACTTCCTGTGGTTCAAACGCAACAGAGGAGTTGGAAGGCATACAGTGCCCTTTGACAGTTGTTACGACGAACGTGAGTGCACAGTGTGTCGTGAAAGAAATCCCTAGCACTGTTGAAGCATCCCGTTAACGCAGGCTTCTTCGCTCCTATGGCACTCCGAGGTGGTACTGACGGGGGAAATCTGGACTTTTACTTGAGGCCGGGGGGGCTCACAATTCTTTTGTCGGCGAGCTCCAGAGTGCTCTTGCTGAAGCTCCCAGCAAGGACCTGAGAGCAGCAGGCCTCACACGAGTACACTCAGACGGCTTCCGTCACGAGTAAACTCAGACCTCTGAAGTGAGGCCTTCCGGCAGCAAAGAGAAGGTGGGCGCGAGGAGTGTGCTTCAGGCAGCTTAGGACCCGCAACTGTCTCGTCTACCACGGAGGGGAATAAGGTTTGCCCAGGGTCGCCCAGTTTCAAAGCTGAGCTCACGTAGTTATCCTCAGTGGTTTCCGATTACCTCAAGGAAACACACGGGAGGAACAGGGCCCTTCCATGGAGGCCCTTTTGGGCACAGGGACCTCTGCGTGGGATCTACTGGGTAAGTATGGCAGTACCTTAGATAGGCCTCAGGGAACAAGGCTGTCGTCTGGCTCATGCCTTAGCTGTGTTAAGTGTGGAAAACGTGCTGGTCCTCAGGCTGGGCCCACAGCCTAGCTTTCGCTTCTGTGAGAGTGCTGTCCCGAGTCTCCTCCTGGAGCCAGTCGTCAGCACGGTGCCTTTTGGCACTGCAGTTCTCTTTCAGTCAAGGAGGCCGTGCGACTGGCAAAGGGAGTCTGCGCAGCACCGCCTTCGCGAGGCTCTTTGACGACTGGGGCACTCAACCCAGGCAAGCCAGAGAGCAGTACGTTGCCCTTGCTATGAATGTGAAGAGCTTTCTCCAGGGCCCTGTTGAGGCTAAGGTTCCTCAGAAGCCAGGAGCCGCCGTTCTGGCACGGAGAGAAGTCATCCTGCGAACTTGGCGAACGAGCTCCTATCCTGTGTGCCCCCAGGAGCGTCGCAGAGTGAAGGCACTCCGTGGTGGAGTATGGCCTCATGGAAACCACTGCACACCCAACTCCCCCGACGTGAAACACTGGAACTTACCTTGAGGCCTGAGGTCACCTTTCGTTCGGCCGGAGCTGAACATGTGGTGCCGTGGGAGGGGTTCCTAGAAAGGGATCGCCAGCACGGTTTTCGTTTTGAGAGAACACGCAGCCTCGGCCCACAACGACAATCCTGCCGTGCAGAGACGTCGGGCCGCTAGTGCTGTTCAGGCAGCTTTGAAGCCAAGCGCAAGGCGCCTCCAAACGGGGAGAAAGCGTACTCTCCCCTCCGCGTCCCACGTTCAAGCTGAATGACGCAGCATGTTTCTCGGAAGGCTCTGCCGAGCTTTCTAGTACGAGGGAGAGAGTGCCTGCCTCTGCTGAGAAAGGTTTTGACGTGGGGATTGCTGGACATGAGGAAGAGCGTTTCCCAGGCCGTGCAAAGTTTAGGCTTTGGTGACTCTGGATGGTCCCAAGGGTCCAGAATTGTCCCTGGGAAAGCTGTCCTCTTTTTCTTTCTCCGGCTGGAAGTAAACAGCTGGCAACCGACTGCCGTACGCAGACGTCCTGGGGGAGCCCCCCGGTTTCATTTGGGACGCACGTGGGTGTCTCACAGAAGAGCCCAAATTCCTAATTGGGGGCACACCAGCATGGAATGTAAGGCTGTTTAGAACTGCGCATCCTGAGGCCGTTGGAAGGCCGTACGGACGAGAGCTTTCGAGCGAACAGGGCAGCGCTTCGCCATCATCGTTGCCCGTTCACGGAGCTTAATCAAACGAATGCCTTTACTTCCTGTGGTTCAAACGCAACAGAGGAGTTGGAAGGCATACAGTGCCCTTTGACAGTTGTTACGACGAACGTGAGTGCACAGTGTCTCGTGAAAGAAATCCCTAGCACTGTTGAAGCATCCCGTTAACGCAGGCTTCTTCGCTCCTATGGCACTCCGAGGTGGTACTGACGGGGGAAATCTGGACTTTTACTTGAGGCCGGGGGGGCTCACAATTCTTTTGTCGGCGAGCTCCAGAGTGCTCTTGCTGAAGCTCCCAGCAAGGACCTGAGAGCAGCAGGCCTCACACGAGTACACTCAGACGGCTTCCGTCACGAGTAAACTCAGACCTCTGAAGTGAGGCCTTCCGGCAGCAAAGAGAAGGTGGGCGCGAGGAGTGTGCTTCATGCAGCTTAGGACCCGCAACTGTCTCGTCTACCACGGAGGGGAATAAGGTTTGCCCAGGGTCGCCCAGTTTCAAAGCTGAGCTCACGTAGTTATCCTCAGTGGTTTCCGATTACCTCAAGGAAACACACGGGAGGAACAGGGCCCTTCCATGGAGGCCCTTTTGGGCACAGGGACCTCTGCGTGGGATCTACTGGGTAAGTATGGCAGTACCTTAGGTAGGCCTCAGGGATCAAGGCTGTCGTCTGGCTCATGCCTTAGCTGTGTTAAGTGTGGAAAACGTGCTGGTCCTCAGGCTGGGCCCACAGCCTAGCTTTCGCTTCTGTGAGAGTGCTGTCCCGAGTCTCCTCCTGGAGCCAGTCGTCAGCACGGTGCCTTTTGGCACTGCAGTTCTCTTTCAGTCAAGGAGGCCGTGCGACTGGCAAAGGGAGTCTGCGCAGCACTGCCTTCGCGAGGCTCTTTGACGACTGGGGCACTCAACCCAGGCAAGCCAGAGAGCAGAACGTTGCCCTTGCTATGAATGTGAAGAGCTTTCTCCAGGGCCCTGTTGAGGCTAAGGTTCCTCAGAAGCCAGGAGCCGCCGTTCCGGCACGGAGAGAAGTCATCCTGCGAACTTGGCGAACGAGCTCCTATCCTGTGTGCCCCCAGGAGCGTCGCAGAGTGAAGGCACTCCGTGGTGGAGTATGGCCTCATGGAAACCACTGCACACCCAACTCACCAGACGTGAAACACTGGATCTTACCTTGAGGTCTGAGGTCACCTTTCGTTCGGCCGGAGCTGAACATGTGGTGCCGTGGGAGGGGTTCCTAGAAAGGGATCGCCAGCACGGTTTTCGTTTTGAGAGAACACGCAGCCTCGGCCCGCAACGACAATCCTGCCGTGCAGAGACGTTGGGCCGCTAGTGCTGTTCAGGCAGCTTTGAAGCCAAGCGCAAGGCGCCTCCAAACGGGGAGAAAGCGTACTCTCCCCTCCGCGTCCCACGTTCAAGCTGAATGACGCAGCATGTTTCTCGGAAGGCTCTGCCGAGCTATCTAGTACGAGGGAGAGAGCGCCTGCCTCTGCTGAGAAAGGTTTTGACGTGGGGATTGCTGGACAGGTGGAAGAGCATTCCCCAGGCCGTGCAAAGTTTAGGCCTTGGTGATTCCGGATGGTCCCAAGGTTCCAGAGTTGTCCCTGGGAAAGCTGTCCTTTTCCCTCTTTTTCAGGCTGGAAGTAAACAGCTGGCAACCGACTGCTGTACGCAGACGTCCTGGGGCATTCCCCCGGTTTCATTTGGGACGCACGTGGGTGACTCACAGAAGAGCCCAAATTCCTAATTGGGGGCACACCAGCATGAAATGTAAGGCTGTTTACAACTGCGTACCCTGAGGCCGTTGGAAGGCCGTACGGACGAGAGCTTTCGAGCGAACAGGGCAGCGCTTCGCCATCATCGTTGCCCGTTCACGGAGCTTAATCAAACGAATGCCTTTACTTCCTGTGGTTCAAACGCAACAGAGGAGTTGGAAGGCATACAGTGCCCTTTGACAGTTGTTACGACGAACGTGAGTGCACAGTGTCTCGTGAAAGAAATCCCTAGCACTGTTGAAGCATCCCGTTAACGCAGGCTTCTTCGCTCCTATGGCACTCCGAGGTGGTACTGACGGGGGAAATCTGGACTTTTACTTGAGGCCGGGGGGGCTCACAATTCTTTTGTCGGCGAGCTCCAGAGTGCTCTTGCTGAAGCTCCCAGCAAGGACCTGAGAGCAGCAGGCCTCACACGAGTACACTCAGACGGCTTCCGTCACGAGTAAACTCAGGCCTCTTAAGTGAGGCCTTCCGGCAGCAAAGAGAAGGTGGGCGCGAGGAGTGTGCTTCAGGCAGCTTAGGACCCGCAACTGTCTCGTCTACCACGGAGGGGAATAAGGTTTGCCCAGGGTCGCCCAGTTTCAAAGCTGAGCTCACGTAGTTATCCTCAGTGGTTTCCGATTACCTCAAGGAAACACACGGGAGGAACAGGGCCCTTCCATGGAGGCCCTTTTGGGCACAGGGACCTCTGCGTGGGATCTACTGGGTAAGTATGGCAGTACCTTAGATAGGCCTCAGGGAACAAGGCTGTCGTCTGGCTCATGCCTTAGCTGTGTTAAGTGTGGAAAACGTGCTGGTCCTCAGGCTGGGCCCACAGCCTAGCTTTCGCTTCTGTGAGAGTGCTGTCCCGAGTCTCCCCCTGGAGACACTCGTCAGCACGGTGCCTTTTGGCACTGCAGTTCTCTTTCAGTCAAGGAGGCCGTGCGACTGGCAAAGGGAGTCTGTGCAGCACTGCCTTCGCGAGGCTCTTTGACGACTGGGGCACTCAACCCAGGCAAGCCAGAGAACAGTACGTTGCCCTTGCTATGAATGTGAAGAGCTTTCTCCAGGGCCCTGTTGAGGCTAAGGTTCCTCAGAAGCCAGGAGCCGCCGTTCCGGCACGGAGAGAAGTCATCCTGCGAACTTGGCGAACGAGCTCCTATCCTGTGTGCCCCCAGGAGCGTCGCAGAGTGAAGGCACTCCGTGGTGGAGTATGGCCTCATGGAAACCACTGCACACCCAACTCCCCCGACGTGAAACACTGGAACTTACCTTGAGGCCTGAGGTCACCTTTCGTTCGGCCGGAGCTGAACATGTGGTGCCGTGGGAGGGGTTCCTAGAAAGGGATCGCCAGCACGGTTTTCGTTTTGAGAGAACACGCAGCCTCGGCCCACAACGACAATCCTGCCGTGCAGAGACGTCGGGCCGCTACTGCTGTTCAGGCAGCTTTGAAGCCAAGCGCAAGGCGCCTCCAAAAGGGGAGAAAGCGTACTCTCCCCTCCGCGTCCCACGTTCAAGCTGAATGACGCAGCATGTTTCTCGGAAGGCTCTGCCGAGCTATCTAGTACAAGGGAGAGAGCGCCTGCCTCTGCTGAGAAAGGTTTTGACGTGGGGATTGCTGGACATGAGGAAGAGCGTTCCCCAGGCCGTGCAAAGTTTAGGCTTTGGTGACTCTGGATGGTCCCAAGGGTCCAGAATTGTCCCTGGGAAAGCTGTCCTCTTTTTCTTTCTCCGGCTGGAAGTAAACAGCTGGCAACCGACTGCCGTACGCAGACGTCCTGGGGGAGCCCCCCGGTTTCATTTGGGACGCACGTGGGTGTCTCACAGAAGAGCCCAAATTCCTAATTGGGGGCACACCAGCATGGAATGTAAGGCTGTTTACAACTGCGTACCCTGAGGCCGTTGGAAGGCCGTACGGACGAGAGCTTTCGAGCGAACAGGGCAGCGCTTCGCCATCATCGTTGCCCGTTCACGGAGCTTAATCAAACGAATGCCTTTACTTCCTGTGGTTCAAACGCAACAGAGGAGTTGGAAGGCATACAGTGCCCTTTGACAGTTGTTACGACGAACGTGAGTGCACAGTGTCTCGTGAAAGAAATCCCTAGCACTGTTGAAGCATCCCGTTAACGCAGGCTTCTTCGCTCCTATGGCACTCCGAGGTGGTACTGACGGGGGAAATCTGGACTTTTACTTGAGGCCGGGGGGGCTCACAATTCTTTTGTCGGCGAGCTCCAGAGTGCTCTTGCTGAAGCTCCCAGCAAGGACCTGAGAGCAGCAGGCCTCACACGAGTACACTCAGACGGCTTCCGTCACGATTAAACTCAGACCTCTTAAATGAGGCCTTCCGGCAGCAAAGAGAAGGTGGGCGCGAGGAGTGTGCTTCAGGCAGCTTAGGACCCGCAACTGTCTCGTCTACCACGGAGGGGAATAAGGTTTGCCCAGGGTCGCCCAGTTTCAAAGCTGAGCTCACGTAGTTATCCTCAGTGGTTTCCGATTACCTCAAGGAAACACACGGGAGGAACAGGGCCCTTCCATGGAGGCCCTTTTGGGCACAGGGACCTCTGCGTGGGATCTACTGGGTAAGTATGGCAGTACCTTAGGTAGTCCTCAGGGATCAAGGCTGTCGTCTGGCTCATGCCTTAGCTGTGTTAAGTGTGGAAACCGTGCTGGTCCTCAGGCTGGGCCCACAGCCTAGCTTTCGCTTCTGTGAGAGTGCTGTCCCGAGTCTCCTCCTGGAGCCAGTCGTCAGCACGGTGCCTTTTGGCACTGCAGTTCTCTTTCAGTCAAGGAGGCCGTGCGACTGGCAAAGGGAGTCTGCGCAGCACTGCCTTCGCGAGGCTCTTTGACGACTGGGGCACTCAACCCAGGCAAGCCAGAGAGCAGTACGTTGCCCTTGCTATGAATGTGAAGAGCTTTCTTCAGGGCCCTGTTGAGGCTAAGGTTCCTCAGAAGCCAGGAGCCGCCGTTCCGGCACGGAGAGAAGTCATCCTGCGAACTTGGCGAACGAGCTCCTATCCTGTGTGCCCCCAGGAGTGTCGCAGAGTGAAGGCACTCCGTGGTGGAGTATGGCCTCATGGAAACCACTGCACACCCAACTCCCCAGACGTGAAACACTGGATCTTACCTTGAGGTCTGAGGTCACCTTTCGTTCGGCCGGAGCTGAACATGTGGTGCCGTGGGAGGGGTTCCTAGAAAGGGATCGCCAGCACGGTTTTCGTTTTGAGAGAACACGCAGCCTCGGCCCACAACGACAATCCTGCCGTGCAGAGACGTCGGGCCGCTAGTGCTGTTCAGGCAGCTTTGAAGCCAAGCGCAAGGCGCCTCCAAACGGGGAGAAAGCGTACTCTCCCCTCCGCGTCCCACGTTCAAGCTGAATGACGCAGCATGTTTCTCGGAAGGCTCTGCCGAGCTATCTAGTACGAGGGAGAGAGTGCCTGCCTCTGCTGAGAAAGGTTTTGACGTGGGGATTGCTGGACATGAGGAAGAGCGTTCCCCAGGCCGTGCAAAGTTTAGGCTTTGGTGACTCTGGATGGTCCCAAGGGTCCAGAATTGTCCCTGGGAAAGCTGTCCTCTTCTTCTTTCTCCGGCTGGAAGTAAACAGCTGGCAACCGACTGCCGTACGCAGACGTCCTGGGGGAGCCCCCCGGTTTCATTTGGGACGCACGTGGGTGTCTCACAGAAGAGCCCAAATTCCTAATTGGGGGCACACCAGCATGGAATGTAAGGCTGTTTACAACTGCGTACCCTGAGGCCGTTGGAAGGCCGTACGGACGAGAGCTTTCGAGCGAACAGGGCAGCGCTTCGCCATCATCGTTGCCCGTTCACGGAGCTTAATCAAACGAATGCCTTTACTTCCTGTGGTTCAAACGCAACAGAGGAGTTGGAAGGCATACAGTGCCCTTTGACAGTTGTTACGACGAACGTGAGTGCACAGTGTCTCGTGAAAGAAATCCCTAGCACTGTTGAAGCATCCCGTTAACGCAGGCTTCTTCGCTCCTATGGCACTCCGAGGTGGTACTGACGGGGGAAATCTGGACTTTTACTTGAGGCCGGGGGGGCTCACAATTCTTTTGTCGGCGAGCTCCAGAGTGCTCTTGCTGAAGCTCCCAGCAAGGACCTGAGAGCAGCAGGCCTCACACGAGTACACTCAGACGGCTTCCGTCACGAGTAAACTCAGGCCTCTTAAGTGAGGCCTTCCGGCAGCAAAGAGAAGGTGGGCGCGAGGAGTGTGCTTCAGGCAGCTTAGGACCCGCAACTGTCTCGTCTACCACGGAGGGGAATAAGGTTTGCCCAGGGTCGCCCAGTTTCAAAGCTGAGCTCACGTAGTTATCCTCAGTGGTTTCCGATTACCTCAAGGAAACACACGGGAGGAACAGGGCCCTTCCATGGAGGCCCTTTTGGGCACAGGGACCTCTGCGTGGGATCTACTGGGTAAGTATGGCAGTACCTTAGGTAGGCCTCAGGGATCAAGGCTGTCGTCTGGCTCATGCCTTAGCTGTGTTAAGTGTGGAAAACGTGCTGGTCCTCAGGCTGGGCCCACAGCCTAGCTTTCGCTTCTGTGAGAGTGCTGTCCCGAGTCTCCTCCTGGAGCCAGTCGTCAGCACGGTGCCTTTTGGCACTGCAGTTCTCTTTCAGTCAAGGAGGCCGTGCGACTGGCAAAGGGAGTCTGCGCAGCACCGCCTTCGCGAGGCTCTTTGACGACTGGGGCACTCAACCCAGGCAAGCCAGAGAGCAGTACGTTGCCCTTGCTATGAATGTGAAGAGCTTTCTCCAGGGCCCTGTTGAGGCTAAGGTTCCTCAGAGGCCAGGAGCCGCCGTTCCGGCACGGAGAGAAGTCATCCTGCGAACTTGGCGAACGAGCTCCTATCCTGTGTGCCCCCAGGAGCGTCGCAGAGTGAAGGCACTCCGTGGTGGAGTATGGCCTCATGGAAACCACTGCACACCCAACTCCCCAGACGTGAAACACTGGATCTTACCTTGAGGTCTGAGGTCACCTTTCGTTCGGCCGGAGCTGAACATGTGGTGCCGTGGGAGGGGTTCCTAGAAAGGGATCGCCAGCACGGTTTTCGTTTTGAGAGAACACGCAGCCTCGGCCCACAACGACAATCCTGCCGTGCAGAGACGTCGGGCCGCTAGTGCTGTTCAGGCAGCTTTGAAGCCAAGCGCAAGGCGCCTCCAAACGGGGAGAAAGCGTACTCTCCCCTCCGCGTCCCACGTTCAAGCTGAATGACGCAGCATGTTTCTCGGAAGGCTCTGCCGAGCTATCTAGTACGAGGGAGAGAGTGCCTGCCTCTGCTGAGAAAGGTTTTGACGTGGGGATTGCTGGACATGAGGAAGAGCGTTCCCCAGGCCGTGCAAAGTTTAGGCTTTGGTGACTCTGGATGGTCCCAAGGGTCCAGAATTGTCCCTGGGAAAGCTGTCCTCTTCTTCTTTCTCCGGCTGGAAGTAAACAGCTGGCAACCGACTGCCGTACGCAGACGTCCTGGGGGAGCCCCCCGGTTTCATTTGGGACGCACGTGGGTGTCTCACAGAAGAGCCCAAATTCCTAATTGGGGGCACACCAGCATGGAATGTAAGGCTGTTTACAACTGCGTACCCTGAGGCCGTTGGAAGGCCGTACGGACGAGAGCTTTCGAGCGAACAGGGCAGCGCTTCGCCATCATCGTTGCCCGTTCACGGAGCTTAATCAAACGAATGCCTTTACTTCCTGTGGTTCAAACGCAACAGAGGAGTTGGAAGGCATACAGTGCCCTTTGACAGTTGTAACGACGAACGTGAGTGCACAGTGTCTCGTGAAAGAAATCCCTAGCACTGTTGAAGCATCCCGTTAACGCAGGCTTCTTCGCTCCTATGGCACTCCGAGGTGGTACTGACGGGGGAAATCTGGACTTTTACTTGAGGCCGGGGGGGGCTCACAATTCTTTTGTCGGCGAGCTCCAGAGTGCTCTTGCTGAAGCTCCCAGCAAGGACCTGAGAGCAGCAGGCCTCACACGAGTACACTCAGACGGCTTCCGTCACGAGTAAACTCAGACCTCTGAAGTGAGGCCTTCCGGCAGCAAAGAGAAGGTGGGCGCGAGGAGTGTGCTTCAGGCAGCTTAGGACCCGCAACTGTCTCGTCTACCACGGAGGGGAATAAGGTTTGCCCAGGGTCGCCCAGTTTCAAAGCTGAGCTCACGTAGTTATCCTCAGTGGTTTCCGATTACGTCAAGGAAACACACGGGAGGAACAGGACCCTTCCATGGAGGCCCTTTTGGGCACAGGGACCTCTGCGTGGGATCTACTGGGTAAGTATGGCAGTACCTTAGGTAGGCCTCAGGGATCAAGGCTGTCGTCTGGCTCATGCCTTAGCTGTGTTAAGTGTGGAAAACGTGCTGGTCCTCAGGCTGGGCCCACAGCCTAGCTTTCGCTTCTGTGAGAGTGCTGTCCCGAGTCTCCTCCTGGAGCCAGTCGTCAGCACGGTGCCTTTTGGCACTGCAGTTCTCTTTCAGTCAAGGAGGCCGTGCGACTGGCAAAGGGAGTCTGCGCAGCACCGCCTTCGCGAGGCTCTTTGACGACTGGGGCACTCAACCCAGGCAAGCCAGAGAGCAGTACGTTGCCCTTGCTATGAATGTGAAGAGCTTTCTCCAGGGCCCTGTTGAGGCTAAGGTTCCTCAGAGGCCAGGAGCCGCCGTTCCGGCACGGAGAGAAGTCATCCTGCGAACTTGGCGAACGAGCTCCTATCCTGTGTGCCCCCAGGAGCGTCGCAGAGTGAAGGCACTCCGTGGTGGAGTATGGCCTCATGGAAACCACTGCACACCCAACTCCCCAGACGTGAAACACTGGATCTTACCTTGAGGTCTGAGGTCACCTTTCGTTCGGCCGGAGCTGAACATGTGGTGCCGTGGGAGGGGTTCCTAGAAAGGGATCGCCAGCACGGTTTTCGTTTTGAGAGAACACGCAGCCTCGGCCCACAACGACAATCCTGCCGTGCAGAGACGTCGGGCCGCTAGTGCTGTTCAGGCAGCTTTGAAGCCAAGCGCAAGGCGCCTCCAAACGGGGAGAAAGCGTACTCTCCCCTCCGCGTCCCACGTTCAAGCTGAATGATGCAGCATGTTTCTCGGAAGGCTCTGCCGAGCTATCTAGTACGAGGGAGAGAGTGCCTGCCTCTGCTGAGAAAGGTTTTGACGTGGGGATTGCTGGACATGAGGAAGAGCGTTCCCCAGGCCGTGCAAAGTTTAGGCTTTGGTGACTCTGGATGGTCCCAAGGGTCCAGAATTGTCCCTGGGAAAGCTGTCCTCTTCTTCTTTCTCCGGCTGGAAGTAAACAGCTGGCAACCGACTGCCGTACGCAGACGTCCTGGGGGAGCCCCCCGGTTTCATTTGGGACGCACGTGGGTGTCTCACAGAAGAGCCCAAATTCCTAATTGGGGGCACACCAGCATGGAATGTAAGGCTGTTTACAACTGCGTACCCTGAGGCCGTTGGAAGGCCGTACGGACGAGAGCTTTCGAGCGAACAGGGCAGCGCTTCGCCATCATCGTTGCCCGTTCACGGAGCTTAATCAAACGAATGCCTTTACTTCCTGTGGTTCAAACGCAACAGAGGAGTTGGAAGGCATACAGTGCCCTTTGACAGTTGTAACGACGAACGTGAGTGCACAGTGTCTCGTGAAAGAAATCCCTAGCACTGTTGAAGCATCCCGTTAACGCAGGCTTCTTCGCTCCTATGGCACTCCGAGGTGGTACTGACGGGGGAAATCTGGACTTTTACTTGAGGCCGGGGGGGGCTCACAATTCTTTTGTCGGCGAGCTCCAGAGTGCTCTTGCTGAAGCTCCCAGCAAGGACCTGAGAGCAGCAGGCCTCACACGAGTACACTCAGACGGCTTCCGTCACAAGTAAACTCAGACCTCTGAAGTGAGGCCTTCCGGCAGCAAAGAGAAGGTGGGCGCGAGGAGTGTGCTTCAGGCAGCTTAGGACCCGCAACTGTCTCGTCTACCACGGAGGGGAATAAGGTTTGCCCAGGGTCGCCCAGTTTCAAAGCTGAGCTGACGTAGTTATCCTCAGTGGTTTCCGATTACGTCAAGGAAACACACGGGAGGAACAGGACCCTTCCATGGAGGCCCTTTTGGGCACAGGGACCTCTGCGTGGGATCTACTGGGTAAGTATGGCAGTACCTTAGGTAGGCCTCAGGGATCAAGGCTGTCGTCTGGCTCATGCCTTAGCTGTGTTAAGTGTGGAAAACGTGCTGGTCCTCAGGCTGGGCCCACAGCCTAGCTTTCGCTTCTGTGAGAGTGCTGTCCCGAGTCTCCTCCTGGAGCCAGTCGTCAGCACGGTGCCTTTTGGCACTGCAGTTCTCTTTCAGTCAAGGAGGCCGTGCGACTGGCAAAGGGAGTCTGCGCAGCACCGCCTTCGCGAGGCTCTTTGACGACTGGGGCACTCAACCCAGGCAAGCCAGAGAGCAGTACGTTGCCCTTGCTATGAATGTGAAGAGCTTTCTCCAGGGCCCTGTTGAGGCTAAGGTTCCTCAGAGGCCAGGAGCCGCCGTTCCGGCACGGAGAGAAGTCATCCTGCGAACTTGGCGAACGAGCTCCTATCCTGTGTGCCCCCAGGAGCGTCGCAGAGTGAAGGCACTCCGTGGTGGAGTATGGCCTCATGGAAACCACTGCACACCCAACTCCCCAGACGTGAAACACTGGATCTTACCTTGAGGTCTGAGGTCACCTTTCGTTCGGCCGGAGCTGAACATGTGGTGCCGTGGGAGGGGTTCCTAGAAAGGGATCGCCAGCACGGTTTTCGTTTTGAGAGAACACGCAGCCTCGGCCCACAACGACAATCCTGCCGTGCAGAGACGTCGGGCCGCTAGTGCTGTTCAGGCAGCTTTGAAGCCAAGCGCAAGGCGCCTCCAAACGGGGAGAAAGCGTACTCTCCCCTCCGCGTCCCACGTTCAAGCTGAATGACGCAGCATGTTTCTCGGAAGGCTCTGCCGAGCTATCTAGTACGAGGGAGAGAGTGCCTGCCTCTGCTGAGAAAGGTTTTGACGTGGGGATTGCTGGACATGAGGAAGAGCGTTCCCCAGGCCGTGCAAAGTTTAGGCTTTGGTGACTCTGGATGGTCCCAAGGGTCCAGAATTGTCCCTGGGAAAGCTGTCCTCTTCTTCTTTCTCCGGCTGGAAGTAAACAGCTGGCAACCGACTGCCGTACGCAGACGTCCTGGGGGAGCCCCCCGGTTTCATTTGGGACGCACGTGGGTGTCTCACAGAAGAGCCCAAATTCCTAATTGGGGGCACACCAGCATGGAATGTAAGGCTGTTTACAACTGCGTACCCTGAGGCCGTTGGAAGGCCGTACGGACGAGAGCTTTCGAGCGAACAGGGCAGCGCTTCGCCATCATCGTTGCCCGTTCACGGAGCTTAATCAAACGAATGCCTTTACTTCCTGTGGTTCAAACGCAACAGAGGAGTTGGAAGGCATACAGTGCCCTTTGACAGTTGTTACGACGAACGTGAGTGCACAGTGTCTCGTGAAAGAAATCCCTAGAACTGTTGAAGCATCCCGTTAACGCAGGCTTCTTCGCTCCTATGGCACTCCGAGGTGGTACTGACGGGGGAAATCTGGACTTTTACTTGAGGCCGGGGGGGGGCTCACAATTCTTTTGTCGGCGAGCTCCAGAGTGCTCTTGCTGAAGCTCCCAGCAAGGACCTGAGAGCAGCAGGCCTCACACGAGTACACTCAGACGGCTTCCGTCACGAGTAAACTCAGACCTCTGAAGTGAGGCCTTCAGGCAGCAAAGAGAAGGTGGGCGCGAGGAGTGTGCTTCAGGCAGCTTAGGACCCGCAACTGTCTCGTCTACCACGGAGGGGAATAAGGTTTGCCCAGGGTCGCCCAGTTTCAAAGCTGAGCTCACGTAGTTATCCTCAGTGGTTTCCGATTACCTCAAGGAAACACACGGGAGGAACAGGGCCCTTCCATGGAGGCCCTTTTGGGCACAGGGACCTCTGCGTGGGATCTACTGGGTAAGTATGGCAGTACCTTAGGTAGGCCTCAGGGATCAAGGCTGTCGTCTGGCTCATGCCTTAGCTGTGTTAAGTGTGGAAAACGTGCTGGTCCTCAGGCTGGGCCCACAGCCTAGCTTTCGCTTCTGTGAGAGTGCTGTCCCGAGTCTCCTCCTGGAGCCAGTCGTCAGCACGGTGCCTTTTGGCACTGCAGTTCTCTTTCAGTCAAGGAGGCCGTGCGACTGGCAAAGGGAGTCTGCGCAGCACTGCCTTCGCGAGGCTCTTTGACGACTGGGGCACTCAACCCAGGCAAGCCAGAGAGCAGTACGTTGCCCTTGCTATGAATGTGAAGAGCTTTCTCCAGGGCCCTGTTGAGGCTAAGGTTCCTCAGAAGCCAGGAGCCGCCGTTCTGGCATGGAGAGAAGTCATCCTGCGAACTTGGCGAACGAGCTCCTATCCTGTGTGCCCCCAGGAGCGTCGCAGAGTGAAGGCACTCCGTGGTGGAGTATGGCCTCATGGAAACCACTGCACACCCAACTCCCCCGACGTGAAACACTGGAACTTACCTTGAGGCCTGAGGTCACCTTTCGTTCGGCCGGAGCTGAACATGTGGTGCCGTGGGAGGGGTTCCTAGAAAGGGATCGCCAGCACGGTTTTCGTTTTGAGAGAACACGCAGCCTCGGCCCACAACGACAATCCTGCCGTGCAGAGACGTCGGGCCGCTAGTGCTGTTCAGGCAGCTTTGAAGCCAAGCGCAAGGCGCCTCCAAACGGGGAGAAAGCGTACTCTCCCCTCTGCGTCCCACGTTCAAGCTGAATGACGCAGCATGTTTCTCGGAAGGCTCTGCCGAGCTATCTAGTACGAGGGAGAGAGTGCCTGCCTCTGCTGAGAAAGGTTTTGACGTGGGGATTGCTGGACATGAGGAAGAGCGTTCCCCAGGCCGTGCAAAGTTTAGGCTTTGGTGACTCTGGATGGTCCCAAGGGTCCAGAATTGTCCCTGGGAAAGCTGTCCTCTTCTTCTTTCTCCGGCTGGAAGTAAACAGCTGGCAACCGACTGCCGTACGCAGACGTCCTAGGGGAGCCCCCCGGTTTCATTTGGGACGCACGTGGGTGTCTCACAGAAGAGCCCAATTTCCTAATTGGGGGCACACCAGCATGGAATGTAAGGCTGTTTACAACTGCGTACCCTGAGGCCGTTGGAAGGCCGTACGGACGAGAGCTTTCGAGCGAACAGGGCAGCGCTTCGCCATCATCGTTGCCCGTTCACGGAGCTTAATCAAACGAATGCCTTTACTTCCTGTGGTTCAAACGCAACAGAGGAGTTGGAAGGCATACAGTGCCCTTTGACAGTTGTTACGACGAACGTGAGTGCACAGTGTCTCGTGAAAGAAATCCCTAGCACTGTTGAAGCATCCCGTTAACGCATGCTTCTTCGCTCCTATGGCACTCCGAGGTGGTACTGACGGGGGAAATCTGGACTTTTACTTGAGGCCGGGGGGGCTCACAATTCTTTTGTCGGCGAGCTCCAGAGTGCTCTTGCTGAAGCTCCCAGCAAGGACCTGAGAGCAGCAGGCCTCACACGAGTACACTCAGACGGCTTCCGTCACGAGTAAACTCAGGCCTCTTAAGTGAGGCCTTCCGGCAGCAAAGAGAAGGTGGGCGCGAGGAGTGTGCTTCAGGCAGCTTAGGACCCGCAACTGTCTCGTCTACCACGGAGGGGAATAAGGTTTGCCCAGGGTCGCCCAGTTTCAAAGCTGAGCTCACGTAGTTATCCTCAGTGGTTTCCGATTACGTCAAGGAAACACACGGGAGGAACATGGCCCTTCCATGGAGGCCCTTTTGGGCACAGGGACCTCTGCGTGGGATCTACTGGGTAAGTATGGCAGTACCTTAGATAGGCCTCAGGGAACAAGGCTGTCGTCTGGCTCATGCCTTAGCTGTGTTAAGTGTGGAAAACGTGCTGGTCCTCAGGCTGGGCCCACAGCCTAGCTTTCGCTTCTGTGAGAGTGCTGTCCCGAGTCTCCTCCTGGAGCCAGTCGTCAGCACGGTGCCTTTTGGCACTGCAGTTCTCTTTCAGTCAAGGAGGCCGTGCGACTGGCAAAGGGAGTCTGCGCAGCACTGCCTTCGCGAGGCTCTTTGACGACTGGGGCACTCAACCCAGGCAAGCCAGAGAGCAGTACTTTGCCCTTACTATGAATGTGAAGAGCTTTCTCCAGGGCCCTGTTGAGGCTAAGGTTCCTCAGAAGCCAGGAGCCGCCGTTCCGGCACGGAGAGAAGTCATCCTGCGAACTTGGCGAACGAGCTCCTATCCTGTGTGCCCCCAGGAGTGTCGCAGAGTGAAGGCACTCCGTGGTGGAGTATGGCCTCATGGAAACCACTGCACACCCAACTCCCCAGACGTGAAACACTGGATCTTACCTTGAGGTCTGAGGTCACCTTTCGTTCGGCCGGAGCTGAACATGTGGTGCCGTGGGAGGAGTTCCTAGAAAGGGATCGCCAGCACGGTTTTCCTTTTGAGAGAACACGCAGCCTCGGCCCACAACGACAATCCTGCCGTGCAGAGACGTCGGGCCGCTAGTGCTGTTCAGGCAGCTTTGAAGCCAAGCGCAAGGCGCCTCCAAACGGGGAGAAAGCGTACTCTCCCCTCCGCGTCCCACGTTCAAGCTGAATGACGCAGCATGTTTCTCGGAAGGCTCTGCCGAGCTATCTAGTACGAGGGAGAGAGCGCCTGCCTCTGCTGAGAAAGGTTTTGACGTGGGGATTGCTGGACAGGTGGAAGAGCATTCCCCAGGCCGTGCAAAGTTTAGGCCTTGGTGATTCCGGATGGTCCCAAGGGTCCAGAGTTGTCCCTGGGAAAGCTGTCCTTTTCCCTCTTTTTCCGTCTGGAAGTAAACAGCTGGCAACCGACTGCTGTACGCAGACGTCCTGGGGGAGTCCCCCGGTTTCATTTGGGACGCACGTGGGTGTCTCACAGAAGAGCCCAAATTCCTAATTGGGGGCACACCAGCATGGAATGTAAGGCTGTTTACAACTGCGTACCCTGAGGCCGTTGGAAGGCCGTACGGACGAGAGCTTTCGAGCGAACAGGGCAGCGCTTCGCCATCATCGTTGCCCGTTCACGGAGCTTAATCAAACGAATGCCTTTACTTCCTGTGGTTCAAACGCAACAGAGGAGTTGGAAGGCATACAGTGCCCTTTGACAGTTGTTACGACGAACGTGAGTGCACAGTGTCTCGTGAAAGAAATCCCTAGCACTGTTGAAGCATCCCGTTAACGCAGGCTTCTTCGCTCCTATGGCACTCCGAGGTGGTACTGACGGGGGAAATCTGGACTTTTACTTGAGGCCGGGGGGGCTCACAATTCTTTTGTCGGCGAGCTCCAGAGTGCTCTTGCTGAAGCTCCCAGCAAGGACCTGAGAGCAGCAGGCCTCACACGAGTACACTCAGACGGCTTCCGTCACGAGTAAACTCAGGCCTCTTAAGTGAGGCCTTCCGGCAGCAAAGAGAAGGTGGGCGCGAGGAGTGTGCTTCAGGCAGCTTAGGACCCGCAACTGTCTCGTCTACCACGGAGGGGAATAAGGTTTGCCCAGGGTCGCCCAGTTTCAAAGCTGAGCTCACGTAGTTATCCTCAGTGGTTTCCGATTACCTCAAGGAAACACACGGGAGGAACAGGGCCCTTCCATGGAGGCCCTTTTGGGCACAGGGACCTCTGCGTGGGATCTACTGGGTAAGTATGGCAGTACCTTAGGTAGGCCTCAGGGAACAAGGCTGTCGTCTGGCTCATGCCTTAGCTGTGTTAAGTGTGGAAAACGTGCTGGTCCTCAGGCTGGGCCCACAGCCTAGCTTTCGCTTCTGTGAGAGTGCTGTCCCGAGTCTCCTCCTGGAGACACTCGTCAGCACGGTGCCTTTTGGCACTGCAGTTCTCTTTCAGTCAAGGAGGCCGTGCGACTGGCAAAGGGAGTCTGCGCAGCACTGCCTTCGCGAGGCTCTTTGACGACTGGGGCACTCAACCCAGGCAAGCCAGAGAGCAGTACGTTGCCCTTGCTATGAATGTGAAGAGCTTTCTCCAGGGCCCTGTTGAGGCTAAGGTTCCTCAGAAGCCAGGAGCCGCCGTTCCGGCACGGAGAGAAGTCATCCTGCGAACTTGGCGAACGAGCTCCTATCCTGTGTGCCCCCAGGAGCGTCGCAGAGTGAAGGCACTCCGTGGTGGAGTATGGCCTCATGGAAACCACTGCACACCCAACTCCCCCGACGTGAAACACTGGATCTTACCTTGAGGCCTGAGGTCACCTTTCGTTCGGCCGGAGCTGAACATGTGGTGCCGTGGGAGGGGTTCCTAGAAAGGGATCGCCAGCACGGTTTTCGTTTTGAGAGAACACGCAGCCTCGGCCCACAACGACAATCCTGCCGTGCAGAGACGTCGGGCCGCTAGTGCTGTTCAGGCAGCTTTGAAGCCAAGCGCAAGGCGCCTCCAAACGGGGAGAAAGCGTACTCTCCCCTCCGCGTCCCACGTTCAAGCTGAATGACGCAGCATGTTTCTCGGAAGGCTCTGCCGAGCTATCTAGTACGAGGGAGAGAGTGCCTGCCTCTGCTGAGAAAGGTTTTGACGTGGGGATTGCTGGACATGAGGAAGAGCGTTCCCCAGGCCGTGCAAAGTTTAGGCTTTGGTGACTCTGGATGGTCCCAAGGGTCCAGAATTGTCCCTGGGAAAGCTGTCCTCTTCTTCTTTCTCCGGCTGGAAGTAAACAGCTGGCAACCGACTGCCGTACGCAGACGTCCTGGGGGAGCCCCCCGGTTTCATTTGGGACGCACGTGGGTGTCTCACAGAAGAGCCCAAATTCCTAATTGGGGGCACACCAGCATGGAATGTAAGGCTGTTTACAACTGCGTACCCTGAGGCCGTTGGAAGGCCGTACGGACGAGAGCTTTCGAGCGAACAGGGCAGCGCTTCGCCATCATCGTTGCCCGTTCACGGAGCTTAATCAAACGAATGCCTTTACTTCCTGTGGTTCAAACGCAACAGAGGAGTTGGAAGGCATACAGTGCCCTTTGACAGTTGTTACGACGAACGTGAGTGCACAGTGTCTCGTGAAAGAAATCTCTAGCAGTGTTGAAGCATCCCGTTAACGCAGGCTTCTTCGCTCCTATGGCACTCCGAGGTGGTACTGACGGGGGAAATCTGGACTTTTACTTGAGGCCGGGGGGGCTCACAATTCTTTTGTCGGCGAGCTCCAGAGTGCTCTTGCTGAAGCTCCCAGCAAGGACCTGAGAGCAGCAGGCCTCACACGAGTACACTCAGACGGCTTCCGTCACGAGTAAACTCAGACCTCTTAAGTGAGGCCTTCCGGCAGCAAAGAGAAGGTGGGCGCGAGGAGTGTGCTTCAGGCAGCTTAGGACCCGCAACTGTCTCGTCTACCACGGAGGGGAATAAGGTTTGCCCAGGGTCGCCCAGTTTCAAAGCTGAGCTCACGTAGTTATCCTCAGTGGTTTCCGATTACCTCAAGGAAACACACGGGAGGAACAGGGCCCTTCCATGGAGGCCCTTTTGGGCACAGGGACCTCTGCGTGGGATCTACTGGGTAAGTATGGCAGTACCTTAGATAGGCCTCAGGGATCAAGGCTGTCGTCTGGCTCATGCCTTAGCTGTGTTAAGTGTGGAAAACGTGCTGGTCCTCAGGCTGGGCCCACAGCCTAGCTTTCGCTTCTGTGAGAGTGCTGTCCCGAGTCTCCTCCTGGAGCCAGTCGTCAGCACGGTGCCTTTTGGCACTGCAGTTCTCTTTCAGTCAAGGAGGCCGTGCGACTGGCAAAGGGAGTCTGCGCAGCACTGCCTTCGCGAGGCTCTTTGACGACTGGGGCACTCAACCCAGGCAAGCCAGAGAGCAGTACGTTGCCCTTGCTATGAATGTGAAGAGCTTTCTCCAGGGCCCTGTTGAGGCTAAGGTTCCTCAGAAGCCAGGAGCCACCGTTCCGGCACGGAGAGAAGTCATCCTGCGAACTTGGCGAACGAGCTCCTATCCTGTGTGCCCCCAGGAGCGTCGCAGAGTGAAGGCACTCCGTGGTGGAGTATGGCCTCATGGAAACCACTGCACACCCAACTCCCCAGACGTGAAACACTGGATCTTACCTTGAGGTCTGAGGTCACCTTTCGTTCGGCCGGAGCTGAACATGTGGTGCCGTGGGAGGGGTTCCTAGAAAGGGATCGCCAGCACGGTTTTCGTTTTGAGAGAACACGCAGCCTCGGCCCACAACGACAATCCTGCCGTGCAGAGACGTCGGGCCGCTAGTGCTGTTCAGGCAGCTTTGAAGCCAAGCGCAAGGCGCCTCCAAACGGGGAGAAAGCGTACTCTCCCCTCCGCGTCCCACGTTCAAGCTGAATGACGCAGCATGTTTCTCGGAAGGCTCTGCCGAGCTATCCAGTACGAGGGAGAGAGCGCCTGCCTCTGCTGAGAAAGGTTTTGACGTGGGGATTGCTGGACAGGTGGAAGAGCATTCCCCAGGCCGTGCAAAGTTTAGGCCTTGGTGATTCCGGATGGTCCCAAGGGTCCAGAGTTGTCCCTGGGAAAGCTGTCCTTTTCCCTCTTTTTCCGGCTGGAAGTAAACAGCTGGCAACGGACTGCCGTACGCAGACGTCCTGGGGGAGCCCCCCGGTTTCATTTGGGACGCACGTGGGTGTCTCACAGAAGAGCCCAAATTCCTAATTGGGGGCACACCAGCATGGAATGTAAGGCTGTTTACAACTGCGTACCCTGAGGCCGTTGGAAGGCCGTACGGACGAGAGCTTTCGAGCGAACAGGGCAGCGCTTCGCCATCATCGTTGCCCGTTCACGGAGCTTAATCAAACGAATGCCTTTACTTCCTGTGGTTCAAACGCAACAGAGGAGTTGGAAGGCATACAGTGCCCTTTGACAGTTGTTACGATGAACGTGAGTGCACAGTGTCTCGTGAAAGAAATCCCTAGCACTGTTGAAGCATCCCGTTAACGCATGCTTCTTCGCTCCTATGGCACTCCGAGGTGGTACTGACGGGGGAAATCTGGACTTTTACTTGAGGCCGGGGGGGCTCACAATTCTTTTGTCGGCGAGCTCCAGAGTGCTCTTGCTGAAGCTCCCAGCAAGGACCTGAGAGCAGCAGGCCTCACACGAGTACACTCAGACGGCTTCCGTCACGAGTAAACTCAGGCCTCTTAAGTGAGGCCTTCCGGCAGCAAAGAGAAGGTGGGCGCGAGGAGTGTGCTTCAGGCAGCTTAGGACCCGCAACTGTCTCGTCTACCACGGAGGGGAATAAGGTTTGCCCAGGGTCGCCCAGTTTCAAAGCTGAGCTCACGTAGTTATCCTCAGTGGTTTCCGATTACCTCAAGGAAACACATGGGAGGAACAGGGCCCTTCCATGGAGGCCCTTTTGGGCACAGGGACCTCTGCGTGGGATCTACTGGGTAAGTATGGCAGTACCTTAGATAGGCCTCAAGGAACAAGGCTGTCGTCTGGCTCATGCCTTAGCTGTGTTAAGTGTGGAAAACGTGCTGGTCCTCAGGCTGGGCCCACAGCCTAGCTTTCGCTTCTGTGAGAGTGCTGTCCCGAGTCTCCTCCTGGAGACACTCGTCAGCACGGTGCCTTTTGGCACTGCAGTTCTCTTTCAGTCAAGGAGGCCGTGCGACTGGCAAAGGGAGTCTGCGCAGCACTGCCTTCGCGAGGCTCTTTGACGACTGGGGCACTCAAACCAGGCAAGCCAGAGAGCAGTACGTTGCCCTTGCTATGAATGTGAAGAGCTTTCTCCAGGGCCCTGTTGAGGCTAAGGTTCCTCAGAAGCCAGGAGCCGCCGTTCCGGCACGGAGAGAAGTCATCCTGCGAACTTGGCGAACGAGCTCCTATCCTGTGTGCCCCCAGGAGCGTCGCAGAGTGAAGGCACTCCGTGGTGGAGTATGGCCTCATGGAAACCACTGCACACCCAACTCCCCAGACGTGAAACACTGGATCTTACCTTGAGGTCTGAGGTCACCTTTCGTTCGGCCGGAGCTGAACATGTGGTGCCGTGGGAGGGGTTCCTAGAAAGGGATCGCCAGCACGGTTTTCGTTTTGAGAGAACACGCAGCCTCGGCCCACAACGACAATCCTGCCGTGCAGAGACGTCGGGCCGCTAGTGCTGTTCAGGCAGCTTTGAAGCCAAGCGCAAGGCGCCTCCAAACGGGGAGAAAGCGTACTCTCCCCTCCGCGTCCCACGTTCAAGCTGAATGACGCAGCATGTTTCTCGGAAGACTCTGCCGAGCTATCTAGTACGAGGGAGAGAGCGCCTGCCTCTGCTGAGAAAGGTTTTGACGTGGGGATGGCTGGACAGGCGGAAGAGCGTTCCCCAGGCCGTGCAAAGTTTAGGCCTTGGTGATTCCGGATGGTCCCAAGGGTCCAGAATTGTCCCTGGGAAAGCTGTCCTCTTTTTCTTTCTCCGGCTGGAAGTAAACAGCTGGCAACCGACTGCCGTACGCAGACGTCCTGGGGGAGCCCCCCGGTTTCATTTGGGCCGCACGTGGGTGTCTCACAGAAGAGCCCAAATTCCTAATTGGGGGCACACCAGCATGGAATGTAAGGCTGTTTACAACTGCGTACCCTGAGGCCGTTGGAAGGCCGTACGGACGAGAGCTTTCGAGCGAACAGGGCAGCGCTTCGCCATCATCGTTGCCCGTTCACGGAGCTTAATCAAACGAAGGCCTTTACTTCCTGTGGTTCAAACGCAACAGAGGAGTTGGAAGGCATACAGTGCCCTTTGACAGTTGTTACGACGAACGTGAGTGCACAGTGTCTCGTGAAAGAAATCCCTAGCACTGTTGAAGCATCCCGTTAACGCAGGCTTCTTCGCTCCTATGGCACTCCGAGGTGGTACTGACGGGGGAAATCTGGACTTTTACTTGAGGCCGGGGGGGCTCACAATTCTTTTGTCGGCGAGCTCCAGAGTGCTCTTGCTGAAGCTCCCAGCAAGGACCTGAGAGCAGCAGGCCTCACACGAGTACACTCAGACGGCTTCCGTCACGAGTAAACTCAGACCTCTTATGTGAGGCCTTCCGGCAGCAAAGAGAAGGTGGGCGCGAGGAGTGTGCTTCAGGCAGCTTAGGACCCGCAACTGTCTCGTCTACCACGGAGGGGAATAAGGTTTGCCCAGGGTCGCCCAGTTTCAAAGCTGAGCTCACGTAGTTATCCTCAGTGGTTTCCGATTACCTCAAGGAAACACACGGGAGGAACAGGGCCCTTCCATGGAGGCCCTTTTGGGCACAGGGACCTCTGCGTGGGATCTACTGGGTAAGTATGGCAGTACCTTACATAGGCCTCAGGGAACAAGGCTGTCGTCTGGCTCATGCCTTAGCTGTGTTAAGTGTGGAAAACGTGCTGGTCCTCAGGCTGGGCCCACAGCCTAGCTTTCGCTTCTGTGAGAGTGCTGTCCCGAGTCTCCTCCTGGAGACACTCGTCAGCACGGTGCCTTTTGGCACTGCAGTTCTCTTTCAGTCAAGGAGGCCGTGCGACTGGCAAAGGGAGTCTGCGCAGCACCGCCTTCGCGAGGCTCTTTGACGACTGGGGCACTCAACCCAGGCAAGCCAGAGAGCAGTACGTTGCCCTTGCTATGAATGTGAAGAGCTTTCTCCAGGGCCCTGTTGAGGCTAAGGTTCCTCAGAAGCCAGGAGCCGCCGTTCTGGCACGGAGAGAAGTCATCCTGCGAACTTGGCGAACGAGCTCCTATCCTGTGTGCCCCCAGGAGCGTCGCAGAGTTAAGGCACTCCGTGGTGGAGTATGGCCTCATGGAAACCACTGCACACCCAACTCCCCCGACGTGAAACACTGAAACTTACCTTGAGGCCTGAGGTCACCTTTCGTTCGGCCGGAGCTGAACATGTGGTGCCGTGGGAGGGGTTCCTAGAAAGGGATCGCCAGCACGGTTTTCGTTTTGAGAGAACACGCAGCCTCGGCCCACAACGACAATCCTGCCGTGCAGAGACGTCGGGCCGCTAGTGCTGTTCAGGCAGCTTTGAAGCCAAGCGCAAGGCGCCTCCAAACGGGGAGAAAGCGTACTCTCCCCTCCGCGTCCCACGTTCAAGCTGAATGATGCAGCATGTTTCTCGGAAGGCTCTGCCGAGCTATCTAGTACGAGGGAGAGAGCGCCTGCCTCTGCTGAGAAAGGTTTTGACGTGGGGATTGCTGGACATGAGGAAGAGCGTTCCCCAGGCCGTGCAAAGTTTAGGCTTTGGTGACTCTGGATGGTCCCAAGGGTCCAGAATTGTCCCTGGGAAAGCTTTCCTCTTTTTCTTTCTCCGGCTGGAAGTAAACAGCTGGCAACCGACTGCCGTACGCAGACGTCCTGGGGGAACCCCCCGGTTTCATTTGGGACGCACGTGGGTGTCTCACAGAAGAGCCCAAATTCCTAATTGGGGGCACACCAGCATGGAATGTAAGGCTGTTTACAACTGCGTACCCTGAGGCCGTTGGAAGGCCGTACGGACGAGAGCTTTCGAGCGAACAGGGCAGCGCTTCGCCATCATCGTTGCCCGTTCACGGAGCTTAATCAAACGAATGCCTTTACTTCCTGTGGTTCAAACGCAACAGAGGAGTTGGAAGGCATACAGTGCCCTTTGACAGTTGTTACGACGAACGTGAGTGCACAGTGTCTCGTGAAAGAAATCCCTAGCACTGTTGAAGCATCCCGTTAACGCAGGCTTCTTCGCTCCTATGGCACTCCGAGGTGGTACTGACGGGGGAAATCTGGACTTTTACTTGAGGCCGGGGGGGCTCACAATTCTTTTGTCGGCGAGCTCCAGAGTGCTCTTGCTGAAGCTCCCAGCAAGGACCTGAGAGCAGCAGGCCTCACACGAGTACACTCAGACGGCTTCCGTCACGAGTAAACTCAGACCTCTTAAGTGAGGCCTTCCGGCAGCAAAGAGAAGGTGGGCGCGAGGAGTGTGCTTCAGGCAGCTTAGGACCCGCAACTGTCTCGTCTACCACGGAGGGGAATAAGGTTTGCCCAGGGTCGCCCAGTTTCAAAGCTGAGCTCACGTAGTTATCCTCAGTGGTTTCCGATTACCTCAAGGAAACACACGGGAGGAACAGGGCCCTTCCATGGAGGCCCTTTTGGGCACAGGGACCTCTGCGTGGGATCTACTGGGTAAGTATGGCAGTACCTTACATAGGCCTCAGGGAACAAGGCTGTCGTCTGGCTCATGCCTTAGCTGTGTTAAGTGTGGAAAACGTGCTGGTCCTCAGGCTGGGCCCACAGCCTAGCTTTCGCTTCTGTGAGAGTGCTGTCCCGAGTCTCCTCCTGGAGCCAGTCGTCAGCACGGTGCCTTTTGGCACTGCAGTTCTCTTTCAGTCAAGGAGGCTGTGCGACTGGCAAAGGGAGTCTGCGCAGCACCGCCTTCGCGAGGCTCTTTGACGACTGGGGCACTCAACCCAGGCAAGCCAGAGAGCAGTACGTTGCCCTTGCTATGAATGTGAAGAGCTTTCTCCAGGGCCCTGTTGAGGCTAAGGTTCCTCAGAAGCCAGGAGCCGCCGTTCTGGCACGGAGAGAAGTCATCCTGCGAACTTGGCGAACGAGCTCCTATCCTGTGTGCCCCCAGGAGCGTCGCAGAGTGAAGGCACTCCGTGGTGGAGTATGGCCTCATGGAAACCACTGCACACCCAACTCCCCCGACGTGAAACACTGGAACTTACCTTGAGGCCTGAGGTCACCTTTCGTTCGGCCGGAGCTGAACATGTGGTGCCGTGGGAGGAGTTCCTAGAAAGGGATCGCCAGCACGGTTTTCGTTTTGAGAGAACACGCAGCCTCGGCCCACAACGACAGTCCTGCCGTGCAGAGACGTCGGGCCGCTAGTGCTGTTCAGGCAGCTTTGAAGCCAAGCGCAAGGCGCCTCCAAACGGGGAGAAAGCGTACTCTCCCCTCCGCGTCCCACGTTCAAGCTGAATGATGCAGCATGTTTCTCGGAAGGCTCTGCCGAGCTATCTAGTGCGAGGGAGAGAGCGCCTGCCTCTGCTGAGAAAGGTTTTGACGTGGGGATTGCTGGACATGAGGAAGAGCGTTCCCCAGGCCGTGCAAAGTTTAGGCTTTGGTGACTCTGGATGGTCCCAAGGGTCCAGAATTGTCCCTGGGAAAGCTGTCCTCTTCTTCTTTCTCCGGCTGGAAGTACACAGCTGGCAACCGACTGCCGTACGCAGACGTCCTGGGGGAGCCCCCCGGTTTCATTTGGGACGCACGTGGGTGTCTCACAGAAGAGCCCAAATTCCTAATTGGGGGCACACCAGCATGGAATGTAAGGCTGTTTACAACTGCGTACCCTGAGGCCGTTGGAAGGCCGTACGGACGAGAGCTTTCGAGCGAACAGGGCAGCGCTTCGCCATCATCGTTACCCGTTCACGGAGCTTAATCAAACGAATGCCTTTACTTCCTGTGGCTCAAACGCAACAGAGGAGTTGGAAGGCATACAGTGCCCTTTGACAGTTGTTACGACGAACGTGAGTGCACAGTGTCTCGTGAAAGAAATCCCTAGCACTGTTGAAGCATCCCGTTAACGCAGGCTTCTTCGCTCCTATGGCACTCCGAGGTGGTACTGACGCGGGAAATCTGGACTTTTACTTGAGGCCGGGGGGGCTCACAATTCTTTTGTCGGCGAGCTCCAGAGTGCTCTTGCTGAAGCTCCCAGCAAGGACCTGAGAGCAGCAGGCCTCACACGAGTACACTCAGACGGCTTCCGTCACGAGTAAACTCAGACCTCTTAAGTGAGGCCTTCCGGCAGCAAAGAGAAGGTGGGCGCGAGGAGTGTGCTTCAGGCAGCTTAGGACCCGCAACTGTCTCGTCTACCACGGAGGGGAATAAGGTTTGCCCAGGGTCGCCCAGTTTCAAAGCTGAGCTCACGTAGTTATCCTCAGTGGTTTCCGATTACCTCAAGGAAACACACGGGAGGAACAGGGCCCTTCCATGGAGGCCCTTTTGGGCACAGGGACCTCTGCGTGGGATCTACTGGGTAAGTATGGCAGTACCTTACATAGGCCTCAGGGAACAAGGCTGTCGTCTGGCTCATGCCTTAGCTGTGTTAAGTGTGGAAAACGTGCTGGTCCTCAGGCTGGGCCCACAGCCTAGCTTTCGCTTCTGTGAGAGTGCTGTCCCGAGTCTCCTCCTGGAGCCAGTCGTCAGCACGGTGCCTTTTGGCACTGCAGTTCTCTTTCAGTCAAGGAGGCCGTGCGACTGGCAAAGGGAGTCTGCGCAGCACCGCCTTCGCGAGGCTCTTTGACGACTGGGGCACTCAACCCAGGCAAGCCAGAGAGCAGTACGTTGCCCTTGCTATGAATGTGAAGAGCTTTCTCCAGGGCCCTGTTGAGGCTAAGGTTCCTCAGAAGCCAGGAGCCGCCGTTCCGGCACGGAGAGAAGTCATCCTGCGAACTTGGCGAACGAGCTCCTATCCTGTGTGCCCCCAGGAGCGTCGCAGAGTGAAGGCACTCCGTGGTGGAGTATGGCCTCATGGAAACCACTGCACACCCAACTCCCCAGACGTGAAACACTGGAACTTACCTTGAGGCCTGAGGTCACCTTTCGTTCGGCCGGAGCTGAACATGTGGTGCCGTGGGAGGAGTTCCTAGAAAGGGATCGCCAGCACGGTTTTCGTTTTGAGAGAACACGCAGCCTCGGCCCACAACGACAGTCCTGCCGTGCAGAGACGTCGGGCCGCTAGTGCTGTTCAGGCAGCTTTGAAGCCAAGCGCAAGGCGCCTCCAAACGGGGAGAAAGCGTACTCTCCCCTCCGCGTCCCACGTTCAAGCTGAATGACGCAGCATGTTTCTCGGAAGGCTCTGCCCAGCTTTCTAGTACGAGGGAGAGAGTGCCTGCCTCTGCTGAGAAAGGATTTGACGTGGGGATTGCTGGACGTGAGGAAGAGCGTTCCCCAGGCAGTGCAAAGTTTAGGCTTTGGTGACTCTGGATGGTCCCAAGGGTCCAGAATTGTCCCTGGGAAACCTGTCCTCTTTTTCTTTCTCCGGCTGGAAGTAAACAGCTGGCAACCGACTGCCGTACGCTGACGTCCTGGGGGAGCCCACCGGTTTCATTTGGGACGCACGTGGGTGTCTCACAGAAGAGCCCAAATTCCTAATTGGGGGCACACCAGCATGGAACGTAAGGCTGTTTACAACTGCGTACCCTGAGGCCGTTGGAAGGCCGTACGGACGAGAGCTTTCGAGCGAACAGGGCAGCGCTTCGCCATCATCGTTGCCCGTTCACGGAGCTTAATCAAACGAATGCCTTTACTTCCTCTGGCTCAAACGCAACAGAGGAGTTGGAAGGCATACAGTGCCCTTTGACAGTTGTTACGACGAACGTGAGTGCACAGTGTCTCGTGAAAGAAATCCCTAGCACTGTTGAAGCATCCCGTTAACGCAGGCTTCTTCGCTCCTATGGCACTCCGAGGTGGTACTGACGCGGGAAATCTGGACTTTTACTTGAGGCCGGGGGGGCTCACAATTCTTTTGTCGGCGAGCTCCAGAGTGCTCTTGCTGAAGCTCCCAGCAAGGACCTGAGAGCAGCAGGCCTCACACGAGTACACTCAGACGGCTTCCGTCACGAGTAAACTCAGACCTCTTAAGTGAGGCCTTCCGGCAGCAAAGAGAAGGTGGGCGCGAGGAGTGTGCTTCAGGCAGCTTAGGACCCGCAACTGTCTCGTCTACCACGGAGGGGAATAAGGTTTGCCCAGGGTCGCCCAGTTTCAAAGCTGAGCTCACGTAGTTATCCTCAGTGGTTTCCGATTACCTCAAGGAAACACACGGGAGGAACAGGGCCCTTCCATGGAGGCCCTTTTGGGCACAGGGACCTCTGCGTGGGATCTACTGGGTAAGTATGGCAGTACCTTACATAGGCCTCAGGGAACAAGGCTGTCGTCTGGCTCATGCCTTAGCTGTGTTAAGTGTGGAAAACGTGCTGGTCCTCAGGCTGGGCCCACAGCCTAGCTTTCGCTTCTGTGAGAGTGCTGTCCCGAGTCTCCTCCTGGAGCCAGTCGTCAGCACGGTGCCTTTTGGCACTGCAGTTCTCTTTCAGTCAAGGAGGCCGTGCGACTGGCAAAGGGAGTCTGCGCAGCACCGCCTTCGCGAGGCTCTTTGACGACTGGGGCACTCAACCCAGGCAAGCCAGAGAGCAGTACGTTGCCCTTGCTATGAATGTGAAGAGCTTTCTCCAGGGCCCTGTTGAGGCTAAGGTTCCTCAGAAGCCAGGAGCCGCCGTTCCGGCACGGAGAGAAGTCATCCTGCGAACTTGGCGAACGAGCTCCTATCCTGTGTGCCCCCAGGAGCGTCGCAGAGTGAAGGCACTCCGTGGTGGAGTATGGCCTCATGGAAACCACTGCACACCCAACTCCCCCGACGTGAAACACTGGAACTTACCTTGAGGCCTGAGGTCACCTTTCGTTCGGCCGGAGCTGAACATGTGGTGCCGTGGGAGGAGTTCCTAGAAAGGGATCGCCAGCACGGTTTTCGTTTTGAGAGAACACGCAGCCTCGGCCCACAACGACAGTCCTGCCGTGCAGAGACGTCGGGCCGCTAGTGCTGTTCAGGCAGCTTTGAAGCCAAGCGCAAGGCGCCTCCAAACGGGGAGAAAGCGTACTCTCCCCTCCGCGTCCCACGTTCAAGCTGAATGACGCAGCATGTTTCTCGGAAGGCTCTGCCCAGCTTTCTAGTACGAGGGAGAGAGTGCCTGCCTCTGCTGAGAAAGGATTTGACGTGGGGATTGCTGGACATGAGGAAGAGCGTTCCCCAGGCCGTGCAAAGTTTAGGCTTTGGTGACTCTGGATGGTCCCAAGGGTCCAGAATTGTCCCTGGGAAAGCTGTCCTCTTTTTCTTTCTCCGGCTGGAAGTAAACAGCTGGCAACCGACTGCCGTACGCTGACGTCCTGGGGGAGCCCACCGGTTTCATTTGGGACGCACGTGGGTGTCTCACAGAAGAGCCCAAATTCCTAATTGGGGGCACACCAGCATGGAATGTAAGGCTGTTTACAACTGCGTACCCTGAGGCCGTTGGAAGGCCGTACGGACGAGAGCTTTCGAGCGAACAGGGCAGCGCTTCGCCATCATCGTTGCCCGTTCACGGAGCTTAATCAAACGAATGCCTTTACTTCCTGTGGTTCAAACGCAACAGAGGAGTTGGAAGGCATACAGTGCCCTTTGACAGTTGTTACGATGAACGTGAGTGCACAGTGTCTCGTGAAAGAAATCCCTAGCACTGTTGAAGCATCCCGTTAACGCATGCTTCTTCGCTCCTATGGCACTCCGAGGTGGTACTGACGGGGGAAATCTGGACTTTTACTTGAGGCCGGGGGGGCTCACAATTCTTTTGTCGGCGAGCTCCAGAGTGCTCTTGCTGAAGCTCCCAGCAAGGACCTGAGAGCAGCAGGCCTCACACGAGTACACTCAGACGGCTTCCGTCACGAGTAAACTCAGGCCTCTTAAGTGAGGCCTTCCGGCAGCAAAGAGAAGGTGGGCGCGAGGAGTGTGCTTCAGGCAGCTTAGGACCCGCAACTGTCTCGTCTACCACGGAGGGGAATAAGGTTTGCCCAGGGTCGCCCAGTTTCAAAGCTGAGCTCACGTAGTTATCCTCAGTGGTTTCCGATTACCTCAAGGAAACACATGGGAGGAACAGGGCCCTTCCATGGAGGCCCTTTTGGGCACAGGGACCTCTGCGTGGGATCTACTGGGTAAGTATGGCAGTACCTTAGATAGGCCTCAAGGAACAAGGCTGTCGTCTGGCTCATGCCTTAGCTGTGTTAAGTGTGGAAAACGTGCTGGTCCTCAGGCTGGGCCCACAGCCTAGCTTTCGCTTCTGTGAGAGTGCTGTCCCGAGTCTCCTCCTGGAGACACTCGTCAGCACGGTGCCTTTTGGCACTGCAGTTCTCTTTCAGTCAAGGAGGCCGTGCGACTGGCAAAGGGAGTCTGCGCAGCACTGCCTTCGCGAGGCTCTTTGACGACTGGGGCACTCAAACCAGGCAAGCCAGAGAGCAGTACGTTGCCCTTGCTATGAATGTGAAGAGCTTTCTCCAGGGCCCTGTTGAGGCTAAGGTTCCTCAGAAGCCAGGAGCCGCCGTTCCGGCACGGAGAGAAGTCATCCTGCGAACTTGGCGAACGAGCTCCTATCCTGTGTGCCCCCAGGAGCGTCGCAGAGTGAAGGCACTCCGTGGTGGAGTATGGCCTCATGGAAACCACTGCACACCCAACTCCCCAGACGTGAAACACTGGATCTTACCTTGAGGTCTGAGGTCACCTTTCGTTCGGCCGGAGCTGAACATGTGGTGCCGTGGGAGGGGTTCCTAGAAAGGGATCGCCAGCACGGTTTTCGTTTTGAGAGAACACGCAGCCTCGGCCCACAACGACAATCCTGCCGTGCAGAGACGTCGGGCCGCTAGTGCTGTTCAGGCAGCTTTGAAGCCAAGCGCAAGGCGCCTCCAAACGGGGAGAAAGCGTACTCTCCCCTCCGCGTCCCACGTTCAAGCTGAATGACGCAGCATGTTTCTCGGAAGACTCTGCCGAGCTATCTAGTACGAGGGAGAGAGCGCCTGCCTCTGCTGAGAAAGGTTTTGACGTGGGGATGGCTGGACAGGCGGAAGAGCGTTCCCCAGGCCGTGCAAAGTTTAGGCCTTGGTGATTCCGGATGGTCCCAAGGGTCCAGAATTGTCCCTGGGAAAGCTGTCCTCTTTTTCTTTCTCCGGCTGGAAGTAAACAGCTGGCAACCGACTGCCGTACGCAGACGTCCTGGGGGAGCCCCCCGGTTTCATTTGGGCCGCACGTGGGTGTCTCACAGAAGAGCCCAAATTCCTAATTGGGGGCACACCAGCATGGAATGTAAGGCTGTTTACAACTGCGTACCCTGAGGCCGTTGGAAGGCCGTACGGACGAGAGCTTTCGAGCGAACAGGGCAGCGCTTCGCCATCATCGTTGCCCGTTCACGGAGCTTAATCAAACGAAGGCCTTTACTTCCTGTGGTTCAAACGCAACAGAGGAGTTGGAAGGCATACAGTGCCCTTTGACAGTTGTTACGACGAACGTGAGTGCACAGTGTCTCGTGAAAGAAATCCCTAGCACTGTTGAAGCATCCCGTTAACGCAGGCTTCTTCGCTCCTATGGCACTCCGAGGTGGTACTGACGGGGGAAATCTGGACTTTTACTTGAGGCCGGGGGGGCTCACAATTCTTTTGTCGGCGAGCTCCAGAGTGCTCTTGCTGAAGCTCCCAGCAAGGACCTGAGAGCAGCAGGCCTCACACGAGTACACTCAGACGGCTTCCGTCACGAGTAAACTCAGACCTCTTATGTGAGGCCTTCCGGCAGCAAAGAGAAGGTGGGCGCGAGGAGTGTGCTTCAGGCAGCTTAGGACCCGCAACTGTCTCGTCTACCACGGAGGGGAATAAGGTTTGCCCAGGGTCGCCCAGTTTCAAAGCTGAGCTCACGTAGTTATCCTCAGTGGTTTCCGATTACCTCAAGGAAACACACGGGAGGAACAGGGCCCTTCCATGGAGGCCCTTTTGGGCACAGGGACCTCTGCGTGGGATCTACTGGGTAAGTATGGCAGTACCTTAGGTAGGCCTCAGGGATCAAGGCTGTCGTCTGGCTCATGCCTTAGCTGTGTTAAGTGTGGAAAACGTGCTGGTCCTCAGGCTGGGCCCACAGCCTAGCTTTCGCTTCTGTGAGAGTGCTGTCCCGAGTCTCCTCCTGGAGCCAGTCGTCAGCACGGTGCCTTTTGGCACTGCAGTTCTCTTTCAGTCAAGGAGGCCGTGCGACTGGCAAAGGGAGTCTGCGCAGCACTGCCTTCGCGAGGCTCTTTGACGACTGGGGCACTCAACCCAGGCAAGCCAGAGAACAGTACGTTGCCCTTGCTATGAATGTGAAGAGCTTTCTCCAGGGCCCTGTTGAGGCTAAGGTTCCTCAGAAGCCAGGAGCCGCCGTTCCGGCACGGAGAGAAGTCATCCTGCGAACTTGGCGAACGAGCTCCTATCCTGTGTGCCCCCAGGAGCGTCGCAGAGTGAAGGCACTCCGTGGTGGAGTATGGCCTCATGGAAACCACTGCACACCCAACTCCCCCGACGTGAAACACTGGAACTTACCTTGAGGCCTGAGGTCACCTTTCGTTCGGCCGGAGCTGAACATGTGGTGCCGTGGGAGGGGTTCCTAGAAAGGGATCGCCAGCACGGTTTTCGTTTTGAGAGAACACGCAGCCTCGGCCCACAACGACAATCCTGCCGTGCAGAGACGTCGGGCCGCTAGTGCTGTTCAGGCAGCTTTGAAGCCAAGCGCAAGGCGCCTCCAAACGGGGAGAAAGCGTACTCTCCCCTCCGCGTCCCACGTTCAAGCTGAATGACGCAGCATGTTTCTCGGAAGGCTCTGCCGAGCTATCTAGTACGAGGGAGAGAGCGCCTGCCTCTGCTGAGAAAGGTTTTGACGTGGGGATTGCTGGACATGAGGAAGAGCGTTCCCCAGGCCGTGCAAAGTTTAGGCTTTGGTGACTCTGGATGGTCCCAAGGGTCCAGAATTGTCCCTGGGAAAGCTGTCCTCTTCTTCTTTCTCCGGCTGGAAGTAAACAGCTGGCAACCGACTGCCGTACGCAGACGTCCTGGGGGAGCCCCCCGGTTTCATTTGGGACGCACGTGGGTGTCTCACAGAAGAGCCCAAATTCCTAATTGGGGGCACACCAGCATGGAATGTAAGGCTGTTTACAACTGCGTACCCTGAGGCCGTTGGAAGGCCGTACGGACGAGAGCTTTCGAGCGAACAGGGCAGCGCTTCGCCATCATCGTTGCCCGTTCACGGAGCTTAATCAAACGAATGCCTTTACTTCCTGTGGTTCAAACGCAACAGAGGAGTTGGAAGGCATACAGTGCCCTTTGACAGTTGTTACGACGAACGTGAGTGCACAGTGTCTCGTGAAAGAAATCCCTAGCACTGTTGAAGCATCCCGTTAACGCAGGCTTCTTCGCTCCTATGGCACTCCGAGGTGGTACTGACGGGGGAAATCTGGACTTTTACTTGAGGCCGGGGGGGCTCACAATTCTTTTGTCGGCGAGCTCCAGAGTGCTCTTGCTGAAGCTCCCAGCAAGGACCTGAGAGCAGCAGGCCTCACACGAGTACACTCAGACGGCTTCCGTCACGAGTAAACTCAGACCTCTTAAGTGAGGCCTTCCGGCAGCAAAGAGAAGGTGGGCGCGAGGAGTGTGCTTCAGGCAGCTTAGGACCCGCAACTGTCTCGTCTACCACGGAGGGGAATAAGGTTTGCCCAGGGTCGCCCAGTTTCAAAGCTGAGCTCACGTAGTTATCCTCAGTGGTTTCCGATTACCTCAAGGAAACACACGGGAGGAACAGGGCCCTTCCATGGAGGCCCTTTTGGGCACAGGGACCTCTGCGTGGGATCTACTGGGTAAGTATGGCAGTACCTTACATAGGCCTCAGGGAACAAGGCTGTCGTCTGGCTCATGCCTTAGCTGTGTTAAGTGTGGAAAACGTGCTGGTCCTCAGGCTGGGCCCACAGCCTAGCTTTCGCTTCTGTGAGAGTGCTGTCCCGAGTCTCCTCCTGGAGACACTCGTCAGCACGGTGCCTTTTGGCACTGCAGTTCTCTTTCAGTCAAGGAGGCCGTGCGACTGGCAAAGGGAGTCTGCGCAGCACCGCCTTCGCGAGGCTCTTTGACGACTGGGGCACTCAACCCAGGCAAGCCAGAGAGCAGTACGTTGCCCTTGCTATGAATGTGAAGAGCTTTCTCCAGGGCCCTGTTGAGGCTAAGGTTCCTCAGAAGCCAGGAGCCGCCGTTCTGGCACGGAGAGAAGTCATCCTGCGAACTTGGCGAACGAGCTCCTATCCTGTGTGCCCCCAGGAGCGTCGCAGAGTTAAGGCACTCCGTGGTGGAGTATGGCCTCATGGAAACCACTGCACACCCAACTCCCCCGACGTGAAACACTGAAACTTACCTTGAGGCCTGAGGTCACCTTTCGTTCGGCCGGAGCTGAACATGTGGTGCCGTGGGAGGGGTTCCTAGAAAGGGATCGCCAGCACGGTTTTCGTTTTGAGAGAACACGCAGCCTCGGCCCACAACGACAATCCTGCCGTGCAGAGACGTCGGGCTGCTAGTGCTGTTCAGGCAGCTTTGAAGCCAAGCGCAAGGCGCCTCCAAACGGGGAGAAAGCGTACTCTCCCCTCCGCGTCCCACGTTCAAGCTGAATGATGCAGCATGTTTCTCGGAAGGCTCTGCCGAGCTATCTAGTACGAGGGAGAGAGCGCCTGCCTCTGCTGAGAAAGGTTTTGACGTGGGGATTGCTGGACATGAGGAAGAGCGTTCCCCAGGCCGTGCAAAGTTTAGGCTTTGGTGACTCTGGATGGTCCCAAGGGTCCAGAATTGTCCCTGGGAAAGCTTTCCTCTTTTTCTTTCTCCGGCTGGAAGTAAACAGCTGGCAACCGACTGCCGTACGCAGACGTCCTGGGGGAACCCCCCGGTTTCATTTGGGACGCACGTGGGTGTCTCACAGAAGAGCCCAAATTCCTAATTGGGGGCACACCAGCATGGAATGTAAGGCTGTTTACAACTGCGTACCCTGAGGCCGTTGGAAGGCCGTACGGACGAGAGCTTTCGAGCGAACAGGGCAGCGCTTCGCCATCATCGTTGCCCGTTCACGGAGCTTAATCAAACGAATGCCTTTACTTCCTGTGGCTCAAACGCAACAGAGGAGTTGGAAGGCATACAGTGCCCTTTGACAGTTGTTACGACGAACGTGAGTGCACAGTGTCTCGTGAAAGAAATCCCTAGCACTGTTGAAGCATCCCGTTAACGCAGGCTTCTTCGCTCCTATGGCACTCCGAGGTGGTACTGACGGGGGAAATCTGGACTTTTACTTGAGGCCGGGGGGGCTCACAATTCTTTTGTCGGCGAGCTCCAGAGTGCTCTTGCTGAAGCTCCCAGCAAGGACCTGAGAGCAGCAGGCCTCACACGAGTACACTCAGACGGCTTCCGTCACGAGTAAACTCAGACCTCTTAAGTGAGGCCTTCCGGCAGCAAAGAGAAGGTGGGCGCGAGGAGTGTGCTTCAGGCAGCTTAGGACCCGCAACTGTCTCGTCTACCACGGAGGGGAATAAGGTTTGCCCAGGGTCGCCCAGTTTCAAAGCTGAGCTCACGTAGTTATCCTCAGTGGTTTCCGATTACCTCAAGGAAACACACGGGAGGAACAGGGCCCTTCCATGGAGGCCCTTTTGGGCACAGGGACCTCTGCGTGGGATCTACTGGGTAAGTATGGCAGTACCTTACATAGGCCTCAGGGAACAAGGCTGTCGTCTGGCTCATGCCTTAGCTGTGTTAAGTGTGGAAAACGTGCTGGTCCTCAGGCTGGGCCCACAGCCTAGCTTTCGCTTCTGTGAGAGTGCTGTCCCGAGTCTCCTCCTGGAGCCAGTCGTCAGCACGGTGCCTTTTGGCACTGCAGTTCTCTTTCAGTCAAGGAGGCTGTGCGACTGGCAAAGGGAGTCTGCGCAGCACCGCCTTCGCGAGGCTCTTTGACGACTGGGGCACTCAACCCAGGCAAGCCAGAGAGCAGTACGTTGCCCTTGCTATGAATGTGAAGAGCTTTCTCCAGGGCCCTGTTGAGGCTAAGGTTCCTCAGAAGCCAGGAGCCGCCGTTCTGGCACGGAGAGAAGTCATCCTGCGAACTTGGCGAACGAGCTCCTATCCTGTGTGCCCCCAGGAGCGTCGCAGAGTGAAGGCACTCCGTGGTGGAGTATGGCCTCATGGAAACCACTGCACACCCAACTCCCCCGACGTGAAACACTGGAACTTACCTTGAGGCCTGAGGTCACCTTTCGTTCGGCCGGAGCTGAACATGTGGTGCCGTGGGAGGAGTTCCTAGAAAGGGATCGCCAGCACGGTTTTCGTTTTGAGAGAACACGCAGCCTCGGCCCACAACGACAGTCCTGCCGTGCAGAGACGTCGGGCCGCTAGTGCTGTTCAGGCAGCTTTGAAGCCAAGCGCAAGGCGCCTCCAAACGGGGAGAAAGCGTACTCTCCCCTCCGCGTCCCACGTTCAAGCTGAATGATGCAGCATGTTTCTCGGAAGGCTCTGCCGAGCTATCTAGTGCGAGGGAGAGAGCGCCTGCCTCTGCTGAGAAAGGTTTTGACGTGGGGATTGCTGGACATGAGGAAGAGCGTTCCCCAGGCCGTGCAAAGTTTAGGCTTTGGTGACTCTGGATGGTCCCAAGGGTCCAGAATTGTCCCTGGGAAAGCTGTCCTCTTCTTCTTTCTCCGGCTGGAAGTACACAGCTGGCAACCGACTGCCGTACGCAGACGTCCTGGGGGAGCCCCCCGGTTTCATTTGGGACGCACGTGGGTGTCTCACAGAAGAGCCCAAATTCCTAATTGGGGGCACACCAGCATGGAATGTAAGGCTGTTTACAACTGCGTACCCTGAGGCCGTTGGAAGGCCGTACGGACGAGAGCTTTCGAGCGAACAGGGCAGCGCTTCGCCATCATCGTTACCCGTTCACGGAGCTTAATCAAACGAATGCCTTTACTTCCTGTGGCTCAAACGCAACAGAGGAGTTGGAAGGCATACAGTGCCCTTTGACAGTTGTTACGACGAACGTGAGTGCACAGTGTCTCGTGAAAGAAATCCCTAGCACTGTTGAAGCATCCCGTTAACGCAGGCTTCTTCGCTCCTATGGCACTCCGAGGTGGTACTGACGCGGGAAATCTGGACTTTTACTTGAGGCCGGGGGGGCTCACAATTCTTTTGTCGGCGAGCTCCAGAGTGCTCTTGCTGAAGCTCCCAGCAAGGACCTGAGAGCAGCAGGCCTCACACGAGTACACTCAGACGGCTTCCGTCACGAGTAAACTCAGACCTCTTAAGTGAGGCCTTCCGGCAGCAAAGAGAAGGTGGGCGCGAGGAGTGTGCTTCAGGCAGCTTAGGACCCGCAACTGTCTCGTCTACCACGGAGGGGAATAAGGTTTGCCCAGGGTCGCCCAGTTTCAAAGCTGAGCTCACGTAGTTATCCTCAGTGGTTTCCGATTACCTCAAGGAAACACACGGGAGGAACAGGGCCCTTCCATGGAGGCCCTTTTGGGCACAGGGACCTCTGCGTGGGATCTACTGGGTAAGTATGGCAGTACCTTACATAGGCCTCAGGGAACAAGGCTGTCGTCTGGCTCATGCCTTAGCTGTGTTAAGTGTGGAAAACGTGCTGGTCCTCAGGCTGGGCCCACAGCCTAGCTTTCGCTTCTGTGAGAGTGCTGTCCCGAGTCTCCTCCTGGAGCCAGTCGTCAGCACGGTGCCTTTTGGCACTGCAGTTCTCTTTCAGTCAAGGAGGCCGTGCGACTGGCAAAGGGAGTCTGCGCAGCACCGCCTTCGCGAGGCTCTTTGACGACTGGGGCACTCAACCCAGGCAAGCCAGAGAGCAGTACGTTGCCCTTGCTATGAATGTGAAGAGCTTTCTCCAGGGCCCTGTTGAGGCTAAGGTTCCTCAGAAGCCAGGAGCCGCCGTTCCGGCACGGAGAGAAGTCATCCTGCGAACTTGGCGAACGAGCTCCTATCCTGTGTGCCCCCAGGAGCGTCGCAGAGTGAAGGCACTCCGTGGTGGAGTATGGCCTCATGGAAACCACTGCACACCCAACTCCCCAGACGTGAAACACTGGAACTTACCTTGAGGCCTGAGGTCACCTTTCGTTCGGCCGGAGCTGAACATGTGGTGCCGTGGGAGGAGTTCCTAGAAAGGGATCGCCAGCACGGTTTTCGTTTTGAGAGAACACGCAGCCTCGGCCCACAACGACAGTCCTGCCGTGCAGAGACGTCGGGCCGCTAGTGCTGTTCAGGCAGCTTTGAAGCCAAGCGCAAGGCGCCTCCAAACGGGGAGAAAGCGTACTCTCCCCTCCGCGTCCCACGTTCAAGCTGAATGACGCAGCATGTTTCTCGGAAGGCTCTGCCCAGCTTTCTAGTACGAGGGAGAGAGTGCCTGCCTCTGCTGAGAAAGGATTTGACGTGGGGATTGCTGGACGTGAGGAAGAGCGTTCCCCAGGCAGTGCAAAGTTTAGGCTTTGGTGACTCTGGATGGTCCCAAGGGTCCAGAATTGTCCCTGGGAAACCTGTCCTCTTTTTCTTTCTCCGGCTGGAAGTAAACAGCTGGCAACCGACTGCCGTACGCTGACGTCCTGGGGGAGCCCACCGGTTTCATTTGGGACGCACGTGGGTGTCTCACAGAAGAGCCCAAATTCCTAATTGGGGGCACACCAGCATGGAACGTAAGGCTGTTTACAACTGCGTACCCTGAGGCCGTTGGAAGGCCGTACGGACGAGAGCTTTCGAGCGAACAGGGCAGCGCTTCGCCATCATCGTTGCCCGTTCACGGAGCTTAATCAAACGAATGCCTTTACTTCCTCTGGCTCAAACGCAACAGAGGAGTTGGAAGGCATACAGTGCCCTTTGACAGTTGTTACGACGAACGTGAGTGCACAGTGTCTCGTGAAAGAAATCCCTAGCACTGTTGAAGCATCCCGTTAACGCAGGCTTCTTCGCTCCTATGGCACTCCGAGGTGGTACTGACGCGGGAAATCTGGACTTTTACTTGAGGCCGGGGGGGCTCACAATTCTTTTGTCGGCGAGCTCCAGAGTGCTCTTGCTGAAGCTCCCAGCAAGGACCTGAGAGCAGCAGGCCTCACACGAGTACACTCAGACGGCTTCCGTCACGAGTAAACTCAGACCTCTTAAGTGAGGCCTTCCGGCAGCAAAGAGAAGGTGGGCGCGAGGAGTGTGCTTCAGGCAGCTTAGGACCCGCAACTGTCTCGTCTACCACGGAGGGGAATAAGGTTTGCCCAGGGTCGCCCAGTTTCAAAGCTGAGCTCACGTAGTTATCCTCAGTGGTTTCCGATTACCTCAAGGAAACACACGGGAGGAACAGGGCCCTTCCATGGAGGCCCTTTTGGGCACAGGGACCTCTGCGTGGGATCTACTGGGTAAGTATGGCAGTACCTTACATAGGCCTCAGGGAACAAGGCTGTCGTCTGGCTCATGCCTTAGCTGTGTTAAGTGTGGAAAACGTGCTGGTCCTCAGGCTGGGCCCACAGCCTAGCTTTCGCTTCTGTGAGAGTGCTGTCCCGAGTCTCCTCCTGGAGCCAGTCGTCAGCACGGTGCCTTTTGGCACTGCAGTTCTCTTTCAGTCAAGGAGGCCGTGCGACTGGCAAAGGGAGTCTGCGCAGCACCGCCTTCGCGAGGCTCTTTGACGACTGGGGCACTCAACCCAGGCAAGCCAGAGAGCAGTACGTTGCCCTTGCTATGAATGTGAAGAGCTTTCTCCAGGGCCCTGTTGAGGCTAAGGTTCCTCAGAAGCCAGGAGCCGCCGTTCCGGCACGGAGAGAAGTCATCCTGCGAACTTGGCGAACGAGCTCCTATCCTGTGTGCCCCCAGGAGCGTCGCAGAGTGAAGGCACTCCGTGGTGGAGTATGGCCTCATGGAAACCACTGCACACCCAACTCCCCAGACGTGAAACACTGGAACTTACCTTGAGGCCTGAGGTCACCTTTCGTTCGGCCGGAGCTGAACATGTGGTGCCGTGGGAGGAGTTCCTAGAAAGGGATCGCCAGCACGGTTTTCGTTTTGAGAGAACACGCAGCCTCGGCCCACAACGACAGTCCTGCCGTGCAGAGACGTCGGGCCGCTAGTGCTGTTCAGGCAGCTTTGAAGCCAAGCGCAAGGCGCCTCCAAACGGGGAGAAAGCGTACTCTCCCCTCCGCGTCCCACGTTCAAGCTGAATGACGCAGCATGTTTCTCGGAAGGCTCTGCCCAGCTTTCTAGTACGAGGGAGAGAGTGCCTGCCTCTGCTGAGAAAGGATTTGACGTGGGGATTGCTGGACATGAGGAAGAGCGTTCCCCAGGCCGTGCAAAGTTTAGGCTTTGGTGACTCTGGATGGTCCCAAGGGTCCAGAATTGTCCCTGGGAAAGCTGTCCTCTTTTTCTTTCTCCGGCTGGAAGTAAACAGCTGGCAACCGACTGCCGTACGCTGACGTCCTGGGGGAGCCCACCGGTTTCATTTGGGACGCACGTGGGTGTCTCACAGAAGAGCCCAAATTCCTAATTGGGGGCACACCAGCATGGAATGTAAGGCTGTTTACAACTGCGTACCCTGAGGCCTTTGGAAGGCCATACGGACGAGAGCTTTCGAGCGAACAGGGCAGCGCTTCGCCATCATCGTTACCCGTTCACGGAGCTTAATCAAACGAATGCCTTTACTTCCTGTGGCTCAAACGCAACAGAGGAGTTGGAAGGCATACAGTGCCCTTTGACAGTTGTTACGACGAACGTGAGTGCACAGTGTCTCGTGAAAGAAATCCCTAGCACTGTTGAAGCATCCCGTTAACGCAGGCTTCTTCGCTCCTATGGCACTCCGAGGTGGTACTGACGCGGGAAATCTGGACTTTTACTTGAGGCCGGGGGGGCTCACAATTCTTTTGTCGGCGAGCTCCAGAGTGCTCTTGCTGAAGCTCCCAGCAAGGACCTGAGAGCAGCAGGCCTCACACGAGTACACTCAGACGGCTTCCGTCACGAGTAAACTCAGACCTCTTAAGTGAGGCCTTCCGGCAGCAAAGAGAAGGTGGGCGCGAGGAGTGTGCTTCAGGCAGCTTAGGACCCGCAACTGTCTCGTCTACCACGGAGGGGAATAAGGTTTGCCCAGGATCGCCCAGTTTCAAAGCTGAGCTCACGTAGTTATCCTCAGTGGTTTCCGATTACCTCAAGGAAACACACGGGAGGAACAGGGCCCTTCCATGGAGGCCCTTTTGGGCACAGGGACCTCTGCGTGGGATCTACTGGGTAAGTATGGCAGTACCTTAGATAGGCCTCAGGGAACAAGGCTGTCGTCTGGCTCATGCCTTAGCTGTGTTAAGTGTGGAAAACGTGCTGGTCCTCAGGCTGGGCCCACAGCCTAGCTTTCGCTTCTGTGAGAGTGCTGTCCCGAGTCTCCTCCTGGAGCCAGTCGTCAGCACGGTGCCTTTTGGCACTGCAGTTCTCTTTCAGTCAAGGAGGCCGTGCGACTGGCAAAGGGAGTCTGCGCAGCACTGCCTTCGCGAGGCTCTTTGACGACTGGGGCACTCAACCCAGGCAAGCCAGAGAGCAGTACGTTGCCCTTGCTATGAATGTGAAGAGCTTTCTCCAGGGCCCTGTTGAGGCTAAGGTTCCTCAGAAGCCAGGAGCCGCCGTTCCGGCACGGAGAGAAGTCATCCTGCGAACTTGGCGAACGAGCTCCTATCCTGTGTGCCCCCAGGAGCGTCGCAGAGTGAAGGCACTCCGTGGTGGAGTATGGCCTCATGGAAACCACTGCACACCCAACTCCCCAGACGTGAAACACTGGAACTTACCTTGAGGCCTGAGGTCACCTTTCGTTCGGCCGGAGCTGAACATGTGGTGCCGTGGGAGGAGTTCCTAGAAAGGGATCGCCAGCACGGTTTTCGTTTTGAGAGAACACGCAGCCTCGGCCCACAACGACAGTCCTGCCGTGCAGAGACGTCGGGCCGCTAGTGCTGTTCAGGCAGCTTTGAAGCCAAGCGCAAGGCGCCTCCAAACGGGGAGAAAGCGTACTCTCCCCTCCGCGTCCCACGTTCAAGCTGAATGACGCAGCATGTTTCTCAGAAGGCTCTGCCGAGCTTTCTAGTACGAGGGAGAGAGTGCCTGCCTCTGCTGAGAAAGGATTTGACGGGGGATTGCTGGACATGAGGAAGAGCGTTCCCTAGGCCGTGCAAAGTTAAGGCTTTGGTGACTCTGGATGGTCCCAAGGGTCCAGAATTGTCCCTGGGAAAGCTGTCCTCTTTTTCTTTCTCCGGCTGGAAGTAAACAGCTGGCAACCGACTGCCGTACGCTGACGTCCTGGGGGAGCCCACCGGTTTCATTTGGGACGCACGTGGGTGTCTCACAGAAGAGCCCAAATTCCTAATTGGGGGCACACCAGCATGGAATGTAAGGCTGTTTACAACTGCGTACCCTGAGGCCGTTGGAAGGCCGTACGGACGAGAGCTTTCGAGCGAACAGGGCAGCGCTTCGCCATCATCGTTGCCCGTTCACGGAGCTTAATCAAACGAATGCCTTTACTTCCTGTGGCTCAAACGCAACAGAGGAGTTGGAAGGCATACAGTGCCCTTTGACAGTTGTTACGACGAACGTGAGTGCACAGTGTCTCGTGAAAGAAATCCCTAGCACTGTTGAAGCATCCCGTTAACGCAGGCTTCTTCGCTCCTATGGCACTCCGAGGTGGTACTGACGGGGGAAATCTGGACTTTTACTTGAGGCCGGGGGGGCTCACAATTCTTTTGTCGGCGAGCTCCAGAGTGCTCTTGCTGAAGCTCCCAGCAAGGACCTGAGAGCAGCAGGCCTCACACGAGTACACTCAGACGGCTTCCGTCACGAGTAAACTCAGACCTCTGAAGTGAGGCCTTCCGGCAGCAAAGAGAAGGTGGGCGCGAGGAGTGTGCTTCAGGCAGCTTAGGACCCGCAACTGTCTCGTCTACCACGGAGGGGAATAAGGTTTGCCCAGGGTCGCCCAGTTTCAAAGCTGAGCTCACGTAGTTATCCTCAGTGGTTTCCGATTACCTCAAGGAAACACACGGGAGGAACAGGGCCCTTCCATGGAGGCCCTTTTGGGCACAGGGACCTCTGCGTGGGATCTACTGGGTAAGTATGGCAGTACCTTAGATAGGCCTCAGGGAACAAGGCTGTCGTCTGGCTCATGCCTTAGCTGTGTTAAGTGTGGAAAACGTGCTGGTCCTCAGGCTGGGCCCACAGCCTAGCTTTCGCTTCTGTGAGAGTGCTGTCCCGAGTCTCCTCCTGGAGCCAGTCGTCAGCACGGTGCCTTTTGGCACTGCAGTTCTCTTTCAGTCAAGGAGGCCGTGCGACTGGCAAAGGGAGTCTGCGCAGCACTGCCTTCGCGAGGCTCTTTGACGACTGGGGCACTCAACCCAGGCAAGCCAGAGAGCAGTACGTTGCCCTTGCTATGAATGTGAAGAGCTTTCTCCAGGGCCCTGTTGAGGCTAAGGTTCCTCAGAAGCCAGGAGCCGCCGTTCCGGCACGGAGAGAAGTCATCCTGCGAACTTGGCGAACGAGCTCCTATCCTGTGTGCCCCCAGGAGCGTCGCAGAGTGAAGGCACTCCGTGGTGGAGTATGGCCTCATGGAAACCACTGCACACCCAACTCCCCCGACGTGAAACACTGAAACTTACCTTGAGGCCTGAGGTCACCTTTCGTTCGGCCGGAGCTGAACATGTGGTGCCGTGGGAGGGGTTCCTAGAAAGGGATCGCCAGCACGGTTTTCGTTTTGAGAGAACACGCAGCCTCGGCCCACAACGACAATCCTGCCGTGCAGAGACGTCGAGCCGCTAGTGCTGTTCAGGCAGCTTTGAAGCCAAGCGCAAGGCGCCTCCAAACGGGGAGAAAGCGTACTCTCCCCTCCGCGTCCCACGTTCAAGCTGAATGACGCAGCATGTTTCTCGGAAGGCTCTGCCGAGCTATCTAGTACGAGGGAGAGAGCGCCTGCCTCTGCTGAGAAAGGTTTTGACGTGGGGATTGCTGGACATGAGGAAGAGCGTTCCCCAGGCCGTGCAAAGTTTAGGCTTTGGTGACTCTGGATGGTCCCAAGGGTCCAGAATTGTCCCTGGGAAAGCTTTCCTCTTTTTCTTTCTCCGGCTGGAAGTAAACAGCTGGCAACCGACTGCCGTACGCAGACGTCCTGGGGGAACCCCCCGGTTTCATTTGGGACGCACGTGGGTGTCTCACAGAAGAGCCCAAATTCCTAATTGGGGGCACACCAGCATGGAATGTAAGGCTGTTTACAACTGCGTACCCTGAGGCCGTTGGAAGGCCGTACGGACGAGAGCTTTCGAGCGAACAGGGCAGCGCTTCGCCATCATCGTTGCCCGTTCACGGAGCTTAATCAAACGAATGCCTTTACTTCCTGTGGTTCAAACGCAACAGAGGAGTTGGAAGGCATACAGTGCCCTTTGACAGTTGTTACGACGAACGTGAGTGCACAGTGTCTCGTGAAAGAAATCCCTAGCACTGTTGAAGCATCCCGTTAACGCAGGCTTCTTCGCTCCTATGGCACTCCGAGGTGGTACTGACGGGGGAAATCTGGACTTTTACTTGAGGCCGGGGGGGCTCACAATTCTTTTGTCGGCGAGCTCCAGAGTGCTCTTGCTGAAGCTCCCAGCAAGGACCTGAGAGCAGCAGGCCTCACACGAGTACACTCAGACGGCTTCCGTCACGAGTAAACTCAGACCTCTTAAGTGAGGCCTTCCGGCAGCAAAGAGAAGGTGGGCGCGAGGAGTGTGCTTCAGGCAGCTTAGGACCCGCAACTGTCTCGTCTACCACGGAGGGGAATAAGGTTTGCCCAGGGTCGCCCAGTTTCAAAGCTGAGCTCACGTAGTTATCCTCAGTGGTTTCCGATTACCTCAAGGAAACACACGGGAGGAACAGGGCCCTTCCATGGAGGCCCTTTTGGGCACAGGGACCTCTGCGTGGGATCTACTGGGTAAGTATGGCAGTACCTTACATAGGCCTCAGGGAACAAGGCTGTCGTCTGGCTCATGCCTTAGCTGTGTTAAGTGTGGAAAACGTGCTGGTCCTCAGGCTGGGCCCACAGCCTAGCTTTCGCTTCTGTGAGAGTGCTGTCCCGAGTCTCCTCCTGGAGCCAGTCGTCAGCACGGTGCCTTTTGGCACTGCAGTTCTCTTTCAGTCAAGGAGGCCGTGCGACTGGCAAAGGGAGTCTGCGCAGCACCGCCTTCGCGAGGCTCTTTGACGACTGGGGCACTCAACCCAGGCAAGCCAGAGAGCAGTACGTTGCCCTTGCTATGAATGTGAAGAGCTTTCTCCAGGGCCCTGTTGAGGCTAAGGTTCCTCAGAAGCCAGGAGCCGCCGTTCTGGCACGGAGAGAAGTCATCCTGCGAACTTGGCGAACGAGCTCCTATCCTGTGTGCCCCCAGGAGCGTCGCAGAGTTAAGGCACTCCGTGGTGGAGTATGGCCTCATGGAAACCACTGCACACCCAACTCCCCCGACGTGAAACACTGAAACTTACCTTGAGGCCTGAGGTCACCTTTCGTTCGGCCGGAGCTGAACATGTGGTGCCGTGGGAGGGGTTCCTAGAAAGGGATCGCCAGCACGGTTTTCGTTTTGAGAGAACACGCAGCCTCGGCCCACAACGACAATCCTGCCGTGCAGAGACGTCGGGCCGCTAGTGCTGTTCAGGCAGCTTTGAAGCCAAGCGCAAGGCGCCTCCAAACGGGGAGAAAGCGTACTCTCCCCTCCGCGTCCCACGTTCAAGCTGAATGATGCAGCATGTTTCTCGGAAGGCTCTGCCGAGCTATCTAGTACGAGGGAGAGAGCGCCTGCCTCTGCTGAGAAAGGTTTTGACGTGGGGATTGCTGGACATGAGGAAGAGCGTTCCCCAGGCCGTGCAAAGTTTAGGCTTTGGTGACTCTGGATGGTCCCAAGGGTCCAGAATTGTCCCTGGGAAAGCTTTCCTCTTTTTCTTTCTCCGGCTGGAAGTAAACAGCTGGCAACCGACTGCCGTACGCAGACGTCCTGGGGGAACCCCCCGGTTTCATTTGGGACGCACGTGGGTGTCTCACAGAAGAGCCCAAATTCCTAATTGGGGGCACACCAGCATGGAATGTAAGGCTGTTTACAACTGCGTACCCTGAGGCCGTTGGAAGGCCGTACGGACGAGAGCTTTCGAGCGAACAGGGCAGCGCTTCGCCATCATCGTTGCCCGTTCACGGAGCTTAATCAAACGAATGCCTTTACTTCCTGTGGTTCAAACGCAACAGAGGAGTTGGAAGGCATACAGTGCCCTTTGACAGTTGTTACGACGAACGTGAGTGCACAGTGTCTCGTGAAAGAAATCCCTAGCACTGTTGAAGCATCCCGTTAACGCAGGCTTCTTCGCTCCTATGGCACTCCGAGGTGGTACTGACGGGGGAAATCTGGACTTTTACTTGAGGCCGGGGGGGCTCACAATTCTTTTGTCGGCGAGCTCCAGAGTGCTCTTGCTGAAGCTCCCAGCAAGGACCTGAGAGCAGCAGGCCTCACACGAGTACACTCAGACGGCTTCCGTCACGAGTAAACTCAGACCTCTTAAGTGAGGCCTTCCGGCAGCAAAGAGAAGGTGGGCGCGAGGAGTGTGCTTCAGGCAGCTTAGGACCCGCAACTGTCTCGTCTACCACGGAGGGGAATAAGGTTTGCCCAGGGTCGCCCAGTTTCAAAGCTGAGCTCACGTAGTTATCCTCAGTGGTTTCCGATTACCTCAAGGAAACACACGGGAGGAACAGGGCCCTTCCATGGAGGCCCTTTTGGGCACAGGGACCTCTGCGTGGGATCTACTGGGTAAGTATGGCAGTACCTTACATAGGCCTCAGGGAACAAGGCTGTCGTCTGGCTCATGCCTTAGCTGTGTTAAGTGTGGAAAACGTGCTGGTCCTCAGGCTGGGCCCACAGCCTAGCTTTCGCTTCTGTGAGAGTGCTGTCCCGAGTCTCCTCCTGGAGCCAGTCGTCAGCACGGTGCCTTTTGGCACTGCAGTTCTCTTTCAGTCAAGGAGGCCGTGCGACTGGCAAAGGGAGTCTGCGCAGCACCGCCTTCGCGAGGCTCTTTGACGACTGGGGCACTCAACCCAGGCAAGCCAGAGAGCAGTACGTTGCCCTTGCTATGAATGTGAAGAGCTTTCTCCAGGGCCCTGTTGAGGCTAAGGTTCCTCAGAAGCCAGGAGCCGCCGTTCTGGCACGGAGAGAAGTCATCCTGCGAACTTGGCGAACGAGCTCCTATCCTGTGTGCCCCCAGGAGCGTCGCAGAGTGAAGGCACTCCGTGGTGGAGTATGGCCTCATGGAAACCACTGCACACCCAACTCCCCCGACGTGAAACACTGGAACTTACCTTGAGGCCTGAGGTCACCTTTCGTTCGGCCGGAGCTGAACATGTGGTGCCGTGGGAGGAGTTCCTAGAAAGGGATCGCCAGCACGGTTTTCGTTTTGAGAGAACACGCAGCCTCGGCCCACAACGACAGTCCTGCCGTGCAGAGACGTCGGGCCGCTAGTGCTGTTCAGGCAGCTTTGAAGCCAAGCGCAAGGCGCCTCCAAACGGGGAGAAAGCGTACTCTCCCCTCCGCGTCCCACGTTCAAGCTGAATGATGCAGCATGTTTCTCGGAAGGCTCTGCCGAGCTATCTAGTGCGAGGGAGAGAGCGCCTGCCTCTGCTGAGAAAGGTTTTGACGTGGGGATTGCTGGACATGAGGAAGAGCGTTCCCCAGGCCGTGCAAAGTTTAGGCTTTGGTGACTCTGGATGGTCCCAAGGGTCCAGAATTGTCCCTGGGAAAGCTGTCCTCTTCTTCTTTCTCCGGCTGGAAGTACACAGCTGGCAACCGACTGCCGTACGCAGACGTCCTGGGGGAGCCCCCCGGTTTCATTTGGGACGCACGTGGGTGTCTCACAGAAGAGCCCAAATTCCTAATTGGGGGCACACCAGCATGGAATGTAAGGCTGTTTACAACTGCGTACCCTGAGGCCGTTGGAAGGCCGTACGGACGAGAGCTTTCGAGCGAACAGGGCAGCGCTTCGCCATCATCGTTACCCGTTCACGGAGCTTAATCAAACGAATGCCTTTACTTCCTGTGGCTCAAACGCAACAGAGGAGTTGGAAGGCATACAGTGCCCTTTGACAGTTGTTACGACGAACGTGAGTGCACAGTGTCTCGTGAAAGAAATCCCTAGCACTGTTGAAGCATCCCGTTAACGCAGGCTTCTTCGCTCCTATGGCACTCCGAGGTGGTACTGACGCGGGAAATCTGGACTTTTACTTGAGGCCGGGGGGGCTCACAATTCTTTTGTCGGCGAGCTCCAGAGTGCTCTTGCTGAAGCTCCCAGCAAGGACCTGAGAGCAGCAGGCCTCACACGAGTACACTCAGACGGCTTCCGTCACGAGTAAACTCAGACCTCTTAAGTGAGGCCTTCCGGCAGCAAAGAGAAGGTGGGCGCGAGGAGTGTGCTTCAGGCAGCTTAGGACCCGCAACTGTCTCGTCTACCACGGAGGGGAATAAGGTTTGCCCAGGGTCGCCCAGTTTCAAAGCTGAGCTCACGTAGTTATCCTCAGTGGTTTCCGATTACCTCAAGGAAACACACGGGAGGAACAGGGCCCTTCCATGGAGGCCCTTTTGGGCACAGGGACCTCTGCGTGGGATCTACTGGGTAAGTATGGCAGTACCTTACATAGGCCTCAGGGAACAAGGCTGTCGTCTGGCTCATGCCTTAGCTGTGTTAAGTGTGGAAAACGTGCTGGTCCTCAGGCTGGGCCCACAGCCTAGCTTTCGCTTCTGTGAGAGTGCTGTCCCGAGTCTCCTCCTGGAGCCAGTCGTCAGCACGGTGCCTTTTGGCACTGCAGTTCTCTTTCAGTCAAGGAGGCCGTGCGACTGGCAAAGGGAGTCTGCGCAGCACCGCCTTCGCGAGGCTCTTTGACGACTGGGGCACTCAACCCAGGCAAGCCAGAGAGCAGTACGTTGCCCTTGCTATGAATGTGAAGAGCTTTCTCCAGGGCCCTGTTGAGGCTAAGGTTCCTCAGAAGCCAGGAGCCGCCGTTCCGGCACGGAGAGAAGTCATCCTGCGAACTTGGCGAACGAGCTCCTATCCTGTGTGCCCCCAGGAGCGTCGCAGAGTGAAGGCACTCCGTGGTGGAGTATGGCCTCATGGAAACCACTGCACACCCAACTCCCCAGACGTGAAACACTGGAACTTACCTTGAGGCCTGAGGTCACCTTTCGTTCGGCCGGAGCTGAACATGTGGTGCCGTGGGAGGAGTTCCTAGAAAGGGATCGCCAGCACGGTTTTCGTTTTGAGAGAACACGCAGCCTCGGCCCACAACGACAGTCCTGCCGTGCAGAGACGTCGGGCCGCTAGTGCTGTTCAGGCAGCTTTGAAGCCAAGCGCAAGGCGCCTCCAAACGGGGAGAAAGCGTACTCTCCCCTCCGCGTCCCACGTTCAAGCTGAATGACGCAGCATGTTTCTCGGAAGGCTCTGCCCAGCTTTCTAGTACGAGGGAGAGAGTGCCTGCCTCTGCTGAGAAAGGATTTGACGTGGGGATTGCTGGACGTGAGGAAGAGCGTTCCCCAGGCAGTGCAAAGTTTAGGCTTTGGTGACTCTGGATGGTCCCAAGGGTCCAGAATTGTCCCTGGGAAACCTGTCCTCTTTTTCTTTCTCCGGCTGGAAGTAAACAGCTGGCAACCGACTGCCGTACGCTGACGTCCTGGGGGAGCCCACCGGTTTCATTTGGGACGCACGTGGGTGTCTCACAGAAGAGCCCAAATTCCTAATTGGGGGCACACCAGCATGGAACGTAAGGCTGTTTACAACTGCGTACCCTGAGGCCGTTGGAAGGCCGTACGGACGAGAGCTTTCGAGCGAACAGGGCAGCGCTTCGCCATCATCGTTGCCCGTTCACGGAGCTTAATCAAACGAATGCCTTTACTTCCTCTGGCTCAAACGCAACAGAGGAGTTGGAAGGCATACAGTGCCCTTTGACAGTTGTTACGACGAACGTGAGTGCACAGTGTCTCGTGAAAGAAATCCCTAGCACTGTTGAAGCATCCCGTTAACGCAGGCTTCTTCGCTCCTATGGCACTCCGAGGTGGTACTGACGCGGGAAATCTGGACTTTTACTTGAGGCCGGGGGGGCTCACAATTCTTTTGTCGGCGAGCTCCAGAGTGCTCTTGCTGAAGCTCCCAGCAAGGACCTGAGAGCAGCAGGCCTCACACGAGTACACTCAGACGGCTTCCGTCACGAGTAAACTCAGACCTCTTAAGTGAGGCCTTCCGGCAGCAAAGAGAAGGTGGGCGCGAGGAGTGTGCTTCAGGCAGCTTAGGACCCGCAACTGTCTCGTCTACCACGGAGGGGAATAAGGTTTGCCCAGGGTCGCCCAGTTTCAAAGCTGAGCTCACGTAGTTATCCTCAGTGGTTTCCGATTACCTCAAGGAAACACACGGGAGGAACAGGGCCCTTCCATGGAGGCCCTTTTGGGCACAGGGACCTCTGCGTGGGATCTACTGGGTAAGTATGGCAGTACCTTACATAGGCCTCAGGGAACAAGGCTGTCGTCTGGCTCATGCCTTAGCTGTGTTAAGTGTGGAAAACGTGCTGGTCCTCAGGCTGGGCCCACAGCCTAGCTTTCGCTTCTGTGAGAGTGCTGTCCCGAGTCTCCTCCTGGAGCCAGTCGTCAGCACGGTGCCTTTTGGCACTGCAGTTCTCTTTCAGTCAAGGAGGCCGTGCGACTGGCAAAGGGAGTCTGCGCAGCACCGCCTTCGCGAGGCTCTTTGACGACTGGGGCACTCAACCCAGGCAAGCCAGAGAGCAGTACGTTGCCCTTGCTATGAATGTGAAGAGCTTTCTCCAGGGCCCTGTTGAGGCTAAGGTTCCTCAGAAGCCAGGAGCCGCCGTTCCGGCACGGAGAGAAGTCATCCTGCGAACTTGGCGAACGAGCTCCTATCCTGTGTGCCCCCAGGAGCGTCGCAGAGTGAAGGCACTCCGTGGTGGAGTATGGCCTCATGGAAACCACTGCACACCCAACTCCCCAGACGTGAAACACTGGAACTTACCTTGAGGCCTGAGGTCACCTTTCGTTCGGCCGGAGCTGAACATGTGGTGCCGTGGGAGGAGTTCCTAGAAAGGGATCGCCAGCACGGTTTTCGTTTTGAGAGAACACGCAGCCTCGGCCCACAACGACAGTCCTGCCGTGCAGAGACGTCGGGCCGCTAGTGCTGTTCAGGCAGCTTTGAAGCCAAGCGCAAGGCGCCTCCAAACGGGGAGAAAGCGTACTCTCCCCTCCGCGTCCCACGTTCAAGCTGAATGACGCAGCATGTTTCTCGGAAGGCTCTGCCCAGCTTTCTAGTACGAGGGAGAGAGTGCCTGCCTCTGCTGAGAAAGGATTTGACGTGGGGATTGCTGGACATGAGGAAGAGCGTTCCCCAGGCCGTGCAAAGTTTAGGCTTTGGTGACTCTGGATGGTCCCAAGGGTCCAGAATTGTCCCTGGGAAAGCTGTCCTCTTTTTCTTTCTCCGGCTGGAAGTAAACAGCTGGCAACCGACTGCCGTACGCTGACGTCCTGGGGGAGCCCACCGGTTTCATTTGGGACGCACGTGGGTGTCTCACAGAAGAGCCCAAATTCCTAATTGGGGGCACACCAGCATGGAATGTAAGGCTGTTTACAACTGCGTACCCTGAGGCCGTTGGAAGGCCATACGGACGAGAGCTTTCGAGCGAACAGGGCAGCGCTTCGCCATCATCGTTACCCGTTCACGGAGCTTAATCAAACGAATGCCTTTACTTCCTGTGGCTCAAACGCAACAGAGGAGTTGGAAGGCATACAGTGCCCTTTGACAGTTGTTACGACGAACGTGAGTGCACAGTGTCTCGTGAAAGAAATCCCTAGCACTGTTGAAGCATCCCGTTAACGCAGGCTTCTTCGCTCCTATGGCACTCCGAGGTGGTACTGACGCGGGAAATCTGGACTTTTACTTGAGGCCGGGGGGGCTCACAATTCTTTTGTCGGCGAGCTCCAGAGTGCTCTTGCTGAAGCTCCCAGCAAGGACCTGAGAGCAGCAGGCCTCACACGAGTACACTCAGACGGCTTCCGTCACGAGTAAACTCAGACCTCTTAAGTGAGGCCTTCCGGCAGCAAAGAGAAGGTGGGCGCGAGGAGTGTGCTTCAGGCAGCTTAGGACCCGCAACTGTCTCGTCTACCACGGAGGGGAATAAGGTTTGCCCAGGGTCGCCCAGTTTCAAAGCTGAGCTCACGTAGTTATCCTCAGTGGTTTCCGATTACCTCAAGGAAACACACGGGAGGAACAGGGCCCTTCCATGGAGGCCCTTTTGGGCACAGGGACCTCTGCGTGGGATCTACTGGGTAAGTATGGCAGTACCTTAGATAGGCCTCAGGGAACAAGGCTGTCGTCTGGCTCATGCCTTAGCTGTGTTAAGTGTGGAAAACGTGCTGGTCCTCAGGCTGGGCCCACAGCCTAGCTTTCGCTTCTGTGAGAGTGCTGTCCCGAGTCTCCTCCTGGAGCCAGTCGTCAGCACGGTGCCTTTTGGCACTGCAGTTCTCTTTCAGTCAAGGAGGCCGTGCGACTGGCAAAGGGAGTCTGCGCAGCACTGCCTTCGCGAGGCTCTTTGACGACTGGGGCACTCAACCCAGGCAAGCCAGAGAGCAGTACGTTGCCCTTGCTATGAATGTGAAGAGCTTTCTCCAGGGCCCTGTTGAGGCTAAGGTTCCTCAGAAGCCAGGAGCCGCCGTTCCGGCACGGAGAGAAGTCATCCTGCGAACTTGGCGAACGAGCTCCTATCCTGTGTGCCCCCAGGAGCGTCGCAGAGTGAAGGCACTCCGTGGTGGAGTATGGCCTCATGGAAACCACTGCACACCCAACTCCCCAGACGTGAAACACTGGAACTTACCTTGAGGCCTGAGGTCACCTTTCGTTCGGCCGGAGCTGAACATGTGGTGCCGTGGGAGGAGTTCCTAGAAAGGGATCGCCAGCACGGTTTTCGTTTTGAGAGAACACGCAGCCTCGGCCCACAACGACAGTCCTGCCGTGCAGAGACGTCGGGCCGCTAGTGCTGTTCAGGCAGCTTTGAAGCCAAGCGCAAGGCGCCTCCAAACGGGGAGAAAGCGTACTCTCCCCTCCGCGTCCCACGTTCAAGCTGAATGACGCAGCATGTTTCTCAGAAGGCTCTGCCGAGCTTTCTAGTACGAGGGAGAGAGTGCCTGCCTCTGCTGAGAAAGGATTTGACGGGGGATTGCTGGACATGAGGAAGAGCGTTCCCCAGGCCGTGCAAAGTTTAGGCTTTGGTGACTCTGGATGGTCCCAAGGGTCCAGAATTGTCCCTGGGAAAGCTGTCCTCTTTTTCTTTCTCCGGCTGGAAGTAAACAGCTGGAAACCGACTGCCGTACGCTGACGTCCTGGGGGAGCCCACCGGTTTCATTTGGGACGCACGTGGGTGTCTCACAGAAGAGCCCAAATTCCTAATTGGGGGCACACCAGCATGGAATGTAAGGCTGTTTACAACTGCGTACCCTGAGGCCGTTGGAAGGCCGTACGGACGAGAGCTTTCGAGCGAACAGGGCAGCGCTTCGCCATCATCGTTGCCCGTTCACGGAGCTTAATCAAACGAATGCCTTTACTTCCTGTGGCTCAAACGCAACAGAGGAGTTGGAAGGCATACAGTGCCCTTTGACAGTTGTTACGACGAACGTGAGTGCACAGTGTCTCGTGAAAGAAATCCCTAGCACTGTTGAAGCATCCCGTTAACGCAGGCTTCTTCGCTCCTATGGCACTCCGAGGTGGTACTGACGGGGGAAATCTGGACTTTTACTTGAGGCCGGGGGGGCTCACAATTCTTTTGTCGGCGAGCTCCAGAGTGCTCTTGCTGAAGCTCCCAGCAAGGACCTGAGAGCAGCAGGCCTCACACGAGTACACTCAGACGGCTTCCGTCACGAGTAAACTCAGACCTCTGAAGTGAGGCCTTCCGGCAGCAAAGAGAAGGTGGGCGCGAGGAGTGTGCTTCAGGCAGCTTAGGACCCGCAACTGTCTCGTCTACCACGGAGGGGAATAAGGTTTGCCCAGGGTCGCCCAGTTTCAAAGCTGAGCTCACGTAGTTATCCTCAGTGGTTTCCGATTACCTCAAGGAAACACACGGGAGGAACAGGGCCCTTCCATGGAGGCCCTTTTGGGCACAGGGACCTCTGCGTGGGATCTACTGGGTAAGTATGGCAGTACCTTAGATAGGCCTCAGGGAACAAGGCTGTCGTCTGGCTCATGCCTTAGCTGTGTTAAGTGTGGAAAACGTGCTGGTCCTCAGGCTGGGCCCACAGCCTAGCTTTCGCTTCTGTGAGAGTGCTGTCCCGAGTCTCCTCCTGGAGCCAGTCGTCAGCACGGTGCCTTTTGGCACTGCAGTTCTCTTTCAGTCAAGGAGGCCGTGCGACTGGCAAAGGGAGTCTGCGCAGCACTGCCTTCGCGAGGCTCTTTGACGACTGGGGCACTCAACCCAGGCAAGCCAGAGAGCAGTACGTTGCCCTTGCTATGAATGTGAAGAGCTTTCTCCAGGGCCCTGTTGAGGCTAAGGTTCCTCAGAAGCCAGGAGCCGCCGTTCCGGCACGGAGAGAAGTCATCCTGCGAACTTGGCGAACGAGCTCCTATCCTGTGTGCCCCCAGGAGCGTCGCAGAGTGAAGGCACTCCGTGGTGGAGTATGGCCTCATGGAAACCACTGCACACCCAACTCCCCCGACGTGAAACACTGGAACTTACCTTGAGGCCTGAGGTCACCTTTCGTTCGGCCGGAGCTGAACATGTGGTGCCGTGGGAGGGGTTCCTAGAAAGGGATCGCCAGCACGGTTTTCGTTTTGAGAGAACACGCAGCCTCGGCCCACAACGACAATCCTGCCGTGCAGAGACGTCGGGCCGCTAGTGCTGTTCAGGCAGCTTTGAAGCCAAGCGCAAGGCGCCTCCAAACGGGGAGAAAGCGTACTCTCCCCTCCGCGTCCCACGTTCAAGCTGAATGACGCAGCATGTTTCTCGGAAGGCTCTGCCGAGCTTTCTAGTACGAGGGAGAGAGTGCCTGCTTCTGCTGAGAAAGGTTTTGACGTGGGGATTGCTGAACATGAGGAAGAGCGTTTCCCAGGCCGTGCAAAGTTTAGGCTTTGGTGACTCTGGATGGTCCCAAGGGTCCAGAATTGTCCCTGGGAAAGCTGTCCTCTTTTTCTTTCTCCGGCTGGAAGTAAACAGCTGGCAACCGACTGCCGTACGCAGACGTCCTGGGGGAACCCCCCGGTTTCATTTGGGACGCACGTGGGTGTCTCACAGAAGAGCCCAAATTCCTAATTGGGGGCACACCAGCATGGAATGTAAGGCTGTTTACAACTGCGTACCCTGAGGCCGTTGGAAGGCCGTACGGACGAGAGCTTTCGAGCGAACAGGGCAGCGCTTCGCCATCATCGTTGCCCGTTCACGGAGCTTAATCAAACGAATGCCTTTACTTCCTGTGGTTCAAACGCAACAGAGGAGTTGGAAGGCATACAGTGCCCTTTGACAGTTGTTACGACGAACGTGAGTGCACAGTGTCTCGTGAAAGAAATCCCTAGCACTGTTGAAGCATCCCGTTAACGCAGGCTTCTTCGCTCCTATGGCACTCCGAGGTGGTACTGACGCGGGAAATCTGGACTTTTACTTGAGGCCGGGGGGGCTCACAATTCTTTTGTCGGCGAGCTCCAGAGTGCTCTTGCTGAAGCTCCCAGCAAGGACCTGAGAGCAGCAGGCCTCACACGAGTACACTCAGACGGCTTCCGTCACGAGTAAACTCAGACCTCTTAAGTGAGGCCTTCCGGCAGCAAAGAGAAGGTGGGCGCGAGGAGTGTGCTTCAGGCAGCTTAGGACCCGCAACTGTCTCGTCTACCACGGAGGGGAATAAGGTTTGCCCAGGGTCGCCCAGTTTCAAAGCTGAGCTCACGTAGTTATCCTCAGTGGTTTCCGATTACCTCAAGGAAACACACGGGAGGAACAGGGCCCTTCCATGGAGGCCCTTTTGGGCACAGGGACCTCTGCGTGGGATCTACTGGGTAAGTATGGCAGTACCTTAGATAGGCCTCAGGGAACAAGGCTGTCGTCTGGCTCATGCCTTAGCTGTGTTAAGTGTGGAAAACGTGCTGGTCCTCAGGCTGGGCCCACAGCCTAGCTTTCGCTTCTGTGAGAGTGCTGTCCCGAGTCTCCTCCTGGAGCCAGTCGTCAGCACGGTGCCTTTTGGCACTGCAGTTCTCTTTCAGTCAAGGAGGCCGTGCGACTGGCAAAGGGAGTCTGCGCAGCACTGCCTTCGCGAGGCTCTTTGACGACTGGGGCACTCAACCCAGGCAAGCCAGAGAGCAGTACGTTGCCCTTGCTATGAATGTGAAGAGCTTTCTCCAGGGCCCTGTTGAGGCTAAGGTTCCTCAGAAGCCAGGAGCCGCCGTTCCGGCACGGAGAGAAGTCATCCTGCGAACTTGGCGAACGAGCTCCTATCCTGTGTGCCCCCAGGAGCGTCGCAGAGTGAAGGCACTCCGTGGTGGAGTATGGCCTCATGGAAACCACTGCACACCCAACTCCCCAGACGTGAAACACTGGAACTTACCTTGAGGCCTGAGGTCACCTTTCGTTCGGCCGGAGCTGAACATGTGGTGCCGTGGGAGGAGTTCCTAGAAAGGGATCGCCAGCACGGTTTTCGTTTTGAGAGAACACGCAGCCTCGGCCCACAACGACAGTCCTGCCGTGCAGAGACGTCGGGCCGCTAGTGCTGTTCAGGCAGCTTTGAAGCCAAGCGCAAGGCGCCTCCAAACGGGGAGAAAGCGTACTCTCCCCTCCGCGTCCCACGTTCAAGCTGAATGACGCAGCATGTTTCTCAGAAGGCTCTGCCGAGCTTTCTAGTACGAGGGAGAGAGTGCCTGCCTCTGCTGAGAAAGGATTTGACGGGGGATTGCTGGACATGAGGAAGAGCGTTCCCCAGGCCGTGCAAAGTTTAGGCTTTGGTGACTCTGGATGGTCCCAAGGGTCCAGAATTGTCCCTGGGAAAGCTGTCCTCTTTTTCTTTCTCCGGCTGGAAGTAAACAGCTGGAAACCGACTGCCGTACGCTGACGTCCTGGGGGAGCCCACCGGTTTCATTTGGGACGCACGTGGGTGTCTCACAGAAGAGCCCAAATTCCTAATTGGGGGCACACCAGCATGGAATGTAAGGCTGTTTACAACTGCGTACCCTGAGGCCGTTGGAAGGCCGTACGGACGAGAGCTTTCGAGCGAACAGGGCAGCGCTTCGCCATCATCGTTGCCCGTTCACGGAGCTTAATCAAACGAATGCCTTTACTTCCTGTGGCTCAAACGCAACAGAGGAGTTGGAAGGCATACAGTGCCCTTTGACAGTTGTTACGACGAACGTGAGTGCACAGTGTCTCGTGAAAGAAATCCCTAGCACTGTTGAAGCATCCCGTTAACGCAGGCTTCTTCGCTCCTATGGCACTCCGAGGTGGTACTGACGGGGGAAATCTGGACTTTTACTTGAGGCCGGGGGGGCTCACAATTCTTTTGTCGGCGAGCTCCAGAGTGCTCTTGCTGAAGCTCCCAGCAAGGACCTGAGAGCAGCAGGCCTCACACGAGTACACTCAGACGGCTTCCGTCACGAGTAAACTCAGACCTCTGAAGTGAGGCCTTCCGGCAGCAAAGAGAAGGTGGGCGCGAGGAGTGTGCTTCAGGCAGCTTAGGACCCGCAACTGTCTCGTCTACCACGGAGGGGAATAAGGTTTGCCCAGGGTCGCCCAGTTTCAAAGCTGAGCTCACGTAGTTATCCTCAGTGGTTTCCGATTACCTCAAGGAAACACACGGGAGGAACAGGGCCCTTCCATGGAGGCCCTTTTGGGCACAGGGACCTCTGCGTGGGATCTACTGGGTAAGTATGGCAGTACCTTAGATAGGCCTCAGGGAACAAGGCTGTCGTCTGGCTCATGCCTTAGCTGTGTTAAGTGTGGAAAACGTGCTGGTCCTCAGGCTGGGCCCACAGCCTAGCTTTCGCTTCTGTGAGAGTGCTGTCCCGAGTCTCCTCCTGGAGCCAGTCGTCAGCACGGTGCCTTTTGGCACTGCAGTTCTCTTTCAGTCAAGGAGGCCGTGCGACTGGCAAAGGGAGTCTGCGCAGCACTGCCTTCGCGAGGCTCTTTGACGACTGGGGCACTCAACCCAGGCAAGCCAGAGAGCAGTACGTTGCCCTTGCTATGAATGTGAAGAGCTTTCTCCAGGGCCCTGTTGAGGCTAAGGTTCCTCAGAAGCCAGGAGCCGCCGTTCCGGCACGGAGAGAAGTCATCCTGCGAACTTGGCGAACGAGCTCCTATCCTGTGTGCCCCCAGGAGCGTCGCAGAGTGAAGGCACTCCGTGGTGGAGTATGGCCTCATGGAAACCACTGCACACCCAACTCCCCCGACGTGAAACACTGGAACTTACCTTGAGGCCTGAGGTCACCTTTCGTTCGGCCGGAGCTGAACATGTGGTGCCGTGGGAGGGGTTCCTAGAAAGGGATCGCCAGCACGGTTTTCGTTTTGAGAGAACACGCAGCCTCGGCCCACAACGACAATCCTGCCGTGCAGAGACGTCGGGCCGCTAGTGCTGTTCAGGCAGCTTTGAAGCCAAGCGCAAGGCGCCTCCAAACGGGGAGAAAGCGTACTCTCCCCTCCGCGTCCCACGTTCAAGCTGAATGACGCAGCATGTTTCTCGGAAGGCTCTGCCGAGCTTTCTAGTACGAGGGAGAGAGTGCCTGCTTCTGCTGAGAAAGGTTTTGACGTGGGGATTGCTGAACATGAGGAAGAGCGTTTCCCAGGCCGTGCAAAGTTTAGGCTTTGGTGACTCTGGATGGTCCCAAGGGTCCAGAATTGTCCCTGGGAAAGCTGTCCTCTTTTTCTTTCTCCGGCTGGAAGTAAACAGCTGGCAACCGACTGCCGTACGCAGACGTCCTGGGGGAACCCCCCGGTTTCATTTGGGACGCACGTGGGTGTCTCACAGAAGAGCCCAAATTCCTAATTGGGGGCACACCAGCATGGAATGTAAGGCTGTTTACAACTGCGTACCCTGAGGCCGTTGGAAGGCCGTACGGACGAGAGCTTTCGAGCGAACAGGGCAGCGCTTCGCCATCATCGTTGCCCGTTCACGGAGCTTAATCAAACGAATGCCTTTACTTCCTGTGGTTCAAACGCAACAGAGGAGTTGGAAGGCATACAGTGCCCTTTGACAGTTGTTACGACGAACGTGAGTGCACAGTGTCTCGTGAAAGAAATCCCTAGCACTGTTGAAGCATCCCGTTAACGCAGGCTTCTTCGCTCCTATGGCACTCCGAGGTGGTACTGACGGGGGAAATCTGGACTTTTACTTGAGGCCGGGGGGGCTCACAATTCTTTTGTCGGCGAGCTCCAGTGTGCTCTTGCTGAAGCTCCCAGCAAGGACCTGAGAGCAGCAGGCCTCACACGAGTACACTCAGACGGCTTCCGTCACGAGTAAACTCAGGCCTCTTAAGTGAGGCCTTCCGGCAGCAAAGAGAAGGTGGGCGCGAGGAGTGTGCTTCAGGCAGCTTAGGACCCGCAACTGTCTCGTCTACCACGGAGGGGAATAAGGTTTGCCCAGGGTCGCCCAGTTTCAAAGCTGAGCTCACGTAGTTATCCTCAGTGGTTTCCGATTACGTCAAGGAAACACACGGGAGGAACAGGGCCCTTCCATGGAGGCCCTTTTGGGCACAGGGACCTCTGCGTGGGATCTACTGGGTAAGTATGGCAGTACCTTAGATAGGCCTCAGGGAACAAGGCTGTCGTCTGGCTCATGCCTTAGCTGTGTTAAGTGTGGAAAACGTGCTGGTCCTCAGGCTGGGCCCACAGCCTAGCTTTCGCTTCTGTGAGAGTGCTGTCCCGAGTCTCCTCCTGGAGACACTCGTCAGCACGGTGCCTTTTGGCACTGCAGTTCTCTTTCAGTCAAGGAGGCCGTGCGACTGGCAAAGGGAGTCTGCGCAGCACTGCCTTCGCGAGGCTCTTTGACGACTGGGGCACTCAACCCAGGCAAGCCAGAGAGCAGTACGTTGCCCTTGCTATGAATGTGAAGAGCTTTCTCCAGGGCCCTGTTGAGGCTAAGATTCCTCAGAAGCTAGGAGCCGCCGTTCCGGCACGGAGAGAAGTCATCCTGCGAACTTGGCGAACGAGCTCCTATCCTGTGTGCCCCCAGGAGCGTCGCAGAGTGAAGGCACTCCATGGTGGAGTATGGCCTCATGGAAACCACTGCACACCCAACTCCCCAGACGTGAAACACTGGATCTTACCTTGAGGCCTGAGGTCACCTTTCGTTCGGCCGGAGCTGAACATGTGGTGCCGTGGGAGGGGTTCCTAGAAAGGGATCGCCAGCACGGTTTTCCTTTTGAGAGAACACGCAGCCTCGGCCCACAACGACAATCCTGCCGTGCAGAGACGTTGGGCCGCTAGTGCTGTTCAGGCAGCTTTGAAGCCAAGCGCAAGGCGCCTCCAAACGGGGAGAAAGCGTACTCTCCCCTCCGCGTCCCACGTTCAAGCTGAATGACGCAGCATGTTTCTCGGAAGGCTCTGCCGAGCTATCTAGTACGAGGGAGAGAGCGCCTGCCTCTGCTGAGAAAGGTTTTGACGTGGGGATTGCTGGACAGGTGGAAGAGCATTCCCCAGGCCGTGCAAAGTTTAGGCCTTGGTGATTCCGGATGGTCCCAAGGGTCCAGAGTTGTCCCTGGGAAAGCTGTCCTTTTCCCTCTTTTTCCGGCTGGAAGTAAACAGCTGGCAACGGACTGCCGTACGCAGACGTCCTGGGGGAGCCCCCCGGTTTCATTTGGGACGCACGTGGGTGTCTCACAGAAGAGCCCAAATTCCTAATTGGGGGCACACCAGCATGGAATGTAAGGCTGTTTACAACTGCGTACCCTGAGGCCGTTGGAAGGCCGTACGGACGAGAGCTTTCGAGCGAACAGGGCAGCGCTTCGCCATCATCGTTGCCCGTTCACGGAGCTTAATCAAACGAATGCCTTTACTTCCTGTGGTTCACACGCAACAGAGGAGTTGGAAGGCATACAGTGCCCTTTGACAGTTGTTACGACGAACGTGAGTGCACAGTGTCTCGTGAAAGAAATCCCTAGCACTGTTGAAGCATCCCGTTAACGCAGGCTTCTTCGCTCCTATGGCACTCCGAGGTGGTACTGACGGGGGAAATCTGGACTTTTACTTGAGGCCGGGGGGGCTCACAATTCTTTTGTCGGCGAGCTCCAGAGTGCTCTTGCTGAAGCTCCCAGCAAGGACCTGAGAGCAGCAGGCCTCACACGAGTACACTCAGACGGCTTCCGTCACGAGTAAACTCAGGCCTCTTAAGTGAGGCCTTCCGGCAGCAAAGAGAAGGTGGGCGCGAGGAGTGTGCTTCAGGCAGCTTAGGACCCGCAACTGTCTCGTCTACCACGGAGGGGAATAAGGTTTGCCCAGGGTCGCCCAGTTTCAAAGCTGAGCTCACGTAGTTATCCTCAGTGGTTTCCGATTACGTCAAGGAAACACACGGGAGGAATAGGGCCCTTCCATGGAGGCCCTTTTGGGCACAGGGACCTCTGCGTGGGATCTACTGGGTAAGTATGGCAGTACCTTAGATAGGCCTCAGGGAACAAGGCTGTCGTCTGGCTCATGCCTTAGCTGTGTTAAGTGTGGAAAACGTGCTGGTCCTCAGGCTGGGCCCACAGCCTAGCTTTCGCTTCTGTGAGAGTGCTGTCCCGAGTCTCCTCCTGGAGCCAGTCGTCAGCACGGTGCCTTTTGGCACTGCAGTTCTCTTTCAGTCAAGGAGGCCGTGCGACTGGCAAAGGGAGTCTGCGCAGCACTGCCTTCGCGAGGCTCTTTGACGACTGGGGCACTCAACCCAGGCAAGCCAGAGAGCAGTACGTTGCCCTTGCTATGAATGTGAAGAGCTTTCTCCAGGGCCCTGTTGAGGCTAAGGTTCCTCAGAAGCCAGGAGCCGCCGTTCCGGCACGGAGAGAAGTCATCCTGCGAACTTGGCGAACGAGCTCCTATCCTGTGTGCCCTCAGGAGCGTCGCAGAGTGAAGGCACTCCGTGGTGGAGTATGGCCTCATGGAAACCACTGCACACCCAACTCCCCCGACGTGAAACACTGGAACTTACCTTGAGGCCTGAGGTCACCTTTCGTTCGGCCGGAGCTGAACATGTGGTGCCGTGGGAGGGGTTCCTAGAAAGGGATCGCCAGCACGGTTTTCGTTTTGAGAGAACACGCAGCCTCGGCCCACAACGACAATCCTGCCGTGCAGAGACGTCGGGCCGCTACTGCTGTTCAGGCAGCTTTGAAGCCAAGCGCAAGGCGCCTCCAAACGGGGAGAAAGCGTACTCTCCCCTCCGCGTCCCACGTTCAAGCTGAATGACGCAGCATGTTTCTCGAAAGGCTCTGCCGAGCTATCTAGTACGAGGGAGAGAGCGCCTGCCTCTGCTGAGAAAGGTTTTGACGTGGGGATTGCTGGACATGAGGAAGAGCGTTCCCCAGGCCGTGCAAAGTTTAGGCTTTGGTGACTCTGGATGGTCCCAAGGGTCCAGAATTGTCCCTGGGAAAGCTGTCCTCTTTTTCTTTCTCCGGCTGGAAGTAAACAGCTGGCAACCGACTGCCGTACGCAGACGTCCTGGGGGAGCCCCCCGGTTTCATTTGGGACGCACGTGGGTGTCTCACAGAAGAGCCCAAATTCCTAATTGGGGGCACACCAGCATGGAATGTAAGGCTGTTTACAACTGCGTACCCTGAGGCCGTTGGAAGGCCGTACGGACGAGAGCTTTCGAGCGAACAGGGCAGCGCTTCGCCATCATCGTTGCCCGTTCACGGAGCTTAATCAAACGAATGCCTTTACTTCCTGTGGTTCAAACGCAACAGAGGAGTTGGAAGGCATACAGTGCCCTTTGACAGTTGTTACGACGAACGTGAGTGCACAGTGTCTCGTGAAAGAAATCCCTAGCACTGTTGAAGCATCCCGTTAACGCATGCTTCTTCGCTCCTATGGCACTCCGAGGTGGTACTGACGGGGGAAATCTGGACTTTTACTTGAGGCCGGGGGGGCTCACAATTCTTTTGTCGGCGAGCTCCAGAGTGCTCTTGCTGAAGCTCTCAGCAAGGACCTGAGAGCAGCAGGCCTCACACGAGTACACTCAGACGGCTTCCGTCACGAGTAAACTCAGACCTCTGAAGTGAGGCCTTCAGGCAGCAAAGAGAAGGTGGGCGCGAGGAGTGTGCTTCAGGCAGCTTAGGACCCGCAACTGTCTCGTCTACCACGGAGGGGAATAAGGTTTGCCCAGGGTCGCCCAGTTTCAAAGCTGAGCTCACGTAGTTATCCTCAGTGGTTTCCGATTACCACAAGGAAACACACGGGAGGAACAGGGCCCTTCCATGGAGGCCCTTTTGGGCACAGGGACCTCTGCGTGGGATCTACTGGGTAAGTATGGCAGTACCTTAGATAGGCCTCAGGGAACAAGGCTGTCGTCTGGCTCATGCCTTAGCTGTGTTAAGTGTGGAAAACGTGCTGGTCCTCAGGCTGGGCCCACAGCCTAGCTTTCGCTTCTGTGAGAGTGCTGTCCCGAGTCTCCTCCTGGAGACACTCGTCAGCACGGTGCCTTTTGGCACTGCAGTTCTCTTTCAGTCAAGGAGGCCGTGCGACTGGCAAAGGGAGTCTGCGCAGCACTGCCTTCGCGAGGCTCTTTGACGACTGGGGCACTCAACCCAGGCAAGCCAGAGAACAGTACGTTGCCCTTGCTATGAATGTGAACAGCTTTCTCCAGGGCCCTGTTGAGGCTAACGTTCCTCAGAAGCCAGGAGCCGCCGTTCCGGCACGGAGAGAAGTCATCCTGCGAACTTGGCGAACGAGCTCCTATCCTGTGTGCCCCCAGGAGCGTCGCAGAGTGAAGGCACTCCGTGGTGGAGTATGGCCTCATGGAAACCACTGCACACCCAACTCCCCAGACGTGAAACACTGGATCTTACCTTGAGGTCTGAGGTCACCTTTCGTTCGGCCGGAGCTGAACATGTGGTGCCGTGGGAGGGGTTCCTAGAAAGGGATCGCCAGCACGGTTTTCGTTTTGAGAGAACACGCAGCCTCGGCCCACAACGACAATCCTGCCGTGCAGAGACGTCGGGCCGCTAGTGCTGTTCAGGCAGCTTTGAAGCCAAGCGCAAGGCGCCTCCAAACGGGGAGAAAGCGTACTCTCCCCTCCGCGTCCCACGTTCAAGCTGAATGACGCAGCATGTTTCTCGGAAGGCTCTGCCGAGCTATCTAGTACGAGGGAGAGAGCGCCTGCCTCTGCTGAGAAAGGTTTTGACGTGGGGATTGCTGGACAGGTGGAAGAGCATTCCCCAGGCCGTGCAAAGTTTAGGCCTTGGTGATTCCGGATGGTCCCAAGGGTCCAGAGTTGTCCCTGGGAAAGCTGTCCTTTTCCCTCTTTTTCCGGCTGGAAGTAAACAGCTGGCAACGGACTGCCGTACGCAGACGTCCTGGGGGAGCCCCCCGGTTTCATTTGGGACGCACGTGGGTGTCTCACAGAAGAGCCCAAATTCCTAATTGGGGGCACACCAGCATGGAATGTAAGGCTGTTTACAACTGCGTACCCTGAGGCCGTTGGAAGGCCGTACGGACGAGAGCTTTCGAGCGAACAGGGCAGCGCTTCGCCATCATCGTTGCCCGTTCACGGAGCTTAATCAAACGAATGCCTTTACTTCCTGTGGTTCAAACGCAACAGAGGAGTTGGAAGGCATACAGTGCCCTTTGACAGTTGTTACGACGAACGTGAGTGCACAGTGTCTCGTGAAAGAAATCCCTAGCACTGTTGAAGCATCCCGTTAACGCAGGCTTCTTCGCTCCTATGGCACTCCGAGGTGGTACTGACGGGGGAAATCTGGACTTTTACTTGAGGCCGGGGGGGCTCACAATTCTTTTGTCGGCGAGCTCCAGAGTGCTCTTGCTGAAGCTCCCAGCAAGGACCTGAGAGCAGCAGGCCTCACACGAGTACACTCAGACGGCTTCCGTCACGAGTAAACTCAGGCCTCTGAAGTGAGGCCTTCCGGCAGCAAAGAGAAGGTGGGCGCGAGGAGTGTGCTTCAGGCAGCTTAGGACCCGCAACTGTCTCGTCTACCACGGAGGGGAATAAGGTTTGCCCAGGGTCGCCCAGTTTCAAAGCTGAGCTCACGTAGTTATCCTCAGTGGTTTCCGATTACGTCAAGGAAACACACGGGAGGAACAGGGCCCTTCCATGGAGGCCCTTTTGGGCACAGGGACCTCTGCGTGGGATCTACTGGGTAAGTATGGCAGTACCTTAGATAGGCCTCAGGGAACAAGGCTGTCGTCTGGCTCATGCCTTAGCTGTGTTAAGTGTGGAAAACGTGCTGGTCCTCAGGCTGGGCCCACAGCCTAGCTTTCGCTTCTGTGAGAGTGCTGTCCCGAGTCTCCTCCTGGAGACACTCGTCAGCACGGTGCCTTTTGGCACTGCAGTTCTCTTTCAGTCAAGGAGGCCGTGCGACTGGCAAAGGGAGTCTGCGCAGCACTGCCTTCGCGAGGCTCTTTGACGACTGGGGCACTCAACCCAGGCAAGCCAGAGAGCAGTACGTTGCCCTTGCTATGAATGTGAAGAGCTTTCTCCAGGGCCCTGTTGAGGCTAAGGTTCCTCAGAAGCCAGGAGCCGCCGTTCCGGCACGGAGAGAAGTCATCCTGCGAACTTGGCGAACGAGCTCCTATCCTGTGTGCCCCCAGGAGCGTCGCAGAGTGAAGGCACTCCGTGGTGGAGTATGGCCTCATGGAAACCACTGCACACCCAACTCCCCAGACGTGAAACACTGGATCTTACCTTGAGGTCTGAGGTCACCTTTCGTTCGGCCGGAGCTGAACATGTGGTGCCGTGGGAGGGGTTCCTAGAAAGGGATCGCCAGCACGGTTTTCGTTTTGAGAGAACACGCAGCCTCGGCCCACAACGACAATCCTGCCGTGCAGAGACGTCGGGCCGCTAGTGCTGTTCAGGCAGCTTTGAAGCCAAGCGCAAGGCGCCTCCAAACGGGGAGAAAGCGTACTCTCCCCTCCGCGTCCCACGTTCAAGCTGAATGACGCAGCATGTTTCTCGGAAGGCTCTGCCGAGCTATCTAGTACGAGGGAGAGAGTGCCTGCCTCTGCTGAGAAAGGTTTTGACGTGGGGATTGCTGGACATGAGGAAGAGCGTTCCCCAGGCCGTGCAAAGTTTAGGCTTTGGTGACTCTGGATGGTCCCAAGGGTCCAGAATTGTCCCTGGGAAAGCTGTCCTCTTCTTCTTTCTCCGGCTGGAAGTAAACAGCTGGCAACCGACTGCCGTACGCAGACGTCCTGGGGGAGCCCCCCGGTTTCATTTGGGACGCACGTGGGTGTCTCACAGAAGAGCCCAAATTCCTAATTGGGGGCACACCAGCATGGAATGTAAGGCTGTTTACAACTGCGTACCCTGAGGCCGTTGGAAGGCCGTACGGACGAGAGCTTTCGAGCGAACAGGGCAGCGCTTCGCCATCATCGTTGCCCGTTCACGGAGCTTAATCAAACGAATGCCTTTACTTCCTGTGGTTCAAACGCAACAGAGGAGTTGGAAGGCATACAGTGCCCTTTGACAGTTGTTACGACGAACGTGAGTGCACAGTGTCTCGTGAAAGAAATCCCTAGCACTGTTGAAGCATCCCGTTAACGCAGGCTTCTTCGCTCCTATGGCACTCCGAGGTGGTACTGACGGGGGAAATCTGGACTTTTACTTGAGGCCGGGGGGGGCTCACAATTCTTTTGTCGGCGAGCTCCAGAGTGCTCTTGCTGAAGCTCCCAGCAAGGACCTGAGAGCAGCAGGCCTCACACGAGTACACTCAGACGGCTTCCGTCACGAGTAAACTCAGACCTCTGAAGTGAGGCCTTCCGGCAGCAAAGAGAAGGTGGGCGCGAGGAGTGTGCTTCAGGCAGCTTAGGACCCGCAACTGTCTCGTCTACCACGGAGGGGAATAAGGTTTGCCCAGGGTCGCCCAGTTTCAAAGCTGAGCTCACGTAGTTATCCTCAGTGGTTTCCGATTACCTCAAGGAAACACACGGGAGGAACAGGGCCCTTCCATGGAGGCCCTTTTGGGCACAGGGACCTCTGCGTGGGATCTACTGGGTAAGTATGGCAGTACCTTAGGTAGGCCTCAGGGATCAAGGCTGTCGTCTGGCTCATGCCTTAGCTGTGATAAGTGTGGAAAACGTGCTGGTCCTCAGGCTGGGCCCACAGCCTAGCTTTCGCTTCTGTGAGAGTGCTGTCCCGAGTCTCCTCCTGGAGCCAGTCGTCAGCACGGTGCCTTTTGGCACTGCAGTTCTCTTTCAGTCAAGGAGGCCGTGCGACTGGCAAAGGGAGTCTGCGCAGCACTGCCTTCGCGAGGCTCTTTGACGACTGGGGCACTCAACCCAGGCAAGCCAGAGAGCAGTACGTTGCCCTTGCTATGAATGTGAAGAGCTTTCTCCAGGGCCCTGTTGAGGCTAAGGTTCCTCAGAAGCCAGGAGCCGCCGTTCCGGCACGGAGAGAAGTCATCCTGCGAACTTGGCGAACGAGCTCCTATCCTGTGTGCCCCCAGGAGCGTCGCAGAGTGAAGGCACTCCGTGGTGGAGTATGGCCTCATGGAAACCACTGCACACCCAACTCCCCAGACGTGAAACACTGGATCTTACCTTGAGGTCTGAGGTCACCTTTCGTTCGGCCGGAGCTGAACATGTGGTGCCGTGGGAGGGGTTCCTAGAAAGGGATCGCCAGCACGGTTTTCCTTTTGAGAGAACACGCAGCCTCGGCCCACAACGACAATCCTGCCGTGCAGAGACGTCGGGCCGCTAGTGCTGTTCAGGCAGCTTTGAAGCCAAGCGCAAGGCGCCTCCAAACGGGGAGAAAGCGTACTCTCCCCTCCGCGTCCCACGTTCAAGCTGAATGACGCAGCATGTTTCTCGGAAGGCTCTGCCGAGCTATCTAGTACGAGGGAGAGAGCGCCTGCCTCTGCTGAGAAAGGTTTTGACGTGGGGATTGCTGGACAGGTGGAAGAGCATTCCCCAGGCCGTGCAAAGTTTAGGCCTTGGTGATTCCGGATGGTCCCAAGGGTCCAGAGTTGTCCCTGGGAAAGCTGTCCTTTTCCCTCTTTTTCCGGCTGGAAGTAAACAGCTGGCAACGGACTGCCGTACGCAGACGTCCTGGGGGAGCCCCCCGGTTTCATTTGGGACGCACGTGGGTGTCTCACAGAAGAGCCCAAATTCCTAATTGGGGGCACACCAGCATGGAACGTAAGGCTGTTTACAACTGCGTACCCTGAGGCCGTTGGAAGGCCGTACGGACGAGAGCTTTCGAGCGAACAGGGCAGCGCTTCGCCATCATCGTTGCCCGTTCACGGAGCTTAATCAAACGAATGCCTTTACTTCCTGTGGTTCAAACGCAACAGAGGAGTTGGAAGGCATACAGTGCCCTTTGACAGTTGTTACGACGAACGTGAGTGCACAGTGTCTCGTGAAAGAAATCCCTAGCACTGTTGAAGCATCCCGTTAACGCAGGCTTCTTCGCTCCTATGGCACTCCGAGGTGGTACTGACGGGGGAAATCTGGACTTTTACTTGAGGCCGGGGGGGCTCACAATTCTTTTGTCGGCGAGCTCCAGAGTGCTCTTGCTGAAGCTCCCAGCAAGGACCTGAGAGCAGCAGGCCTCACACGAGTACACTCAGACGGCTTCCGTCACGAGTAAACTCAGGCCTCTGAAGTGAGGCCTTCCGGCAGCAAAGAGAAGGTGGGCGCGAGGAGTGTGCTTCAGGCAGCTTAGGACCCGCAACTGTCTCGTCTACCACGGAGGGGAATAAGGTTTGCCCAGGGTCGCCCAGTTTCAAAGCTGAGCTCACGTAGTTATCCTCAGTGGTTTCCGATTACGTCAAGGAAACACACGGGAGGAACAGGGCCCTTCCATGGAGGCCCTTTTGGGCACAGGGACCTCTGCGTGGGATCTACTGGGTAAGTATGGCAGTACCTTAGATAGGCCTCAGGGAACAAGGCTGTCGTCTGGCTCATGCCTTAGCTGTGTTAAGTGTGGAAAACGTGCTGGTCCTCAGGCTGGGCCCACAGCCTAGCTTTCGCTTCTGTGAGAGTGCTGTCCCGAGTCTCCTCCTGGAGACACTCGTCAGCACGGTGCCTTTTGGCACTGCAGTTCTCTTTCAGTCAAGGAGGCCGTGCGACTGGCAAAGGGAGTCGGCGCAGCACTGCCTTCGCGAGGCTCTTTGACGACTGGGGCACTCAACCCAGGCAAGCCAGAGAGCAGTACGTTGCCCTTGCTATGAATGTGAAGAGCTTTCTCCAGGGCCCTGTTGAGGCTAAGGTTCCTCAGAAGCCAGGAGCCGCCGTTCCGGCACGGAGAGAAGTCATCCTGCGAACTTGGCGAACGAGCTCCTATCCTGTGTGCCCCCAGGAGCGTCGCAGAGTGAAGGCACTCCGTGGTGGAGTATGGCCTCATGGAAACCACTGCACACCCAACTCCCCAGACGTGAAACACTGGATCTTACCTTGAGGTCTGAGGTCACCTTTCGTTCGGCCGGAGCTGAACATGTGGTGCCGTGGGAGGGGTTCCTAGAAAGGGATCGCCAGCACGGTTTTCGTTTTGAGAGAACACGCAGCCTCGGCCCACAACGACAATCCTGCCGTGCAGAGACGTCGGGCCGCTAGTGCTGTTCAGGCAGCTTTGAAGCCAAGCGCAAGGCGCCTCCAAACGGGGAGAAAGCGTACTCTCCCCTCCGCGTCCCACGTTCAAGCTGAATGACGCAGCATGTTTCTCGGAAGGCTCTGCCGAGCTATCTAGTACGAGGGAGAGAGTGCCTGCCTCTGCTGAGAAAGGTTTTGACGTGGGGATTGCTGGACATGAGGAAGAGCGTTCCCCAGGCCGTGCAAAGTTTAGGCTTTGGTGACTCTGGATGGTCCCAAGGGTCCAGAATTGTCCCTGGGAAAGCTGTCCTCTTCTTCTTTCTCCGGCTGGAAGTAAACAGCTGGCAACCGACTGCCGTACGCAGACGTCCTGGGGGAGCCCCCCGGTTTCATTTGGGACGCACGTGGGTGTCTCACAGAAGAGCCCAAATTCCTAATTGGGGGCACACCAGCATGGAATGTAAGGCTGTTTACAACTGCGTACCCTGAGGCCGTTGGAAGGCCGTACGGACGAGAGCTTTCGAGCGAACAGGGCAGCGCTTCGCCATCATCGTTGCCCGTTCACGGAGCTTAATCAAACGAATGCCTTTACTTCCTGTGGTTCAAACGCAACAGAGGAGTTGGAAGGCATACAGTGCCCTTTGACAGTTGTTACGACGAACGTGAGTGCACAGTGTCTCGTGAAAGAAATCCCTAGCACTGTTGAAGCATCCCGTTAACGCAGGCTTCTTCGCTCCTATGGCACTCCGAGGTGGTACTGACGGGGGAAATCTGGACTTTTACTTGAGGCCGGGGGGGGCTCACAATTCTTTTGTCGGCGAGCTCCAGAGTGCTCTTGCTGAAGCTCCCAGCAAGGACCTGAGAGCAGCAGGCCTCACACGAGTACACTCAGACGGCTTCCGTCACGAGTAAACTCAGGCCTCTTAAGTGAGGCCTTCCGGCAGCAAAGAGAAGGTGGGCGCGAGGAGTGTGCTTCAGGCAGCTTAGGACCCGCAACTGTCTCGTCTACCACGGAGGGGAATAAGGTTTGCCCAGGGTCGCCCAGTTTCAAAGCTGAGCTCACGTAGTTATCCTCAGTGGTTTCCGATTACGTCAAGGAAACACACGGGAGGAATAGGGCCCTTCCATGGAGGCCCTTTTGGGCACAGGGACCTCTGCGTGGGATCTACTGGGTAAGTATGGCAGTACCTTAGATAGGCCTCAGGGAACAAGGCTGTCGTCTGGCTCATGCCTTAGCTGTGTTAAGTGTGGAAAACGTGCTGGTCCTCAGGCTGGGCCCACAGCCTAGCTTTCGCTTCTGTGAGAGTGCTGTCCCGAGTCTCCTCCTGGAGCCAGTCGTCAGCACGGTGCCTTTTGGCACTGCAGTTCTCTTTCAGTCAAGGAGGCCGTGCGACTGGCAAAGGGAGTCTGCGCAGCACTGCCTTCGCGAGGCTCTTTGACGACTGGGGCACTCAACCCAGGCAAGCCAGAGAGCAGTACGTTGCCCTTGCTATGAATGTGAAGAGCTTTCTCCAGGGCCCTGTTGAGGCTAAGGTTCCTCAGAAGCCAGGAGCCGCCGTTCCGGCACGGAGAGAAGTCATCCTGCGAACTTGGCGAACGAGCTCCTATCCTGTGTGCCCCCAGGAGCGTCGCAGAGTGAAGGCACTCCGTGGTGGAGTATGGCCTCATGGAAACCACTGCACACCCAACTCCCCCGACGTGAAACACTGGAACTTACCTTGAGGCCTGAGGTCACCTTTCGTTCGGCCGGAGCTGAACATGTGGTGCCGTGGGAGGGGTTCCTAGAAAGGGATCGCCAGCACGGTTTTCGTTTTGAGAGAACACGCAGCCTCGGCCCACAACGACAATCCTGCCGTGCAGAGACGTCGGGCCGCTACTGCTGTTCAGGCAGCTTTGAAGCCAAGCGCAAGGCGCCTCCAAACGGGGAGAAAGCGTACTCTCCCCTCCGCGTCCCACGTTCAAGCTGAATGACGCAGCATGTTTCTCGAAAGGCTCTGCCGAGCTATCTAGTACGAGGGAGAGAGCGCCTGCCTCTGCTGAGAAAGGTTTTGACGTGGGGATTGCTGGACATGAGGAAGAGCGTTCCCCAGGCCGTGCAAAGTTTAGGCTTTGGTGACTCTGGATGGTCCCAAGGGTCCAGAATTGTCCCTGGGAAAGCTGTCCTCTTTTTCTTTCTCCGGCTGGAAGTAAACAGCTGGCAACCGACTGCCGTACGCAGACGTCCTGGGGGAGCCCCCCGGTTTCATTTGGGACGCACGTGGGTGTCTCACAGAAGAGCCCAAATTCCTAATTGGGGGCACACCAGCATGGAATGTAAGGCTGTTTACAACTGCGTACCCTGAGGCCGTTGGAAGGCCGTACGGACGAGAGCTTTCGAGCGAACAGGGCAGCGCTTCGCCATCATCGTTGCCCGTTCACGGAGCTTAATCAAACGAATGCCTTTACTTCCTGTGGTTCAAACGCAACAGAGGAGTTGGAAGGCATACAGTGCCCTTTGACAGTTGTTACGACGAACGTGAGTGCACAGTGTCTCGTGAAAGAAATCCCTAGCACTGTTGAAGCATCCCGTTAACGCATGCTTCTTCGCTCCTATGGCACTCCGAGGTGGTACTGACGGGGGAAATCTGGACTTTTACTTGAGGCCGGGGGGGCTCACAATTCTTTTGTCGGCGAGCTCCAGAGTGCTCTTGCTGAAGCTCTCAGCAAGGACCTGAGAGCAGCAGGCCTCACACGAGTACACTCAGACGGCTTCCGTCACGAGTAAACTCAGACCTCTGAAGTGAGGCCTTCAGGCAGCAAAGAGAAGGTGGGCGCGAGGAGTGTGCTTCAGGCAGCTTAGGACCCGCAACTGTCTCGTCTACCACGGAGGGGAATAAGGTTTGCCCAGGGTCGCCCAGTTTCAAAGCTGAGCTCACGTAGTTATCCTCAGTGGTTTCCGATTACCACAAGGAAACACACGGGAGGAACAGGGCCCTTCCATGGAGGCCCTTTTGGGCACAGGGACCTCTGCGTGGGATCTACTGGGTAAGTATGGCAGTACCTTAGATAGGCCTCAGGGAACAAGGCTGTCGTCTGGCTCATGCCTTAGCTGTGTTAAGTGTGGAAAACGTGCTGGTCCTCAGGCTGGGCCCACAGCCTAGCTTTCGCTTCTGTGAGAGTGCTGTCCCGAGTCTCCTCCTGGAGACACTCGTCAGCACGGTGCCTTTTGGCACTGCAGTTCTCTTTCAGTCAAGGAGGCCGTGCGACTGGCAAAGGGAGTCTGCGCAGCACTGCCTTCGCGAGGCTCTTTGACGACTGGGGCACTCAACCCAGGCAAGCCAGAGAACAGTACGTTGCCCTTGCTATGAATGTGAACAGCTTTCTCCAGGGCCCTGTTGAGGCTAACGTTCCTCAGAAGCCAGGAGCCGCCGTTCCGGCACGGAGAGAAGTCATCCTGCGAACTTGGCGAACGAGCTCCTATCCTGTGTGCCCCCAGGAGCGTCGCAGAGTGAAGGCACTCCGTGGTGGAGTATGGCCTCATGGAAACCACTGCACACCCAACTCCCCAGACGTGAAACACTGGATCTTACCTTGAGGTCTGAGGTCACCTTTCGTTCGGCCGGAGCTGAACATGTGGTGCCGTGGGAGGGGTTCCTAGAAAGGGATCGCCAGCACGGTTTTCGTTTTGAGAGAACACGCAGCCTCGGCCCACAACGACAATCCTGCCGTGCAGAGACGTCGGGCCGCTAGTGCTGTTCAGGCAGCTTTGAAGCCAAGCGCAAGGCGCCTCCAAACGGGGAGAAAGCGTACTCTCCCCTCCGCGTCCCACGTTCAAGCTGAATGACGCAGCATGTTTCTCGGAAGGCTCTGCCGAGCTATCTAGTACGAGGGAGAGAGCGCCTGCCTCTGCTGAGAAAGGTTTTGACGTGGGGATTGCTGGACAGGTGGAAGAGCATTCCCCAGGCCGTGCAAAGTTTAGGCCTTGGTGATTCCGGATGGTCCCAAGGGTCCAGAGTTGTCCCTGGGAAAGCTGTCCTTTTCCCTCTTTTTCCGGCTGGAAGTAAACAGCTGGCAACGGACTGCCGTACGCAGACGTCCTGGGGGAGCCCCCCGGTTTCATTTGGGACGCACGTGGGTGTCTCACAGAAGAGCCCAAATTCCTAATTGGGGGCACACCAGCATGGAATGTAAGGCTGTTTACAACTGCGTACCCTGAGGCCGTTGGAAGGCCGTACGGACGAGAGCTTTCGAGCGAACAGGGCAGCGCTTCGCCATCATCGTTGCCCGTTCACGGAGCTTAATCAAACGAATGCCTTTACTTCCTGTGGTTCAAACGCAACAGAGGAGTTGGAAGGCATACAGTGCCCTTTGACAGTTGTTACGACGAACGTGAGTGCACAGTGTCTCGTGAAAGAAATCCCTAGCACTGTTGAAGCATCCCGTTAACGCAGGCTTCTTCGCTCCTATGGCACTCCGAGGTGGTACTGACGGGGGAAATCTGGACTTTTACTTGAGGCCGGGGGGGCTCACAATTCTTTTGTCGGCGAGCTCCAGAGTGCTCTTGCTGAAGCTCCCAGCAAGGACCTGAGAGCAGCAGGCCTCACACGAGTACACTCAGACGGCTTCCGTCACGAGTAAACTCAGGCCTCTGAAGTGAGGCCTTCCGGCAGCAAAGAGAAGGTGGGCGCGAGGAGTGTGCTTCAGGCAGCTTAGGACCCGCAACTGTCTCGTCTACCACGGAGGGGAATAAGGTTTGCCCAGGGTCGCCCAGTTTCAAAGCTGAGCTCACGTAGTTATCCTCAGTGGTTTCCGATTACGTCAAGGAAACACACGGGAGGAACAGGGCCCTTCCATGGAGGCCCTTTTGGGCACAGGGACCTCTGCGTGGGATCTACTGGGTAAGTATGGCAGTACCTTAGATAGGCCTCAGGGAACAAGGCTGTCGTCTGGCTCATGCCTTAGCTGTGTTAAGTGTGGAAAACGTGCTGGTCCTCAGGCTGGGCCCACAGCCTAGCTTTCGCTTCTGTGAGAGTGCTGTCCCGAGTCTCCTCCTGGAGACACTCGTCAGCACGGTGCCTTTTGGCACTGCAGTTCTCTTTCAGTCAAGGAGGCCGTGCGACTGGCAAAGGGAGTCTGCGCAGCACTGCCTTCGCGAGGCTCTTTGACGACTGGGGCACTCAACCCAGGCAAGCCAGAGAGCAGTACGTTGCCCTTGCTATGAATGTGAAGAGCTTTCTCCAGGGCCCTGTTGAGGCTAAGGTTCCTCAGAAGCCAGGAGCCGCCGTTCCGGCACGGAGAGAAGTCATCCTGCGAACTTGGCGAACGAGCTCCTATCCTGTGTGCCCCCAGGAGCGTCGCAGAGTGAAGGCACTCCGTGGTGGAGTATGGCCTCATGGAAACCACTGCACACCCAACTCCCCAGACGTGAAACACTGGATCTTACCTTGAGGTCTGAGGTCACCTTTCGTTCGGCCGGAGCTGAACATGTGGTGCCGTGGGAGGGGTTCCTAGAAAGGGATCGCCAGCACGGTTTTCGTTTTGAGAGAACACGCAGCCTCGGCCCACAACGACAATCCTGCCGTGCAGAGACGTCGGGCCGCTAGTGCTGTTCAGGCAGCTTTGAAGCCAAGCGCAAGGCGCCTCCAAACGGGGAGAAAGCGTACTCTCCCCTCCGCGTCCCACGTTCAAGCTGAATGACGCAGCATGTTTCTCGGAAGGCTCTGCCGAGCTATCTAGTACGAGGGAGAGAGTGCCTGCCTCTGCTGAGAAAGGTTTTGACGTGGGGATTGCTGGACATGAGGAAGAGCGTTCCCCAGGCCGTGCAAAGTTTAGGCTTTGGTGACTCTGGATGGTCCCAAGGGTCCAGAATTGTCCCTGGGAAAGCTGTCCTCTTCTTCTTTCTCCGGCTGGAAGTAAACAGCTGGCAACCGACTGCCGTACGCAGACGTCCTGGGGGAGCCCCCCGGTTTCATTTGGGACGCACGTGGGTGTCTCACAGAAGAGCCCAAATTCCTAATTGGGGGCACACCAGCATGGAATGTAAGGCTGTTTACAACTGCGTACCCTGAGGCCGTTGGAAGGCCGTACGGACGAGAGCTTTCGAGCGAACAGGGCAGCGCTTCGCCATCATCGTTGCCCGTTCACGGAGCTTAATCAAACGAATGCCTTTACTTCCTGTGGTTCAAACGCAACAGAGGAGTTGGAAGGCATACAGTGCCCTTTGACAGTTGTTACGACGAACGTGAGTGCACAGTGTCTCGTGAAAGAAATCCCTAGCACTGTTGAAGCATCCCGTTAACGCAGGCTTCTTCGCTCCTATGGCACTCCGAGGTGGTACTGACGGGGGAAATCTGGACTTTTACTTGAGGCCGGGGGGGGCTCACAATTCTTTTGTCGGCGAGCTCCAGAGTGCTCTTGCTGAAGCTCCCAGCAAGGACCTGAGAGCAGCAGGCCTCACACGAGTACACTCAGACGGCTTCCGTCACGAGTAAACTCAGACCTCTGAAGTGAGGCCTTCCGGCAGCAAAGAGAAGGTGGGCGCGAGGAGTGTGCTTCAGGCAGCTTAGGACCCGCAACTGTCTCGTCTACCACGGAGGGGAATAAGGTTTGCCCAGGGTCGCCCAGTTTCAAAGCTGAGCTCACGTAGTTATCCTCAGTGGTTTCCGATTACCTCAAGGAAACACACGGGAGGAACAGGGCCCTTCCATGGAGGCCCTTTTGGGCACAGGGACCTCTGCGTGGGATCTACTGGGTAAGTATGGCAGTACCTTAGGTAGGCCTCAGGGATCAAGGCTGTCGTCTGGCTCATGCCTTAGCTGTGATAAGTGTGGAAAACGTGCTGGTCCTCAGGCTGGGCCCACAGCCTAGCTTTCGCTTCTGTGAGAGTGCTGTCCCGAGTCTCCTCCTGGAGCCAGTCGTCAGCACGGTGCCTTTTGGCACTGCAGTTCTCTTTCAGTCAAGGAGGCCGTGCGACTGGCAAAGGGAGTCTGCGCAGCACTGCCTTCGCGAGGCTCTTTGACGACTGGGGCACTCAACCCAGGCAAGCCAGAGAGCAGTACGTTGCCCTTGCTATGAATGTGAAGAGCTTTCTCCAGGGCCCTGTTGAGGCTAAGGTTCCTCAGAAGCCAGGAGCCGCCGTTCCGGCACGGAGAGAAGTCATCCTGCGAACTTGGCGAACGAGCTCCTATCCTGTGTGCCCCCAGGAGCGTCGCAGAGTGAAGGCACTCCGTGGTGGAGTATGGCCTCATGGAAACCACTGCACACCCAACTCCCCAGACGTGAAACACTGGATCTTACCTTGAGGTCTGAGGTCACCTTTCGTTCGGCCGGAGCTGAACATGTGGTGCCGTGGGAGGGGTTCCTAGAAAGGGATCGCCAGCACGGTTTTCCTTTTGAGAGAACACGCAGCCTCGGCCCACAACGACAATCCTGCCGTGCAGAGACGTCGGGCCGCTAGTGCTGTTCAGGCAGCTTTGAAGCCAAGCGCAAGGCGCCTCCAAACGGGGAGAAAGCGTACTCTCCCCTCCGCGTCCCACGTTCAAGCTGAATGACGCAGCATGTTTCTCGGAAGGCTCTGCCGAGCTATCTAGTACGAGGGAGAGAGCGCCTGCCTCTGCTGAGAAAGGTTTTGACGTGGGGATTGCTGGACAGGTGGAAGAGCATTCCCCAGGCCGTGCAAAGTTTAGGCCTTGGTGATTCCGGATGGTCCCAAGGGTCCAGAGTTGTCCCTGGGAAAGCTGTCCTTTTCCCTCTTTTTCCGGCTGGAAGTAAACAGCTGGCAACGGACTGCCGTACGCAGACGTCCTGGGGGAGCCCCCCGGTTTCATTTGGGACGCACGTGGGTGTCTCACAGAAGAGCCCAAATTCCTAATTGGGGGCACACCAGCATGGAACGTAAGGCTGTTTACAACTGCGTACCCTGAGGCCGTTGGAAGGCCGTACGGACGAGAGCTTTCGAGCGAACAGGGCAGCGCTTCGCCATCATCGTTGCCCGTTCACGGAGCTTAATCAAACGAATGCCTTTACTTCCTGTGGTTCAAACGCAACAGAGGAGTTGGAAGGCATACAGTGCCCTTTGACAGTTGTTACGACGAACGTGAGTGCACAGTGTCTCGTGAAAGAAATCCCTAGCACTGTTGAAGCATCCCGTTAACGCAGGCTTCTTCGCTCCTATGGCACTCCGAGGTGGTACTGACGGGGGAAATCTGGACTTTTACTTGAGGCCGGGGGGGCTCACAATTCTTTTGTCGGCGAGCTCCAGAGTGCTCTTGCTGAAGCTCCCAGCAAGGACCTGAGAGCAGCAGGCCTCACACGAGTACACTCAGACGGCTTCCGTCACGAGTAAACTCAGGCCTCTGAAGTGAGGCCTTCCGGCAGCAAAGAGAAGGTGGGCGCGAGGAGTGTGCTTCAGGCAGCTTAGGACCCGCAACTGTCTCGTCTACCACGGAGGGGAATAAGGTTTGCCCAGGGTCGCCCAGTTTCAAAGCTGAGCTCACGTAGTTATCCTCAGTGGTTTCCGATTACGTCAAGGAAACACACGGGAGGAACAGGGCCCTTCCATGGAGGCCCTTTTGGGCACAGGGACCTCTGCGTGGGATCTACTGGGTAAGTATGGCAGTACCTTAGATAGGCCTCAGGGAACAAGGCTGTCGTCTGGCTCATGCCTTAGCTGTGTTAAGTGTGGAAAACGTGCTGGTCCTCAGGCTGGGCCCACAGCCTAGCTTTCGCTTCTGTGAGAGTGCTGTCCCGAGTCTCCTCCTGGAGACACTCGTCAGCACGGTGCCTTTTGGCACTGCAGTTCTCTTTCAGTCAAGGAGGCCGTGCGACTGGCAAAGGGAGTCTGCGCAGCACTGCCTTCGCGAGGCTCTTTGACGACTGGGGCACTCAACCCAGGCAAGCCAGAGAGCAGTACGTTGCCCTTGCTATGAATGTGAAGAGCTTTCTCCAGGGCCCTGTTGAGGCTAAGGTTCCTCAGAAGCCAGGAGCCGCCGTTCCGGCACGGAGAGAAGTCATCCTGCGAACTTGGCGAACGAGCTCCTATCCTGTGTGCCCCCAGGAGCGTCGCAGAGTGAAGGCACTCCGTGGTGGAGTATGGCCTCATGGAAACCACTGCACACCCAACTCCCCAGACGTGAAACACTGGATCTTACCTTGAGGTCTGAGGTCACCTTTCGTTCGGCCGGAGCTGAACATGTGGTGCCGTGGGAGGGGTTCCTAGAAAGGGATCGCCAGCACGGTTTTCGTTTTGAGAGAACACGCAGCCTCGGCCCACAACGACAGTCCTGCCGTGCAGAGACGTCGGGCCGCTAGTGCTGTTCAGGCAGCTTTGAAGCCAAGCGCAAGGCGCCTCCAAACGGGGAGAAAGCGTACTCTCCCCTCCGCGTCCCACGTTCAAGCTGAATGACGCAGCATGTTTCTCGGAAGGCTCTGCCGAGCTATCTAGTACGAGGGAGAGAGCGCCTGCCTCTGCTGAGAAAGGTTTTGACGTGGGGATTGCTGGACAGGTGGAAGAGCATTCCCCAGGCCGTGCAAAGTTTAGGCCTTGGTGATTCCGGATGGTCCCAAGGGTCCAGAGTTGTCCCTGGGAAAGCTGTCCTTTTCCCTCTTTTTCCGGCTGGAAGTAAACAGCTGGCAACGGACTGCCGTACGCAGACGTCCTGGGGGAGCCCCCCGGTTTCATTTGGGACGCACGTGGGTGTCTCACAGAAGAGCCCAAATTCCTAATTGGGGGCACACCAGCATGGAACGTAAGGCTGTTTACAACTGCGTACCCTGAGGCCGTTGGAAGGCCGTACGGACGAGAGCTTTCGAGCGAACAGGGCAGCGCTTCGCCATCATCGTTGCCCGTTCACGGAGCTTAATCAAACGAATGCCTTTACTTCCTGTGGTTCAAACGCAACAGAGGAGTTGGAAGGCATACAGTGCCCTTTGACAGTTGTTACGACGAACGTGAGTGCACAGTGTCTCGTGAAAGAAATCCCTAGCACTGTTGAAGCATCCCGTTAACGCAGGCTTCTTCGCTCCTATGGCACTCCGAGGTGGTACTGACGGGGGAAATCTGGACTTTTACTTGAGGCCGGGGGGGCTCACAATTCTTTTGTCGGCGAGCTCCAGAGTGCTCTTGCTGAAGCTCCCAGCAAGGACCTGAGAGCAGCAGGCCTCACACGAGTACACTCAGACGGCTTCCGTCACGAGTAAACTCAGGCCTCTGAAGTGAGGCCTTCCGGCAGCAAAGAGAAGGTGGGCGCGAGGAGTGTGCTTCAGGCAGCTTAGGACCCGCAACTGTCTCGTCTACCACGGAGGGGAATAAGGTTTGCCCAGGGTCGCCCAGTTTCAAAGCTGAGCTCACGTAGTTATCCTCAGTGGTTTCCGATTACGTCAAGGAAACACACGGGAGGAACAGGGCCCTTCCATGGAGGCCCTTTTGGGCACAGGGACCTCTGCGTGGGATCTACTGGGTAAGTATGGCAGTACCTTAGATAGGCCTCAGGGAACAAGGCTGTCGTCTGGCTCATGCCTTAGCTGTGTTAAGTGTGGAAAACGTGCTGGTCCTCAGGCTGGGCCCACAGCCTAGCTTTCGCTTCTGTGAGAGTGCTGTCCCGAGTCTCCTCCTGGAGACACTCGTCAGCACGGTGCCTTTTGGCACTGCAGTTCTCTTTCAGTCAAGGAGGCCGTGCGACTGGCAAAGGGAGTCTGCGCAGCACTGCCTTCGCGAGGCTCTTTGACGACTGGGGCACTCAACCCAGGCAAGCCAGAGAGCAGTACGTTGCCCTTGCTATGAATGTGAAGAGCTTTCTCCAGGGCCCTGTTGAGGCTAAGGTTCCTCAGAAGCCAGGAGCCGCCGTTCCGGCACGGAGAGAAGTCATCCTGCGAACTTGGCGAACGAGCTCCTATCCTGTGTGCCCCCAGGAGCGTCGCAGAGTGAAGGCACTCCGTGGTGGAGTATGGCCTCATGGAAACCACTGCACACCCAACTCCCCAGACGTGAAACACTGGATCTTACCTTGAGGTCTGAGGTCACCTTTCGTTCGGCCGGAGCTGAACATGTGGTGCCGTGGGAGGGGTTCCTAGAAAGGGATCGCCAGCACGGTTTTCGTTTTGAGAGAACACGCAGCCTCGGCCCACAACGACAATCCTGCCGTGCAGAGACGTCGGGCCGCTAGTGCTGTTCAGGCAGCTTTGAAGCCAAGCGCAAGGCGCCTCCAAACGGGGAGAAAGCGTACTCTCCCCTCCGCGTCCCACGTTCAAGCTGAATGACGCAGCATGTTTCTCGGAAGGCTCTGCCGAGCTATCTAGTACGAGGGAGAGAGCGCCTGCCTCTGCTGAGAAAGGTTTTGACGTGGGGATTGCTGGACAGGAGGAAGAGCGTTCCCCAGGCCGTGCAAAGTTTAGGCTTTGGTGACTCTGGATGGTCCCAAGGGTCCAGAATTGTCCCTGGGAAAGCTGTCCTCTTCTTCTTTCTCCGGCTGGAAGTAAACAGCTGGCAACCGACTGCCGTACGCAGACGTCCTGGGGGAGCCCCCCGGTTTCATTTGGGACGCACGTGGGTGTCTCACAGAAGAGCCCAAATTCCTAATTGGGGGCACACCAGCATGGAACGTAAGGCTGTTTACAACTGCGTACCCTGAGGCCGTTGGAAGGCCGTACGGACGAGAGCTTTCGAGCGAACAGGGCAGCGCTTCGCCATCATCGTTGCCCGTTCACGGAGCTTAATCAAACGAATGCCTTTACTTCCTGTGGTTCAAACGCAACAGAGGAGTTGGAAGGCATACAGTGCCCTTTGACAGTTGTTACGACGAACGTGAGTGCACAGTGTCTCGTGAAAGAAATCCCTAGCACTGTTGAAGCATCCCGTTAACGCAGGCTTCTTCGCTCCTATGGCACTCCGAGGTGGTACTGACGGGGGAAATCTGGACTTTTACTTGAGGCCGGGGGGGGCTCACAATTCTTTTGTCGGCGAGCTCCAGAGTGCTCTTGCTGAAGCTCCCAGCAAGGACCTGAGAGCAGCAGGCCTCACACGAGTACACTCAGACGGCTTCCGTCACGAGTAAACTCAGACCTCTGAAGTGAGGCCTTCCGGCAGCAAAGAGAAGGTGGGCGCGAGGAGTGTGCTTCAGGCAGCTTAGGACCCGCAACTGTCTCGTCTACCACGGAGGGGAATAAGGTTTGCCCAGGGTCGCCCAGTTTCAAAGCTGAGCTCACGTAGTTATCCTCAGTGGTTTCCGATTACCTCAAGGAAACACACGGGAGGAACAGGGCCCTTCCATGGAGGCCCTTTTGGGCACAGGGACCTCTGCGTGGGATCTACTGGGTAAGTATGGCAGTACCTTAGGTAGGCCTCAGGGATCAAGGCTGTCGTCTGGCTCATGCCTTAGCTGTGATAAGTGTGGAAAACGTGCTGGTCCTCAGGCTGGGCCCACAGCCTAGCTTTCGCTTCTGTGAGAGTGCTGTCCCGAGTCTCCTCCTGGAGCCAGTCGTCAGCACGGTGCCTTTTGGCACTGCAGTTCTCTTTCAGTCAAGGAGGCCGTGCGACTGGCAAAGGGAGTCTGCGCAGCACTGCCTTCGCGAGGCTCTTTGACGACTGGGGCACTCAACCCAGGCAAGCCAGAGAGCAGTACGTTGCCCTTGCTATGAATGTGAAGAGCTTTCTCCAGGGCCCTGTTGAGGCTAAGGTTCCTCAGAAGCCAGGAGCCGCCGTTCCGGCACGGAGAGAAGTCATCCTGCGAACTTGGCGAACGAGCTCCTATCCTGTGTGCCCCCAGGAGCGTCGCAGAGTGAAGGCACTCCGTGGTGGAGTATGGCCTCATGGAAACCACTGCACACCCAACTCCCCAGACGTGAAACACTGGATCTTACCTTGAGGTCTGAGGTCACCTTTCGTTCGGCCGGAGCTGAACATGTGGTGCCGTGGGAGGGGTTCCTAGAAAGGGATCGCCAGCACGGTTTTCCTTTTGAGAGAACACGCAGCCTCGGCCCACAACGACAATCCTGCCGTGCAGAGACGTCGGGCCGCTAGTGCTGTTCAGGCAGCTTTGAAGCCAAGCGCAAGGCGCCTCCAAACGGGGAGAAAGCGTACTCTCCCCTCCGCGTCCCACGTTCAAGCTGAATGACGCAGCATGTTTCTCGGAAGGCTCTGCCGAGCTATCTAGTACGAGGGAGAGAGCGCCTGCCTCTGCTGAGAAAGGTTTTGACGTGGGGATTGCTGGACAGGTGGAAGAGCATTCCCCAGGCCGTGCAAAGTTTAGGCCTTGGTGATTCCGGATGGTCCCAAGGGTCCAGAGTTGTCCCTGGGAAAGCTGTCCTTTTCCCTCTTTTTCCGGCTGGAAGTAAACAGCTGGCAACGGACTGCCGTACGCAGACGTCCTGGGGGAGCCCCCCGGTTTCATTTGGGACGCACGTGGGTGTCTCACAGAAGAGCCCAAATTCCTAATTGGGGGCACACCAGCATGGAACGTAAGGCTGTTTACAACTGCGTACCCTGAGGCCGTTGGAAGGCCGTACGGACGAGAGCTTTCGAGCGAACAGGGCAGCGCTTCGCCATCATCGTTGCCCGTTCACGGAGCTTAATCAAACGAATGCCTTTACTTCCTGTGGTTCAAACGCAACAGAGGAGTTGGAAGGCATACAGTGCCCTTTGACAGTTGTTACGACGAACGTGAGTGCACAGTGTCTCGTGAAAGAAATCCCTAGCACTGTTGAAGCATCCCGTTAACGCAGGCTTCTTCGCTCCTATGGCACTCCGAGGTGGTACTGACGGGGGAAATCTGGACTTTTACTTGAGGCCGGGGGGGCTCACAATTCTTTTGTCGGCGAGCTCCAGAGTGCTCTTGCTGAAGCTCCCAGCAAGGACCTGAGAGCAGCAGGCCTCACACGAGTACACTCAGACGGCTTCCGTCACGAGTAAACTCAGGCCTCTGAAGTGAGGCCTTCCGGCAGCAAAGAGAAGGTGGGCGCGAGGAGTGTGCTTCAGGCAGCTTAGGACCCGCAACTGTCTCGTCTACCACGGAGGGGAATAAGGTTTGCCCAGGGTCGCCCAGTTTCAAAGCTGAGCTCACGTAGTTATCCTCAGTGGTTTCCGATTACGTCAAGGAAACACACGGGAGGAAGAGGGCCCTTCCATGGAGGCCCTTTTGGGCACAGGGACCTCTGCGTGGGATCTACTGGGTAAGTATGGCAGTACCTTAGATAGGCCTCAGGGAACAAGGCTGTCGTCTGGCTCATGCCTTAGCTGTGTTAAGTGTGGAAAACGTGCTGGTCCTCAGGCTGGGCCCACAGCCTAGCTTTCGCTTCTGTGAGAGTGCTGTCCCGAGTCTCCTCCTGGAGACACTCGTCAGCACGGTGCCTTTTGGCACTGCAGTTCTCTTTCAGTCAAGGAGGCCGTGCGACTGGCAAAGGGAGTCTGCGCAGCACTGCCTTCGCGAGGCTCTTTGACGACTGGGGCACTCAACCCAGGCAAGCCAGAGAGCAGTACGTTGCCCTTGCTATGAATGTGAAGAGCTTTCTCCAGGGCCCTGTTGAGGCTAAGGTTCCTCAGAAGCCAGGAGCCGCCGTTCCGGCACGGAGAGAAGTCATCCTGCGAACTTGGCGAACGAGCTCCTATCCTGTGTGCCCCCAGGAGCGTCGCAGAGTGAAGGCACTCCGTGGTGGAGTATGGCCTCATGGAAACCACTGCACACCCAACTCCCCAGACGTGAAACACTGGATCTTACCTTGAGGTCTGAGGTCACCTTTCGTTCGGCCGGAGCTGAACATGTGGTGCCGTGGGAGGGGTTCCTAGAAAGGGATCGCCAGCACGGTTTTCGTTTTGAGAGAACACGCAGCCTCGGCCCACAACGACAATCCTGCCGTGCAGAGACGTCGGGCCGCTAGTGCTGTTCAGGCAGCTTTGAAGCCAAGCGCAAGGCGCCTCCAAACGGGGAGAAAGCGTACTCTCCCCTCCGCGTCCCACGTTCAAGCTGAATGACGCAGCATGTTTCTCGGAAGGCTCTGCCGAGCTATCTAGTACGAGGGAGAGAGTGCCTGCCTCTGCTGAGAAAGGTTTTGACGTGGGGATTGCTGGACATGAGGAAGAGCGTTCCCCAGGCCGTGCAAAGTTTAGGCTTTGGTGACTCTGGATGGTCCCAAGGGTCCAGAATTGTCCCTGGGAAAGCTGTCCTCTTCTTCTTTCTCCGGCTGGAAGTAAACAGCTGGCAACCGACTGCCGTACGCAGACGTCCTGGGGGAGCCCCCCGGTTTCATTTGGGACGCACGTGGGTGTCTCACAGAAGAGCCCAAATTCCTAATTGGGGGCACACCAGCATGGAATGTAAGGCTGTTTACAACTGCGTACCCTGAGGCCGTTGGAAGGCCGTACGGACGAGAGCTTTCGAGCGAACAGGGCAGCGCTTCGCCATCATCGTTGCCCGTTCACGGAGCTTAATCAAACGAATGCCTTTACTTCCTGTGGTTCAAACGCAACAGAGGAGTTGGAAGGCATACAGTGCCCTTTGACAGTTGTTACGACGAACGTGAGTGCACAGTGTCTCGTGAAAGAAATCCCTAGCACTGTTGAAGCATCCCGTTAACGCAGGCTTCTTCGCTCCTATGGCACTCCGAGGTGGTACTGACGGGGGAAATCTGGACTTTTACTTGAGGCCGGGGGGGGCTCACAATTCTTTTGTCGGCGAGCTCCAGAGTGCTCTTGCTGAAGCTCCCAGCAAGGACCTGAGAGCAGCAGGCCTCACACGAGTACACTCAGACGGCTTCCGTCACGAGTAAACTCAGACCTCTGAAGTGAGGCCTTCCGGCAGCAAAGAGAAGGTGGGCGCGAGGAGTGTGCTTCAGGCAGCTTAGGACCCGCAACTGTCTCGTCTACCACGGAGGGGAATAAGGTTTGCCCAGGGTCGCCCAGTTTCAAAGCTGAGCTCACGTAGTTATCCTCAGTGGTTTCCGATTACCTCAAGGAAACACACGGGAGGAACAGGGCCCTTCCATGGAGGCCCTTTTGGGCACAGGGACCTCTGCGTGGGATCTACTGGGTAAGTATGGCAGTACCTTAGGTAGGCCTCAGGGATCAAGGCTGTCGTCTGGCTCATGCCTTAGCTGTGTTAAGTGTGGAAAACGTGCTGGTCCTCAGGCTGGGCCCACAGCCTAGCTTTCGCTTCTGTGAGAGTGCTGTCCCGAGTCTCCTCCTGGAGCCAGTCGTCAGCACGGTGCCTTTTGGCACTGCAGTTCTCTTTCAGTCAAGGAGGCCGTGCGACTGGCAAAGGGAGTCTGCGCAGCACTGCCTTCGCGAGGCTCTTTGACGACTGGGGCACTCAACCCAGGCAAGCCAGAGAGCAGTACGTTGCCCTTGCTATGAATGTGAAGAGCTTTCTCCAGGGCCCTGTTGAGGCTAAGGTTCCTCAGAAGCCAGGAGCCGCCGTTCCGGCACGGAGAGAAGTCATCCTGCGAACTTGGCGAACGAGCTCCTATCCTGTGTGCCCCCAGGAGCGTCGCAGAGTGAAGGCACTCCGTGGTGGAGTATGGCCTCATGGAAACCACTGCACACCCAACTCCCCAGACGTGAAACACTGGATCTTACCTTGAGGTCTGAGGTCACCTTTCGTTCGGCCGGAGCTGAACATGTGGTGCCGTGGGAGGGGTTCCTAGAAAGGGATCGCCAGCACGGTTTTCGTTTTGAGAGAACACGCAGCCTCGGCCCACAACGACAATCCTGCCGTGCAGAGACGTCGGGCCGCTAGTGCTGTTCAGGCAGCTTTGAAGCCAAGCGCAAGGCGCCTCCAAACGGGGAGAAAGCGTACTCTCCCCTCCGCGTCCCACGTTCAAGCTGAATGACGCAGCATGTTTCTCGGAAGGCTCTGCCGAGCTATCTAGTACGAGGGAGAGAGCGCCTGCCTCTGCTGAGAAAGGTTTTGACGTGGGGATTGCTGGACAGGTGGAAGAGCATTCCCCAGGCCGTGCAAAGTTTAGGCCTTGGTGATTCCGGATGGTCCCAAGGGTCCAGAGTTGTCCCTGGGAAAGCTGTCCTTTTCCCTCTTTTTCCGGCTGGAAGTAAACAGCTGGCAACGGACTGCCGTACGCAGACGTCCTGGGGGAGCCCCCCGGTTTCATTTGGGACGCACGTGGGTGTCTCACAGAAGAGCCCAAATTCCTAATTGGGGGCACACCAGCATGGAACGTAAGGCTGTTTACAACTGCGTACCCTGAGGCCGTTGGAAGGCCGTACGGACGAGAGCTTTCGAGCGAACAGGGCAGCGCTTCGCCATCATCGTTGCCCGTTCACGGAGCTTAATCAAACGAATGCCTTTACTTCCTGTGGTTCAAACGCAACAGAGGAGTTGGAAGGCATACAGTGCCCTTTGACAGTTGTTACGACGAACGTGAGTGCACAGTGTCTCGTGAAAGAAATCCCTAGCACTGTTGAAGCATCCCGTTAACGCAGGCTTCTTCGCTCCTATGGCACTCCGAGGTGGTACTGACGGGGGAAATCTGGACTTTTACTTGAGGCCGGGGGGGGCTCACAATTCTTTTGTCGGCGAGCTCCAGAGTGCTCTTGCTGAAGCTCCCAGCAAGGACCTGAGAGCAGCAGGCCTCACACGAGTACACTCAGACGGCTTCCGTCACGAGTAAACTCAGACCTCTGAAGTGAGGCCTTCCGGCAGCAAAGAGAAGGTGGGCGCGAGGAGTGTGCTTCAGGCAGCTTAGGACCCGCAACTGTCTCGTCTACCACGGAGGGGAATAAGGTTTGCCCAGGGTCGCCCAGTTTCAAAGCTGAGCTCACGTAGTTATCCTCAGTGGTTTCCGATTACCTCAAGGAAACACACGGGAGGAACAGGGCCCTTCCATGGAGGCCCTTTTGGGCACAGGGACCTCTGCGTGGGATCTACTGGGTAAGTATGGCAGTACCTTAGGTAGGCCTCAGGGATCAAGGCTGTCGTCTGGCTCATGCCTTAGCTGTGTTAAGTGTGGAAAACGTGCTGGTCCTCAGGCTGGGCCCACAGCCTAGCTTTCGCTTCTGTGAGAGTGCTGTCCCGAGTCTCCTCCTGGAGCCAGTCGTCAGCACGGTGCCTTTTGGCACTGCAGTTCTCTTTCAGTCAAGGAGGCCGTGCGACTGGCAAAGGGAGTCTGCGCAGCACTGCCTTCGCGAGGCTCTTTGACGACTGGGGCACTCAACCCAGGCAAGCCAGAGAGCAGTACGTTGCCCTTGCTATGAATGTGAAGAGCTTTCTCCAGGGCCCTGTTGAGGCTAAGGTTCCTCAGAAGCCAGGAGCCGCCGTTCCGGCACGGAGAGAAGTCATCCTGCGAACTTGGCGAACGAGCTCCTATCCTGTGTGCCCCCAGGAGCGTCGCAGAGTGAAGGCACTCCGTGGTGGAGTATGGCCTCATGGAAACCACTGCACACCCAACTCCCCAGACGTGAAACACTGGATCTTACCTTGAGGTCTGAGGTCACCTTTCGTTCGGCCGGAGCTGAACATGTGGTGCCGTGGGAGGGGTTCCTAGAAAGGGATCGCCAGCACGGTTTTCGTTTTGAGAGAACACGCAGCCTCGGCCCACAACGACAATCCTGCCGTGCAGAGACGTCGGTCCGCTAGTGCTGTTCAGGCAGCTTTGAAGCCAAGCGCAAGGCGCCTCCAAACGGGGAGAAAGCGTACTCTCCCCTCCGCGTCCCACGTTCAAGCTGAATGACGCAGCATGTTTCTCGGAAGGCTCTGCCGAGCTATCTAGTACGAGGGAGAGAGCGCCTGCCTCTGCTGAGAAAGGTTTTGACGTGGGGATTGCTGGACAGGTGGAAGAGCATTCCCCAGGCCGTGCAAAGTTTAGGCCTTGGTGATTCCGGATGGTCCCAAGGGTCCAGAGTTGTCCCTGGGAAAGCTGTCCTTTTCCCTCTTTTTCCGGCTGGAAGTAAACAGCTGGCAACGGACTGCCGTACGCAGACGTCCTGGGGGAGCCCCCCGGTTTCATTTGGGACGCACGTGGGTGTCTCACAGAAGAGCCCAAATTCCTAATTGGGGGCACACCAGCATGGAACGTAAGGCTGTTTACAACTGCGTACCCTGAGGCCGTTGGAAGGCCGTACGGACGAGAGCTTTCGAGCGAACAGGGCAGCGCTTCGCCATCATCGTTGCCCGTTCACGGAGCTTAATCAAACGAATGCCTTTACTTCCTGTGGTTCAAACGCAACAGAGGAGTTGGAAGGCATACAGTGCCCTTTGACAGTTGTTACGACGAACGTGAGTGCACAGTGTCTCGTGAAAGAAATCCCTAGCACTGTTGAAGCATCCCGTTAACGCAGGCTTCTTCGCTCCTATGGCACTCCGAGGTGGTACTGACGGGGGAAATCTGGACTTTTACTTGAGGCCGGGGGGGCTCACAATTCTTTTGTCGGCGAGCTCCAGAGTGCTCTTGCTGAAGCTCCCAGCAAGGACCTGAGAGCAGCAGGCCTCACACGAGTACACTCAGACGGCTTCCGTCACGAGTAAACTCAGGCCTCTTAAGTGAGGCCTTCCGGCAGCAAAGAGAAGGTGGGCGCGAGGAGTGTGCTTCAGGCAGCTTAGGACCCGCAACTGTCTCGTCTACCACGGAGGGGAATAAGGTTTGCCCAGGGTCGCCCAGTTTCAAAGCTGAGCTCACGTAGTTATCCTCAGTGGTTTCCGATTACGTCAAGGAAACACACGGGAGGAACAGGGCCCTTCCATGGAGGCCCTTTTGGGCACAGGGACCTCTGCGTGGGATCTACTGGGTAAGTATGGCAGTACCTTAGATAGGCCTCAGGGAACAAGGCTGTCGTCTGGCTCATGCCTTAGCTGTGTTAAGTGTGGAAAACGTGCTGGTCCTCAGGCTGGGCCCACAGCCTAGCTTTCGCTTCTGTGAGAGTGCTGTCCCGAGTCTCCTCCTGGAGCCAGTCGTCAGCACGGTGCCTTTTGGCACTGCAGTTCTCTTTCAGTCAGGGAGGCCGTGCGACTGGCAAAGGGAGTCTGCGCAGCACTGCCTTCGCGAGGCTCTTTGACGACTGGGGCACTCAACCCAGGCAAGCCAGAGAGCAGTACGTTGCCCTTGCTATGAATGTGAAGAGCTTTCTCCAGGGCCCTGTTGAGGCTAAGGTTCCTCAGAAGCCAGGAGCCGCCGTTCCGGCACGGAGAGAAGTCATCCTGCGAACTTGGCGAACGAGCTCCTATCCTGTGTGCCCCCAGGAGCGTCGCAGAGTGAAGGCACTCCGTGGTGGAGTATGGCCTCATGGAAACCACTGCACACCCAACTCCCCAGACGTGAAACACTGGATCTTACCTTGAGGTCTGAGGTCACCTTTCGTTCGGCCGGAGCTGAACATGTGGTGCCGTGGGAGGGGTTCCTAGAAAGGGATCGCCAGCACGGTTTTCGTTTTGAGAGAACACGCAGCCTCGGCCCACAACGACAATCCTGCCGTGCAGAGACGTCGGGCCGCTACTGCTGTTCAGGCAGCTTTGAAGCCAAGCGCAAGGCGCCTCCAAACGGGGAGAAAGCGTACTCTCCCCTCCGCGTCCCACGTTCAAGTTGAATGACGCAGCATGTTTCTCGGAAGGCTCTGCCGAGCTATCTAGTACGAGGGAGAGAGTGCCTGCCTCTGCTGAGAAAGGTTTTGACGTGAGGATTGCTGGACATGAGGAAGAGCGTTCCCCAGGCCGTGCAAAGTTTAGGCTTTGGTGACTCTGGATGGTCCCAAGGGTCCAGAATTGTCCCTGGGAAAGCTGTCCTCTTCTTCTTTCTCCGGCTGGAAGTAAACAGCTGGCAACCGACTGCCGTACGCAGACGTCCTGGGGGAGCCCCCCGGTTTCATTTGGGACGCACGTGGGTGTCTCACAGAAGAGCCCAAATTCCTAATTGGGGGCACACCAGCATGGAATGTAAGGCTGTTTACAACTGCGTACCCTGAGGCCGTTGGAAGGCCGTACGGACGAGAGCTTTCGAGCGAACAGGGCAGCGCTTCGCCATCATCGTTGCCCGTTCACGGAGCTTAATCAAACGAATGCCTTTACTTCCTGTGGTTCAAACGCAACAGAGGAGTTGGAAGGCATACAGTGCCCTTTGACAGTTGTTACGACGAACGTGAGTGCACAGTGTCTCGTGAAAGAAATCCCTAGCACTGTTGAAGCATCCCGTTAACGCAGGCTTCTTCGCTCCTATGGCACTCCGAGGTGGTACTGACGGGGGAAATCTGGACTTTTACTTGAGGCCGGGGGGGCTCACAATTCTTTTGTCGGCGAGCTCCAGAGTGCTCTTGCTGAAGCTCCCAGCAAGGACCTGAGAGCAGCAGGCCTCACACGAGTACACTCAGACGGCTTCCGTCACGAGTAAACTCAGACCTCTGAAGTGAGGCCTTCCGGCAGCAAAGAGAAGGTGGGCGCGAGGAGTGTGCTTCAGGCAGCTTAGGACCCGCAACTGTCTCGTCTACCACGGAGGGGAATAAGGTTTGCCCAGGGTCGCCCAGTTTCAAAGCTGAGCTCACGTAGTTATCCTCAGTGGTTTCCGATTACCTCAAGGAAACACACGGGAGGAACAGGGCCCTTCCATGGAGGCCCTTTTGGGCACAGGGACCTCTGCGTGGGATCTACTGGGTAAGTATGGCAGTACCTTAGGTAGGCCTCAGGGATCAAGGCTGTCGTCTGGCTCATGCCTTAGCTGTGTTAAGTGTGGAAAACGTGCTGGTCCTCAGGCTGGGCCCACAGCCTAGCTTTCGCTTCTGTGAGAGTGCTGTCCCGAGTCTCCTCCTGGAGACACTCGTCAGCACGGTGCCTTCTGGCACTGCAGTTCTCTTTCAGTCAAGGAGGCCGTGTGACTGGCAAAGGGAGTCTGCGCAGCACTGCCTTCGCGAGGCTCTTTGACGACTGGGGCACTCAACCCAGGCAAGCCAGAGAGCAGTACGTTGCCCTTGCTATGAATGTGAAGAGCTTTCTCCAGGGCCCTGTTGAGGCTAAGGTTCCTCAGAAGCCAGGAGCCGCCGTTCCGGCACGGAGAGAAGTCATCCTGCGAACTTGGCGAACGAGCTCCTATCCTGTGTGCCCCCAGGAGCGTCGTAGAGTGAAGGCACTCCGTGGTGGAGTATGGCCTCATGGAAACCACTGCACACCCAACTCCCCAGACGTGAAACACTGGATCTTACCTTGAGGTCTGAGGTCACCTTTCGTTCGGCCGGAGCTGAACATGTGGTGCCGTGGGAGGGGTTCCTAGAAAGGGATCGCCAGCACGGTTTTCCTTTTGAGAGAACACGCAGCCTCGGCCCACAACGACAATCCTGCCGTGCAGAGACGTTGGGCCGCTAGTGCTGTTCAGGCAGCTTTGAAGCCAAGCGCAAGGCACCTCCAAACGAGAAGAAAGCGTACTCTCCCCTCCGCGTCCCACGTTCAAGCTGAATGACGCAGCATGTTTCTCGGAAGACTCTGCCGAGCTATCTAGTACGAGGGAGAGAGCGCCTGCCTCTGCTGAGAAAGGTTTTGACGTGGGGATTGCTGGACAGGTGGAAGAGCATTCCCCAGGCCGTGCAAAGTTTAGGCCTTGGTGATTCCGGATGGTCCCAAGGGTCCAGAGTTGTCCCTGGGAAAGCTGTCCTTTTCCCTCTTTTTCCGGCTGGAAGTAAACAGCTGGCAACGGACTGCCGTACGCAGACGTCCTGGGGGAGCCCCCCGGTTTCATTTGGGACGCACGTGGGTGTCTCACAGAAGAGCCCAAATTCCTAATTGGGGGCACACCAGCATGGAATGTAAGGCTGTTTACAACTGCGTACCCTGAGGCCGTTGGAAGGCCGTACGGACGAGAGCTTTCGAGCGAACAGGGCAGCGCTTCGCCATCATCGTTGCCCGTTCACGGAGCTTAATCAAACGAATGCCTTTACTTCCTGTGGTTCAAACGCAACAGAGGAGTTGGAAGGCATACAGTGCCCTTTGACAGTTGTTACGACGAACGTGAGTGCACAGTGTCTCGTGAAAGAAATCCCTAGCACTGTTGAAGCATCCCGTTAACGCAGGCTTCTTCGCTCCTATGGCACTCCGAGGTGGTACTGACGGGGGAAATCTGGACTTTTACTTGAGGCCGGGGGGGCTCACAATTCTTTTGTCGGCGAGCTCCAGAGTGCTCTTGCTGAAGCTCCCAGCAAGGACCTGAGAGCAGCAGGCCTCACACGAGTACACTCAGACGGCTTCCGTCACGAGTAAACTCAGGCCTCTGAAGTGAGGCCTTCCGGCAGCAAAGAGAAGGTGGGCGCGAGGAGTGTGCTTCAGGCAGCTTAGGACCCGCAACTGTCTCGTCTACCACGGAGGGGAATAAGGTTTGCCCAGGGTCGCCCAGTTTCAAAGCTGAGCTCACGTAGTTATCCTCAGTGGTTTCCGATTACGTCAAGGAAACACACGGGAGGAACAGGGCCCTTCCATGGAGGCCCTTTTGGGCACAGGGACCTCTGCGTGGGATCTACTGGGTAAGTATGGCAGTACCTTAGATAGGCCTCAGGGAACAAGGCTGTCGTCTGGCTCATGCCTTAGCTGTGTTAAGTGTGGAAAACGTGCTGGTCCTCAGGCTGGGCCCACAGCCTAGCTTTCGCTTCTGTGAGAGTGCTGTCCCGAGTCTCCTCCTGGAGACACTCGTCAGCACGGTGCCTTTTGGCACTGCAGTTCTCTTTCAGTCAAGGAGGCCGTGCGACTGGCAAAGGGAGTCTGCGCAGCACTGCCTTCGCGAGGCTCTTTGACGACTGGGGCACTCAACCCAGGCAAGCCAGAGAGCAGTACGTTGCCCTTGCTATGAATGTGAAGAGCTTTCTCCAGGGCCCTGTTGAGGCTAAGGTTCCTCAGAAGCCAGGAGCCGCCGTTCCGGCACGGAGAGAAGTCATCCTGCGAACTTGGCGAACGAGCTCCTATCCTGTGTGCCCCCAGGAGCGTCGCAGAGTGAAGGCACTCCGTGGTGGAGTATGGCCTCATGGAAACCACTGCACACCCAACTCCCCAGACGTGAAACACTGGATCTTACCTTGAGGTCTGAGGTCACCTTTCGTTCGGCCGGAGCTGAACATGTGGTGCCGTGGGAGGGGTTCCTAGAAAGGGATCGCCAGCACGGTTTTCGTTTTGAGAGAACACGCAGCCTCGGCCCACAACGACAATCCTGCCGTGCAGAGACGTCGGGCCGCTAGTGCTGTTCAGGCAGCTTTGAAGCCAAGCGCAAGGCGCCTCCAAACGGGGAGAAAGCGTACTCTCCCCTCCGCGTCCCACGTTCAAGCTGAATGACGCAGCATGTTTCTCGGAAGGCTCTGCCGAGCTATCTAGTACGAGGGAGAGAGTGCCTGCCTCTGCTGAGAAAGGTTTTGACGTGGGGATTGCTGGACATGAGGAAGAGCGTTCCCCAGGCCGTGCAAAGTTTAGGCTTTGGTGACTCTGGATGGTCCCAAGGGTCCAGAATTGTCCCTGGGAAAGCTGTCCTCTTCTTCTTTCTCCGGCTGGAAGTAAACAGCTGGCAACCGACTGCCGTACGCAGACGTCCTGGGGGAGCCCCCCGGTTTCATTTGGGACGCACGTGGGTGTCTCACAGAAGAGCCCAAATTCCTAATTGGGGGCACACCAGCATGGAACGTAAGGCTGTTTACAACTGCGTACCCTGAGGCCGTTGGAAGGCCGTACGGACGAGAGCTTTCGAGCGAACAGGGCAGCGCTTCGCCATCATCGTTGCCCGTTCACGGAGCTTAATCAAACGAATGCCTTTACTTCCTGTGGTTCAAACGCAACAGAGGAGTTGGAAGGTATACAGTGCCCTTTGACAGTTGTTACGACGAACGTGAGTGCACAGTGTCTCGTGAAAGAAATCCCTAGCACTGTTGAAGCATCCCGTTAACGCAGGCTTCTTCGCTCCTATGGCACTCCGAGGTGGTACTGACGGGGGAAATCTGGACTTTTACTTGAGGCCGGGGGGGGCTCACAATTCTTTTGTCGGCGAGCTCCAGAGTGCTCTTGCTGAAGCTCCCAGCAAGGACCTGAGAGCAGCAGGCCTCACACGAGTACACTCAGACGGCTTCCGTCACGAGTAAACTCAGACCTCTGAAGTGAGGCCTTCCGGCAGCAAAGAGAAGGTGGGCGCGAGGAGTGTGCTTCAGGCAGCTTAGGACCCGCAACTGTCTCGTCTACCACGGAGGGGAATAAGGTTTGCCCAGGGTCGCCCAGTTTCAAAGCTGAGCTCACGTAGTTATCCTCAGTGGTTTCCGATTACCTCAAGGAAACACACGGGAGGAACAGGGCCCTTCCATGGAGGCCCTTTTGGGCACAGGGACCTCTGCGTGGGATCTACTGGGTAAGTATGGCAGTACCTTAGGTAGGCCTCAGGGATCAAGGCTGTCGTCTGGCTCATGCCTTAGCTGTGATAAGTGTGGAAAACGTGCTGGTCCTCAGGCTGGGCCCACAGCCTAGCTTTCGCTTCTGTGAGAGTGCTGTCCCGAGTCTCCTCCTGGAGCCAGTCGTCAGCACGGTGCCTTTTGGCACTGCAGTTCTCTTTCAGTCAAGGAGGCCGTGCGACTGGCAAAGGGAGTCTGCGCAGCACTGCCTTCGCGAGGCTCTTTGACGACTGGGGCACTCAACCCAGGCAAGCCAGAGAGCAGTACGTTGCCCTTGCTATGAATGTGAAGAGCTTTCTCCAGGGCCCTGTTGAGGCTAAGGTTCCTCAGAAGCCAGGAGCCGCCGTTCCGGCACGGAGAGAAGTCATCCTGCGAACTTGGCGAACGAGCTCCTATCCTGTGTGCCCCCAGGAGCGTCGCAGAGTGAAGGCACTCCGTGGTGGAGTATGGCCTCATGGAAACCACTGCACACCCAACTCCCCAGACGTGAAACACTGGATCTTACCTTGAGGTCTGAGGTCACCTTTCGTTCGGCCGGAGCTGAACATGTGGTGCCGTGGGAGGGGTTCCTAGAAAGGGATCGCCAGCACGGTTTTCCTTTTGAGAGAACACGCAGCCTCGGCCCACAACGACAATCCTGCCGTGCAGAGACGTCGGGCCGCTAGTGCTGTTCAGGCAGCTTTGAAGCCAAGCGCAAGGCGCCTCCAAACGGGGAGAAAGCGTACTCTCCCCTCCGCGTCCCACGTTCAAGCTGAATGACGCAGCATGTTTCTCGGAAGGCTCTGCCGAGCTATCTAGTACGAGGGAGAGAGCGCCTGCCTCTGCTGAGAAAGGTTTTGACGTGGGGATTGCTGGACAGGTGGAAGAGCATTCCCCAGGCCGTGCAAAGTTTAGGCCTTGGTGATTCCGGATGGTCCCAAGGGTCCAGAGTTGTCCCTGGGAAAGCTGTCCTTTTCCCTCTTTTTCCGGCTGGAAGTAAACAGCTGGCAACGGACTGCCGTACGCAGACGTCCTGGGGGAGCCCCCCGGTTTCATTTGGGACGCACGTGGGTGTCTCACAGAAGAGCCCAAATTCCTAATTGGGGGCACACCAGCATGGAACGTAAGGCTGTTTACAACTGCGTACCCTGAGGCCGTTGGAAGGCCGTACGGACGAGAGCTTTCGAGCGAACAGGGCAGCGCTTCGCCATCATCGTTGCCCGTTCACGGAGCTTAATCAAACGAATGCCTTTACTTCCTGTGGTTCAAACGCAACAGAGGAGTTGGAAGGCATACAGTGCCCTTTGACAGTTGTTACGACGAACGTGAGTGCACAGTGTCTCGTGAAAGAAATCCCTAGCACTGTTGAAGCATCCCGTTAACGCAGGCTTCTTCGCTCCTATGGCACTCCGAGGTGGTACTGACGGGGGAAATCTGGACTTTTACTTGAGGCCGGGGGGGCTCACAATTCTTTTGTCGGCGAGCTCCAGAGTGCTCTTGCTGAAGCTCCCAGCAAGGACCTGAGAGCAGCAGGCCTCACACGAGTACACTCAGACGGCTTCCGTCACGAGTAAACTCAGGCCTCTGAAGTGAGGCCTTCCGGCAGCAAAGAGAAGGTGGGCGCGAGGAGTGTGCTTCAGGCAGCTTAGGACCCGCAACTGTCTCGTCTACCACGGAGGGGAATAAGGTTTGCCCAGGGTCGCCCAGTTTCAAAGCTGAGCTCACGTAGTTATCCTCAGTGGTTTCCGATTACGTCAAGGAAACACACGGGAGGAAGAGGGCCCTTCCATGGAGGCCCTTTTGGGCACAGGGACCTCTGCGTGGGATCTACTGGGTAAGTATGGCAGTACCTTAGATAGGCCTCAGGGAACAAGGCTGTCGTCTGGCTCATGCCTTAGCTGTGTTAAGTGTGGAAAACGTGCTGGTCCTCAGGCTGGGCCCACAGCCTAGCTTTCGCTTCTGTGAGAGTGCTGTCCCGAGTCTCCTCCTGGAGACACTCGTCAGCACGGTGCCTTTTGGCACTGCAGTTCTCTTTCAGTCAAGGAGGCCGTGCGACTGGCAAAGGGAGTCTGCGCAGCACTGCCTTCGCGAGGCTCTTTGACGACTGGGGCACTCAACCCAGGCAAGCCAGAGAGCAGTACGTTGCCCTTGCTATGAATGTGAAGAGCTTTCTCCAGGGCCCTGTTGAGGCTAAGGTTCCTCAGAAGCCAGGAGCCGCCGTTCCGGCACGGAGAGAAGTCATCCTGCGAACTTGGCGAACGAGCTCCTATCCTGTGTGCCCCCAGGAGCGTCGCAGAGTGAAGGCACTCCGTGGTGGAGTATGGCCTCATGGAAACCACTGCACACCCAACTCCCCAGACGTGAAACACTGGATCTTACCTTGAGGTCTGAGGTCACCTTTCGTTCGGCCGGAGCTGAACATGTGGTGCCGTGGGAGGGGTTCCTAGAAAGGGATCGCCAGCACGGTTTTCCTTTTGAGAGAACACGCAGCCTCGGCCCACAACGACAATCCTGCCGTGCAGAGACGTCGGGCCGCTACTGCTGTTCAGGCAGCTTTGAAGCCAAGCGCAAGGCGCCTCCAAACGGGGAGAAAGCGTACTCTCCCCTCCGCGTCCCACGTTCAAGCTGAATGACGCAGCATGTTTCTCGGAAGGCTCTGCCGAGCTATCTAGTACGAGGGAGAGAGTGCCTGCCTCTGCTGAGAAAGGTTTTGACGTGGGGATTGCTGGACATGAGGAAGAGCGTTCCCCAGGCCGTGCAAAGTTTAGGCTTTGGTGACTCTGGATGGTCCCAAGGGTCCAGAATTGTCCCTGGGAAAGCTGTCCTCTTCTTCTTTCTCCGGCTGGAAGTAAACAGCTGGCAACCGACTGCCGTACGCAGACGTCCTGGGGGAGCCCCCCGGTTTCATTTGGGACGCACGTGGGTGTCTCACAGAAGAGCCCAAATTCCTAATTGGGGGCACACCAGCATGGAATGTAAGGCTGTTTACAACTGCGTACCCTGAGGCCGTTGGAAGGCCGTACGGACGAGAGCTTTCGAGCGAACAGGGCAGCGCTTCGCCATCATCGTTGCCCGTTCACGGAGCTTAATCAAACGAATGCCTTTACTTCCTGTGGTTCAAACGCAACAGAGGAGTTGGAAGGCATACAGTGCCCTTTGACAGTTGTTACGACGAACGTGAGTGCACAGTGTCTCGTGAAAGAAATCCCTAGCACTGTTGAAGCAATCCGTTAACGCAGGCTTCTTCGCTCCTATGGCACTCCGAGGTGGTACTGACGGGGGAAATCTGGACTTTTACTTGAGGCCGGGGGGGCTCACAATTCTTTTGTCGGCGAGCTCCAGAGTGCTCTTGCTGAAGCTCCCAGCAAGGACCTGAGAGCAGCAGGCCTCACACGAGTACACTCAGACGGCTTCCGGCACGAGTAAACTCAGGCTTCTTAAGTGAGGCCTTCCGGCAGCAAAGAGAAGGTGGGCGCGAGGAGTGTGCTTCAGGCAGCTTAGGACCCGCAACTGTCTCGTCTACCACGGAGGGGAATAAGGTTTGCCCAGGGTCGCCCAGTTTCAAAGCTGAGCTCACGTAGTTATCCTCAGTGGTTTCCGATTACGTCAAGGAAACACACGGGAGGAACAGGGCCCTTCCATGGAGGCCCTTTTGGGCACAGGGACCTCTGCGTGGGATCTACTGGGTAAGTATGGCAGTACCTTAGATAGGCCTCAGGGAACAAGGCTGTCGTCTGGCTCATGCCTTAGCTGTGTTAAGTGTGGAAAACGTGCTGGTCCTCAGGCTGGGCCCACAGCCTAGCTTTCGCTTCTGTGAGAGTGCTGTCCCGAGTCTCCTCCTGGAGACACTCGTCAGCACGGTGCCTTTTGGCACTGCAGTTCTCTTTCAGTCAAGGAGGCCGTGCGACTGGCAAAGGGAGTCTGCGCAGCACTGCCTTCGCGAGGCTCTTTGACGACTGGGGCACTCAACCCAGGCAAGCCAGAGAGCAGTACGTTGCCCTTGCTATGAATGTGAAGAGCTTTCTCCAGGGCCCTGTTGAGGCTAAGGTTCCTCAGAAGCCAGGAGCCGCCGTTCCGGCACGGAGAGAAGTCATCCTGCGAACTTGGCGAACGAGCTCCTATCCTGTGTGCCCCCAGGAGCGTCGCAGAGTGAAGGCACTCCGTGGTGGAGTATGGCCTCATGGAAACCACTGCACACCCAACTCCCCAGACGTGAAACACTGGATCTTACCTTGAGGTCTGAGGTCACCTTTCGTTCGGCCGGAGCTGAACATGTGGTGCCGTGGGAGGGGTTCCTAGAAAGGGATCGCCAGCACGGTTTTCGTTTTGAGAGAACACGCAGCCTCGGCCCACAACGACAATCCTGCCGTGCAGAGACGTCGGGCCGCTAGTGCTGTTCAGGCAGCTTTGAAGCCAAGCGCAAGGCGCCTCCAAACGGGGAGAAAGCGTACTCTCCCCTCCGCGTCCCACGTTCAAGCTGAATGACGCAGCATGTTTCTCGGAAGGCTCTGCCGAGCTATCTAGTACGAGGGAGAGAGTGCCTGCCTCTGCTGAGAAAGGTTTTGACGTGGGGATTGCTGGACATGAGGAAGAGCGTTCCCCAGGCCGTGCAAAGTTTAGGCTTTGGTGACTCTGGATGGTCCCAAGGGTCCAGAATTGTCCCTGGGAAAGCTGTCCTCTTCTTCTTTCTCCGGCTGGAAGTAAACAGCTGGCAACCGACTGCCGTACGCAGACGTCCTGGGGGAGCCCCCCGGTTTCATTTGGGACGCACGTGGGTGTCTCACAGAAGAGCCCAAATTCCTAATTGGGGGCACACCAGCATGGAATGTAAGGCTGTTTACAACTGCGTACCCTGAGGCCGTTGGAAGGCCGTACGGACGAGAGCTTTCGAGCGAACAGGGCAGCGCTTCGCCATCATCGTTGCCCGTTCACGGAGCTTAATCAAACGAATGCCTTTACTTCCTGTGGTTCAAACGCAACAGAGGAGTTGGAAGGCATACAGTGCCCTTTGACAGTTGTTACGACGAACGTGAGTGCACAGTGTCTCGTGAAAGAAATCCCTAGCACTGTTGAAGCATCCCGTTAACGCAGGCTTCTTCGCTCCTATGGCACTCCGAGGTGGTACTGACGGGGGAAATCTGGACTTTTACTTGAGGCCGGGGGGGGCTCACAATTCTTTTGTCGGCGAGCTCCAGAGTGCTCTTGCTGAAGCTCCCAGCAAGGACCTGAGAGCAGCAGGCCTCACACGAGTACACTCAGACGGCTTCCGTCACGAGTAAACTCAGACCTCTGAAGTGAGGCCTTCCGGCAGCAAAGAGAAGGTGGGCGCGAGGAGTGTGCTTCAGGCAGCTTAGGACCCGCAACTGTCTCGTCTACCACGGAGGGGAATAAGGTTTGCCCAGGGTCGCCCAGTTTCAAAGCTGAGCTCACGTAGTTATCCTCAGTGGTTTCCGATTACCTCAAGGAAACACACGGGAGGAACAGGGCCCTTCCATGGAGGCCCTTTTGGGCACAGGGACCTCTGCGTGGGATCTACTGGGTAAGTATGGCAGTACCTTAGGTAGGCCTCAGGGATCAAGGCTGTCGTCTGGCTCATGCCTTAGCTGTGTTAAGTGTGGAAAACGTGCTGGTCCTCAGGCTGGGCCCACAGCCTAGCTTTCGCTTCTGTGAGAGTGCTGTCCCGAGTCTCCTCCTGGAGCCAGTCGTCAGCACGGTGCCTTTTGGCACTGCAGTTCTCTTTCAGTCAAGGAGGCCGTGCGACTGGCAAAGGGAGTCTGCGCAGCACTGCCTTCGCGAGGCTCTTTGACGACTGGGGCACTCAACCCAGGCAAGCCAGAGAGCAGTACGTTGCCCTTGCTATGAATGTGAAGAGCTTTCTCCAGGGCCCTGTTGAGGCTAAGGTTCCTCAGAAGCCAGGAGCCGCCGTTCCGGCACGGAGAGAAGTCATCCTGCGAACTTGGCGAACGAGCTCCTATCCTGTGTGCCCCCAGGAGCGTCGCAGAGTGAAGGCACTCCGTGGTGGAGTATGGCCTCATGGAAACCACTGCACACCCAACTCCCCAGACGTGAAACACTGGATCTTACCTTGAGGTCTGAGGTCACCTTTCGTTCGGCCGGAGCTGAACATGTGGTGCCGTGGGAGGGGTTCCTAGAAAGGGATCGCCAGCACGGTTTTCGTTTTGAGAGAACACGCAGCCTCGGCCCACAACGACAATCCTGCCGTGCAGAGACGTCGGGCCGCTAGTGCTGTTCAGGCAGCTTTGAAGCCAAGCGCAAGGCGCCTCCAAACGGGGAGAAAGCGTACTCTCCCCTCCGCGTCCCACGTTCAAGCTGAATGACGCAGCATGTTTCTCGGAAGGCTCTGCCGAGCTATCTAGTACGAGGGAGAGAGCGCCTGCCTCTGCTGAGAAAGGTTTTGACGTGGGGATTGCTGGACAGGTGGAAGAGCATTCCCCAGGCCGTGCAAAGTTTAGGCCTTGGTGATTCCGGATGGTCCCAAGGGTCCAGAGTTGTCCCTGGGAAAGCTGTCCTTTTCCCTCTTTTTCCGGCTGGAAGTAAACAGCTGGCAACGGACTGCCGTACGCAGACGTCCTGGGGGAGCCCCCCGGTTTCATTTGGGACGCACGTGGGTGTCTCACAGAAGAGCCCAAATTCCTAATTGGGGGCACACCAGCATGGAACGTAAGGCTGTTTACAACTGCGTACCCTGAGGCCGTTGGAAGGCCGTACGGACGAGAGCTTTCGAGCGAACAGGGCAGCGCTTCGCCATCATCGTTGCCCGTTCACGGAGCTTAATCAAACGAATGCCTTTACTTCCTGTGGTTCAAACGCAACAGAGGAGTTGGAAGGCATACAGTGCCCTTTGACAGTTGTTACGACGAACGTGAGTGCACAGTGTCTCGTGAAAGAAATCCCTAGCACTGTTGAAGCATCCCGTTAACGCAGGCTTCTTCGCTCCTATGGCACTCCGAGGTGGTACTGACGGGGGAAATCTGGACTTTTACTTGAGGCCGGGGGGGCTCACAATTCTTTTGTCGGCGAGCTCCAGAGTGCTCTTGCTGAAGCTCCCAGCAAGGACCTGAGAGCAGCAGGCCTCACACGAGTACACTCAGACGGCTTCCGTCACGAGTAAACTCAGGCCTCTTAAGTGAGGCCTTCCGGCAGCAAAGAGAAGGTGGGCGCGAGGAGTGTGCTTCAGGCAGCTTAGGACCCGCAACTGTCTCGTCTACCACGGAGGGGAATAAGGTTTGCCCAGGGTCGCCCAGTTTCAAAGCTGAGCTCACGTAGTTATCCTCAGTGGTTTCCGATTACGTCAAGGAAACACACGGGAGGAACAGGGCCCTTCCATGGAGGCCCTTTTGGGCACAGGGACCTCTGCGTGGGATCTACTGGGTAAGTATGGCAGTACCTTAGATAGGCCTCAGGGAACAAGGCTGTCGTCTGGCTCATGCCTTAGCTGTGTTAAGTGTGGAAAACGTGCTGGTCCTCAGGCTGGGCCCACAGCCTAGCTTTCGCTTCTGTGAGAGTGCTGTCCCGAGTCTCCTCCTGGAGCCAGTCGTCAGCACGGTGCCTTTTGGCACTGCAGTTCTCTTTCAGTCAGGGAGGCCGTGCGACTGGCAAAGGGAGTCTGCGCAGCACTGCCTTCGCGAGGCTCTTTGACGACTGGGGCACTCAACCCAGGCAAGCCAGAGAGCAGTACGTTGCCCTTGCTATGAATGTGAAGAGCTTTCTCCAGGGCCCTGTTGAGGCTAAGGTTCCTCAGAAGCCAGGAGCCGCCGTTCCGGCACGGAGAGAAGTCATCCTGCGAACTTGGCGAACGAGCTCCTATCCTGTGTGCCCCCAGGAGCGTCGCAGAGTGAAGGCACTCCGTGGTGGAGTATGGCCTCATGGAAACCACTGCACACCCAACTCCCCAGACGTGAAACACTGGATCTTACCTTGAGGTCTGAGGTCACCTTTCGTTCGGCCGGAGCTGAACATGTGGTGCCGTGGGAGGGGTTCCTAGAAAGGGATCGCCAGCACGGTTTTCGTTTTGAGAGAACACGCAGCCTCGGCCCACAACGACAATCCTGCCGTGCAGAGACGTCGGGCCGCTAGTGCTGTTCAGGCAGCTTTGAAGCCAAGCGCAAGGCGCCTCCAAACGGGGAGAAAGCGTACTCTCCCCTCCGCGTCCCACGTTCAAGCTGAATGACGCAGCATGTTTCTCGGAAGGCTCTGCCGAGCTATCTAGTACGAGGGAGAGAGTGCCTGCCTCTGCTGAGAAAGGTTTTGACGTGGGGATTGCTGGACATGAGGAAGAGCGTTCCCCAGGCCGTGCAAAGTTTAGGCTTTGGTGACTCTGGATGGTCCCAAGGGTCCAGAATTGTCCCTGGGAAAGCTGTCCTCTTCTTCTTTCTCCGGCTGGAAGTAAACAGCTGGCAACCGACTGCCGTACGCAGACGTCCTGGGGGAGCCCCCCGGTTTCATTTGGGACGCACGTGGGTGTCTCACAGAAGAGCCCAAATTCCTAATTGGGGGCACACCAGCATGGAACGTAAGGCTGTTTACAACTGCGTACCCTGAGGCCGTTGGAAGGCCGTACGGACGAGAGCTTTCGAGCGAACAGGGCAGCGCTTCGCCATCATCGTTGCCCGTTCACGGAGCTTAATCAAACGAATGCCTTTACTTCCTGTGGTTCAAACGCAACAGAGGAGTTGGAAGGCATACAGTGCCCTTTGACAGTTGTTACGACGAACGTGAGTGCACAGTGTCTCGTGAAAGAAATCCCTAGCACTGTTGAAGCATCCCGTTAACGCAGGCTTCTTCGCTCCTATGGCACTCCGAGGTGGTACTGACGGGGGAAATCTGGACTTTTACTTGAGGCCGGGGGGGGCTCACAATTCTTTTGTCGGCGAGCTCCAGAGTGCTCTTGCTGAAGCTCCCAGCAAGGACCTGAGAGCAGCAGGCCTCACACGAGTACACTCAGACGGCTTCCGTCACGAGTAAACTCAGACCTCTGAAGTGAGGCCTTCCGGCAGCAAAGAGAAGGTGGGCGCGAGGAGTGTGCTTCAGGCAGCTTAGGACCCGCAACTGTCTCGTCTACCACGGAGGGGAATAAGGTTTGCCCAGGGTCGCCCAGTTTCAAAGCTGAGCTCACGTAGTTATCCTCAGTGGTTTCCGATTACCTCAAGGAAACACACGGGAGGAACAGGGCCCTTCCATGGAGGCCCTTTTGGGCACAGGGACCTCTGCGTGGGATCTACTGGGTAAGTATGGCAGTACCTTAGGTAGGCCTCAGGGATCAAGGCTGTCGTCTGGCTCATGCCTTAGCTGTGTTAAGTGTGGAAAACGTGCTGGTCCTCAGGCTGGGCCCACAGCCTAGCTTTCGCTTCTGTGAGAGTGCTGTCCCGAGTCTCCTCCTGGAGCCAGTCGTCAGCACGGTGCCTTTTGGCACTGCAGTTCTCTTTCAGTCAGGGAGGCCGTGCGACTGGCAAAGGGAGTCTGCGCAGCACTGCCTTCGCGAGGCTCTTTGACGACTGGGGCACTCAACCCAGGCAAGCCAGAGAGCAGTACGTTGCCCTTGCTATGAATGTGAAGAGCTTTCTCCAGGGCCCTGTTGAGGCTAAGGTTCCTCAGAAGCCAGGAGCCGCCGTTCCGGCACGGAGAGAAGTCATCCTGCGAACTTGGCGAACGAGCTCCTATCCTGTGTGCCCCCAGGAGCGTCGCAGAGTGAAGGCACTCCGTGGTGGAGTATGGCCTCATGGAAACCACTGCACACCCAACTCCCCAGACGTGAAACACTGGATCTTACCTTGAGGTCTGAGGTCACCTTTCGTTCGGCCGGAGCTGAACATGTGGTGCCGTGGGAGGGGTTCCTAGAAAGGGATCGCCAGCACGGTTTTCGTTTTGAGAGAACACGCAGCCTCGGCCCACAACGACAATCCTGCCGTGCAGAGACGTCGGGCCGCTAGTGCTGTTCAGGCAGCTTTGAAGCCAAGCGCAAGGCGCCTCCAAACGGGGAGAAAGCGTACTCTCCCCTCCGCGTCCCACGTTCAAGCTGAATGACGCAGCATGTTTCTCGGAAGGCTCTGCCGAGCTATCTAGTACGAGGGAGAGAGTGCCTGCCTCTGCTGAGAAAGGTTTTGACGTGGGGATTGCTGGACATGAGGAAGAGCGTTCCCCAGGCCGTGCAAAGTTTAGGCTTTGGTGACTCTGGATGGTCCCAAGGGTCCAGAATTGTCCCTGGGAAAGCTGTCCTCTTCTTCTTTCTCCGGCTGGAAGTAAACAGCTGGCAACCGACTGCCGTACGCAGACGTCCTGGGGGAGCCCCCCGGTTTCATTTGGGACGCACGTGGGTGTCTCACAGAAGAGCCCAAATTCCTAATTGGGGGCACACCAGCATGGAATGTAAGGCTGTTTACAACTGCGTACCCTGAGGCCGTTGGAAGGCCGTACGGACGAGAGCTTTCGAGCGAACAGGGCAGCGCTTCGCCATCATCGTTGCCCGTTCACGGAGCTTAATCAAACGAATGCCTTTACTTCCTGTGGTTCAAACGCAACAGAGGAGTTGGAAGGCATACAGTGCCCTTTGACAGTTGTTACGACGAACGTGAGTGCACAGTGTCTCGTGAAAGAAATCCCTAGCACTGTTGAAGCAATCCGTTAACGCAGGCTTCTTCGCTCCTATGGCACTCCGAGGTGGTACTGACGGGGGAAATCTGGACTTTTACTTGAGGCCGGGGGGGCTCACAATTCTTTTGTCGGCGAGCTCCAGAGTGCTCTTGCTGAAGCTCCCAGCAAGGACCTGAGAGCAGCAGGCCTCACACGAGTACACTCAGACGGCTTCCGGCACGAGTAAACTCAGGCTTCTTAAGTGAGGCCTTCCGGCAGCAAAGAGAAGGTGGGCGCGAGGAGTGTGCTTCAGGCAGCTTAGGACCCGCAACTGTCTCGTCTACCACGGAGGGGAATAAGGTTTGCCCAGGGTCGCCCAGTTTCAAAGCTGAGCTCACGTAGTTATCCTCAGTGGTTTCCGATTACGTCAAGGAAACACACGGGAGGAACAGGGCCCTTCCATGGAGGCCCTTTTGGGCACAGGGACCTCTGCGTGGGATCTACTGGGTAAGTATGGCAGTACCTTAGATAGGCCTCAGGGAACAAGGCTGTCGTCTGGCTCATGCCTTAGCTGTGTTAAGTGTGGAAAACGTGCTGGTCCTCAGGCTGGGCCCACAGCCTAGCTTTCGCTTCTGTGAGAGTGCTGTCCCGAGTCTCCTCCTGGAGACACTCGTCAGCACGGTGCCTTTTGGCACTGCAGTTCTCTTTCAGTCAAGGAGGCCGTGCGACTGGCAAAGGGAGTCTGCGCAGCACTGCCTTCGCGAGGCTCTTTGACGACTGGGGCACTCAACCCAGGCAAGCCAGAGAGCAGTACGTTGCCCTTGCTATGAATGTGAAGAGCTTTCTCCAGGGCCCTGTTGAGGCTAAGGTTCCTCAGAAGCCAGGAGCCGCCGTTCCGGCACGGAGAGAAGTCATCCTGCGAACTTGGCGAACGAGCTCCTATCCTGTGTGCCCCCAGGAGCGTCGCAGAGTGAAGGCACTCCGTGGTGGAGTATGGCCTCATGGAAACCACTGCACACCCAACTCCCCAGACGTGAAACACTGGATCTTACCTTGAGGTCTGAGGTCACATTTCGTTCGGCCGGAGCTGAACATGTGGTGCCGTGGGAGGGGTTCCTAGAAAGGGATCGCCAGCACGGTTTTCGTTTTGAGAGAACACGCAGCCTCGGCCCACAACGACAATCCTGCCGTGCAGAGACGTCGGGCCGCTAGTGCTGTTCAGGCAGCTTTGAAGCCAAGCGCAAGGCGCCTCCAAACGGGGAGAAAGCGTACTCTCCCCTCCGCGTCCCACGTTCAAGCTGAATGACGCAGCATGTTTCTCGGAAGGCTCTGCCGAGCTATCTAGTACGAGGGAGAGAGCGCCTGCCTCTGCTGAGAAAGGTTTTGATGTGGGGATTGCTGGACAGGTGGAAGAGCATTCCCCAGGCCGTGCAAAGTTTAGGCCTTGGTGATTCCGGATGGTCCCAAGGGTCCAGAGTTGTCCCTGGGAAAGCTGTCCTTTTCCCACTTTTTCCGACTGGAAGTAAACAGCTGGCAACGGACTGCCGTACGCAGACGTCCTGGGGGAGCCCCCCGGTTTCATTTGGGACGCACGTGGGTGTCTCACAGAAGAACCCAAATTCCTAATTGGGGGCACACCAGCATGGAACGTAAGGCTGTTTACAACTGCGTACCCTGAGGCCGTTGGAAGGCCGTACGGACGAGAGCTTTCGAGCGAACAGGGCAGCGCTTCGCCATCATCGTTGCCCGTTCACGGAGCTTAATCAAACGAATGCCTTTACTTCCTGTGGTTCAAACGCAACAGAGGAGTTGGAAGGCATACAGTGCCCTTTGACAGTTGTTACGACGAACGTGAGTGCACAGTGTCTCGTGAAAGAAATCCCTAGCACTGTTGAAGCATCCCGTTAACGCAGGCTTCTTCGCTCCTATGGCACTCCGAGGTGGTACTGACGGGGGAAATCTGGACTTTTACTTGAGGCCGGGGGGGGCTCACAATTCTTTTGTCGGCGAGCTCCAGAGTGCTCTTGCTGAAGCTCCCAGCAAGGACCTGAGAGCAGCAGGCCTCACACGAGTACACTCAGACGGCTTCCGTCACGAGTAAACTCAGACCTCTGAAGTGAGGCCTTCCGGCAGCAAAGAGAAGGTGGGCGCGAGGAGTGTGCTTCAGGCAGCTTAGGACCCGCAACTGTCTCGTCTACCACGGAGGGGAATAAGGTTTGCCCAGGGTCGCCCAGTTTCAAAGCTGAGCTCACGTAGTTATCCTCAGTGGTTTCCGATTACGTCAAGGAAACACACGGGAGGAACAGGGCCCTTCCATGGAGGCCCTTTTGGGCACAGGGACCTCTGCGTGGGATCTACTGGGTAAGTATGGCAGTACCTTAGGTAGGCCTCAGGGATCAAGGCTGTCGTCTGGCTCATGCCTTAGCTGTGTTAAGTGTGGAAAACGTGCTGGTCCTCAGGCTGGGCCCACAGCCTAGCTTTCGCTTCTGTGAGAGTGCTGTCCCGAGTCTCCTCCTGGAGCCAGTCGTCAGCACGGTGCCTTTTGGCACTGCAGTTCTCTTTCAGTCAAGGAGGCCGTGCGACTGGCAAAGGGAGTCTGCGCAGCACTGCCTTCGCGAGGCTCTTTGACGACTGGGGCACTCAACCCAGGCAAGCCAGAGAGCAGTACGTTGCCCTTGCTATGAATGTGAAGAGCTTTCTCCAGGGCCCTGTTGAGGCTAAGGTTCCTCAGAAGCCAGGAGCCGCCGTTCCGGCACGGAGAGAAGTCATCCTGCGAACTTGGCGAACGAGCTCCTATCCTGTGTGCCCCCAGGAGCGTCGCAGAGTGAAGGCACTCCGTGGTGGAGTATGGCCTCATGGAAACCACTGCACACCCAACTCCCCAGACGTGAAACACTGGATCTTACCTTGAGGTCTGAGGTCACCTTTCGTTCGGCCGGAGCTGAACATGTGGTGCCGTGGGAGGGGTTCCTAGAAAGGGATCGCCAGCACGGTTTTCGTTTTGAGAGAACACGCAGCCTCGGCCCACAACGACAATCCTGCCGTGCAGAGACGTCGGGCCGCTAGTGCTGTTCAGGCAGCTTTGAAGCCAAGCGCAAGGCGCCTCCAAACGGGGAGAAAGCGTACTCTCCCCTCCGCGTCCCACGTTCAAGCTGAATGACGCAGCATGTTTCTCGGAAGGCTCTGCCGAGCTATCTAGTACGAGGGAGAGAGCGCCTGCCTCTGCTGAGAAAGGTTTTGACGTGGGGATTGCTGGACAGGTGGAAGAGCATTCCCCAGGCCGTGCAAAGTTTAGGCCTTGGTGATTCCGGATGGTCCCAAGGGTCCAGAGTTGTCCCTGGGAAAGCTGTCCTTTTCCCTCTTTTTCCGGCTGGAAGTAAACAGCTGGCAACGGACTGCCGTACGCAGACGTCCTGGGGGAGCCCCCCGGTTTCATTTGGGACGCACGTGGGTGTCTCACAGAAGAGCCCAAATTCCTAATTGGGGGCACACCAGCATGGAACGTAAGGCTGTTTACAACTGCGTACCCTGAGGCCGTTGGAAGGCCGTACGGACGAGAGCTTTCGAGCGAACAGGGCAGCGCTTCGCCATCATCGTTGCCCGTTCACGGAGCTTAATCAAACGAATGCCTTTACTTCCTGTGGTTCAAACGCAACAGAGGAGTTGGAAGGCATACAGTGCCCTTTGACAGTTGTTACGACGAACGTGAGTGCACAGTGTCTCGTGAAAGAAATCCCTAGCACTGTTGAAGCATCCCGTTAACGCAGGCTTCTTCGCTCCTATGGCACTCCGAGGTGGTACTGACGGGGGAAATCTGGACTTTTACTTGAGGCCGGGGGGGCTCACAATTCTTTTGTCGGCGAGCTCCAGAGTGCTCTTGCTGAAGCTCCCAGCAAGGACCTGAGAGCAGCAGGCCTCACACGAGTACACTCAGACGGCTTCCGGCACGAGTAAACTCAGGCTTCTTAAGTGAGGCCTTCCGGCAGCAAAGAGAAGGTGGGCGCGAGGAGTGTGCTTCAGGCAGCTTAGGACCCGCAACTGTCTCGTCTACCACGGAGGGGAATAAGGTTTGCCCAGGGTCGCCCAGTTTCAAAGCTGAGCTCACGTAGTTATCCTCAGTGGTTTCCGATTACGTCAAGGAAACACACGGGAGGAACAGGGCCCTTCCATGGAGGCCCTTTTGGGCACAGGGACCTCTGCGTGGGATCTACTGGGTAAGTATGGCAGTACCTTAGATAGGCCTCAGGGAACAAGGCTGTCGTCTGGCTCATGCCTTAGCTGTGTTAAGTGTGGAAAACGTGCTGGTCCTCAGGCTGGGCCCACAGCCTAGCTTTCGCTTCTGTGAGAGTGCTGTCCCGAGTCTCCTCCTGGAGACACTCGTCAGCACGGTGCCTTTTGGCACTGCAGTTCTCTTTCAGTCAAGGAGGCCGTGCGACTGGCAAAGGGAGTCTGCGCAGCACTGCCTTCGCGAGGCTCTTTGACGACTGGGGCACTCAACCCAGGCAAGCCAGAGAGCAGTACGTTGCCCTTGCTATGAATGTGAAGAGCTTTCTCCAGGGCCCTGTTGAGGCTAAGGTTCCTCAGAAGCCAGGAGCCGCCGTTCCGGCACGGAGAGAAGTCATCCTGCGAACTTGGCGAACGAGCTCCTATCCTGTGTGCCCCCAGGAGCGTCGCAGAGTGAAGGCACTCCGTGGTGGAGTATGGCCTCATGGAAACCACTGCACACCCAACTCCCCAGACGTGAAACACTGGATCTTACCTTGAGGTCTGAGGTCACATTTCGTTCGGCCGGAGCTGAACATGTGGTGCCGTGGGAGGGGTTCCTAGAAAGGGATCGCCAGCACGGTTTTCGTTTTGAGAGAACACGCAGCCTCGGCCCACAACGACAATCCTGCCGTGCAGAGACGTCGGGCCGCTAGTGCTGTTCAGGCAGCTTTGAAGCCAAGCGCAAGGCGCCTCCAAACGGGGAGAAAGCGTACTCTCCCCTCCGCGTCCCACGTTCAAGCTGAATGACGCAGCATGTTTCTCGGAAGGCTCTGCCGAGCTATCTAGTACGAGGGAGAGAGCGCCTGCCTCTGCTGAGAAAGGTTTTGACGTGGGGATTGCTGGACAGGTGGAAGAGCATTCCCCAGGCCGTGCAAAGTTTAGGCCTTGGTGATTCCGGATGGTCCCAAGGGTCCAGAGTTGTCCCTGGGAAAGCTGTCCTTTTCCCTCTTTTTCCGGCTGGAAGTAAACAGCTGGCAACGGACTGCCGTACGCAGACGTCCTGGGGGAGCCCCCCGGTTTCATTTGGGACGCACGTGGGTGTCTCACAGAAGAGCCCAAATTCCTAATTGGGGGCACACCAGCATGGAACGTAAGGCTGTTTACAACTGCGTACCCTGAGGCCGTTGGAAGGCCGTACGGACGAGAGCTTTCGAGCGAACAGGGCAGCGCTTCGCCATCATCGTTGCCCGTTCACGGAGCTTAATCAAACGAATGCCTTTACTTCCTGTGGTTCAAACGCAACAGAGGAGTTGGAAGGCATACAGTGCCCTTTGACAGTTGTTACGACGAACGTGAGTGCACAGTGTCTCGTGAAAGAAATCCCTAGCACTGTTGAAGCATCCCGTTAACGCAGGCTTCTTCGCTCCTATGGCACTCCGAGGTGGTACTGACGGGGGAAATCTGGACTTTTACTTGAGGCCGGGGGGGCTCACAATTCTTTTGTCGGCGAGCTCCAGAGTGCTCTTGCTGAAGCTCCCAGCAAGGACCTGAGAGCAGCAGGCCTCACACGAGTACACTCAGACGGCTTCCGGCACGAGTAAACTCAGGCTTCTTAAGTGAGGCCTTCCGGCAGCAAAGAGAAGGTGGGCGCGAGGAGTGTGCTTCAGGCAGCTTAGGACCCGCAACTGTCTCGTCTACCACGGAGGGGAATAAGGTTTGCCCAGGGTCGCCCAGTTTCAAAGCTGAGCTCACGTAGTTATCCTCAGTGGTTTCCGATTACGTCAAGGAAACACACGGGAGGAACAGGGCCCTTCCATGGAGGCCCTTTTGGGCACAGGGACCTCTGCGTGGGATCTACTGGGTAAGTATGGCAGTACCTTAGATAGGCCTCAGGGAACAAGGCTGTCGTCTGGCTCATGCCTTAGCTGTGTTAAGTGTGGAAAACGTGCTGGTCCTCAGGCTGGGCCCACAGCCTAGCTTTCGCTTCTGTGAGAGTGCTGTCCCGAGTCTCCTCCTGGAGACACTCGTCAGCACGGTGCCTTTTGGCACTGCAGTTCTCTTTCAGTCAAGGAGGCCGTGCGACTGGCAAAGGGAGTCTGCGCAGCACTGCCTTCGCGAGGCTCTTTGACGACTGGGGCACTCAACCCAGGCAAGCCAGAGAGCAGTACGTTGCCCTTGCTATGAATGTGAAGAGCTTTCTCCAGGGCCCTGTTGAGGCTAAGGTTCCTCAGAAGCCAGGAGCCGCCGTTCCGGCACGGAGAGAAGTCATCCTGCGAACTTGGCGAACGAGCTCCTATCCTGTGTGCCCCCAGGAGCGTCGCAGAGTGAAGGCACTCTGTGGTGGAGTATGGCCTCATGGAAACCACTGCACACCCAACTCCCCAGACGTGAAACACTGGATCTTACCTTGAGGTCTGAGGTCACCTTTCGTTCGGCCGGAGCTGAACATGTGGTGCCGTGGGAGGGGTTCCTAGAAAGGGATCGCCAGCACGGTTTTCGTTTTGAGAGAACACGCAGCCTCGGCCCACAACGACAATCCTGCCGTGCAGAGACGTCGGGCCGCTAGTGCTGTTCAGGCAGCTTTGAAGCCAAGCGCAAGGCGCCTCCAAACGGGGAGAAAGCGTACTCTCCCCTCCGCGTCCCACGTTCAAGCTGAATGACGCAGCATGTTTCTCGGAAGGCTCTGCCGAGCTATCTAGTACGAGGGAGAGAGCGCCTGCCTCTGCTGAGAAAGGTTTTGATGTGGGGATTGCTGGACAGGTGGAAGAGCATTCCCCAGGCCGTGCAAAGTTTAGGCCTTGGTGATTCCGGATGGTCCCAAGGGTCCAGAGTTGTCCCTGGGAAAGCTGTCCTTTTCCCACTTTTTCCGACTGGAAGTAAACAGCTGGCAACGGACTGCCGTACGCAGACGTCCTGGGGGAGCCCCCCGGTTTCATTTGGGACGCACGTGGGTGTCTCACAGAAGAGCCCAAATTCCTAATTGGGGGCACACCAGCATGGAATGTAAGGCTGTTTACAACTGCGTACCCTGAGGCCGTTGGAAGGCCGTACGGACGAGAGCTTTCGAGCGAACAGGGCAGCGCTTCGCCATCATCGTTGCCCGTTCACGGAGCTTAATCAAACGAATGCCTTTACTTCCTGTGGTTCAAACGCAACAGAGGAGTTGGAAGGCATACAGTGCCCTTTGACAGTTGTTACGACGAACGTGAGTGCACAGTGTCTCGTGAAAGAAATCCCTAGCACTGTTGAAGCATCCCGTTAACGCAGGCTTCTTCGCTCCTATGGCACTCCGAGGTGGTACTGACGGGGGAAATCTGGACTTTTACTTGAGGCCGGGGGGGGCTCACAATTCTTTTGTCGGCGAGCTCCAGAGTGCTCTTGCTGAAGCTCCCAGCAAGGACCTGAGAGCAGCAGGCCTCACACGAGTACACTCAGACGGCTTCCGTCACGAGTAAACTCAGACCTCTGAAGTGAGGCCTTCCGGCAGCAAAGAGAAGGTGGGCGCGAGGAGTGTGCTTCAGGCAGCTTAGGACCCGCAACTGTCTCGTCTACCACGGAGGGGAATAAGGTTTGCCCAGGGTCGCCCAGTTTCAAAGCTGAGCTCACGTAGTTATCCTCAGTGGTTTCCGATTACCTCAAGGAAACACACGGGAGGAACAGGGCCCTTCCATGGAGGCCCTTTTGGGCACAGGGACCTCTGCGTGGGATCTACTGGGTAAGTATGGCAGTACCTTAGGTAGGCCTCAGGGATCAAGGCTGTCGTCTGGCTCATGCCTTAGCTGTGTTAAGTGTGGAAAACGTGCTGGTCCTCAGGCTGGGCCCACAGCCTAGCTTTCGCTTCTGTGAGAGTGCTGTCCCGAGTCTCCTCCTGGAGCCAGTCGTCAGCACGGTGCCTTTTGGCACTGCAGTTCTCTTTCAGTCAAGGAGGCCGTGCGACTGGCAAAGGGAGTCTGCGCAGCACTGCCTTCGCGAGGCTCTTTGACGACTGGGGCACTCAACCCAGGCAAGCCAGAGAGCAGTACGTTGCCCTTGCTATGAATGTGAAGAGCTTTCTCCAGGGCCCTGTTGAGGCTAAGGTTCCTCAGAAGCCAGGAGCCGCCGTTCCGGCACGGAGAGAAGTCATCCTGCGAACTTGGCGAACGAGCTCCTATCCTGTGTGCCCCCAGGAGCGTCGCAGAGTGAAGGCACTCCGTGGTGGAGTATGGCCTCATGGAAACCACTGCACACCCAACTCCCCAGACGTGAAACACTGGATCTTACCTTGAGGTCTGAGGTCACCTTTCGTTCGGCCGGAGCTGAACATGTGGTGCCGTGGGAGGGGTTCCTAGAAAGGGATCGCCAGCACGGTTTTCCTTTTGAGAGAACACGCAGCCTCGGCCCACAACGACAATCCTGCCGTGCAGAGACGTCGGGCCGCTAGTGCTGTTCAGGCAGCTTTGAAGCCAAGCGCAAGGCGCCTCCAAACGGGGAGAAAGCGTACTCTCCCCTCCGCGTCCCACGTTCAAGCTGAATGACGCAGCATGTTTCTCGGAAGGCTCTGCCGAGCTATCTAGTACGAGGGAGAGAGCGCCTGCCTCTGCTGAGAAAGGTTTTGACGTGGGGATTGCTGGACAGGTGGAAGAGCATTCCCCAGGCCGTGCAAAGTTTAGGCCTTGGTGATTCCGGATGGTCCCAAGGGTCCAGAGTTGTCCCTGGGAAAGCTGTCCTTTTCCCTCTTTTTCCGGCTGGAAGTAAACAGCTGGCAACGGACTGCCGTACGCAGACGTCCTGGGGGAGCCCCCCGGTTTCATTTGGGACGCACGTGGGTGTCTCACAGAAGAGCCCAAATTCCTAATTGGGGGCACACCAGCATGGAACGTAAGGCTGTTTACAACTGCGTACCCTGAGGCCGTTGGAAGGCCGTACGGACGAGAGCTTTCGAGCGAACAGGGCAGCGCTTCGCCATCATCGTTGCCCGTTCACGGAGCTTAATCAAACGAATGCCTTTACTTCCTGTGGTTCAAACGCAACAGAGGAGTTGGAAGGCATACAGTGCCCTTTGACAGTTGTTACGACGAACGTGAGTGCACAGTGTCTCGTGAAAGAAATCCCTAGCACTGTTGAAGCATCCCGTTAACGCAGGCTTCTTCGCTCCTATGGCACTCCGAGGTGGTACTGACGGGGGAAATCTGGACTTTTACTTGAGGCCGGGGGGGCTCACAATTCTTTTGTCGGCGAGCTCCAGAGTGCTCTTGCTGAAGCTCCCAGCAAGGACCTGAGAGCAGCAGGCCTCACACGAGTACACTCAGACGGCTTCCGTCACGAGTAAACTCAGGCCTCTTAAGTGAGGCCTTCCGGCAGCAAAGAGAAGGTGGGCGCGAGGAGTGTGCTTCAGGCAGCTTAGGACCCGCAACTGTCTCGTCTACCACGGAGGGGAATAAGGTTTGCCCAGGGTCGCCCAGTTTCAAAGCTGAGCTCACGTAGTTATCCTCAGTGGTTTCCGATTACGTCAAGGAAACACACGGGAGGAACAGGGCCCTTCCATGGAGGCCCTTTTGGGCACAGGGACCTCTGCGTGGGATCTACTGGGTAAGTATGGCAGTACCTTAGATAGGCCTCAGGGAACAAGGCTGTCGTCTGGCTCATGCCTTAGCTGTGTTAAGTGTGGAAAACGTGCTGGTCCTCAGGCTGGGCCCACAGCCTAGCTTTCGCTTCTGTGAGAGTGCTGTCCCGAGTCTCCTCCTGGAGACACTCGTCAGCACGGTGCCTTTTGGCACTGCAGTTCTCTTTCAGTCAAGGAGGCCGTGCGACTGGCAAAGGGAGTCTGCGCAGCACTGCCTTCGCGAGGCTCTTTGACGACTGGGGCACTCAACCCAGGCAAGCCAGAGAGCAGTACGTTGCCCTTGCTATGAATGTGAAGAGCTTTCTCCAGGGCCCTGTTGAGGCTAAGGTTCCTCAGAAGCCAGGAGCCGCCGTTCCGGCACGGAGAGAAGTCATCCTGCGAACTTGGCGAACGAGCTCCTATCCTGTGTGCCCCCAGGAGCGTCGCAGAGTGAAGGCACTCCGTGGTGGAGTATGGCCTCATGGAAACCACTGCACACCCAACTCCCCAGACGTGAAACACTGGATCTTACCTTGAGGTCTGAGGTCACCTTTCGTTCGGCCGGAGCTGAACATGTGGTGCCGTGGGAGGGGTTCCTAGAAAGGGATCGCCAGCACGGTTTTCGTTTTGAGAGAACACGCAGCCTCGGCCCACAACGACAATCCTGCCGTGCAGAGACGTCGGGCCGCTAGTGCTGTTCAGGCAGCTTTGAAGCCAAGCGCAAGGCGCCTCCAAACGGGGAGAAAGCGTACTCTCCCCTCCGCGTCCCACGTTCAAGCTGAATGACGCAGCATGTTTCTCGGAAGGCTCTGCCGAGCTATCTAGTACGAGGGAGAGAGCGCCTGCCTCTGCTGAGAAAGGTTTTGATGTGGGGATTGCTGGACAGGTGGAAGAGCATTCCCCAGGCCGTGCAAAGTTTAGGCCTTGGTGATTCCGGATGGTCCCAAGGGTCCAGAGTTGTCCCTGGGAAAGCTGTCCTTTTCCCACTTTTTCCGACTGGAAGTAAACAGCTGGCAACGGACTGCCGTATGCAGACGTCCTGGGGGAGCCCCCCGGTTTCATTTGGGACGCACGTGGGTGTCTCACAGAAGAGCCCAAATTCCTAATTGGGGGCACACCAGCATGGAACGTAAGGCTGTTTACAACTGCGTACCCTGAGGCCGTTGGAAGGCCGTACGGACGAGAGCTTTCGAGCGAACAGGGCAGCGCTTCGCCATCATCGTTGCCCGTTCACGGAGCTTAATCAAACGAATGCCTTTACTTCCTGTGGTTCAAACGCAACAGAGGAGTTGGAAGGCATACAGTGCCCTTTGACAGTTGTTACGACGAACGTGAGTGCACAGTGTCTCGTGAAAGAAATCCCTAGCACTGTTGAAGCATCCCGTTAACGCAGGCTTCTTCGCTCCTATGGCACTCCGAGGTGGTACTGACGGGGGAAATCTGGACTTTTACTTGAGGCCGGGGGGGGCTCACAATTCTTTTGTCGGCGAGCTCCAGAGTGCTCTTGCTGAAGCTCCCAGCAAGGACCTGAGAGCAGCAGGCCTCACACGAGTACACTCAGACGGCTTCCGTCACGAGTAAACTCAGACCTCTGAAGTGAGGCCTTCCGGCAGCAAAGAGAAGGTGGGCGCGAGGAGTGTGCTTCAGGCAGCTTAGGACCCGCAACTGTCTCGTCTACCACGGAGGGGAATAAGGTTTGCCCAGGGTCGCCCAGTTTCAAAGCTGAGCTCACGTAGTTATCCTCAGTGGTTTCCGATTACCTCAAGGAAACACACGGGAGGAACAGGGCCCTTCCATGGAGGCCCTTTTGGGCACAGGGACCTCTGCGTGGGATCTACTGGGTAAGTATGGCAGTACCTTAGGTAGGCCTCAGGGATCAAGGCTGTCGTCTGGCTCATGCCTTAGCTGTGTTAAGTGTGGAAAACGTGCTGGTCCTCAGGCTGGGCCCACAGCCTAGCTTTCGCTTCTGTGAGAGTGCTGTCCCGAGTCTCCTCCTGGAGCCAGTCGTCAGCACGGTGCCTTTTGGCACTGCAGTTCTCTTTCAGTCAAGGAGGCCGTGCGACTGGCAAAGGGAGTCTGCGCAGCACTGCCTTCGCGAGGCTCTTTGACGACTGGGGCACTCAACCCAGGCAAGCCAGAGAGCAGTACGTTGCCCTTGCTATGAATGTGAAGAGCTTTCTCCAGGGCCCTGTTGAGGCTAAGGTTCCTCAGAAGCCAGGAGCCGCCGTTCCGGCACGGAGAGAAGTCATCCTGCGAACTTGGCGAACGAGCTCCTATCCTGTGTGCCCCCAGGAACGTCGCAGAGTGAAGGCACTCCGTGGTGGAGTATGGCCTCATGGAAACCACTGCACACCCAACTCCCCAGACGTGAAACACTGGATCTTACCTTGAGGTCTGAGGTCACCTTTCGTTCGGCCGGAGCTGAACATGTGGTGCCGTGGGAGGGGTTCCTAGAAAGGGATCGCCAGCACGGTTTTCGTTTTGAGAGAACACGCAGCCTCGGCCCACAACGACAATCCTGCCGTGCAGAGACGTCGGGCCGCTAGTGCTGTTCAGGCAGCTTTGAAGCCAAGCGCAAGGCGCCTCCAAACGGGGAGAAAGCGTACTCTCCCCTCCGCGTCCCACGTTCAAGCTGAATGACGCAGCATGTTTCTCGGAAGGCTCTGCCGAGCTATCTAGTACGAGGGAGAGAGCGCCTGCCTCTGCTGAGAAAGGTTTTGACGTGGGGATTGCTGGACAGGTGGAAGAGCATTCCCCAGGCCGTGCAAAGTTTAGGCCTTGGTGATTCCGGATGGTCCCAAGGGTCCAGAGTTGTCCCTGGGAAAGCTGTCCTTTTCCCTCTTTTTCCGGCTGGAAGTAAACAGCTGGCAACGGACTGCCGTACGCAGACGTCCTGGGGGAGCCCCCCGGTTTCATTTGGGACGCACGTGGGTGTCTCACAGAAGAGCCCAAATTCCTAATTGGGGGCACACCAGCATGGAACGTAAGGCTGTTTACAACTGCGTACCCTGAGGCCGTTGGAAGGCCGTACGGACGAGAGCTTTCGAGCGAACAGGGCAGCGCTTCGCCATCATCGTTGCCCGTTCACGGAGCTTAATCAAACGAATGCCTTTACTTCCTGTGGTTCAAACGCAACAGAGGAGTTGGAAGGCATACAGTGCCCTTTGACAGTTGTTACGACGAACGTGAGTGCACAGTGTCTCGTGAAAGAAATCCCTAGCACTGTTGAAGCATCCCGTTAACGCAGGCTTCTTCGCTCCTATGGCACTCCGAGGTGGTACTGACGGGGGAAATCTGGACTTTTACTTGAGGCCGGGGGGGCTCACAATTCTTTTGTCGGCGAGCTCCAGAGTGCTCTTGCTGAAGCTCCCAGCAAGGACCTGAGAGCAGCAGGCCTCACACGAGTACACTCAGACGGCTTCCGGCACGAGTAAACTCAGGCTTCTTAAGTGAGGCCTTCCGGCAGCAAAGAGAAGGTGGGCGCGAGGAGTGTGCTTCAGGCAGCTTAGGACCCGCAACTGTCTCGTCTACCACGGAGGGGAATAAGGTTTGCCCAGGGTCGCCCAGTTTCAAAGCTGAGCTCACGTAGTTATCCTCAGTGGTTTCCGATTACGTCAAGGAAACACACGGGAGGAACAGGGCCCTTCCATGGAGGCCCTTTTGGGCACAGGGACCTCTGCGTGGGATCTACTGGGTAAGTATGGCAGTACCTTAGATAGGCCTCAGGGAACAAGGCTGTCGTCTGGCTCATGCCTTAGCTGTGTTAAGTGTGGAAAACGTGCTGGTCCTCAGGCTGGGCCCACAGCCTAGCTTTCGCTTCTGTGAGAGTGCTGTCCCGAGTCTCCTCCTGGAGACACTCGTCAGCACGGTGCCTTTTGGCACTGCAGTTCTCTTTCAGTCAAGGAGGCCGTGCGACTGGCAAAGGGAGTCTGCGCAGCACTGCCTTCGCGAGGCTCTTTGACGACTGGGGCACTCAACCCAGGCAAGCCAGAGAGCAGTACGTTGCCCTTGCTATGAATGTGAAGAGCTTTCTCCAGGGCCCTGTTGAGGCTAAGGTTCCTCAGAAGCCAGGAGCCGCCGTTCCGGCACGGAGAGAAGTCATCCTGCGAACTTGGCGAACGAGCTCCTATCCTGTGTGCCCCCAGGAGCGTCGCAGAGTGAAGGCACTCCGTGGTGGAGTATGGCCTCATGGAAACCACTGCACACCCAACTCCCCAGACGTGAAACACTGGATCTTACCTTGAGGTCTGAGGTCACATTTCGTTCGGCCGGAGCTGAACATGTGGTGCCGTGGGAGGGGTTCCTAGAAAGGGATCGCCAGCACGGTTTTCGTTTTGAGAGAACACGCAGCCTCGGCCCACAACGACAATCCTGCCGTGCAGAGACGTCGGGCCGCTAGTGCTGTTCAGGCAGCTTTGAAGCCAAGCGCAAGGCGCCTCCAAACGGGGAGAAAGCGTACTCTCCCCTCCGCGTCCCACGTTCAAGCTGAATGACGCAGCATGTTTCTCGGAAGGCTCTGCCGAGCTATCTAGTACGAGGGAGAGAGCGCCTGCCTCTGCTGAGAAAGGTTTTGATGTGGGGATTGCTGGACAGGTGGAAGAGCATTCCCCAGGCCGTGCAAAGTTTAGGCCTTGGTGATTCCGGATGGTCCCAAGGGTCCAGAGTTGTCCCTGGGAAAGCTGTCCTTTTCCCACTTTTTCCGACTGGAAGTAAACAGCTGGCAACGGACTGCCGTACGCAGACGTCCTGGGGGAGCCCCCCGGTTTCATTTGGGACGCACGTGGGTGTCTCACAGAAGAACCCAAATTCCTAATTGGGGGCACACCAGCATGGAACGTAAGGCTGTTTACAACTGCGTACCCTGAGGCCGTTGGAAGGCCGTACGGACGAGAGCTTTCGAGCGAACAGGGCAGCGCTTCGCCATCATCGTTGCCCGTTCACGGAGCTTAATCAAACGAATGCCTTTACTTCCTGTGGTTCAAACGCAACAGAGGAGTTGGAAGGCATACAGTGCCCTTTGACAGTTGTTACGACGAACGTGAGTGCACAGTGTCTCGTGAAAGAAATCCCTAGCACTGTTGAAGCATCCCGTTAACGCAGGCTTCTTCGCTCCTATGGCACTCCGAGGTGGTACTGACGGGGGAAATCTGGACTTTTACTTGAGGCCGGGGGGGGCTCACAATTCTTTTGTCGGCGAGCTCCAGAGTGCTCTTGCTGAAGCTCCCAGCAAGGACCTGAGAGCAGCAGGCCTCACACGAGTACACTCAGACGGCTTCCGTCACGAGTAAACTCAGACCTCTGAAGTGAGGCCTTCCGGCAGCAAAGAGAAGGTGGGCGCGAGGAGTGTGCTTCAGGCAGCTTAGGACCCGCAACTGTCTCGTCTACCACGGAGGGGAATAAGGTTTGCCCAGGGTCGCCCAGTTTCAAAGCTGAGCTCACGTAGTTATCCTCAGTGGTTTCCGATTACCTCAAGGAAACACACGGGAGGAACAGGGCCCTTCCATGGAGGCCCTTTTGGGCACAGGGACCTCTGCGTGGGATCTACTGGGTAAGTATGGCAGTACCTTAGGTAGGCCTCAGGGATCAAGGCTGTCGTCTGGCTCATGCCTTAGCTGTGTTAAGTGTGGAAAACGTGCTGGTCCTCAGGCTGGGCCCACAGCCTAGCTTTCGCTTCTGTGAGAGTGCTGTCCCGAGTCTCCTCCTGGAGCCAGTCGTCAGCACGGTGCCTTTTGGCACTGCAGTTCTCTTTCAGTCAAGGAGGCCGTGCGACTGGCAAAGGGAGTCTGCGCAGCACTGCCTTCGCGAGGCTCTTTGACGACTGGGGCACTCAACCCAGGCAAGCCAGAGAGCAGTACGTTGCCCTTGCTATGAATGTGAAGAGCTTTCTCCAGGGCCCTGTTGAGGCTAAGGTTCCTCAGAAGCCAGGAGCCGCCGTTCCGGCACGGAGAGAAGTCATCCTGCGAACTTGGCGAACGAGCTCCTATCCTGTGTGCCCCCAGGAGCGTCGCAGAGTGAAGGCACTCCGTGGTGGAGTATGGCCTCATGGAAACCACTGCACACCCAACTCCCCAGACGTGAAACACTGGATCTTACCTTGAGGTCTGAGGTCACCTTTCGTTCGGCCGGAGCTGAACATGTGGTGCCGTGGGAGGGGTTCCTAGAAAGGGATCGCCAGCACGGTTTTCGTTTTGAGAGAACACGCAGCCTCGGCCCACAACGACAATCCTGCCGTGCAGAGACGTCGGGCCGCTAGTGCTGTTCAGGCAGCTTTGAAGCCAAGCGCAAGGCGCCTCCAAACGGGGAGAAAGCGTACTCTCCCCTCCGCGTCCCACGTTCAAGCTGAATGACGCAGCATGTTTCTCGGAAGGCTCTGCCGAGCTATCTAGTACGAGGGAGAGAGCGCCTGCCTCTGCTGAGAAAGGTTTTGACGTGGGGATTGCTGGACAGGTGGAAGAGCATTCCCCAGGCCGTGCAAAGTTTAGGCCTTGGTGATTCCGGATGGTCCCAAGGGTCCAGAGTTGTCCCTGGGAAAGCTGTCCTTTTCCCTCTTTTTCCGGCTGGAAGTAAACAGCTGGCAACGGACTGCCGTACGCAGACGTCCTGGGGGAGCCCCCCGGTTTCATTTGGGACGCACGTGGGTGTCTCACAGAAGAGCCCAAATTCCTAATTGGGGGCACACCAGCATGGAACGTAAGGCTGTTTACAACTGCGTACCCTGAGGCCGTTGGAAGGCCGTACGGACGAGAGCTTTCGAGCGAACAGGGCAGCGCTTCGCCATCATCGTTGCCCGTTCACGGAGCTTAATCAAACGAATGCCTTTACTTCCTGTGGTTCAAACGCAACAGAGGAGTTGGAAGGCATACAGTGCCCTTTGACAGTTGTTACGACGAACGTGAGTGCACAGTGTCTCGTGAAAGAAATCCCTAGCACTGTTGAAGCATCCCGTTAACGCAGGCTTCTTCGCTCCTATGGCACTCCGAGGTGGTACTGACGGGGGAAATCTGGACTTTTACTTGAGGCCGGGGGGGCTCACAATTCTTTTGTCGGCGAGCTCCAGAGTGCTCTTGCTGAAGCTCCCAGCAAGGACCTGAGAGCAGCAGGCCTCACACGAGTACACTCAGACGGCTTCCGGCACGAGTAAACTCAGGCTTCTTAAGTGAGGCCTTCCGGCAGCAAAGAGAAGGTGGGCGCGAGGAGTGTGCTTCAGGCAGCTTAGGACCCGCAACTGTCTCGTCTACCACGGAGGGGAATAAGGTTTGCCCAGGGTCGCCCAGTTTCAAAGCTGAGCTCACGTAGTTATCCTCAGTGGTTTCCGATTACGTCAAGGAAACACACGGGAGGAACAGGGCCCTTCCATGGAGGCCCTTTTGGGCACAGGGACCTCTGCGTGGGATCTACTGGGTAAGTATGGCAGTACCTTAGATAGGCCTCAGGGAACAAGGCTGTCGTCTGGCTCATGCCTTAGCTGTGTTAAGTGTGGAAAACGTGCTGGTCCTCAGGCTGGGCCCACAGCCTAGCTTTCGCTTCTGTGAGAGTGCTGTCCCGAGTCTCCTCCTGGAGCCAGTCGTCAGCACGGTGCCTTTTGGCACTGCAGTTCTCTTTCAGTCAAGGAGGCCGTGCGACTGGCAAAGGGAGTCTGCGCAGCACTGCCTTCGCGAGGCTCTTTGACGACTGGGGCACTCAACCCAGGCAAGCCAGAGAGCAGTACGTTGCCCTTGCTATGAATGTGAAGAGCTTTCTCCAGGGCCCTGTTGAGGCTAAGGTTCCTCAGAAGCCAGGAGCCGCCGTTCCGGCACGGAGAGAAGTCATCCTGCGAACTTGGCGAACGAGCTCCTATCCTGTGTGCCCCCAGGAGCGTCGCAGAGTGAAGGCACTCTGTGGTGGAGTATGGCCTCATGGAAACCACTGCACACCCAACTCCCCAGACGTGAAACACTGGATCTTACCTTGAGGTCTGAGGTCACCTTTCGTTCGGCCGGAGCTGAACATGTGGTGCCGTGGGAGGGGTTCCTAGAAAGGGATCGCCAGCACGGTTTTCGTTTTGAGAGAACACGCAGCCTCGGCCCACAACGACAATCCTGCCGTGCAGAGACGTCGGGCCGCTAGTGCTGTTCAGGCAGCTTTGAAGCCAAGCGCAAGGCGCCTCCAAACGGGGAGAAAGCGTACTCTCCCCTCCGCGTCCCACGTTCAAGCTGAATGACGCAGCATGTTTCTCGGAAGGCTCTGCCGAGCTATCTAGTACGAGGGAGAGAGCGCCTGCCTCTGCTGAGAAAGGTTTTGATGTGGGGATTGCTGGACAGGTGGAAGAGCATTCCCCAGGCCGTGCAAAGTTTAGGCCTTGGTGATTCCGGATGGTCCCAAGGGTCCAGAGTTGTCCCTGGGAAAGCTGTCCTTTTCCCACTTTTTCCGACTGGAAGTAAACAGCTGGCAACGGACTGCCGTACGCAGACGTCCTGGGGGAGCCCCCCGGTTTCATTTGGGACGCACGTGGGTGTCTCACAGAAGAGCCCAAATTCCTAATTGGGGGCACACCAGCATGGAATGTAAGGCTGTTTACAACTGCGTACCCTGAGGCCGTTGGAAGGCCGTACGGACGAGAGCTTTCGAGCGAACAGGGCAGCGCTTCGCCATCATCGTTGCCCGTTCACGGAGCTTAATCAAACGAATGCCTTTACTTCCTGTGGTTCAAACGCAACAGAGGAGTTGGAAGGCATACAGTGCCCTTTGACAGTTGTTACGACGAACGTGAGTGCACAGTGTCTCGTGAAAGAAATCCCTAGCACTGTTGAAGCATCCCGTTAACGCAGGCTTCTTCGCTCCTATGGCACTCCGAGGTGGTACTGACGGGGGAAATCTGGACTTTTACTTGAGGCCGGGGGGGGCTCACAATTCTTTTGTCGGCGAGCTCCAGAGTGCTCTTGCTGAAGCTCCCAGCAAGGACCTGAGAGCAGCAGGCCTCACACGAGTACACTCAGACGGCTTCCGTCACGAGTAAACTCAGACCTCTGAAGTGAGGCCTTCCGGCAGCAAAGAGAAGGTGGGCGCGAGGAGTGTGCTTCAGGCAGCTTAGGACCCGCAACTGTCTCGTCTACCACGGAGGGGAATAAGGTTTGCCCAGGGTCGCCCAGTTTCAAAGCTGAGCTCACGTAGTTATCCTCAGTGGTTTCCGATTACGTCAAGGAAACACACGGGAGGAACAGGGCCCTTCCATGGAGGCCCTTTTGGGCACAGGGACCTCTGCGTGGGATCTACTGGGTAAGTATGGCAGTACCTTAGGTAGGCCTCAGGGATCAAGGCTGTCGTCTGGCTCATGCCTTAGCTGTGTTAAGTGTGGAAAACGTGCTGGTCCTCAGGCTGGGCCCACAGCCTAGCTTTCGCTTCTGTGAGAGTGCTGTCCCGAGTCTCCTCCTGGAGCCAGTCGTCAGCACGGTGCCTTTTGGCACTGCAGTTCTCTTTCAGTCAAGGAGGCCGTGCGACTGGCAAAGGGAGTCTGCGCAGCACTGCCTTCGCGAGGCTCTTTGACGACTGGGGCACTCAACCCAGGCAAGCCAGAGAGCAGTACGTTGCCCTTGCTATGAATGTGAAGAGCTTTCTCCAGGGCCCTGTTGAGGCTAAGGTTCCTCAGAAGCCAGGAGCCGCCGTTCCGGCACGGAGAGAAGTCATCCTGCGAACTTGGCGAACGAGCTCCTATCCTGTGTGCCCCCAGGAGCGTCGCAGAGTGAAGGCACTCCGTGGTGGAGTATGGCCTCATGGAAACCACTGCACACCCAACTCCCCAGACGTGAAACACTGGATCTTACCTTGAGGTCTGAGGTCACCTTTCGTTCGGCCGGAGCTGAACATGTGGTGCCGTGGGAGGGGTTCCTAGAAAGGGATCGCCAGCACGGTTTTCCTTTTGAGAGAACACGCAGCCTCGGCCCACAACGACAATCCTGCCGTGCAGAGACGTCGGGCCGCTAGTGCTGTTCAGGCAGCTTTGAAGCCAAGCGCAAGGCGCCTCCAAACGGGGAGAAAGCGTACTCTCCCCTCCGCGTCCCACGTTCAAGCTGAATGACGCAGCATGTTTCTCGGAAGGCTCTGCCGAGCTATCTAGTACGAGGGAGAGAGCGCCTGCCTCTGCTGAGAAAGGTTTTGACGTGGGGATTGCTGGACAGGTGGAAGAGCATTCCCCAGGCCGTGCAAAGTTTAGGCCTTGGTGATTCCGGATGGTCCCAAGGGTCCAGAGTTGTCCCTGGGAAAGCTGTCCTTTTCCCTCTTTTTCCGGCTGGAAGTAAACAGCTGGCAACGGACTGCCGTACGCAGACGTCCTGGGGGAGCCCCCCGGTTTCATTTGGGACGCACGTGGGTGTCTCACAGAAGAGCCCAAATTCCTAATTGGGGGCACACCAGCATGGAACGTAAGGCTGTTTACAACTGCGTACCCTGAGGCCGTTGGAAGGCCGTACGGACGAGAGCTTTCGAGCGAACAGGGCAGCGCTTCGCCATCATCGTTGCCCGTTCACGGAGCTTAATCAAACGAATGCCTTTACTTCCTGTGGTTCAAACGCAACAGAGGAGTTGGAAGGCATACAGTGCCCTTTGACAGTTGTTACGACGAACGTGAGTGCACAGTGTCTCGTGAAAGAAATCCCTAGCACTGTTGAAGCATCCCGTTAACGCAGGCTTCTTCGCTCCTATGGCACTCCGAGGTGGTACTGACGGGGGAAATCTGGACTTTTACTTGAGGCCGGGGGGGCTCACAATTCTTTTGTCGGCGAGCTCCAGAGTGCTCTTGCTGAAGCTCCCAGCAAGGACCTGAGAGCAGCAGGCCTCACACGAGTACACTCAGACGGCTTCCGTCACGAGTAAACTCAGGCCTCTTAAGTGAGGCCTTCCGGCAGCAAAGAGAAGGTGGGCGCGAGGAGTGTGCTTCAGGCAGCTTAGGACCCGCAACTGTCTCGTCTACCACGGAGGGGAATAAGGTTTGCCCAGGGTCGCCCAGTTTCAAAGCTGAGCTCACGTAGTTATCCTCAGTGGTTTCCGATTACGTCAAGGAAACACACGGGAGGAACAGGGCCCTTCCATGGAGGCCCTTTTGGGCACAGGGACCTCTGCGTGGGATCTACTGGGTAAGTATGGCAGTACCTTAGATAGGCCTCAGGGAACAAGGCTGTCGTCTGGCTCATGCCTTAGCTGTGTTAAGTGTGGAAAACGTGCTGGTCCTCAGGCTGGGCCCACAGCCTAGCTTTCGCTTCTGTGAGAGTGCTGTCCCGAGTCTCCTCCTGGAGACACTCGTCAGCACGGTGCCTTTTGGCACTGCAGTTCTCTTTCAGTCAAGGAGGCCGTGCGACTGGCAAAGGGAGTCTGCGCAGCACTGCCTTCGCGAGGCTCTTTGACGACTGGGGCACTCAACCCAGGCAAGCCAGAGAGCAGTACGTTGCCCTTGCTATGAATGTGAAGAGCTTTCTCCAGGGCCCTGTTGAGGCTAAGGTTCCTCAGAAGCCAGGAGCCGCCGTTCCGGCACGGAGAGAAGTCATCCTGCGAACTTGGCGAACGAGCTCCTATCCTGTGTGCCCCCAGGAGCGTCGCAGAGTGAAGGCACTCCGTGGTGGAGTATGGCCTCATGGAAACCACTGCACACCCAACTCCCCAGACGTGAAACACTGGATCTTACCTTGAGGTCTGAGGTCACCTTTCGTTCGGCCGGAGCTGAACATGTGGTGCCGTGGGAGGGGTTCCTAGAAAGGGATCGCCAGCACGGTTTTCGTTTTGAGAGAACACGCAGCCTCGGCCCACAACGACAGTCCTGCCGTGCAGAGACGTCGGGCCGCTAGTGCTGTTCAGGCAGCTTTGAAGCCAAGCGCAAGGCGCCTCCAAACGGGGAGAAAGCGTACTCTCCCCTCCGCGTCCCACGTTCAAGCTGAATGACGCAGCATGTTTCTCGGAAGGCTCTGCCGAGCTATCTAGTACGAGGGAGAGAGTGCCTGCCTCTGCTGAGAAAGGTTTTGACGTGGGGATTGCTGGACATGAGGAAGAGCGTTCCCCAGGCCGTGCAAAGTTTAGGCTTTGGTGACTCTGGATGGTCCCAAGGGTCCAGAATTGTCCCTGGGAAAGCTGTCCTCTTCTTCTTTCTCCGGCTGGAAGTAAACAGCTGGCAACCGACTGCCGTACGCAGACGTCCTGGGGGAGCCCCCCGGTTTCATTTGGGACGCACGTGGGTGTCTCACAGAAGAGCCCAAATTCCTAATTGGGGGCACACCAGCACGGAATGTAAGGCTGTTTACAACTGCGTACCCTGAGGCCGTTGGAAGGCCGTACGGACGAGAGCTTTCGAGCGAACAGGGCAGCGCTTCGCCATCATCGTTGCCCGTTCACGGAGCTTAATCAAACGAATGCCTTTACTTCCTGTGGTTCAAACGCAACAGAGGAGTTGGAAGGCATACAGTGCCCTTTGACAGTTGTTACGACGAACGTGAGTGCACAGTGTCTCGTGAAAGAAATCCCTAGCACTGTTGAAGCATCCCGTTAACGCAGGCTTCTTCGCTCCTATGGCACTCCGAGGTGGTACTGAGGGGGGAAATCTGGACTTTTACTTGAGGCCGGGGGGGCTCACAATTCTTTTGTCGGCGAGCTCCAGAGTGCTCTTGCTGAAGCTCCCAGCAAGGACCTGAGAGCAGCAGGCCTCACACGAGTACACTCAGACGGCTTCCGTCACGAGTAAACTCAGGCCTCTTAAGTGAGGCCTTCCGGCAGCAAAGAGAAGGTGGGCGCGAGGAGTGTGCTTCAGGCAGCTTAGGACCCGCAACTGTCTCGTCTACCACGGAGGGGAATAAGGTTTGCCCAGGGTCGCCCAGTTTCAAAGCTGAGCTCACGTAGTTATCCTCAGTGGTTTCCGATTACGTCAAGGAAACACACGGGAGGAACAGGGCCCTTCCATGGAGGCCCTTTTGGGCACAGGGACCTCTGCGTGGGATCTACTGGGTAAGTATGGCAGTACCTTAGATAGGCCTCAGGGAACAAGGCTGTCGTCTGGCTCATGCCTTAGCTGTGTTAAGTGTGGAAAACGTGCTGGTCCTCAGGCTGGGCCCACAGCCTAGCTTTCGCTTCTGTGAGAGTGCTGTCCCGAGTCTCCTCCTGGAGACACTCGTCAGCACGGTGCCTTTTGGCACTGCAGTTCTCTTTCAGTCAAGGAGGCCGTGCGACTGGCAAAGGGAGTCTGCGCAGCACTGCCTTCGCGAGGCTCTTTGACGACTGGGGCACTCAACCCAGGCAAGCCAGAGAGCAGTACGTTGCCCTTGCTATGAATGTGAAGAGCTTTCTCCAGGGCCCTGTTGAGGCTAAGGTTCCTCAGAAGCCAGGAGCCGCCGTTCCGGCACGGAGAGAAGTCATCCTGCGAACTTGGCGAACGAGCTCCTATCCTGTGTGCCCCCAGGAGCGTCGCAGAGTGAAGGCACTCCGTGGTGGAGTATGGCCTCATGGAAACCACTGCACACCCAACTCCCCAGACGTGAAACACTGGATCTTACCTTGAGGTCTGAGGTCACCTTTCGTTCGGCCGGAGCTGAACATGTGGTGCCGTGGGAGGGGTTCCTAGAAAGGGATCGCCAGCACGGTTTTCGTTTTGAGAGAACACGCAGCCTCGGCCCACAACGACAATCCTGCCGTGCAGAGACGTCGGGCCGCTAGTGCTGTTCAGGCAGCTTTGAAGCCAAGCGCAAGGCGCCTCCAAACGGGGAGAAAGCGTACTCTCCCCTCCGCGTCCCACGTTCAAGCTGAATGACGCAGCATGTTTCTCGGAAGGCTCTGCCGAGCTATCTAGTACGAGGGAGAGAGTGCCTGCCTCTGCTGAGAAAGGTTTTGACGTGGGGATTGCTGGACATGAGGAAGAGCGTTCCCCAGGCCGTGCAAAGTTTAGGCTTTGGTGACTCTGGATGGTCCCAAGGGTCCAGAATTGTCCCTGGGAAAGCTGTCCTCTTCTTCTTTCTCCGGCTGGAAGTAAACAGCTGGCAACCGACTGCCGTACGCAGACGTCCTGGGGGAGCCCCCCGGTTTCATTTGGGACGCACGTGGGTGTCTCACAGAAGAGCCCAAATTCCTAATTGGGGGCACACCAGCATGGAATGTAAGGCTGTTTACAACTGCGTACCCTGAGGCCGTTGGAAGGCCGTACGGACGAGAGCTTTCGAGCGAACAGGGCAGCGCTTCGCCATCATCGTTGCCCGTTCACGGAGCTTAATCAAACGAATGCCTTTACTTCCTGTGGTTCAAACGCAACAGAGGAGTTGGAAGGCATACAGTGCCCTTTGACAGTTGTTACGACGAACGTGAGTGCACAGTGTCTCGTGAAAGAAATCCCTAGCACTGTTGAAGCATCCCGTTAACGCAGGCTTCTTCGCTCCTATGGCACTCCGAGGTGGTACTGACGGGGGAAATCTGGACTTTTACTTGAGGCCGGGGGGGCTCACAATTCTTTTGTCGGCGAGCTCCAGAGTGCTCTTGCTGAAGCTCCCAGCAAGGACCTGAGAGCAGCAGGCCTCACACGAGTACACTCAGACGGCTTCCGGCACGAGTAAACTCAGGCTTCTTAAGTGAGGCCTTCCGGCAGCAAAGAGAAGGTGGGCGCGAGGAGTGTGCTTCAGGCAGCTTAGGACCCGCAACTGTCTCGTCTACCACGGAGGGGAATAAGGTTTGCCCAGGGTCGCCCAGTTTCAAAGCTGAGCTCACGTAGTTATCCTCAGTGGTTTCCGATTACGTCAAGGAAACACACGGGAGGAACAGGGCCCTTCCATGGAGGCCCTTTTGGGCACAGGGACCTCTGCGTGGGATCTACTGGGTAAGTATGGCAGTACCTTAGATAGGCCTCAGGGAACAAGGCTGTCGTCTGGCTCATGCCTTAGCTGTGTTAAGTGTGGAAAACGTGCTGGTCCTCAGGCTGGGCCCACAGCCTAGCTTTCGCTTCTGTGAGAGTGCTGTCCCGAGTCTCCTCCTGGAGACACTCGTCAGCACGGTGCCTTTTGGCACTGCAGTTCTCTTTCAGTCAAGGAGGCCGTGCGACTGGCAAAGGGAGTCTGCGCAGCACTGCCTTCGCGAGGCTCTTTGACGACTGGGGCACTCAACCCAGGCAAGCCAGAGAGCAGTACGTTGCCCTTGCTATGAATGTGAAGAGCTTTCTCCAGGGCCCTGTTGAGGCTAAGGTTCCTCAGAAGCCAGGAGCCGCCGTTCCGGCACGGAGAGAAGTCATCCTGCGAACTTGGCGAACGAGCTCCTATCCTGTGTGCCCCCAGGAGCGTCGCAGAGTGAAGGCACTCCGTGGTGGAGTATGGCCTCATGGAAACCACTGCACACCCAACTCCCCAGACGTGAAACACTGGATCTTACCTTGAGGTCTGAGGTCACCTTTCGTTCGGCCGGAGCTGAACATGTGGTGCCGTGGGAGGGGTTCCTAGAAAGGGATCGCCAGCACGGTTTTCGTTTTGAGACAACACGCAGCCTCGGCCCACAACGACAATCCTGCCGTGCAGAGACGTCGGGCCGCTAGTGCTGTTCAGGCAGCTTTGAAGCCAAGCGCAAGGCGCCTCCAAACGGGGAGAAAGCGTACTCTCCCCTCCGCGTCCCACGTTCAAGCTGAATGACGCAGCATGTTTCTCGGAAGGCTCTGCCGAGCTATCTAGTACGAGGGAGAGAGCGCCTGCCTCTGCTGAGAAAGGTTTTGACGTGGGGACGGCTGGACAGGTGGAAGAGCATTCCCCAGGCCGTGCAAAGTTTAGGCCTTGGTGATTCCGGATGGTCCCAAGGGTCCAGAGTTGTCCCTGGGAAAGCTGTCCTTTTCCCTCTTTTTCCGGCTGGAAGTAAACAGCTGGCAACGGACTGCCGTACGCAGACGTCCTGGGGGAGCCCCCCGGTTTCATTTGGGACGCACGTGGGTGTCTCACAGAAGAGCCCAAATTCCTAATTGGGGGCACACCAGCATGGAACGTAAGGCTGTTTACAACTGCGTACCCTGAGGCCGTTGGAAGGCCGTACGGACGAGAGCTTTCGAGCGAACAGGGCAGCGCTTCGCCATCATCGTTGCCCGTTCACGGAGCTTAATCAAACGAATGCCTTTACTTCCTGTGGTTCAAACGCAACAGAGGAGTTGGAAGGCATACAGTGCCCTTTGACAGTTGTTACGACGAACGTGAGTGCACAGTGTCTCGTGAAAGAAATCCCTAGCACTGTTGAAGCATCCCGTTAACGCAGGCTTCTTCGCTCCTATGGCACTCCGAGGTGGTACTGACGGGGGAAATCTGGACTTTTACTTGAGGCCGGGGGGGCTCACAATTCTTTTGTCGGCGAGCTCCAGAGTGCTCTTGCTGAAGCTCCCAGCAAGGACCTGAGAGCAGCAGGCCTCACACGAGTACACTCAGACGGCTTCCGTCACGAGTAAACTCAGGCCTCTTAAGTGAGGCCTTCCGGCAGCAAAGAGAAGGTGGGCGCGAGGAGTGTGCTTCAGGCAGCTTAGGACCCGCAACTGTCTCGTCTACCACGGAGGGGAATAAGGTTTGCCCAGGGTCGCCCAGTTTCAAAGCTGAGCTCACGTAGTTATCCTCAGTGGTTTCCGATTACGTCAAGGAAACACACGGGAGGAACAGGGCCCTTCCATGGAGGCCCTTTTGGGCACAGGGACCTCTGCGTGGGATCTACTGGGTAAGTATGGCAGTACCTTAGATAGGCCTCAGGGAACAAGGCTGTCGTCTGGCTCATGCCTTAGCTGTGTTAAGTGTGGAAAACGTGCTGGTCCTCAGGCTGGGCCCACAGCCTAGCTTTCGCTTCTGTGAGAGTGCTGTCCCGAGTCTCCTCCTGGAGACACTCGTCAGCACGGTGCCTTTTGGCACTGCAGTTCTCTTTCAGTCAAGGAGGCCGTGCGACTGGCAAAGGGAGTCTGCGCAGCACTGCCTTCGCGAGGCTCTTTGACGACTGGGGCACTCAACCCAGGCAAGCCAGAGAGCAGTACGTTGCCCTTGCTATGAATGTGAAGAGCTTTCTCCAGGGCCCTGTTGAGGCTAAGGTTCCTCAGAAGCCAGGAGCCGCCGTTCCGGCACGGAGAGAAGTCATCCTGCGAACTTGGCGAACGAGCTCCTATCCTGTGTGCCCCCAGGAGCGTCGCAGAGTGAAGGCACTCCGTGGTGGAGTATGGCCTCATGGAAACCACTGCACACCCAACTCCCCAGACGTGAAACACTGGATCTTACCTTGAGGTCTGAGGTCACCTTTCGTTCGGCCGGAGCTGAACATGTGGTGCCGTGGGAGGGGTTCCTAGAAAGGGATCGCCAGCACGGTTTTCCTTTTGAGAGAACACGCAGCCTCGGCCCACAACGACAGTCCTGCCGTGCAGAGACGTCGGGCCGCTAGTGCTGTTCAGGCAGCTTTGAAGCCAAGCGCAAGGCGCCTCCAAACGGGGAGAAAGCGTACTCTCCCCTCCGCGTCCCACGTTCAAGCTGAATGACGCAGCATGTTTCTCGGAAGGCTCTGCCGAGCTATCTAGTACGAGGGAGAGAGTGCCTGCCTCTGCTGAGAAAGGTTTTGACGTGGGGATTGCTGGACATGAGGAAGAGCGTTCCCCAGGCCGTGCAAAGTTTAGGCTTTGGTGACTCTGGATGGTCCCAAGGGTCCAGAATTGTCCCTGGGAAAGCTGTCCTCTTCTTCTTTCTCCGGCTGGAAGTAAACAGCTGGCAACCGACTGCCGTACGCAGACGTCCTGGGGGAGCCCCCCGGTTTCATTTGGGACGCACGTGGGTGTCTCACAGAAGAGCCCAAATTCCTAATTGGGGGCACACCAGCACGGAATGTAAGGCTGTTTACAACTGCGTACCCTGAGGCCGTTGGAAGGCCGTACGGACGAGAGCTTTCGAGCGAACAGGGCAGCGCTTCGCCATCATCGTTGCCCGTTCACGGAGCTTAATCAAACGAATGCCTTTACTTCCTGTGGTTCAAACGCAACAGAGGAGTTGGAAGGCATACAGTGCCCTTTGACAGTTGTTACGACGAACGTGAGTGCACAGTGTCTCGTGAAAGAAATCCCTAGCACTGTTGAAGCATCCCGTTAACGCAGGCTTCTTCGCTCCTATGGCACTCCGAGGTGGTACTGAGGGGGGAAATCTGGACTTTTACTTGAGGCCGGGGGGGCTCACAATTCTTTTGTCGGCGAGCTCCAGAGTGCTCTTGCTGAAGCTCCCAGCAAGGACCTGAGAGCAGCAGGCCTCACACGAGTACACTCAGACGGCTTCCGTCACGAGTAAACTCAGGCCTCTTAAGTGAGGCCTTCCGGCAGCAAAGAGAAGGTGGGCGCGAGGAGTGTGCTTCAGGCAGCTTAGGACCCGCAACTGTCTCGTCTACCACGGAGGGGAATAAGGTTTGCCCAGGGTCGCCCAGTTTCAAAGCTGAGCTCACGTAGTTATCCTCAGTGGTTTCCGATTACGTCAAGGAAACACACGGGAGGAACAGGGCCCTTCCATGGAGGCCCTTTTGGGCACAGGGACCTCTGCGTGGGATCTACTGGGTAAGTATGGCAGTACCTTAGATAGGCCTCAGGGAACAAGGCTGTCGTCTGGCTCATGCCTTAGCTGTGTTAAGTGTGGAAAACGTGCTGGTCCTCAGGCTGGGCCCACAGCCTAGCTTTCGCTTCTGTGAGAGTGCTGTCCCGAGTCTCCTCCTGGAGACACTCGTCAGCACGGTGCCTTTTGGCACTGCAGTTCTCTTTCAGTCAAGGAGGCCGTGCGACTGGCAAAGGGAGTCTGCGCAGCACTGCCTTCGCGAGGCTCTTTGACGACTGGGGCACTCAACCCAGGCAAGCCAGAGAGCAGTACGTTGCCCTTGCTATGAATGTGAAGAGCTTTCTCCAGGGCCCTGTTGAGGCTAAGGTTCCTCAGAAGCCAGGAGCCGCCGTTCCGGCACGGAGAGAAGTCATCCTGCGAACTTGGCGAACGAGCTCCTATCCTGTGTGCCCCCAGGAGCGTCGCAGAGTGAAGGCACTCCGTGGTGGAGTATGGCCTCATGGAAACCACTGCACACCCAACTCCCCAGACGTGAAACACTGGATCTTACCTTGAGGTCTGAGGTCACCTTTCGTTCGGCCGGAGCTGAACATGTGGTGCCGTGGGAGGGGTTCCTAGAAAGGGATCGCCAGCACGGTTTTCGTTTTGAGAGAACACGCAGCCTCGGCCCACAACGACAATCCTGCCGTGCAGAGACGTCGGGCCGCTAGTGCTGTTCAGGCAGCTTTGAAGCCAAGCGCAAGGCGCCTCCAAACGGGGAGAAAGCGTACTCTCCCCTCCGCGTCCCACGTTCAAGCTGAATGACGCAGCATGTTTCTCGGAAGGCTCTGCCGAGCTATCTAGTACGAGGGAGAGAGTGCCTGCCTCTGCTGAGAAAGGTTTTGACGTGGGGATTGCTGGACATGAGGAAGAGCGTTCCCCAGGCCGTGCAAAGTTTAGGCTTTGGTGACTCTGGATGGTCCCAAGGGTCCAGAATTGTCCCTGGGAAAGCTGTCCTCTTCTTCTTTCTCCGGCTGGAAGTAAACAGCTGGCAACCGACTGCCGTACGCAGACGTCCTGGGGGAGCCCCCCGGTTTCATTTGGGACGCACGTGGGTGTCTCACAGAAGAGCCCAAATTCCTAATTGGGGGCACACCAGCATGGAATGTAAGGCTGTTTACAACTGCGTACCCTGAGGCCGTTGGAAGGCCGTACGGACGAGAGCTTTCGAGCGAACAGGGCAGCGCTTCGCCATCATCGTTGCCCGTTCACGGAGCTTAATCAAACGAATGCCTTTACTTCCTGTGGTTCAAACGCAACAGAGGAGTTGGAAGGCATACAGTGCCCTTTGACAGTTGTTACGACGAACGTGAGTGCACAGTGTCTCGTGAAAGAAATCCCTAGCACTGTTGAAGCATCCCGTTAACGCAGGCTTCTTCGCTCCTATGGCACTCCGAGGTGGTACTGACGGGGGAAATCTGGACTTTTACTTGAGGCCGGGGGGGGCTCACAATTCTTTTGTCGGCGAGCTCCAGAGTGCTCTTGCTGAAGCTCCCAGCAAGGACCTGAGAGCAGCAGGCCTCACACGAGTACACTCAGACGGCTTCCATCACGAGTAAACTCAGACCTCTGAAGTGAGGCCTTCCGGCAGCAAAGAGAAGGTGGGCGCGAGGAGTGTGCTTCAGGCAGCTTAGGACCCGCAACTGTCTCGTCTACCACGGAGGGGAATAAGGTTTGCCCAGGGTCGCCCAGTTTCAAAGCTGAGCTCACGTAGTTATCCTCAGTGGTTTCCGATTACGTCAAGGAAACACACGGGAGGAACAGGGCCCTTCCATGGAGGCCCTTTTGGGCACAGGGACCTCTGCGTGGGATCTACTGGGTAAGTATGGCAGTACCTTAGGTAGGCCTCAGGGATCAAGGCTGTCGTCTGGCTCATGCCTTAGCTGTGTTAAGTGTGGAAAACGTGCTGGTCCTCAGGCTGGGCCCACAGCCTAGCTTTCGCTTCTGTGAGAGTGCTGTCCCGAGTCTCCTCCTGGAGCCAGTCGTCAGCACGGTGCCTTTTGGCACTGCAGTTCTCTTTCAGTCAAGGAGGCCGTGCGACTGGCAAAGGGAGTCTGCGCAGCACTGCCTTCGCGAGGCTCTTTGACGACTGGGGCACTCAACCCAGGCAAGCCAGAGAGCAGTACGTTGCCCTTGCTATGAATGTGAAGAGCTTTCTCCAGGGCCCTGTTGAGGCTAAGGTTCCTCAGAAGCCAGGAGCCGCCGTTCCGGCACGGAGAGAAGTCATCCTGCGAACTTGGCGAACGAGCTCCTATCCTGTGTGCCCCCAGGAGCGTCGCAGAGTGAAGGCACTCCGTGGTGGAGTATGGCCTCATGGAAACCACTGCACACCCAACTCCCCAGACGTGAAACACTGGATCTTACCTTGAGGTCTGAGGTCACCTTTCGTTCGGCCGGAGCTGAACATGTGGTGCCGTGGGAGGGGTTCCTAGAAAGGGATCGCCAGCACGGTTTTCGTTTTGAGAGAACACGCAGCCTCGGCCCACAACGACAATCCTGCCGTGCAGAGACGTCGGGCCGCTAGTGCTGTTCAGGCAGCTTTGAAGCCAAGCGCAAGGCGCCTCCAAACGGGGAGAAAGCGTACTCTCCCCTCCGCGTCCCACGTTCAAGCTGAATGACGCAGCATGTTTCTCGGAAGGCTCTGCCGAGCTATCTAGTACGAGGGAGAGAGCGCCTGCCTCTGCTGAGAAAGGTTTTGACGTGGGGATTGCTGGACAGGTGGAAGAGCATTCCCCAGGCCGTGCAAAGTTTAGGCCTTGGTGATTCCGGATGGTCCCAAGGGTCCAGAGTTGTCCCTGGGAAAGCTGTCCTTTTCCCTCTTTTTCCGGCTGGAAGTAAACAGCTGGCAACGGACTGCCGTACGCAGACGTCCTGGGGGAGCCCCCCGGTTTCATTTGGGACGCACGTGGGTGTCTCACAGAAGAGCCCAAATTCCTAATTGGGGGCACACCAGCATGGAACGTAAGGCTGTTTACAACTGCGTACCCTGAGGCCGTTGGAAGGCCGTACGGACGAGAGCTTTCGAGCGAACAGGGCAGCGCTTCGCCATCATCGTTGCCCGTTCACGGAGCTTAATCAAACGAATGCCTTTACTTCCTGTGGTTCAAACGCAACAGAGGAGTTGGAAGGCATACAGTGCCCTTTGACAGTTGTTACGACGAACGTGAGTGCACAGTGTCTCGTGAAAGAAATCCCTAGCACTGTTGAAGCATCCCGTTAACGCAGGCTTCTTCGCTCCTATGGCACTCCGAGGTGGTACTGACGGGGGAAATCTGGACTTTTACTTGAGGCCGGGGGGGCTCACAATTCTTTTGTCGGCGAGCTCCAGAGTGCTCTTGCTGAAGCTCCCAGCAAGGACCTGAGAGCAGCAGGCCTCACACGAGTACACTCAGACGGCTTCCGTCACGAGTAAACTCAGGCCTCTTAAGTGAGGCCTTCCGGCAGCAAAGAGAAGGTGGGCGCGAGGAGTGTGCTTCAGGCAGCTTAGGACCCGCAACTGTCTCGTCTACCACGGAGGGGAATAAGGTTTGCCCAGGGTCGCCCAGTTTCAAAGCTGAGCTCACGTAGTTATCCTCAGTGGTTTCCGATTACGTCAAGGAAACACACGGGAGGAACAGGGCCCTTCCATGGAGGCCCTTTTGGGCACAGGGACCTCTGCGTGGGATCTACTGGGTAAGTATGGCAGTACCTTAGATAGGCCTCAGGGAACAAGGCTGTCGTCTGGCTCATGCCTTAGCTGTGTTAAGTGTGGAAAACGTGCTGGTCCTCAGGCTGGGCCCACAGCCTAGCTTTCGCTTCTGTGAGAGTGCTGTCCCGAGTCTCCTCCTGGAGACACTCGTCAGCACGGTGCCTTTTGGCACTGCAGTTCTCTTTCAGTCAAGGAGGCCGTGCGACTGGCAAAGGGAGTCTGCGCAGCACTGCCTTCGCGAGGCTCTTTGACGACTGGGGCACTCAACCCAGGCAAGCCAGAGAGCAGTACGTTGCCCTTGCTATGAATGTGAAGAGCTTTCTCCAGGGCCCTGTTGAGGCTAAGGTTCCTCAGAAGCCAGGAGCCGCCGTTCCGGCACGGAGAGAAGTCATCCTGCGAACTTGGCGAACGAGCTCCTATCCTGTGTGCCCCCAGGAGCGTCGCAGAGTGAAGGCACTCCGTGGTGGAGTATGGCCTCATGGAAACCACTGCACACCCAACTCCCCAGACGTGAAACACTGGATCTTACCTTGAGGTCTGAGGTCACCTTTCGTTCGGCCGGAGCTGAACATGTGGTGCCGTGGGAGGGGTTCCTAGAAAGGGATCGCCAGCACGGTTTTCGTTTTGAGAGAACACGCAGCCTCGGCCCACAACGACAGTCCTGCCGTGCAGAGACGTCGGGCCGCTAGTGCTGTTCAGGCAGCTTTGAAGCCAAGCGCAAGGCGCCTCCAAACGGGGAGAAAGCGTACTCTCCCCTCCGCGTCCCACGTTCAAGCTGAATGACGCAGCATGTTTCTCGGAAGGCTCTGCCGAGCTATCTAGTACGAGGGAGAGAGTGCCTGCCTCTGCTGAGAAAGGTTTTGACGTGGGGATTGCTGGACATGAGGAAGAGCGTTCCCCAGGCCGTGCAAAGTTTAGGCTTTGGTGACTCTGGATGGTCCCAAGGGTCCAGAATTGTCCCTGGGAAAGCTGTCCTCTTCTTCTTTCTCCGGCTGGAAGTAAACAGCTGGCAACCGACTGCCGTACGCAGACGTCCTGGGGGAGCCCCCCGGTTTCATTTGGGACGCACGTGGGTGTCTCACAGAAGAGCCCAAATTCCTAATTGGGGGCACACCAGCACGGAATGTAAGGCTGTTTACAACTGCGTACCCTGAGGCCGTTGGAAGGCCGTACGGACGAGAGCTTTCGAGCGAACAGGGCAGCGCTTCGCCATCATCGTTGCCCGTTCACGGAGCTTAATCAAACGAATGCCTTTACTTCCTGTGGTTCAAACGCAACAGAGGAGTTGGAAGGCATACAGTGCCCTTTGACAGTTGTTACGACGAACGTGAGTGCACAGTGTCTCGTGAAAGAAATCCCTAGCACTGTTGAAGCATCCCGTTAACGCAGGCTTCTTCGCTCCTATGGCACTCCGAGGTGGTACTGAGGGGGGAAATCTGGACTTTTACTTGAGGCCGGGGGGGCTCACAATTCTTTTGTCGGCGAGCTCCAGAGTGCTCTTGCTGAAGCTCCCAGCAAGGACCTGAGAGCAGCAGGCCTCACACGAGTACACTCAGACGGCTTCCGTCACGAGTAAACTCAGGCCTCTTAAGTGAGGCCTTCCGGCAGCAAAGAGAAGGTGGGCGCGAGGAGTGTGCTTCAGGCAGCTTAGGACCCGCAACTGTCTCGTCTACCACGGAGGGGAATAAGGTTTGCCCAGGGTCGCCCAGTTTCAAAGCTGAGCTCACGTAGTTATCCTCAGTGGTTTCCGATTACGTCAAGGAAACACACGGGAGGAACAGGGCCCTTCCATGGAGGCCCTTTTGGGCACAGGGACCTCTGCGTGGGATCTACTGGGTAAGTATGGCAGTACCTTAGATAGGCCTCAGGGAACAAGGCTGTCGTCTGGCTCATGCCTTAGCTGTGTTAAGTGTGGAAAACGTGCTGGTCCTCAGGCTGGGCCCACAGCCTAGCTTTCGCTTCTGTGAGAGTGCTGTCCCGAGTCTCCTCCTGGAGACACTCGTCAGCACGGTGCCTTTTGGCACTGCAGTTCTCTTTCAGTCAAGGAGGCCGTGCGACTGGCAAAGGGAGTCTGCGCAGCACTGCCTTCGCGAGGCTCTTTGACGACTGGGGCACTCAACCCAGGCAAGCCAGAGAGCAGTACGTTGCCCTTGCTATGAATGTGAAGAGCTTTCTCCAGGGCCCTGTTGAGGCTAAGGTTCCTCAGAAGCCAGGAGCCGCCGTTCCGGCACGGAGAGAAGTCATCCTGCGAACTTGGCGAACGAGCTCCTATCCTGTGTGCCCCCAGGAGCGTCGCAGAGTGAAGGCACTCCGTGGTGGAGTATGGCCTCATGGAAACCACTGCACACCCAACTCCCCAGACGTGAAACACTGGATCTTACCTTGAGGTCTGAGGTCACCTTTCGTTCGGCCGGAGCTGAACATGTGGTGCCGTGGGAGGGGTTCCTAGAAAGGGATCGCCAGCACGGTTTTCGTTTTGAGAGAACACGCAGCCTCGGCCCACAACGACAATCCTGCCGTGCAGAGACGTCGGGCCGCTAGTGCTGTTCAGGCAGCTTTGAAGCCAAGCGCAAGGCGCCTCCAAACGGGGAGAAAGCGTACTCTCCCCTCCGCGTCCCACGTTCAAGCTGAATGACGCAGCATGTTTCTCGGAAGGCTCTGCCGAGCTATCTAGTACGAGGGAGAGAGTGCCTGCCTCTGCTGAGAAAGGTTTTGACGTGGGGATTGCTGGACATGAGGAAGAGCGTTCCCCAGGCCGTGCAAAGTTTAGGCTTTGGTGACTCTGGATGGTCCCAAGGGTCCAGAATTGTCCCTGGGAAAGCTGTCCTCTTCTTCTTTCTCCGGCTGGAAGTAAACAGCTGGCAACCGACTGCCGTACGCAGACGTCCTGGGGGAGCCCCCCGGTTTCATTTGGGACGCACGTGGGTGTCTCACAGAAGAGCCCAAATTCCTAATTGGGGGCACACCAGCATGGAATGTAAGGCTGTTTACAACTGCGTACCCTGAGGCCGTTGGAAGGCCGTACGGACGAGAGCTTTCGAGCGAACAGGGCAGCGCTTCGCCATCATCGTTGCCCGTTCACGGAGCTTAATCAAACGAATGCCTTTACTTCCTGTGGTTCAAACGCAACAGAGGAGTTGGAAGGCATACAGTGCCCTTTGACAGTTGTTACGACGAACGTGAGTGCACAGTGTCTCGTGAAAGAAATCCCTAGCACTGTTGAAGCATCCCGTTAACGCAGGCTTCTTCGCTCCTATGGCACTCCGAGGTGGTACTGACGGGGGAAATCTGGACTTTTACTTGAGGCCGGGGGGGCTCACAATTCTTTTGTCGGCGAGCTCCAGAGTGCTCTTGCTGAAGCTCCCAGCAAGGACCTGAGAGCAGCAGGCCTCACACGAGTACACTCAGACGGCTTCCGGCACGAGTAAACTCAGGCTTCTTAAGTGAGGCCTTCCGGCAGCAAAGAGAAGGTGGGCGCGAGGAGTGTGCTTCAGGCAGCTTAGGACCCGCAACTGTCTCGTCTACCACGGAGGGGAATAAGGTTTGCCCAGGGTCGCCCAGTTTCAAAGCTGAGCTCACGTAGTTATCCTCAGTGGTTTCCGATTACGTCAAGGAAACACACGGGAGGAACAGGGCCCTTCCATGGAGGCCCTTTTGGGCACAGGGACCTCTGCGTGGGATCTACTGGGTAAGTATGGCAGTACCTTAGATAGGCCTCAGGGAACAAGGCTGTCGTCTGGCTCATGCCTTAGCTGTGTTAAGTGTGGAAAAAGGGCTGGTCCTCAGGCTGGGCCCACAGCCTAGCTTTCGCTTCTGTGAGAGTGCTGTCCCGAGTCTCCTCCTGGAGACACTCGTCAGCACGGTGCCTTTTGGCACTGCAGTTCTCTTTCAGTCAAGGAGGCCGTGCGACTGGCAAAGGGAGTCTGCGCAGCACTGCCTTCGCGAGGCTCTTTGACGACTGGGGCACTCAACCCAGGCAAGCCAGAGAGCAGTACGTTGCCCTTGCTATGAATGTGAAGAGCTTTCTCCAGGGCCCTGTTGAGGCTAAGGTTCCTCAGAAGCCAGGAGCCGCCGTTCCGGCACGGAGAGAAGTCATCCTGCGAACTTGGCGAACGAGCTCCTATCCTGTGTGCCCCCAGGAGCGTCGCAGAGTGAAGGCACTCCGTGGTGGAGTATGGCCTCATGGAAACCACTGCACACCCAACTCCCCAGACGTGAAACACTGGATCTTACCTTGAGGTCTGAGGTCACCTTTCGTTCGGCCGGAGCTGAACATGTGGTGCCGTGGGAGGGGTTCCTAGAAAGGGATCGCCAGCACGGTTTTCGTTTTGAGAGAACACGCAGCCTCGGCCCACAACGACAATCCTGCCGTGCAGAGACGTCGGGCCGCTAGTGCTGTTCAGGCAGCTTTGAAGCCAAGCGCAAGGCGCCTCCAAACGGGGAGAAAGCGTACTCTCCCCTCCGCGTCCCACGTTCAAGCTGAATGACGCAGCATGTTTCTCGGAAGGCTCTGCCGAGCTATCTAGTACGAGGGAGAGAGTGCCTGCCTCTGCTGAGAAAGGTTTTGACGTGGGGATTGCTGGACATGAGGAAGAGCGTTCCCCAGGCCGTGCAAAGTTTAGGCTTTGGTGACTCTGGATGGTCCCAAGGGTCCAGAATTGTCCCTGGGAAAGCTGTCCTCTTCTTTCTCCGGCTGGAAGTAAACAGCTGGCAACCGACTGCCGTACGCAGACGTCCTGGGGGAGCCCCCCGGTTTCATTTGGGACGCACGTGGGTGTCTCACAGAAGAGCCCAAATTCCTAATTGGGGGCACACCAGCATGGAATGTAAGGCTGTTTACAACTGCGTACCCTGAGGCCGTTGGAAGGCCGTACGGACGAGAGCTTTCGAGCGAACAGGGCAGCGCTTCGCCATCATCGTTGCCCGTTCACGGAGCTTAATCAAACGAATGCCTTTACTTCCTGTGGCTCAAACGCAACAGAGGAGTTGGAAGGCATACAGTGCCCTTTGACAGTTGTTACGACGAACGTGAGTGCACAGTGTCTCGTGAAAGAAATCCCTAGCACTGTTGAAGCATCCCGTTAACGCATGCTTCTTCGCTCCTATGGCACTCCGAGGTGGTACTGAGGGGGGAAATCTGGACTTTTACTTGAGGCCGGGGGGGCTCACAATTCTTTTGTCGGCGAGCTCCAGAGTGCTCTTGCTGAAGCTCCCAGCAAGGACCTGAGAGCAGCAGGCCTCACACGAGTACACTCAGACGGCTTCCGTCACGAGTAAACTCAGACCTCTTATGTGAGGCCTTCCGGCAGCAAAGAGAAGGTGGGCGTGAGGAGTGTGCTTCAGGCAGCTTAGGACCCGCAACTGTCTCGTCTACCACGGAGGGGAATAAGGTTTGCCCAGAGTCGCCCAGTTTCAAAGCTAAGCTCACGTAGTTATCCTCAGTGGTTTCCGATTACCTCAAGGAAACACACGGGAGGAACAGGGCCCTTCCATGGAGGCCCTTTTGGGCACAGGGACCTCTGCGTGGGATCTACTGGGTAAGTATGGCAGTATCTTAGGTAGGCCTCAGGGACCAAAGCTGTCGTCTGGCTCATGCCTTAGCTGTGTTAAGTGTGGAAAACGTGCTGGTCCTCAGGCTGGGCCCACAGCCTAGCTTTCGCTTCTGTGAGAGTGCTGTCCCGAGTCTCCTCCTGGAGCCAGTCGTCAGCACGGTGCCTTTTGGCACTGCAGTTCTCTTTCAGTCAGGGAGGCCGTGCGACTGGCAAAGGGAGTCTGCGCAGCACTGCCTTCGCGAGGCTCTTTGACGACTGGGGCACTCAACCCAGGCAAGCCAGAGAGCAGTACGTTGCCCTTGCTATGAATGTGAAGAGCTTTCTCCAGGGCCCTGTTGATGCTAAGGTTCCTCAGAAGCCAGGAGCCGCCGTTCCGGCACGGAGAGAAGTCATCCTGCGAACTTGGCGAACGAGCTCCTATCCTGTGTGCCCCCAGGAGCGTCGCAGAGTGAAGGCACTCCGTGGTGGAGTATGGCCTCATGGAAACCACTGCACACCCAACTCCCCCGACGTGGAACACTGGAACTTACCTTGAGGCCTGAGGTCACCTTTCGTTCGGCCGGAGCTGAACATGTGGTGCCGTGGGAGGAGTTCCTAGAAAGGGATCGCCAGCACGGTTTTCGTTTTGAGAGAACACGCAGCCTCGGCCCACAACGACAATCCTGCCGTGCAGAGACGTCGGGCCGCTAGTGCTGTTCAGGCAGCTTTGAAGCCAAGCGCAAGGTGCCTCCAAACGGGGAGAAAGCGTACTCTCCCCTCCGCGTCCCACGTTCAAGCTGAATGACGCAGCATGTTTCTCGGAAGGCTCTGCCGAGCTATCTAGTACGAGGGAGAGAGCGCCTGCCTCTGCTGAGAAAGGTTTTGACGTGGGGATGGCTGGACAGGTGGAAGAGCGTTCCCCAGGCCGTGCAAAGTTTAGGCCTTGATGATTCCGGATGGTCCCAAGGGTCCAGAGTTGTCCCTGGGAAAGCTGTCCTTTTCCCTCTTTTTCCGGCTGGAAGTACACCTCCGGCATCCGACTGCCGTTCGGAGACTTCCTGGGGGAGACGCCCTACTTTCACTTGGGACGCACCCTGGTGTTTCTCAGAAGAGCCCAAATTCCTCCCTGCGGGTGGGGGGGTTGGCACACCAGCATGGAATGTAAGGCTGTTCAGAACTGCGTACCTTGAGGCCGTGTGAAGGCCGTACGAACCAGAGCTTTCGAGCGAACAGGGCAGCGCTTCGCCATCATCGTTGCACATTCACGGAGCTGAATCAAACGAACGCATTTACTTCCTGTGGCTCAAACGCAGCCGAGGAGTTGGAAGGCATACAGTGCCCTTTGACAGTTGTTACAACGAACGTGAGTGCACAGTGTCTCGTGAAATACCTTCCACGGTCGAAGCATTCCGTTAAGGCAATGCCCCTCCGCTCCCTCTGGCGCTCCGAGGTGTTACAAACGGGGGAAATCTGGACTTTTGCTTGAGGTCGGGGTGGGGCGTGGGAACTCACAATTCTTCTGCCGGCGAGCTCCAGAGCGCTCCTGCTGAAGCTCCCAGCAAGGAACTGAGAGCAGCAGGCCTCACACGAGTACACTCAGACGGCTTCCGTCACGAGTAAACTCAGACCTCTTATGTGAGGCCTTCCGGCAGCAAAGAGAAGGTGGGCGCGAGGAGTGTGCTTCAGGCAGCTCAGGACCCGCCACTGTCTCGTCTACCACGGAGGGGAATAAGGTTTGGCCAGGGTCGCCCAGCTTCATACCTGAGCTCATACGGGTATCCTCAGTTGTTTCTGATTACCTCAAGGAAACACAACGGGAGGAACAGGGCCCTTCCATGGAGGCCCTTTTGGGCACAGGGACCTCTGCGTGGGATCTACTGGGTAAGTATGGCAGTACCTTAGGGAGGCCTCAGGGACCAAGGCTCTCTGGCTCACGCCTAGCTGTGCAAAGAAGTGTGCAAACGTACGTACTGCTCCTCAGGCTGGGCCCACAGCCTAGCTTTCGCTTCTCTGAGAGTGCTGTCCCGAGTCTCCTCCTGGAGCCAGTCGTCAGCACGGTGCCTTTTGGCACTGCAGTTGTCTTTCAGTCAAGGAGGCCGTTCGACTGACGGGCAAAGGGAGTCCGCCCAGCGCTGGCTTTTGCCAGTCTCTCTGATTACTGGGCCACTCAACGTAGGCAACCCAGAGAGGAGTACACTGCCCTTGCTATGAATGTGAAGAGCTGTCTCCAGGGACCTGCTTAGGCTAAGGTTCCTCAGAAGCCAGGAGCCGCCGTTCCGGCACGGAGAGAGGTCATCGTGCGAAACTAGTGAATGGGCTCCTATCCTGTGTGCCCCCAGGAGCGTCGCAGGGTTAAGGCACTCCGTGGTGGAGGACGGCCTCGTTGGAGACCCCTGCACACCCAACTCCCCTGACGTGAAACACTGGAACTTCACCTTGAGGCCTGAGGTCACCTTCCACTTGGCCGGAGCTGAACCTGGGGTGCCGTGGGAGGAGTTCCTAGAAAGGGATCGCCAGCACGGTTTTCGCTTTGGGAGAACACGCAGCCTCGGCCCACAACGACAGTCCTGCCGTGCAGAGACGTCGGGCCACTAGTGCTGTTCAGGCAGCTTTGAAGCCAAGCGCAAGGCGCCTCCAAACGGGGAGAAAGCGTACTCTCCCCTCCGCGTCCCACGTTCAAGCTGAATGACGCAGCATGTTTCTCGGAAGGCTCTGCCGAGCTATCTAGTACGAGGGAGAGAGCGCCTGCCTCTGCTGAGAAAGATTTTGACGTGGGGATTGCTGGACATGAGGAAGAGCGTTCCCCAGGCCGTGCAAAGTTTAGGCTTTGGTGACTCTGGATGGTCCCAAGGGTCCAGAATTGTCCCTGGGAAAGCTGTCCTCTTTTTCTTTCTCCGGCTGGAAGTAAACAGCTGGCAACCGACTGCCGTACGCAGACGTCCTGGGGGAGCCCCCCGGTTTCATTTGGGACGCACGTGGGTGTCTCACAGAAGAGCCCAAATTCCTAATTGGGGGCACACCAGCATGGAATGTAAGGCTGTTTACAACTGCGTACCCTGAGGCCGTTGGAAGGCCGTACGGACGAGAGCGTTCGAGCGAACAGGGCAGCGCTTCGCCATCATCGTTGCCCGTTCACGGAGCTTAATCAAACGAATGCCTTTACTTCCTGTGGCTCAAACGCAACAGAGGAGTTGGAAGGCATACAGTGCCCTTTGACAGTTGTTACGACGAACGTGAGTGCACAGTGTCTCGTGAAAGAAATCCCTAGCACTGTTGAAGCATCCCGTTAACGCAGGCTTCTTCGCTCCTATGGCACTCCGAGGTGGTACTGACGGGGGAAATCTGGACTTTTACTTGAGGCCGGGGGGGCTCACAATTCTTTTGTCGGCGAGCTCCAGAGTGCTCTTGCTGAAGCTCCCAGCAAGGACCTGAGAGCAGCAGGCCTCACACGAGTACACTCAGACGGCTTCCGTCACGAGTAAACTCAGACCTCTTATGTGAGGCCTTCCGGCAGCAAAGAGAAGGTGGGCGTGAGGAGTGTGCTTCAGGCAGCTTAGGACCCGCAACTGTCTCGTCTACCACGGAGGGGAATAAGGTTTGCCCAGAGTCGCCCAGTTTCAAAGCTGAGCTCACGTAGTTATCCTCAGTGGTTTCCGATTACCTCAAGGAAACACACGGGAGGAACAGGGCCCTTCCATGGAGGCCCTTTTGAGCACAGGGACCTCTGCGTGGGATCTACTGGGTAAGTATGGCAGTACCTTAGGTAGGCCTCAGGGACCAAAGCTGTCGTCTGGCTCATGCCTTAGCTGTGTTAAGTGTGGAAAACGTGCTGGTCCTCAGGCTGGGCCCACAGCCTAGCTTTCGCTTCTGTGAGAGTGCTGTCCCGAGTCTCCTCCTGGAGCCAGTCGTCAGCACGGTGCCTTTTGGCACTGCAGTTCTCTTTCAGTCAGGGAGGCCGTGCGACTGGCAAAGGGAGTCTGCGCAGCACTGCCTTCGCGAGGCTCTTTGACGACTGGGGCACTCAACCCAGGCAAGCCAGAGAGCAGTACGTTGCCCTTGCTATGAATGTGAAGAGCTTTCTCCAGGGCCCTGTTGAGGCTAAGGTTCCTCAGAAGCCAGGAGCCGCCGTTCCGGCACGGAGAGAAGTCATCCTGCGAACTTGGCGAACGAGCTCCTATCCTGTGTGCCCCCAGGAGCGTCGCAGAGTTAAGGCACTCCGTGGTGGAGTATGGCCTCATGGAAACCACTGCACACCCAACTTCCCCGACGTGAAACACTGGAACTTACCTTGAGGCCTGAGGTCACCTTTCGTTCGGCCGGAGCTGAACATGTGGTGCCGTGGGAGGAGTTCCTAGAAAGGGATCGCCAGCACGGTTTTCGTTTTGAGAGAACACGCAGCCTCGGCCCACAACGACAATCCTGCCGTGCAGAGACGTCGGGCCGCTAGTGCTGTTCAGGCAGCTTTGAAGCCAAGCGCAAGGTGCCTCCAAACGGGGAGAAAGCGTACTCTCCCCTCCGCGTCCCACGTTCAAGCTGAATGACGCAGCATGTTTCTCGGAAGGCTCTGCCGAGCTATCTAGTACGAGGGAGAGAGCGCCTGCCTCTGCTGAGAAAGGTTTTGCCGTGGGGATGGCTGGACAGGCGGAAGAGCGTTCCCCAGGCCGTGCAAAGTTTAGGCCTTGGTGATTCCGGATGGTCCCAAGGGTCCAGAGTTGTCCCTGGGAAAGCTGTCCTTTTCCCTCTTTTTCCGGCTGGAAGTACACCTCCGGCATCCGACTGCCGTTCGGAGACTTCCTGGGGGAGACGCCCTACTTTCACTTGGGACGCACCCTGGTGTTTCTCAGAAGAGCCCAAATTCCTCCCTGCGGGTGGGGGGGTTGGCACACCAGCATGGAATGTAAGGCTGTTCAGAACTGCGTACCTTGAGGCCGTGTGAAGGCCGTACGAACGAGAGCTTTCGAGCGAACAGGGCAGCGCTTCGCCATCATCGTTGCACATTCACGGAGCTGAATCAAACGAACGCATTTACTTCCTGTGGCTCAAACGCAGCCGAGGAGTTGGAAGGCATACAGTGCCCTTTGACAGTTGTTACAACGAACGTGAGTGCACAGTGTCTCGTGAAATACCTTCCACGGTCGAAGCATTCCGTTAAGGCAATGCCCCTCCGCTCCCTCTGGCGCTCCGAGGTGTTACAAACGGGGGAAATCTGGACTTTTGCTTGAGGCCGGGGTGGGGCGTGGGGACTCACAATTCTTCTGCCGGCGAGCTCCAGAGCGCTCCTGCTGAAGCTCCCAGCAAGGAACTGAGAGCAGCAGGCCTCACACGAGTACACTCAGACGGCTTCCGTCACGAGTAAACTCAGACCTCTTATGTGAGGCCTTCCGGCAGCAAAGAGAAGGTGGGCGCGAGGAGTGTGCTTCAGGCAGCTCAGGACCCGCCACTGTCTCGTCTACCACGGAGGGGAATAAGGTTTGGCCAGGGTCGCCCAGCTTCATACCTGAGCTCATACGGGTATCCTCAGTGGTTTCTGATTACCTCAAGGAAACACAACGGGAGGAACAGGGCCCTTCCATGGAGGCCCTTTTGGGCACAGGGACCTCTGCGTGGGATCTACTGGGTAAGTATGGCAGTACCTTAGGGAGGCCTCAGGGACCAAGGCTCTCTGGCTCACGCCTAGCTGTGCAAAGAAGTGTGCAAACGTACGTACTGCTCCTCAGGCTGGGCCCACAGCCTAGCTTTCGCTTCTCTGAGAGTGCTGTCCCGAGTCTCCTCCTGGAGCCAGTCGTCAGCACGGTGCCTTTTGGCACTGCAGTTGTCTTTCAGTCAAGGAGGCCGTTCGACTGACGGGCAAAGGGAGTCCGCCCAGCGCTGGCTTTTGCCAGTCTCTCTGATTACTGGGCCACTCAACGTAGGCAACCCAGAGAGGAGTACACTGCCCTTGCTATGAATGTGAAGAGCTGTCTCCAGGGGCCTGCTTAGGCTAAGGTTCCTCAGAAGCCAGGAGCCGCCGTTCCGGCACGGAGAGAGGTCATCGTGCGAAACTAGTGAATGGGCTCCTATCCTGTGTGCCCCCAGGAGCGTCGCAGGGTTAAGGCACTCCGTGGTGGAGGACGGCCTCGTTGGAGACCCCTGCACACCCAACTCCCCTGACGTGAAACACTGGAACTTCACCTTCAGGCCTGAGGTCACCTTCCACTTGGCCGGAGCTGAACCTGGGGTGCCGTGGGAGGAGTTCCTAGAAAGGGATCGCCAGCACGGTTTTCGCTTTGGGAGAACACGCAGCCTCGGCCCACAACGACAGTCCTGCCGTGCAGAGACGTCGGGCCACTAGTGCTGTTCAGGCAGCTTTGAAGCCAAGCGCAAGGCGCCTCCAAACGGGGAGAAAGCGTACTCTCCCCTCCGCGTCCCACGTTCAAGCTGAATGACGCAGCATGTTTCTCGGAAGGCTCTGCCGAGCTATCTAGTACGAGGGAGAGAGCGCCTGCCTCTGCTGAGAAAGGTTTTGACGTGGGGATTGCTGGACATGAGGAAGAGCGTTCCCCAGGCCGTGCAAAGTTTAGGCTTTGGTGACTCTGGATGGTCCCAAGGGTCCAGAATTGTCCCTGGGAAAGCTGTCCTCTTTTTCTTTCTCCGGCTGGAAGTAAACAGCTGGCAACCGACTGCCGTACGCAGACGTCCTGGGGGAGCCCCCCGGTTTCATTTGGGACGCACGTGGGTGTCTCACAGAAGAGCCCAAATTCCTAATTGGGGGCACACCAGCATGGAATGTAAGGCTGTTTACAACTGCGTACCCTGAGGACGTTGGAAGGCCGTACGGACGAGAGCGTTCGAGCGAACAGGGCAGCGCTTCGCCATCATCGTTGCCCGTTCACGGAGCTTAATCAAACGAATGCCTTTACTTCCTGTGGCTCAAACGCAACAGAGGAGTTGGAAGGCATACAGTGCCCTTTGACAGTTGTTACGACGAACGTGAGTGCACAGTGTCTCGTGAAAGAAATCCCTAGCACTGTTGAAGCATCCCGTTAACGCATGCTTCTTCGCTCCTATGGCACTCCGAGGTGGTACTGAGGGGGGAAATCTGGACTTTTACTTGAGGCCGGGGGGGCTCACAATTCTTTTGTCGGCGAGCTCCAGAGTGCTCTTGCTGAAGCTCCCAGCAAGGACCTGAGAGCAGCAGGCCTCACACGAGTACACTCAGACGGCTTCCGTCACGAGTAAACTCAGACCTCTTATGTGAGGCCTTCCGGCAGCAAAGAGAAGGTGGGCGTGAGGAGTGTGCTTCAGGCAGCTTAGGACCCGCAACTGTCTCGTCTACCACGGAGGGGAATAAGGTTTGCCCAGGGTCGCCCAGTTTCAAAGCTGAGCTCACGTAGTTATCCTCAGTGGTTTCCGATTACCTCAAGGAAACACACGGGAGGAACAGGGCCCTTCCATGGAGGCCCTTTTGGGCACAGGGACCTCTGCGTGGGATCTACTGGGTAAGTATGGCAGTACCTTAGGTAGGCCTCAGGGACCAAAGCTGTCGTCTGGCTCATGCCTTAGCTGTGTTAAGTGTGGAAAACGTGCTGGTCCTCAGGCTGGGCCCACAGCCTAGCTTTCGCTTCTGTGAGAGTGCTGTCCCGAGTCTCCTCCTGGAGCCAGTCGTCAGCACGGTGCCTTTTGGCACTGCAGTTCTCTTTCAGTCAGGGAGGCCGTGCGACTGGCAAAGGGAGTCTGCGCAGCACTGCCTTCGCGAGGCTCTTTGACGACTGGGGCACTCAACCCAGGCAAGCCAGAGAGCAGTACGTTGCCCTTGCTATGAATGTGAAGAGCTTTCTCCAGGGCCCTGTTGAGGCTAAGGTTCCTCAGAAGCCAGGAGCCGCCGTTCCGGCACGGAGAGAAGTCATCCTGCGAACTTGGCGAACGAGCTCCTATCCTGTGTGCCCCCAGGAGCGTCGCAGAGTTAAGGCACTCCGTGGTGGAGTATGGCCTCATGGAAACCACTGCACACCCAACTTCCCCGACGTGAAACACTGGAACTTACCTTGAGGCCTGAGGTCACCTTTCGTTCGGCCGGAGCTGAACATGTGGTGCCGTGGGAGGAGTTCCTAGAAAGGGATCGCCAGCACGGTTTTCGTTTTGAGAGAACACGCAGCCTCGGCCCACAACGACAATCCTGCCGTGCAGAGACGTCGGGCCGCTAGTGCTGTTCAGGCAGCTTTGAAGCCAAGCGCAAGGTGCCTCCAAACGGGGAGAAAGCGTACTCTCCCCTCCGCGTCCCACGTTCAAGCTGAATGACGCAGCATGTTTCTCGGAAGGCTCTGCCGAGCTATCTAGTACGAGGGAGAGAGCGCCTGCCTCTGCTGAGAAAGGTTTTGACGTGGGGATGGCTGGACAGGCGGAAGAGCGTTCCCCAGGCCGTGCAAAGTTTAGGCCTTGGTGATTCCGGATGGTCCCAAGGGTCCAGAGTTGTCCCTGGGAAAGCTGTCCTTTTCCCTCTTTTTCCGGCTGGAAGTACACCTCCGGCATCCGACTGCCGTTCGGAGACTTCCTGGGGGAGACGCCCTACTTTCACTTGGGACGCACCCTGGTGTTTCTCAGAAGAGCCCAAATTCCTCCCTGCGGGTGGGGGGGTTGGCACACCAGCATGGAATGTAAGGCTGTTCAGAACTGCGTACCTTGAGGCCGTGTGAAGGCCGTACGAACGAGAGCTTTCGAGCGAACAGGGCAGCGCTTCGCCATCATCGTTGCACATTCACGGAGCTGAATCAAACGAACGCATTTACTTCCTGTGGCTCAAACGCAGCCGAGGAGTTGGAAGGCATACAGTGCCCTTTGACAGTTGTTACAACGAACGTGAGTGCACAGTGTCTCGTGAAATACCTTCCACGGTCGAAGCATTCCGTTAAGGCAATGCCCCTCCGCTCCCTCTGGCGCTCCGAGGTGTTACAAACGGGGGAAATCTGGACTTTTGCTTGAGGCCGGGGTGGGGAGTGGGAACTCACAATTCTTCTGCTGGCGAGCTCCAGAGCGCTCCTGCTGAAGCTCCCAGCAAGGAACTGAGAGCAGCAGGCCTCACACGAGTACACTCAGACGGCTTCCGTCACGAGTAAACTCAGACCTCTGAAGTGAGGCCTTCCGGCAGCAAAGAGAAGGTGGGCGCGAGGAGTGTGCTTCAGGCAGCTTAGGACCCGCAACTGTCTCGTCTACCACGGAGGGGAATAAGGTTTGCCCAGGGTCGCCCAGTTTCAAAGCTGAGCTCACGTATTTATCCTCAGTGGTTTCCGATTACCTCAAGGAAACACACGGGAGGAACAGGGCCCTTCCATGGAGGCCCTTTTGGGCACAGGGACCTCTGCGTGGGATCTACTGGGTAAGTATGGCAGTACCTTAGGTAGGCCTCAGGGACCAAAGCTGTCGTCTGGCTCATGCCTTAGCTGTGTTAAGTGTGGAAAACGTGCTGGTCCTCAGGCTGGGCCCACAGCCTAGCTTTCGCTTCTGTGAGAGTGCTGTCCCGAGTCTCCTCCTGGAGCCAGTCGTCAGCACGGTGCCTTTTGGCACTGCAGTTCTCTTTCAGTCAGGGAGGCCGTGCGACTGGCAAAGGGTGTCTGCGCAGCACTGCCTTCGCGAGGCTCTTTGACGACTGGGGCACTCAACCCAGGCAAGCCAGAGAGCAGTACGTTGCCCTTGCTATGAATGTGAAGAGCTTTCTCCAGGGCCCTGTTGAGGCTAAGGTTCCTCAGAAGCCAGGAGCCGCCGTTCCGGCACGGAGAGAAGTCATCCTGCGAACTTGGCGAACGAGCTCCTATCCTGTGTGCCCCCAGGAGCGTCGCAGAGTGAAGGCACTCCGTGGTGGAGTATGGCCTCATGGAAACCACTGCACACCCAACTTCCCCGACGTGAAACACTGGAACTTACCTTGAGGCCTGAGGTCACCTTTCGTTCGGCCGGAGCTGAACATGTGGTGCCGTGGGAGGAGTTCCTAGAAAGGGATCGCCAGCACGGTTTTCGTTTTGAGAGAACACGCAGCCTCGGCCCACAACGACAATCCTGCCGTGCAGAGACGTCGGGCCGCTAGTGCTGTTCAGGCAGCTTTGAAGCCAAGCGCAAGGTGCCTCCAAACGGGGAGAAAGCGTACTCTCCCCTCCGCGTCCCACGTTCAAGCTGAATGACGCAGCATGTTTCTCGGAAGGCTCTGCCGAGCTATCTAGTACGAGGGAGAGAGCGCCTGCCTCTGCTGAGAAAGGTTTTGACGTGGGGATGGCTGGACAGGCGGAAGAGCGTTCCCCAGGCCGTGCAAAGTTTAGGCCTTGGTGATTCCGGATGGTCCCAAGGGTCCAGAGTTGTCCCTGGGAAAGCTGTCCTTTTCCCTCTTTTTCCGGCTGGAAGTACACCTCCGGCATCCGACTGCCGTTCGGAGACTTCCTGGGGGAGACGCCCTACTTTCACTTGGGACGCACCCTGGTGTTTCTCAGAAGAGCCCAAATTCCTCCCTGCGGGTGGGGGGGGTTGGCACACCAGCATGGAATGTAAGGCTGTTCAGAACTGCGTACCTTGAGGCCGTGTGAAGGCCGTACGAACGAGAGCTTTCGAGCGAACAGGGCAGCGCTTCGCCATCATCGTTGCACATTCACGGAGCTGAATCAAACGAACGCATTTACTTCCTGTGGCTCAAACGCAGCCGAGGAGTTGGAAGGCATACAGTGCCCTTTGACAGTTGTTACAACGAACGTGAGTGCACAGTGTCTCGTGAAATACCTTCCACGGTCGAAGCATTCCGTTAAGGCAATGCCCCTCCGCTCCCTCTGGCGCTCCGAGGTGTTACAAACGGGGGAAATCTGGACTTTTGCTTGAGGCCGGGGTGGGGCGTGGGGACTCACAATTCTTCTGCCGGCGAGCTCCAGAGCGCTCCTGCTGAAGCTCCCAGCAAGGAACTGAGAGCAGCAGGCCTCACACGAGTACACTCAGACTTCTTCTGTCACGAGTCAACTCAGACTTCTTATGTGAGGCCTTCCGGCAGCAAAGAGAAGGTGCGCGCGAGGAGTGTGCTTCAGGCAGCTCAGGACCCGCCACTGTCTCGTCTACCACGGAGGGGAATAAGGTTTGGCCAGGGTCGCCCAGCTTCATACCTGAGCTCATACGGGTATCCTCAGTGGTTTCTGATTACCTCAAGGAAACACAACGGGAGGAACAGGGCCCTTCCATGGAGGCCCTTTTGGGCACAGGGACCTCTGCGTGGGATCTACTGGGTAAGTATGGCAGTACCTTAGGGAGGCCTCAGGGACCAAGGCTCTCTGGCTCACGCCTAGCTGTGCAAAGAAGTGTGCAAACGTACGTACTGCTCCTCAGGCTGGGCCCACAGCCTAGCTTTCGCTTCTCTGAGAGTGCTGTCCCGAGTCTCCTCCTGGAGCCAGTCGTCAGCACGGTGCCTTTTGGCACTGCAGTTGTCTTTCAGTCAAGGAGGCCGTTCGACTGACGGGCAAAGGGAGTCCGCCCAGCGCTGGCTTTCGCCAGTCTCTCTGACGACTGGGCCACTCAACCTAGGCAACCCAGAGAGGAGTACACTGCCCTTGCTATGAATGTGAAGAGCTGTCTCCAGGGGCCTGCTTAGGCTAAGGTTCCTCAGAAGCCAGGAGCCGCCGTTCCGGCACGGAGAGAGGTCATCGTGCGAAACTGGTGAATGGGCTCCTATCCTGTGTGCCCCCAGGAGCGTCGCAGGGTTAAGGCACTCCGTGGTGGAGGACGGCCTCGTTGGAGACCCCTGCACACCCAACTCCCCTGACGTGAAACACTGGAACTTCACCTTGAGGCCTGAGGTCACCTTCCACTTGGCCGGAGCTGAACCTGGGGTGCCGTGGGAGGAGTTCCTAGAAAGGGATCGCCAGCACGGTTTTCGCTTTGGGAGAACACGCAGCCTCGGCCCACAACGACAGTCCTGCCGTGCAGAGACGTCGGGCCACTAGTGCTGTTCAGGCAGCTTTGAAGCCAAGCGCAAGGCGCCTCCAAACGGGGAGAAAGCGTACTCTCCCCTCCGCGTCCCACGTTCAAGCTGAATGACGCAGCATGTTTCTCGGAAGGCTCTGCCGAGCTATCTAGTACGAGGGAGAGAGCGCCTGCCTCTGCTGAGAAAGGTTTTGACGTGGGGATTGCTGGACATGAGGAAGAGCGTTCCCCAGGCCGTGCAAAGTTTAGGCTTTGGTGACTCTGGATGGTCCCAAGGGTCCAGAATTGTCCCTGGGAAAGTTGTCCTCTTTTTCTTTCTCCGGCTGGAAGTAAACAGCTGGCAACCGACTGCCGTACGCAGACGTCCTGGGGGAGCCCCCCGGTTTCATTTGGGACGCACGTGGGTGTCTCACAGAAGAGCCCAAATTCCTAATTGGGGGCACACCAGCATGGAATGTAAGGCTGTTTACAACTGCGTACCCTGAGGACGTGGGAAGGCCGTACGGACGAGAGCGTTCGAGCGAACAGGGCAGCGCTTCGCCATCATCGTTGCCCGTTCACGGAGCTTAATCAAACGAATGCCTTTACTTCCTGTGGCTCAAACGCAACAGAGGAGTTGGAAGGCATACAGTGCCCTTTGACAGTTGTTACGACGAACGTGAGTGCACAGTGTCTCGTGAAAGAAATCCCTAGCACTGTTGAAGCATCCCGTTAACGCATGCTTCTTCGCTCCTATGGCACTCCGAGGTGGTACTGACGGGGGAAATCTGGACTTTTACTTGAGGCCGGGGGGGCTCACAATGCTTTTGTCGGCGAGCTCCAGAGTGCTCTTGCTGAAGCTCCCAGCAAGGACCTGAGAGCAGCAGGCCTCACACGAGTACACTCAGACGGCTTCCGTCACGAGTAAACTCAGACCTCTTATGTGAGGCCTTCCGGCAGCAAAGAGAAGGTGGGCGCGAGGAGTGTGCTTCAGGCAGCTTAGGACCCGCAACTGTCTCGTCTACCACGGAGGGGAATAAGGTTTGCCCAGGGTCGCCCAGTTTCAAAGCTGAGCTCACGTAGTTATCCTCAGTGGTTTCCGATTACCTCAAGGAAACACACGGGAGGAACAGGGCCCTTCCATGGAGGCCCTTTTGGGCACAGGGACCTCTGCGTGGGATCTACTGGGTAAGTATGGCAGTACCTTAGGTAGGCCTCAGGGACCAAAGCTGTCGTCTGGCTCATGCCTTAGCTGTGTTAAGTGTGGAAAACGTGCTGGTCCTCAGGCTGGGCCCACAGCCTAGCTTTCGCTTCTGTGAGAGTGCTGTCCCGAGTCTCCTCCTGGAGCCAGTCGTCAGCACGGTGCCTTTTGGCACTGCAGTTCTCTTTCAGTCAGGGAGGCCGTGCGACTGGCAAAGGGAGTCTGCGCAGCACTGCCTTCGCGAGGCTCTTTGACGACTGGGGCACTCAACCCAGGCAAGCCAGAGAGCAGTACGTTGCCCTTGCTATGAATGTGAAGAGCTTTCTCCAGGGCCCTGTTGAGGCTAAGGTTCCTCAGAAGCCAGGAGCCGCCGTTCCGGCACGGAGAGAAGTCATCCTGCGAACTTGGCGAACGAGCTCCTATCCTGTGTGCCCCCAGGAGCGTCGCAGAGTGAAGGCACTCCGTGGTGGAGTATGGCCTCATGGAAACCACTGCACACCCAACTCCCCCGACGTGAAACACTGGAACTTACCTTGAGGCCTGAGGTCACCTTTCGTTCGGCCGGAGCTGAACATGTGGTGCCGTGGGAGGAGTTCCTAGAAAGGGATCGCCAGCACGGTTTTCGTTTTGAGAGAACACGCAGCCTCGGCCCACAACGACAATCCTGCCGTGCAGAGACGTCGGGCCGCTAGTGCTGTTCAGGCAGCTTTGAAGCCAAGCGCAAGGTGCCTCCAAACGGGGAGAAAGCGTACTCTCCCCTCCGCGTCCCACGTTCAAGCTGAATGACGCAGCATGTTTCTCGGAAGGCTCTGCCGAGCTATCTAGTACGAGGGAGAGAGCGCCTGCCTCTGCTGAGAAAGGTTTTGACGTGGGGATGGCTGGACAGGCGGAAGAGCGTTCCCCAGGCCGTGCAAAGTTTAGGCCTTGGTGATTCCGGATGGTCCCAAGGGTCCAGAGTTGTCCCTGGGAAAGCTGTCCTTTTCCCTCTTTTTCCGGCTGGAAGTACACCTCCGGCATCCGACTGCCGTTCGGAGACTTCCTGGGGGAGACGCCCTACTTTCACTTGGGACGCACCCTGGTGTTTCTCAGAAGAGCCCAAATTCCTCCCTGCGGGTGGGGGGGGTTGGCACACCAGCATGGAATGTAAGGCTGTTCAGAACTGCGTACCTTGAGGCCGTGTGAAGGCCGTACGAACGAGAGCTTTCGAGCGAACAGGGCAGCGCTTCGCCATCATCGTTGCACATTCACGGAGCTGAATCAAACGAACGCATTTACTTCCTGTGGCTCAAACGCAGCCGAGGAGTTGGAAGGCATACAGTGCCCTTTGACAGTTGTTACAACGAACGTGAGTGCACAGTGTCTCGTGAAATACCTTCCACGGTCGAAGCATTCCGTTAAGGCAATGCCCCTCCGCTCCCTCTGGCGCTCCGAGGTGTTACAAACGGGGGAAATCTGGACTTTTGCTTGAGGCCGGGGTGGGGCGGGGGGACTCACAATTCTTCTGCCGGCGAGCTCCAGAGCGCTCCTGCTGAAGCTCCCAGCAAGGAACTGAGAGCAGCAGGCCTCACACGAGTACACTCAGACTTCTTCTGTCACGAGTCAACTCAGACTTCTTATGTGAGGCCTTCCGGCAGCAAAGAGAAGGTGCGCGCGAGGAGTGTGCTTCAGGCAGCTCAGGACCCGCCACTGTCTCGTCTACCACGGAGGGGAATAAGGTTTGGCCAGGGTCGCCCAGCTTCATACCTGAGCTCATACGGGTATCCTCAGTGGTTTCTGATTACCTCAAGGAAACACAACGGGAGGAACAGGGCCCTTCCATGGAGGCCCTTTTGGGCACAGGGACCTCTGCGTGGGATCTACTGGGTAAGTATGGCAGTACCTTAGGGAGGCCTCAGGGACCAAGGCTCTCTGGCTCACGCCTAGCTGTGCAAAGAAGTGTGCAAACGTACGTACTGCTCCTCAGGCTGGGCCCACAGCCTAGCTTTCGCTTCTCTGAGAGTGCTGTCCCGAGTCTCCTCCTGGAGCCAGTCGTCAGCACGGTGCCTTTTGGCACTGCAGTTCTCTTTCAGTCAAGGAGGCCGTTCGACTGACGGGCAAAGGGAGTCCGCCCAGCGCTGGCTTTCGCCAGTCTCTCTGACGACTGGGCCACTCAACCTAGGCAACCCAGAGAGGAGTACACTGCCCTTGCTATGAATGTGAAGAGCTGTCTCCAGGGGCCTGCTTAGGCTAAGGTTCCTCAGAAGCCAGGAGCCGCCGTTCCGGCACGGAGAGAGGTCATCGTGCGAAACTGGTGAATGGGCTCCTATCCTGTGTGCCCCCAGGAGCGTCGCAGGGTTAAGGCACTCCGTGGTGGAGGACGGCCTCGTTGGAGACCCCTGCACACCCAACTCCCCTGACGTGAAACACTGGAACTTCACCTTGAGGCCTGAGGTCACCTTCCACTTGGCCGGAGCTGAACCTGGGGTGCCGTGGGAGGAGTTCCTAGAAAGGGATCGCCAGCACGGTTTTCGCTTTGGGAGAACACGCAGCCTCGGCCCACAACGACAGTCCTGCCGTGCAGAGACGTCGGGCCACTAGTGCTGTTCAGGCAGCTTTGAAGCCAAGCGCAAGGCGCCTCCAAACGGGGAGAAAGCGTACTCTCCCCTCCGCGTCCCACGTTCAAGCTGAATGACGCAGCATGTTTCTCGGAAGGCTCTGCCGAGCTATCTAGTACGAGGGAGAGAGCGCCTGCCTCTGCTGAGAAAGGTTTTGACGTGGGGATTGCTGGACATGAGGAAGAGCGTTCCCCAGGCCGTGCAAAGTTTAGGCTTTGGTGACTCTGGATGGTCCCAAGGGTCCAGAATTGTCCCTGGGAAAGCTGTCCTCTTTTTCTTTCTCCGGCTGGAAGTAAACAGCTGGCAACCGACTGCCGTACGCAGACGTCCTGGGGGAGCCCCCCGGTTTCATTTGGGACGCACGTGGGTGTCTCACAGAAGAGCCCAAATTCCTAATTGGGGGCACACCAGCATGGAATGTAAGGCTGTTTACAACTGCGTACCCTGAGGACGTGGGAAGGCCGTACGGACGAGAGCGTTCGAGCGAACAGGGCAGCGCTTCGCCATCATCGTTGCCCGTTCACGGAGCTTAATCAAACGAATGCCTTTACTTCCTGTGGCTCAAACGCAACAGAGGAGTTGGAAGGCATACAGTGCCCTTTGACAGTTGTTACGACGAACGTGAGTGCACAGTGTCTCGTGAAAGAAATCCCTAGCACTGTTGAAGCATCCCGTTAACGCATGCTTCTTCGCTCCTATGGCACTCCGAGGTGGTACTGACGGGGGAAATCTGGACTTTTACTTGAGGCCGGGGGGGCTCACAATGCTTTTGTCGGCGAGCTCCAGAGTGCTCTTGCTGAAGCTCCCAGCAAGGACCTGAGAGCAGCAGGCCTCACACGAGTACACTCAGACGGCTTCCGTCACGAGTAAACTCAGACCTCTTATGTGAGGCCTTCCGGCAGCAAAGAGAAGGTGGGCGCGAGGAGTGTGCTTCAGGCAGCTTAGGACCCGCAACTGTCTCGTCTACCACGGAGGGGAATAAGGTTTGCCCAGGGTCGCCCAGTTTCAAAGCTGAGCTCACGTAGTTATCCTCAGTGGTTTCCGATTACCTCAAGGAAACACACGGGAGGAACAGGGCCCTTCCATGGAGGCCCTTTTGGGCACAGGGACCTCTGCGTGGGATCTACTGGGTAAGTATGGCAGTACCTTAGGTAGGCCTCAGGGACCAAAGCTGTCGTCTGGCTCATGCCTTAGCTGTGTTAAGTGTGGAAAACGTGCTGGTCCTCAGGCTGGGCCCACAGCCTAGCTTTCGCTTCTGTGAGAGTGCTGTCCCGAGTCTCCTCCTGGAGCCAGTCGTCAGCACGGTGCCTTTTGGCACTGCAGTTCTCTTTCAGTCAGGGAGGCCGTGCGACTGGCAAAGGGAGTCTGCGCAGCACTGCCTTCGCGAGGCTCTTTGACGACTGGGGCACTCAACCCAGGCAAGCCAGAGAGCAGTACGTTGCCCTTGCTATGAATGTGAAGAGCTTTCTCCAGGGCCCTGTTGAGGCTAAGGTTCCTCAGAAGCCAGGAGCCGCCGTTCCGGCACGGAGAGAAGTCATCCTGCGAACTTGGCGAACGAGCTCCTATCCTGTGTGCCCCCAGGAGCGTCGCAGAGTGAAGGCACTCCGTGGTGGAGTATGGCCTCATGGAAACCACTGCACACCCAACTCCCCCGACGTGAAACACTGGAACTTACCTTGAGGCCTGAGGTCACCTTTCGTTCGGCCGGAGCTGAACATGTGGTGCCGTGGGAGGAGTTCCTAGAAAGGGATCGCCAGCACGGTTTTCGTTTTGAGAGAACACGCAGCCTCGGCCCACAACGACAATCCTGCCGTGCAGAGACGTCGGGCCGCTAGTGCTGTTCAGGCAGCTTTGAAGCCAAGCGCAAGGTGCCTCCAAACGGGGAGAAAGCGTACTCTCCCCTCCGCGTCCCACGTTCAAGCTGAATGACGCAGCATGTTTCTCGGAAGGCTCTGCCGAGCTATCTAGTACGAGGGAGAGAGCGCCTGCCTCTGCTGAGAAAGGTTTTGACGTGGGGATGGCTGGACAGGCGGAAGAGCGTTCCCCAGGCCGTGCAAAGTTTAGGCCTTGGTGATTCCGGATGGTCCCAAGGGTCCAGAGTTGTCCCTGGGAAAGCTGTAGTTTTCCCTCTTTTTCCGGCTGGAAGTACACCTCCGGCATCCGACTGCCGTTCGGAGACGTCCTGGGGGAGACGCCCTACTTTCACTTGGGACGCACCCTGGTGTTTCTCAGAAGAGCCCAAATTCCTCCCTGCGGGTGGGGGGGTTGGCACACCAGCATGGAATGTAAGGCTGTTCAGAACTGCGTACCTTGAGGCCGTGTGAAGGCCGTACGAACGAGAGCTTTCGAGCGAACAGGGCAGCGCTTCGCCATCATCGTTGCACATTCACGGAGCTGAATCAAACGAACGCATTTACTTCCTGTGGCTCAAACGCAGCCGAGGAGTTGGAAGGCATACAGTGCCCTTTGACAGTTGTTACAACGAACGTGAGTGCACAGTGTCTCGTGAAATACCTTCCACGGTCGAAGCATTCCGTTAAGGCAATGCCCCTCCGCTCCCTCTGGCGCTCCGAGGTGTTACAAACGGGGGAAATCTGGACTTTTGCTTGAGGCCGGGGTGGGGCGTGGGGACTCACAATTCTTCTGCCGGCGAGCTCCAGAGCGCTCCTGCTGAAGCTCCCAGCAAGGAACTGAGAGCAGCAGGCCTCACACGAGTACACTCAGACTTCTTCTGTCACGAGTCAACTCAGACTTCTTATGTGAGGCCTTCCGGCAGCAAAGAGAAGGTGCGCGCGAGGAGTGTGCTTCAGGCAGCTCAGGACCCGCCACTGTCTCGTCTACCACGGAGGGGAATAAGGTTTGGCCAGGGTCGCCCAGCTTCATACCTGAGCTCATACGGGTATCCTCAGTGGTTTCTGATTACCTCAAGGAAACACAACGGGAGGAACAGGGCCCTTCCATGGAGGCCCTTTTGGGCACAGGGACCTCTGCGTGGGATCTACTGGGTAAGTATGGCAGTACCTTAGGGAGGCCTCAGGGACCAAGTCTCTCTGGCTCACGCCTAGCTGTGCAAAGAAGTGTGCAAACGTACGTACTGCTCCTCAGGCTGGGCCCACAGCCTAGCTTTCGCTTCTCTGAGAGTGCTGTCCCGAGTCTCCTCCTGGAGCCAGTCGTCAGCACGGTGCCTTTTGGCACTGCAGTTGTCTTTCAGTCAAGGAGGCCGTTCGACTGACGGGCAAAGGGAGTCCGCCCAGCGCTGGCTTTCGCCAGTCTCTCTGACGACTGGGCCACTCAACCTAGGCAACCCAGAGAGGAGTACACTGCCCTTGCTATGAATGTGAAGAGCTGTCTCCAGGGGCCTGCTTAGGCTAAGTTTCCTCAGAAGCCAGGAGCCGCCGTTCCGGCACGGAGAGAGGTCATCGTGCGAAACTGGTGAATGGGCTCCTATCCTGTGTGCCCCCAGGAGCGTCGCAGGGTTAAGGCACTCCGTGGTGGAGGACGGCCTCGTTGGAGACCCCTGCACACCCAACTCCCCTGACGTGAAACACTGGAACTTCACCTTGAGGCCTGAGGTCACCTTCCACTTGGCCGGAGCTGAACCTGGGGTGCCGTGGGAGGAGTTCCTAGAAAGGGATCGCCAGCACGGTTTTCGCTTTGGGAGAACACGCAGCCTCGGCCCACAACGACAGTCCTGCCGTGCAGAGACGTCGGGCCACTAGTGCTGTTCAGGCAGCTTTGAAGCCAAGCGCAAGGCGCCTCCAAACGGGGAGAAAGCGTACTCTCCCCTCCGCGTCCCACGTTCAAGCTGAATGACGCAGCATGTTTCTCGGAAGGCTCTGCCGAGCTATCTAGTACGAGGGAGAGAGCGCCTGCCTCTGCTGAGAAAGGTTTTGACGTGGGGATTGCTGGACATGAGGAAGAGCGTTCCCCAGGCCGTGCAAAGTTTAGGCTTTGGTGACTCTGGATGGTCCCAAGGGTCCAGAATTGTCCCTGGGAAAGCTGTCCTCTTTTTCTTTCTCCGGCTGGAAGTAAACAGCTGGCAACCGACTGCCGTACGCAGACGTCCTGGGGGAGCCCCCCGGTTTCATTTGGGACGCACGTGGGTGTCTCACAGAAGAGCCCAAATTCCTAATTGGGGGCACACCAGCATGGAATGTAAGGCTGTTTACAACTGCGTACCCTGAGGCCGTTGGAAGGCCGTACGGACGAGAGCGTTCGAGCGAACAGGGCAGCGCTTCGCCATCATCGTTGCCCGTTCACGGAGCTTAATCAAACGAATGCCTTTACTTCCTGTGGCTCAAACGCAACAGAGGAGTTGGAAGGCATACAGTGCCCTTTGACAGTTGTTACGACGAACGTGAGTGCACAGTGTCTCGTGAAAGAAATCCCTAGCACTGTTGAAGCATCCCGTTAACGCATGCTTCTTCGCTCCTATGGCACTCCGAGGTGGTACTGACGGGGGAAATCTGGACTTTTACTTGAGGCCGGGGGGGCTCACAATGCTTTTGTCGGCGAGCTCCAGAGTGCTCTTGCTGAAGCTCCCAGCAAGGACCTGAGAGCAGCAGGCCTCACACGAGTACACTCAGACGGCTTCCGTCACGAGTAAACTCAGACCTCTTATGTGAGGCCTTCCGGCAGCAAAGAGAAGGTGGGCGCGAGGAGTGTGCTTCAGGCAGCTTAGGACCCGCAACTGTCTCGTCTACCACGGAGGGGAATAAGGTTTGCCCAGGGTCGCCCAGTTTCAAAGCTGAGCTCACGTAGTTATCCTCAGTGGTTTCCGATTACCTCAAGGAAACACACGGGAGGAACAGGGCCCTTCCATGGAGGCCCTTTTGGGCACAGGGACCTCTGCGTGGGATCTACTGGGTAAGTATGGCAGTACCTTAGGTAGGCCTCAGGGACCAAAGCTGTCGTCTGGCTCATGCCTTAGCTGTGTTAAGTGTGGAAAACGTGCTGGTCCTCAGGCTGGGCCCACAGCCTAGCTTTCGCTTCTGTGAGAGTGCTGTCCCGAGTCTCCTCCTGGAGCCAGTCGTCAGCACGGTGCCTTTTGGCACTGCAGTTCTCTTTCAGTCAGGGAGGCCGTGCGACTGGCAAAGGGAGTCTGCGCAGCACTGCCTTCGCGAGGCTCTTTGACGACTGGGGCACTCAACCCAGGCAAGCCAGAGAGCAGTACGTTGCCCTTGCTATGAATGTGAAGAGCTTTCTCCAGGGCCCTGTTGAGGCTAAGGTTCCTCAGAAGCCAGGAGCCGCCGTTCCGGCATGGAGAGAAGTCATCCTGCGAACTTGGCGAACGAGCTCCTATCCTGTGTGCCCCCAGGAGCGTCGCAGAGTGAAGGCACTCCGTGGTGGAGTATGGCCTCATGGAAACCACTGCACACCCAACTCCCCCGACGTGAAACACTGGAACTTACCTTGAGGCCTGAGGTCACCTTTCGTTCGGCCGGAGCTGAACATGTGGTGCCGTGGGAGGAGTTCCTAGAAAGGGATCGCCAGCACGGTTTTCGTTTTGAGAGAACACGCAGCCTCGGCCCACAACGACAATCCTGCCGTGCAGAGACGTCGGGCCGCTAGTGCTGTTCAGGCAGCTTTGAAGCCAAGCGCAAGGTGCCTCCAAACGGGGAGAAAGCGTACTCTCCCCTCCGCGTCCCACGTTCAAGCTGAATGACGCAGCATGTTTCTCGGAAGGCTCTGCCGAGCTATCTAGTACGAGGGAGAGAGCGCCTGCCTCTGCTGAGAAAGGTTTTGACGTGGGGATGGCTGGACAGGCGGAAGAGCGTTCCCCAGGCCGTGCAAAGTTTAGGCCTTGGTGATTCCGGATGGTCCCAAGGGTCCAGAGTTGTCCCTGGGAAAGCTGTCCTTTTCCCTCTTTTTCCGGCTGGAAGTACACCTCCGGCATCCGACTGCCGTTCGGAGACGTCCTGGGGGAGACGCCCTACTTTCACTTGGGACGCACCCTGGTGTTTCTCAGAAGAGCCCAAATTCCTCCCTGCGGGTGGGGGGGTTGGCACACCAGCATGGAATGTAAGGCTGTTCAGAACTGCGTACCTTGAGGCCGTGTGAAGGCCGTACGAACGAGAGCTTTCGAGCGAACAGGGCAGCGCTTCGCCATCATCGTTGCACATTCACGGAGCTGAATCAAACGAACGCATTTACTTCCTGTGGCTCAAACGCAGCCGAGGAGTTGGAAGGCATACAGTGCCCTTTGACAGTTGTTACAACGAACGTGAGTGCACAGTGTCTCGTGAAATACCTTCCACGGTCGAAGCATTCCGTTAAGGCAATGCCCCTCCGCTCCCTCTGGCGCTCCGAGGTGTTACAAACGGGGGAAATCTGGACTTTTGCTTGAGGCCGGGGTGGGGCGTGGGGACTCACAATTCTTCTGCCGGCGAGCTCCAGAGCGCTCCTGCTGAAGCTCCCAGCAAGGAACTGAGAGCAGCAGGCCTCACACGAGTACACTCAGACTTCTTCTGTCACGAGTCAACTCAGACTTCTTATGTGAGGCCTTCCGGCAGCAAAGAGAAGGTGCGCGCGAGGAGTGTGCTTCAGGCAGCTCAGGACCCACCACTGTCTCGTCTACCACGGAGGGGAATAAGGTTTGGCCAGGGTCGCCCAGCTTCATACCTGAGCTCATACGGGTATCCTCAGTGGTTTCTGATTACCTCAAGGAAACACAACGGGAGGAACAGGGCCCTTCCATGGAGGCCCTTTTGGGCACAGGGACCTCTGCGTGGGATCTACTGGGTAAGTATGGCAGTACCTTAGGGAGGCCTCAGGGACCAAGGCTCTCTGGCTCACGCCTAGCTGTGCAAAGAAGTGTGCAAACGTACGTACTGCTCCTCAGGCTGGGCCCACAGCCTAGCTTTCGCTTCTCTGAGAGTGCTGTCCCGAGTCTCCTCCTGGAGCCAGTCGTCAGCACGGTGCCTTTTGGCACTGCAGTTGTCTTTCAGTCAAGGAGGCCGTTCGACTGACGGGCAAAGGGAGTCCGCCCAGCGCTGGCTTTCGCCAGTCTCTCTGACGACTGGGCCACTCAACCTAGGCAACCCAGAGAGGAGTACACTGCCCTTGCTATGAATGTGAAGAGCTGTCTCCAGGGGCCTGCTTAGGCTAAGGTTCCTCAGAAGCCAGGAGCCGCCGTTCCGGCACGGAGAGAGGTCATCGTGCGAAACTGGTGAATGGGCTCCTATCCTGTGTGCCCCCAGGAGCGTCGCAGGGTTAAGGCACTCCGTGGTGGAGGACGGCCTCGTTGGAGACCCCTGCACACCCAACTCCCCTGACGTGAAACACTGGAACTTCACCTTGAGGCCTGAGGTCACCTTCCACTTGGCCGGAGCTGAACCTGGGGTGCCGTGGGAGGAGTTCCTAGAAAGGGATCGCCAGCACGGTTTTCGCTTTGGGAGAACACGCAGCCTCGGCCCACAACGACAGTCCTGCCGTGCAGAGACGTCGGGCCACTAGTGCTGTTCAGGCAGCTTTGAAGCCAAGCGCAAGGCGCCTCCAAACGGGGAGAAAGCGTACTCTCCCCTCCGCGTCCCACGTTCAAGCTGAATGACGCAGCATGTTTCTCGGAAGGCTCTGCCGAGCTATCTAGTACGAGGGAGAGAGCGCCTGCCTCTGCTGAGAAAGGTTTTGACGTGGGGATTGCTGGACATGAGGAAGAGCGTTCCCCAGGCCGTGCAAAGTTTAGGCTTTGGTGACTCTGGATGGTCCCAAGGGTCCAGAATTGTCCCTGGGAAAGCTGTCCTCTTTTTCTTTCTCCGGCTGGAAGTAAACAGCTGGCAACCGACTGCCGTACGCAGACGTCCTGGGGGAGCCCCCCGGTTTCATTTGGGACGCACGTGGGTGTCTCACAGAAGAGCCCAAATTCCTAATTGGGGGCACACCAGCATGGAATGTAAGGCTGTTTACAACTGCGTACCCTGAGGACGTTGGAAGGCCGTACGGACGAGAGCGTTCGAGCGAACAGGGCAGCGCTTCGCCATCATCGTTGCCCGTTCACGGAGCTTAATCAAACGAATGCCTTTACTTCCTGTGGCTCAAACGCAACAGAGGAGTTGGAAGGCATACAGTGCCCTTTGACAGTTGTTACGACGAACGTGAGTGCACAGTGTCTCGTGAAAGAAATCCCTAGCACTGTTGAAGCATCCCGTTAACGCATGCTTCTTCGCTCCTATGGCACTCCGAGGTGGTACTGACGGGGGAAATCTGGACTTTTACTTGAGGCCGGGGGGGCTCACAATGCTTTTGTCGGCGAGCTCCAGAGTGCTCTTGCTGAAGCTCCCAGCAAGGACCTGAGAGCAGCAGGCCTCACACGAGTACACTCAGACGGCTTCCGTCACGAGTAAACTCAGACCTCTTATGTGAGGCCTTCCGGCAGCAAAGAGAAGGTGGGCGCGAGGAGTGTGCTTCAGGCAGCTTAGGACCCGCAACTGTCTCGTCTACCACGGAGGGGAATAAGGTTTGCCCAGGGTCGCCCAGTTTCAAAGCTGAGCTCACGTAGTTATCCTCAGTGGTTTCCGATTACCTCAAGGAAACACACGGGAGGAACAGGGCCCTTCCATGGAGGCCCTTTTGGGCACAGGGACCTCTGCGTGGGATCTACTGGGTAAGTATGGCAGTACCTTAGGTAGGCCTCAGGGACCAAAGCTGTCGTCTGGCTCATGCCTTAGCTGTGTTAAGTGTGGAAAACGTGCTGGTCCTCAGGCTGGGCCCACAGCCTAGCTTTCGCTTCTGTGAGAGTGCTGTCCCGAGTCTCCTCCTGGAGCCAGTCGTCAGCACGGTGCCTTTTGGCACTGCAGTTCTCTTTCAGTCAGGGAGGCCGTGCGACTGGCAAAGGGAGTCTGCGCAGCACTGCCTTCGCGAGGCTCTTTGACGACTGGGGCACTCAACCCAGGCAAGCCAGAGAGCAGTACGTTGCCCTTGCTATGAATGTGAAGAGCTTTCTCCAGGGCCCTGTTGAGGCTAAGGTTCCTCAGAAGCCAGGAGCCGCCGTTCCGGCACGGAGAGAAGTCATCCTGCGAACTTGGCGAACGAGCTCCTATCCTGTGTGCCCCCAGGAGCGTCGCAGAGTGAAGGCACTCCGTGGTGGAGTATGGCCTCATGGAAACCACTGCACACCCAACTCCCCCGACGTGAAACACTGGAACTTACCTTGAGGCCTGAGGTCACCTTTCGTTCGGCCGGAGCTGAACATGTGGTGCCGTGGGAGGAGTTCCTAGAAAGGGATCGCCAGCACGGTTTTCGTTTTGAGAGAACACGCAGCCTCGGCCCACAACGACAATCCTGCCGTGCAGAGACGTCGGGCCGCTAGTGCTGTTCAGGCAGCTTTGAAGCCAAGCGCAAGGTGCCTCCAAACGGGGAGAAAGCGTACTCTCCCCTCCGCGTCCCACGTTCAAGCTGAATGACGCAGCATGTTTCTCGGAAGGCTCTGCCGAGCTATCTAGTACGAGGGAGAGAGCGCCTGCCTCTGCTGAGAAAGGTTTTGACGTGGGGATGGCTGGACAGGCGGAAGAGCGTTCCCCAGGCCGTGCAAAGTTTAGGCCTTGGTGATTCCGGATGGTCCCAAGGGTCCAGAGTTGTCTCTGGGAAAGCTGTCCTTTTCCCTCTTTTTCCGGCTGGAAGTACACCTCCGGCATCCGACTGCCGTTCGGAGACGTCCTGGGGGAGACGCCCTACTTTCACTTGGGACGCACCCTGGTGTTTCTCAGAAGAGCCCAAATTCCTCCCTGCGGGTGGGGGGGTTGGCACACCAGCATGGAATGTAAGGCTGTTCAGAACTGCGTACCTTGAGGCCGTGTGAAGGCCGTACGAACGAGAGCTTTCGAGCGAACAGGGCAGCGCTTCGCCATCATCGTTGCACATTCACGGAGCTGAATCAAACGAACGCATTTACTTCCTGTGGCTCAAACGCAGCCGAGGAGTTGGAAGGCATACAGTGCCCTTTGACAGTTGTTACAACGAACGTGAGTGCACAGTGTCTCGTGAAATACCTTCCACGGTCGAAGCATTCCGTTAAGGCAATGCCCCTCCGCTCCCTCTGGCGCTCCGAGGTGTTACAAACGGGGGAAATCTGGACTTTTGCTTGAGGCCGGGGTGGGGCGGGGGGACTCACAATTCTTCTGCCGGCGAGCTCCAGAGCGCTCCTGCTGAAGCTCCCAGCAAGGAACTGAGAGCAGCAGGCCTCACACGAGTACACTCAGACTTCTTCTGTCACGAGTCAACTCAGACTTCTTATGTGAGGCCTTCCGGCAGCAAAGAGAAGGTGCGCGCGAGGAGTGTGCTTCAGGCAGCTCAGGACCCGCCACTGTCTCGTCTACCACGGAGGGGAATAAGGTTTGGCCAGGGTCGCCCAGCTTCATACCTGAGCTCATACGGGTATCCTCAGTGGTTTCTGATTACCTCAAGGAAACACAACGGGAGGAACAGGGCCCTTCCATGGAGGCCCTTTTGGGCACAGGGACCTCTGCGTGGGATCTACTGGGTAAGTATGGCAGTACCTTAGGGAGGCCTCAGGGACCAAGGCTCTCTGGCTCACGCCTAGCTGTGCAAAGAAGTGTGCAAACGTACGTACTGCTCCTCAGGCTGGGCCCACAGCCTAGCTTTCGCTTCTCTGAGAGTGCTGTCCCGAGTCTCCTCCTGGAGCCAGTCGTCAGCACGGTGCCTTTTGGCACTGCAGTTGTCTTTCAGTCAAGGAGGCCGTTCGACTGACGGGCAAAGGGAGTCCGCCCAGCGCTGGCTTTCGCCAGTCTCTCTGACGACTGGGCCACTCAACCTAGGCAACCCAGAGAGGAGTACACTGCCCTTGCTATGAATGTGAAGAGCTGTCTCCAGGGGCCTGCTTAGGCTAAGGTTCCTCAGAAGCCAGGAGCCGCCGTTCCGGCACGGAGAGAGGTCATCGTGCGAAACTGGTGAATGGGCTCCTATCCTGTGTGCCCCCAGGAGCGTCGCAGGGTTAAGGCACTCCGTGGTGGAGGACGGCCTCGTTGGAGACCCCTGCACACCCAACTCCCCTGACGTGAAACACTGGAACTTCACCTTGAGGCCTGAGGTCACCTTCCACTTGGCCGGAGCTGAACCTGGGGTGCCGTGGGAGGAGTTCCTAGAAAGGGATCGCCAGCACGGTTTTCGCTTTGGGAGAACACGCAGCCTCGGCCCACAACGACAGTCCTGCCGTGCAGAGACGTCGGGCCACTAGTGCTGTTCAGGCAGCTTTGAAGCCAAGCGCAAGGCGCCTCCAAACGGGGAGAAAGCGTACTCTCCCCTCCGCGTCCCACGTTCAAGCTGAATGACGCAGCATGTTTCTCGGAAGGCTCTGCCGAGCTATCTAGTACGAGGGAGAGAGCGCCTGCCTCTGCTGAGAAAGGTTTTGACGTGGGGATTGCTGGACATGAGGAAGAGCGTTCCCCAGGCCGTGCAAAGTTTAGGCTTTGGTGACTCTGGATGGTCCCAAGGGTCCAGAATTGTCCCTGGGAAAGCTGTCCTCTTTTTCTTTCTCCGGCTGGAAGTAAACAGCTGGCAACCGACTGCCGTACGCAGACGTCCTGGGGGAGCCCCCCGGTTTCATTTGGGACGCACGTGGGTGTCTCACAGAAGAGCCCAAATTCCTAATTGGGGGCACACCAGCATGGAATGTAAGGCTGTTTACAACTGCGTACCCTGAGGACGTTGGAAGGCCGTACGGACGAGAGCGTTCGAGCGAACAGGGCAGCGCTTCGCCATCATCGTTGCCCGTTCACGGAGCTTAATCAAACGAATGCCTTTACTTCCTGTGGCTCAAACGCAACAGAGGAGTTGGAAGGCATACAGTGCCCTTTGACAGTTGTTACGACGAACGTGAGTGCACAGTGTCTCGTGAAAGAAATCCCTAGCACTGTTGAAGCATCCCGTTAACGCATGCTTCTTCGCTCCTATGGCACTCCGAGGTGGTACTGACGGGGGAAATCTGGACTTTTACTTGAGGCCGGGGGGGCTCACAATGCTTTTGTCGGCGAGCTCCAGAGTGCTCTTGCTGAAGCTCCCAGCAAGGACCTGAGAGCAGCAGGCCTCACACGAGTACACTCAGACGGCTTCCGTCACGAGTAAACTCAGACCTCTTATGTGAGGCCTTCCGGCAGCAAAGAGAAGGTGGGCGCGAGGAGTGTGCTTCAGGCAGCTTAGGACCCGCAACTGTCTCGTCTACCACGGAGGGGAATAAGGTTTGCCCAGGGTCGCCCAGTTTCAAAGCTGAGCTCACGTAGTTATCCTCAGTGGTTTCCGATTACCTCAAGGAAACACACGGGAGGAACAGGGCCCTTCCATGGAGGCCCTTTTGGGCACAGGGACCTCTGCGTGGGATCTACTGGGTAAGTATGGCAGTACCTTAGGTAGGCCTCAGGGACCAAAGCTGTCGTCTGGCTCATGCCTTAGCTGTGTTAAGTGTGGAAAACGTGCTGGTCCTCAGGCTGGGCCCACAGCCTAGCTTTCGCTTCTGTGAGAGTGCTGTCCCGAGTCTCCTCCTGGAGCCAGTCGTCAGCACGGTGCCTTTTGGCACTGCAGTTCTCTTTCAGTCAGGGAGGCCGTGCGACTGGCAAAGGGAGTCTGCGCAGCACTGCCTTCGCGAGGCTCTTTGACGACTGGGGCACTCAACCCAGGCAAGCCAGAGAGCAGTACGTTGCCCTTGCTATGAATGTGAAGAGCTTTCTCCAGGGCCCTGTTGAGGCTAAGGTTCCTCAGAAGCCAGGAGCCGCCGTTCCGGCATGGAGAGAAGTCATCCTGCGAACTTGGCGAACGAGCTCCTATCCTGTGTGCCCCCAGGAGCGTCGCAGAGTGAAGGCACTCCGTGGTGGAGTATGGCCTCATGGAAACCACTGCACACCCAACTCCCCCGACGTGAAACACTGGAACTTACCTTGAGGCCTGAGGTCACCTTTCGTTCGGCCGGAGCTGAACATGTGGTGCCGTGGGAGGAGTTCCTAGAAAGGGATCGCCAGCACGGTTTTCGTTTTGAGAGAACACGCAGCCTCGGCCCACAACGACAATCCTGCCGTGCAGAGACGTCGGGCCGCTAGTGCTGTTCAGGCAGCTTTGAAGCCAAGCGCAAGGTGCCTCCAAACGGGGAGAAAGCGTACTCTCCCCTCCGCGTCCCACGTTCAAGCTGAATGACGCAGCATGTTTCTCGGAAGGCTCTGCCGAGCTATCTAGTACGAGGGAGAGAGCGCCTGCCTCTGCTGAGAAAGGTTTTGACGTGGGGATGGCTGGACAGGCGGAAGAGCGTTCCCCAGGCCGTGCAAAGTTTAGGCCTTGGTGATTCCGGATGGTCCCAAGGGTCCAGAGTTGTCCCTGGGAAAGCTGTCCTTTTCCCTCTTTTTCCGGCTGGAAGTACACCTCCGGCATCCGACTGCCGTTCGGAGACGTCCTGGGGGAGACGCCCTACTTTCACTTGGGACGCACCCTGGTGTTTCTCAGAAGAGCCCAAATTCCTCCCTGCGGGTGGGGGGGTTGGCACACCAGCATGGAATGTAAGGCTGTTCAGAACTGCGTACCTTGAGGCCGTGTGAAGGCCGTACGAACGAGAGCTTTCGAGCGAACAGGGCAGCGCTTCGCCATCATCGTTGCACATTCACGGAGCTGAATCAAACGAACGCATTTACTTCCTGTGGCTCAAACGCAGCCGAGGAGTTGGAAGGCATACAGTGCCCTTTGACAGTTGTTACAACGAACGTGAGTGCACAGTGTCTCGTGAAATACCTTCCACGGTCGAAGCATTCCGTTAAGGCAATGCCCCTCCGCTCCCTCTGGCGCTCCGAGGTGTTACAAACGGGGGAAATCTGGACTTTTGCTTGAGGCCGGGGTGGGGCGGGGGGACTCACAATTCTTCTGCCGGCGAGCTCCAGAGCGCTCCTGCTGAAGCTCCCAGCAAGGAACTGAGAGCAGCAGGCCTCACACGAGTACACTCAGACTTCTTCTGTCACGAGTCAACTCAGACTTCTTATGTGAGGCCTTCCGGCAGCAAAGAGAAGGTACGCGCGAGGAGTGTGCTTCAGGCAGCTCAGGACCCGCCACTGTCTCGTCTACCACGGAGGGGAATAAGGTTTGGCCAGGGTCGCCCAGCTTCATACCTGAGCTCATACGGGTATCCTCAGTGGTTTCTGATTACCTCAAGGAAACACAACGGGAGGAACAGGGCCCTTCCATGGAGGCCCTTTTGGGCACAGGGACCTCTGCGTGGGATCTACTGGGTAAGTATGGCAGTACCTTAGGGAGGCCTCAGGGACCAAGGCTCTCTGGCTCACGCCTAGCTGTGCAAAGAAGTGTGCAAACGTACGTACTGCTCCTCAGGCTGGGCCCACAGCCTAGCTTTCGCTTCTCTGAGAGTGCTGTCCCGAGTCTCCTCCTGGAGCCAGTCGTCAGCACGGTGCCTTTTGGCACTGCAGTTGTCTTTCAGTCAAGGAGGCCGTTCGACTGACGGGCAAAGGGAGTCCGCCCAGCGCTGGCTTTCGCCAGTCTCTCTGACGACTGGGCCACTCAACCTAGGCAACCCAGAGAGGAGTACACTGCCCTTGCTATGAATGTGAAGAGCTGTCTCCAGGGGCCTGCTTAGGCTAAGGTTCCTCAGAAGCCAGGAGCCGCCGTTCCGGCACGGAGAGAGGTCATCGTGCGAAACTGGTGAATGGGCTCCTATCCTGTGTGCCCCCAGGAGCGTCGCAGGGTTAAGGCACTCCGTGGTGGAGGACGGCCTCGTTGGAGACCCCTGCACACCCAACTCCCCTGACGTGAAACACTGGAACTTCACCTTGAGGCCTGAGGTCACCTTCCACTTGGCCGGAGCTGAACCTGGGGTGCCGTGGGAGGAGTTCCTAGAAAGGGATCGCCAGCACGGTTTTCGCTTTGGGAGAACACGCAGCCTCGGCCCACAACGACAGTCCTGCCGTGCAGAGACGTCGGGCCGCTAGTGCTGTTCAGGCAGCTTTGAAGCCAAGCGCAAGGCGCCTCCAAACGGGGAGAAAGCGTACTCTCCCCTCCGCGTCCCACGTTCAAGCTGAATGACGCAGCATGTTTCTCGGAAGGCTCTGCCGAGCTATCTAGTACGAGGGAGAGAGCGCCTGCCTCTGCTGAGAAAGGTTTTGACGTGGGGATTGCTGGACATGAGGAAGAGCGTTCCCCAGGCCGTGCAAAGTTTAGGCTTTGGTGACTCTGGATGGTCCCAAGGGTCCAGAATTGTCCCTGGGAAAGCTGTCCTCTTTTTCTTTCTCCGGCTGGAAGTAAACAGCTGGCAACCGACTGCCGTACGCAGACGTCCTGGGGGAGCCCCCCGGTTTCATTTGGGACGCACGTGGGTGTCTCACAGAAGAGCCCAAATTCCTAATTGGGGGCACACCAGCATGGAATGTAAGGCTGTTTACAACTGCGTACCCTGAGGACGTTGGAAGGCCGTACGGACGAGAGCGTTCGAGCGAACAGGGCAGCGCTTCGCCATCATCGTTGCCCGTTCACGGAGCTTAATCAAACGAATGCCTTTACTTCCTGTGGCTCAAACGCAACAGAGGAGTTGGAAGGCATACAGTGCCCTTTGACAGTTGTTACGACGAACGTGAGTGCACAGTGTCTCGTGAAAGAAATCCCTAGCACTGTTGAAGCATCCCGTTAACGCATGCTTCTTCGCTCCTATGGCACTCCGAGGTGGTACTGACGGGGGAAATCTGGACTTTTACTTGAGGCCGGGGGGGCTCACAATGCTTTTGTCGGCGAGCTCCAGAGTGCTCTTGCTGAAGCTCCCAGCAAGGACCTGAGAGCAGCAGGCCTCACACGAGTACACTCAGACGGCTTCCGTCACGAGTAAACTCAGACCTCTTATGTGAGGCCTTCCGGCAGCAAAGAGAAGGTGGGCGCGAGGAGTGTGCTTCAGGCAGCTTAGGACCCGCAACTGTCTCGTCTACCACGGAGGGGAATAAGGTTTGCCCAGGGTCGCCCAGTTTCAAAGCTGAGCTCACGTAGTTATCCTCAGTGGTTTCCGATTACCTCAAGGAAACACACGGGAGGAACAGGGCCCTTCCATGGAGGCCCTTTTGGGCACAGGGACCTCTGCGTGGGATCTACTGGGTAAGTATGGCAGTACCTTAGGTAGGCCTCAGGGACCAAAGCTGTCGTCTGGCTCATGCCTTAGCTGTGTTAAGTGTGGAAAACGTGCTGGTCCTCAGGCTGGGCCCACAGCCTAGCTTTCGCTTCTGTGAGAGTGCTGTCCCGAGTCTCCTCCTGGAGCCAGTCGTCAGCACGGTGCCTTTTGGCACTGCAGTTCTCTTTCAGTCAGGGAGGCCGTGCGACTGGCAAAGGGAGTCTGCGCAGCACTGCCTTCGCGAGGCTCTTTGACGACTGGGGCACTCAACCCAGGCAAGCCAGAGAGCAGTACGTTGCCCTTGCTATGAATGTGAAGAGCTTTCTCCAGGGCCCTGTTGAGGCTAAGGTTCCTCAGAAGCCAGGAGCCGCCGTTCCGGCATGGAGAGAAGTCATCCTGCGAACTTGGCGAACGAGCTCCTATCCTGTGTGCCCCCAGGAGCGTCGCAGAGTGAAGGCACTCCGTGGTGGAGTATGGCCTCATGGAAACCACTGCACACCCAACTCCCCCGACGTGAAACACTGGAACTTACCTTGAGGCCTGAGGTCACCTTTCGTTCGGCCGGAGCTGAACATGTGGTGCCGTGGGAGGAGTTCCTAGAAAGGGATCGCCAGCACGGTTTTCGTTTTGAGAGAACACGCAGCCTCGGCCCACAACGACAATCCTGCCGTGCAGAGACGTCGGGCCGCTAGTGCTGTTCAGGCAGCTTTGAAGCCAAGCGCAAGGTGCCTCCAAACGGGGAGAAAGCGTACTCTCCCCTCCGCGTCCCACGTTCAAGCTGAATGACGCAGCATGTTTCTCGGAAGGCTCTGCCGAGCTATCTAGTACGAGGGAGAGAGCGCCTGCCTCTGCTGAGAAAGGTTTTGACGTGGGGATGGCTGGACAGGCGGAAGAGCGTTCCCCAGGCCGTGCAAAGTTTAGGCCTTGGTGATTCCGGATGGTCCCAAGGGTCCAGAGTTGTCCCTGGGAAAGCTGTCCTTTTCCCTCTTTTTCCGGCTGGAAGTACACCTCCGGCATCCGACTGCCGTTCGGAGACGTCCTGGGGGAGACGCCCTACTTTCACTTGGGACGCACCCTGGTGTTTCTCAGAAGAGCCCAAATTCCTCCCTGCGGGTGGGGGGGTTGGCACACCAGCATGGAATGTAAGGCTGTTCAGAACTGCGTACCTTGAGGCCGTGTGAAGGCCGTACGAACGAGAGCTTTCGAGCGAACAGGGCAGCGCTTCGCCATCATCGTTGCACATTCACGGAGCTGAATCAAACGAACGCATTTACTTCCTGTGGCTCAAACGCAGCCGAGGAGTTGGAAGGCATACAGTGCCCTTTGACAGTTGTTACAACGAACGTGAGTGCACAGTGTCTCGTGAAATACCTTCCACGGTCGAAGCATTCCGTTAAGGCAATGCCCCTCCGCTCCCTCTGGCGCTCCGAGGTGTTACAAACGGGGGAAATCTGGACTTTTGCTTGAGGCCGGGGTGGGGCGGGGGGACTCACAATTCTTCTGCCGGCGAGCTCCAGAGCGCTCCTGCTGAAGCTCCCAGCAAGGAACTGAGAGCAGCAGGCCTCACACGAGTACACTCAGACTTCTTCTGTCACGAGTCAACTCAGACTTCTTATGTGAGGCCTTCCGGCAGCAAAGAGAAGGTACGCGCGAGGAGTGTGCTTCAGGCAGCTCAGGACCCGCCACTGTCTCGTCTACCACGGAGGGGAATAAGGTTTGGCCAGGGTCGCCCAGCTTCATACCTGAGCTCATACGGGTATCCTCAGTGGTTTCTGATTACCTCAAGGAAACACAACGGGAGGAACAGGGCCCTTCCATGGAGGCCCTTTTGGGCACAGGGACCTCTGCGTGGGATCTACTGGGTAAGTATGGCAGTACCTTAGGGAGGCCTCAGGGACCAAGGCTCTCTGGCTCACGCCTAGCTGTGCAAAGAAGTGTGCAAACGTACGTACTGCTCCTCAGGCTGGGCCCACAGCCTAGCTTTCGCTTCTCTGAGAGTGCTGTCCCGAGTCTCCTCCTGGAGCCAGTCGTCAGCACGGTGCCTTTTGGCACTGCAGTTGTCTTTCAGTCAAGGAGGCCGTTCGACTGACGGGCAAAGGGAGTCCGCCCAGCGCTGGCTTTCGCCAGTCTCTCTGACGACTGGGCCACTCAACCTAGGCAACCCAGAGAGGAGTACACTGCCCTTGCTATGAATGTGAAGAGCTGTCTCCAGGGGCCTGCTTAGGCTAAGGTTCCTCAGAAGCCAGGAGCCGCCGTTCCGGCACGGAGAGAGGTCATCGTGCGAAACTGGTGAATGGGCTCCTATCCTGTGTGCCCCCAGGAGCGTCGCAGGGTTAAGGCACTCCGTGGTGGAGGACGGCCTCGTTGGAGACCCCTGCACACCCAACTCCCCTGACGTGAAACACTGGAACTTCACCTTGAGGCCTGAGGTCACCTTCCACTTGGCCGGAGCTGAACCTGGGGTGCCGTGGGAGGAGTTCCTAGAAAGGGATCGCCAGCACGGTTTTCGCTTTGGGAGAACACGCAGCCTCGGCCCACAACGACAGTCCTGCCGTGCAGAGACGTCGGGCCGCTAGTGCTGTTCAGGCAGCTTTGAAGCCAAGCGCAAGGCGCCTCCAAACGGGGAGAAAGCGTACTCTCCCCTCCGCGTCCCACGTTCAAGCTGAATGACGCAGCATGTTTCTCGGAAGGCTCTGCCGAGCTATCTAGTACGAGGGAGAGAGCGCCTGCCTCTGCTGAGAAAGGTTTTGACGTGGGGATGGCTGGACAGGCGGAAGAGCGTTCCCCAGGCCGTGCAAAGTTTAGGCCTTGGTGATTCCGGATGGTCCCAAGGGTCCAGAGTTGTCCCTGGGAAAGCTGTAGTTTTCCCTCTTTTTCCGGCTGGAAGTACACCTCCGGCATCCGACTGCCGTTCGGAGACGTCCTGGGGGAGACGCCCTACTTTCACTTGGGACGCACCCTGGTGTTTCTCAGAAGAGCCCAAATTCCTCCCTGCGGGTGGGGGGGTTGGCACACCAGCATGGAATGTAAGGCTGTTCAGAACTGCGTACCTTGAGGCCGTGTGAAGGCCGTACGAACGAGAGCTTTCGAGCGAACAGGGCAGCGCTTCGCCATCATCGTTGCACATTCACGGAGCTGAATCAAACGAACGCATTTACTTCCTGTGGCTCAAACGCAGCCGAGGAGTTGGAAGGCATACAGTGCCCTTTGACAGTTGTTACAACGAACGTGAGTGCACAGTGTCTCGTGAAATACCTTCCACGGTCGAAGCATTCCGTTAAGGCAATGCCCCTCCGCTCCCTCTGGCGCTCCGAGGTGTTACAAACGGGGGAAATCTGGACTTTTGCTTGAGGCCGGGGTGGGGCGGGGGGACTCACAATTCTTCTGCCGGCGAGCTCCAGAGCGCTCCTGCTGAAGCTCCCAGCAAGGAACTGAGAGCAGCAGGCCTCACACGAGTACACTCAGACTTCTTCTGTCACGAGTCAACTCAGACTTCTTATGTGAGGCCTTCCGGCAGCAAAGAGAAGGTGCGCGCGAGGAGTGTGCTTCAGGCAGCTCAGGACCCGCCACTGTCTCGTCTACCACGGAGGGGAATAAGGTTTGGCCAGGGTCGCCCAGCTTCATACCTGAGCTCATACGGGTATCCTCAGTGGTTTCTGATTACCTCAAGGAAACACAACGGGAGGAACAGGGCCCTTCCATGGAGGCCCTTTTGGGCACAGGGACCTCTGCGTGGGATCTACTGGGTAAGTATGGCAGTACCTTAGGGAGGCCTCAGGGACCAAGGCTCTCTGGCTCACGCCTAGCTGTGCAAAGAAGTGTGCAAACGTACGTACTGCTCCTCAGGCTGGGCCCACAGCCTAGCTTTCGCTTCTCTGAGAGTGCTGTCCCGAGTCTCCTCCTGGAGCCAGTCGTCAGCACGGTGCCTTTTGGCACTGCAGTTGTCTTTCAGTCAAGGAGGCCGTTCGACTGACGGGCAAAGGGAGTCCGCCCAGCGCTGGCTTTCGCCAGTCTCTCTGACGACTGGGCCACTCAACCTAGGCAACCCAGAGAGGAGTACACTGCCCTTGCTATGAATGTGAAGAGCTGTCTCCAGGGGCCTGCTTAGGCTAAGGTTCCTCAGAAGCCAGGAGCCGCCGTTCCGGCACGGAGAGAGGTCATCGTGCGAAACTGGTGAATGGGCTCCTATCCTGTGTGCCCCCAGGAGCGTCGCAGGGTTAAGGCACTCCGTGGTGGAGGACGGCCTCGTTGGAGACCCCTGCACACCCAACTCCCCTGACGTGAAACACTGGAACTTCACCTTCAGGCCTGAGGTCACCTTCCACTTGGCCGGAGCTGAACCTGGGGTGCCGTGGGAGGAGTTCCTAGAAAGGGATCGCCAGCACGGTTTTCACTTTGGGAGAACACGCAGCCTCGGCCCACAACGACAGTCCTGCCGTGCAGAGACGTCGGGCCACTAGTGCTGTTCAGGCAGCTTTGAAGCCAAGCGCAAGGCGCCTCCAAACGGGGAGAAAGCGTACTCTCCCCTCCGCGTCCCACGTTCAAGCTGAATGACGCAGCATGTTTCTCGGAAGGCTCTGCCGAGCTATCTAGTACGAGGGAGAGAGCGCCTGCCTCTGCTGAGAAAGGTTTTGACGTGGGGATTGCTGGACATGAGGAAGAGCGTTCCCCAGGCCGTGCAAAGTTTAGGCTTTGGTGACTCTGGATGGTCCCAAGGGTCCAGAATTGTCCCTGGGAAAGCTGTCCTCTTTTTCTTTCTCCGGCTGGAAGTAAACAGCTGGCAACCGACTGCCGTACGCAGACGTCCTGGGGGAGCCCCCCGGTTTCATTTGGGACGCACGTGGGTGTCTCACAGAAGAGCCCAAATTCCTAATTGGGGGCACACCAGCATGGAATGTAAGGCTGTTTACAACTGCGTACCCTGAGGACGTTGGAAGGCCGTACGGACGAGAGCGTTCGAGCGAACAGGGCAGCGCTTCGCCATCATCGTTGCCCGTTCACGGAGCTTAATCAAACGAATGCCTTTACTTCCTGTGGCTCAAACGCAACAGAGGAGTTGGAAGGCATACAGTGCCCTTTGACAGTTGTTACGACGAACGTGAGTGCACAGTGTCTCGTGAAAGAAATCCCTAGCACTGTTGAAGCATCCCGTTAACGCATGCTTCTTCGCTCCTATGGCACTCCGAGGTGGTACTGACGGGGGAAATCTGGACTTTTACTTGAGGCCGGGGGGGCTCACAATGCTTTTGTCGGCGAGCTCCAGAGTGCTCTTGCTGAAGCTCCCAGCAAGGACCTGAGAGCAGCAGGCCTCACACGAGTACACTCAGACGGCTTCCGTCACGAGTAAACTCAGACCTCTTATGTGAGGCCTTCCGGCAGCAAAGAGAAGGTGGGCGCGAGGAGTGTGCTTCAGGCAGCTTAGGACCCGCAACTGTCTCGTCTACCACGGAGGGGAATAAGGTTTGCCCAGGGTCGCCCAGTTTCAAAGCTGAGCTCACGTAGTTATCCTCAGTGGTTTCCGATTACCTCAAGGAAACACACGGGAGGAACAGGGCCCTTCCATGGAGGCCCTTTTGGGCACAGGGACCTCTGCGTGGGATCTACTGGGTAAGTATGGCAGTACCTTAGGTAGGCCTCAGGGACCAAAGCTGTCGTCTGGCTCATGCCTTAGCTGTGTTAAGTGTGGAAAACGTGCTGGTCCTCAGGCTGGGCCCACAGCCTAGCTTTCGCTTCTGTGAGAGTGCTGTCCCGAGTCTCCTCCTGGAGCCAGTCGTCAGCACGGTGCCTTTTGGCACTGCAGTTCTCTTTCAGTCAGGGAGGCCGTGCGACTGGCAAAGGGAGTCTGCGCAGCACTGCCTTCGCGAGGCTCTTTGACGACTGGGGCACTCAACCCAGGCAAGCCAGAGAGCAGTACGTTGCCCTTGCTATGAATGTGAAGAGCTTTCTCCAGGGCCCTGTTGAGGCTAAGGTTCCTCAGAAGCCAGGAGCCGCCGTTCCGGCACGGAGAGAAGTCATCCTGCGAACTTGGCGAACGAGCTCCTATCCTGTGTGCCCCCAGGAGCGTCGCAGAGTGAAGGCACTCCGTGGTGGAGTATGGCCTCATGGAAACCACTGCACACCCAACTCCCCCGACGTGAAACACTGGAACTTACCTTGAGGCCTGAGGTCACCTTTCGTTCGGCCGGAGCTGAACATGTGGTGCCGTGGGAGGAGTTCCTAGAAAGGGATCGCCAGCACGGTTTTCGTTTTGAGAGAACACGCAGCCTCGGCCCACAACGACAATCCTGCCGTGCAGAGACGTCGGGCCGCTAGTGCTGTTCAGGCAGCTTTGAAGCCAAGCGCAAGGTGCCTCCAAACGGGGAGAAAGCGTACTCTCCCCTCCGCGTCCCACGTTCAAGCTGAATGACGCAGCATGTTTCTCGGAAGGCTCTGCCGAGCTATCTAGTACGAGGGAGAGAGCGCCTGCCTCTGCTGAGAAAGGTTTTGACGTGGGGATGGCTGGACAGGCGGAAGAGCGTTCCCCAGGCCGTGCAAAGTTTAGGCCTTGGTGATTCCGGATGGTCCCAAGGGTCCAGAGTTGTCCCTGGGAAAGCTGTCCTTTTCCCTCTTTTTCCGGCTGGAAGTACACCTCCGGCATCCGACTGCCGTTCGGAGACTTCCTGGGGGAGACGCCCTACTTTCACTTGGGACGCACCCTGGTGTTTCTCAGAAGAGCCCAAATTCCTCCCTGCGGGTGGGGGGGTTGGCACACCAGCATGGAATGTAAGGCTGTTCAGAACTGCGTACCTTGAGGCCGTGTGAAGGCCGTACGAACGAGAGCTTTCGAGCGAACAGGGCAGCGCTTCGCCATCATCGTTGCACATTCACGGAGCTGAATCAAACGAACGCATTTACTTCCTGTGGCTCAAACGCAGCCGAGGAGTTGGAAGGCATACAGTGCCCTTTGACAGTTGTTACAACGAACGTGAGTGCACAGTGTCTCGTGAAATACCTTCCACGGTCGAAGCATTCCGTTAAGGCAATGCCCCTCCGCTCCCTCTGGCGCTCCGAGGTGTTACAAACGGGGGAAATCTGGACTTTTGCTTGAGGCCGGGGTGGGGCGTGGGGACTCACAATTCTTCTGCCGGCGAGCTCCAGAGCGCTCCTGCTGAAGCTCCCAGCAAGGAACTGAGAGCAGCAGGCCTCACACGAGTACACTCAGACTTCTTCTGTCACGAGTCAACTCAGACTTCTTATGTGAGGCCTTCCGGCAGCAAAGAGAAGGTACGCGCGAGGAGTGTGCTTCAGGCAGCTCAGGACCCGCCACTGTCTCGTCTACCACGGAGGGGAATAAGGTTTGGCCAGGGTCGCCCAGCTTCATACCTGAGCTCATACGGGTATCCTCAGTGGTTTCTGATTACCTCAAGGAAACACAACGGGAGGAACAGGGCCCTTCCATGGAGGTCCTTTTGGGCACAGGGACCTCTGCGTGGGATCTACTGGGTAAGTATGGCTGTACCTTAGGGAGGCCTCAGGGACCAAGGCTCTCTGGCTCACGCCTAGCTGTGCAAAGAAGTGTGCAAACGTACATACTGCTCCTCAGGCTGGGCCCACAGCCTAGCTTTCGCTTCTCTGAGAGTGCTGTCCCGAGTCTCCTCCTGGAGCCAGTCGTCAGCACGGTGCCTTTTGGCACTGCAGTTGTCTTTCAGTCAAGGAGGCCGTTCGACTGACGGGCAAAGGGAGTCCGCCCAGCGCTGGCTTTCGCCAGTCTCTCTGACGACTGGGCCACTCAACCTAGGCAACCCAGAGAGGAGTACACTGCCCTTGCTATGAATGTGAAGAGCTGTCTCCAGGGGCCTGCTTAGGCTAAGGTTCCTCAGAAGCCAGGAGCCGCCGTTCCGGCACGGAGAGAGGTCATCGTGCGAAACTGGTGAATGGGCTCCTATCCTGTGTGCCCCCAGGAGCGTCGCAGGGTTAAGGCACTCCGTGGTGGAGGACGGCCTCGTTGGAGACCCCTGCACACCCAACTCCCCTGACGTGAAACACTGGAACTTCACCTTGAGGCCTGAGGTCACCTTCCACTTGGCCGGAGCTGAACCTGGGGTGCCGTGGGAGGAGTTCCTAGAAAGGGATCGCCAGCACGGTTTTCGCTTTGGGAGAACACGCAGCCTCGGCCCACAACGACAGTCCTGCCGTGCAGAGACGTCGGGCCGCTAGTGCTGTTCAGGCAGCTTTGAAGCCAAGCGCAAGGCGCCTCCAAACGGGGAGAAAGCGTACTCTCCCCTCCGCGTCCCACGTTCAAGCTGAATGACGCAGCATGTTTCTCGGAAGGCTCTGCCGAGCTATCTAGTACGAGGGAGAGAGCGCCTGCCTCTGCTGAGAAAGGTTTTGACGTGGGGATGGCTGGACAGGCGGAAGAGCGTTCCCCAGGCCGTGCAAAGTTTAGGCCTTGGTGATTCCGGATGGTCCCAAGGGTCCAGAGTTGTCCCTGGGAAAGCTGTCCTTTTCCCTCTTTTTCCGGCTGGAAGTACACCTCCGGCATCCGACTGCCGTTCGGAGACGTCCTGGGGGAGACGCCCTACTTTCACTTGGGACGCACCCTGGTGTTTCTCAGAAGAGCCCAAATTCCTCCCTGCGGGTGGGGGGGTTGGCACACCAGCATGGAATGTAAGGCTGTTCAGAACTGCGTACCTTGAGGCCGTGTGAAGGCCGTACGAACGAGAGCTTTCGAGCGAACAGGGCAGCGCTTCGCCATCATCGTTGCACATTCACGGAGCTGAATCAAACGAACGCATTTACTTCCTGTGGCTCAAACGCAGCCGAGGAGTTGGAAGGCATACAGTGCCCTTTGACAGTTGTTACAACGAACGTGAGTGCACAGTGTCTCGTGAAATACCTTCCACGGTCGAAGCATTCCGTTAAGGCAATGCCCCTCCGCTCCCTCTGGCGCTCCGAGGTGTTACAAACGGGGGAAATCTGGACTTTTGCTTGAGGCCGGGGTGGGGCGGGGGGACTCACAATTCTTCTGCCGGCGAGCTCCAGAGCGCTCCTGCTGAAGCTCCCAGCAAGGAACTGAGAGCAGCAGGCCTCACACGAGTACACTCAGACTTCTTCTGTCACGAGTCAACTCAGACTTCTTATGTGAGGCCTTCCGGCAGCAAAGAGAAGGTGCGCGCGAGGAGTGTGCTTCAGGCAGCTCAGGACCCGCCACTGTCTCGTCTACCACGGAGGGGAATAAGGTTTGGCCAGGGTCGCCCAGCTTCATACCTGAGCTCATACGGGTATCCTCAGTGGTTTCTGATTACCTCAAGGAAACACAACGGGAGGAACAGGGCCCTTCCATGGAGGCCCTTTTGGGCACAGGGACCTCTGCGTGGGATCTACTGGGTAAGTATGGCAGTACCTTAGGGAGGCCTCAGGGACCAAGGCTCTCTGGCTCACGCCTAGCTGTGCAAAGAAGTGTGCAAACGTACGTACTGCTCCTCAGGCTGGGCCCACAGCCTAGCTTTCGCTTCTCTGAGAGTGCTGTCCCGAGTCTCCTCCTGGAGCCAGTCGTCAGCACGGTGCCTTTTGGCACTGCAGTTGTCTTTCAGTCAAGGAGGCCGTTCGACTGACGGGCAAAGGGAGTCCGCCCAGCGCTGGCTTTCGCCAGTCTCTCTGACGACTGGGCCACTCAACCTAGGCAACCCAGAGAGGAGTACACTGCCCTTGCTATGAATGTGAAGAGCTGTCTCCAGGGGCCTGCTTAGGCTAAGGTTCCTCAGAAGCCAGGAGCCGCCGTTCCGGCACGGAGAGAGGTCATCGTGCGAAACTGGTGAATGGGCTCCTATCCTGTGTGCCCCCAGGAGCGTCGCAGGGTTAAGGCACTCCGTGGTGGAGGACGGCCTCGTTGGAGACCCCTGCACACCCAACTCCCCTGACGTGAAACACTGGAACTTCACCTTCAGGCCTGAGGTCACCTTCCACTTGGCCGGAGCTGAACCTGGGGTGCCGTGGGAGGAGTTCCTAGAAAGGGATCGCCAGCACGGTTTTCGCTTTGGGAGAACACGCAGCCTCGGCCCACAACGACAGTCCTGCCGTGCAGAGACGTCGGGCCACTAGTGCTGTTCAGGCAGCTTTGAAGCCAAGCGCAAGGCGCCTCCAAACGGGGAGAAAGCGTACTCTCCCCTCCGCGTCCCACGTTCAAGCTGAATGACGCAGCATGTTTCTCGGAAGGCTCTGCCGAGCTATCTAGTACGAGGGAGAGAGCGCCTGCCTCTGCTGAGAAAGGTTTTGACGTGGGGATTGCTGGACATGAGGAAGAGCGTTCCCCAGGCCGTGCAAAGTTTAGGCTTTGGTGACTCTGGATGGTCCCAAGGGTCCAGAATTGTCCCTGGGAAAGCTGTCCTCTTTTTCTTTCTCCGGCTGGAAGTAAACAGCTGGCAACCGACTGCCGTACGCAGACGTCCTGGGGGAGCCCCCCGGTTTCATTTGGGACGCACGTGGGTGTCTCACAGAAGAGCCCAAATTCCTAATTGGGGGCACACCAGCATGGAATGTAAGGCTGTTTACAACTGCGTACCCTGAGGACGTTGGAAGGCCGTACGGACGAGAGCGTTCGAGCGAACAGGGCAGCGCTTCGCCATCATCGTTGCCCGTTCACGGAGCTTAATCAAACGAATGCCTTTACTTCCTGTGGCTCAAACGCAACAGAGGAGTTGGAAGGCATACAGTGCCCTTTGACAGTTGTTACGACGAACGTGAGTGCACAGTGTCTCGTGAAAGAAATCCCTAGCACTGTTGAAGCATCCCGTTAACGCATGCTTCTTCGCTCCTATGGCACTCCGAGGTGGTACTGACGGGGGAAATCTGGACTTTTACTTGAGGCCGGGGGGGCTCACAATGCTTTTGTCGGCGAGCTCCAGAGTGCTCTTGCTGAAGCTCCCAGCAAGGACCTGAGAGCAGCAGGCCTCACACGAGTACACTCAGACGGCTTCCGTCACGAGTAAACTCAGACCTCTTATGTGAGGCCTTCCGGCAGCAAAGAGAAGGTGGGCGCGAGGAGTGTGCTTCAGGCAGCTTAGGACCCGCAACTGTCTCGTCTACCACGGAGGGGAATAAGGTTTGCCCAGGGTCGCCCAGTTTCAAAGCTGAGCTCACGTAGTTATCCTCAGTGGTTTCCGATTACCTCAAGGAAACACACGGGAGGAACAGGGCCCTTCCATGGAGGCCCTTTTGGGCACAGGGACCTCTGCGTGGGATCTACTGGGTAAGTATGGCAGTACCTTAGGTAGGCCTCAGGGACCAAAGCTGTCGTCTGGCTCATGCCTTAGCTGTGTTAAGTGTGGAAAACGTGCTGGTCCTCAGGCTGGGCCCACAGCCTAGCTTTCGCTTCTGTGAGAGTGCTGTCCCGAGTCTCCTCCTGGAGCCAGTCGTCAGCACGGTGCCTTTTGGCACTGCAGTTCTCTTTCAGTCAGGGAGGCCGTGCGACTGGCAAAGGGAGTCTGCGCAGCACTGCCTTCGCGAGGCTCTTTGACGACTGGGGCACTCAACCCAGGCAAGCCAGAGAGCAGTACGTTGCCCTTGCTATGAATGTGAAGAGCTTTCTCCAGGGCCCTGTTGAGGCTAAGGTTCCTCAGAAGCCAGGAGCCGCCGTTCCGGCACGGAGAGAAGTCATCCTGCGAACTTGGCGAACGAGCTCCTATCCTGTGTGCCCCCAGGAGCGTCGCAGAGTGAAGGCACTCCGTGGTGGAGTATGGCCTCATGGAAACCACTGCACACCCAACTCCCCCGACGTGAAACACTGGAACTTACCTTGAGGCCTGAGGTCACCTTTCGTTCGGCCGGAGCTGAACATGTGGTGCCGTGGGAGGAGTTCCTAGAAAGGGATCGCCAGCACGGTTTTCGTTTTGAGAGAACACGCAGCCTCGGCCCACAACGACAATCCTGCCGTGCAGAGACGTCGGGCCGCTAGTGCTGTTCAGGCAGCTTTGAAGCCAAGCGCAAGGTGCCTCCAAACGGGGAGAAAGCGTACTCTCCCCTCCGCGTCCCACGTTCAAGCTGAATGACGCAGCATGTTTCTCGGAAGGCTCTGCCGAGCTATCTAGTACGAGGGAGAGAGCGCCTGCCTCTGCTGAGAAAGGTTTTGACGTGGGGATGGCTGGACAGGCGGAAGAGCGTTCCCCAGGCCGTGCAAAGTTTAGGCCTTGGTGATTCCGGATGGTCCCAAGGGTCCAGAGTTGTCCCTGGGAAAGCTGTCCTTTTCCCTCTTTTTCCGGCTGGAAGTACACCTCCGGCATCCGACTGCCGTTCGGAGACGTCCTGGGGGAGACGCCCTACTTTCACTTGGGACGCACCCTGGTGTTTCTCAGAAGAGCCCAAATTCCTCCCTGCGGGTGGGGGGGTTGGCACACCAGCATGGAATGTAAGGCTGTTCAGAACTGCGTACCTTGAGGCCGTGTGAAGGCCGTACGAACGAGAGCTTTCGAGCGAACAGGGCAGCGCTTCGCCATCATCGTTGCACATTCACGGAGCTGAATCAAACGAACGCATTTACTTCCTGTGGCTCAAACGCAGCCGAGGAGTTGGAAGGCATACAGTGCCCTTTGACAGTTGTTACAACGAACGTGAGTGCACAGTGTCTCGTGAAATACCTTCCACGGTCGAAGCATTCCGTTAAGGCAATGCCCCTCCGCTCCCTCTGGCGCTCCGAGGTGTTACAAACGGGGGAAATCTGGACTTTTGCTTGAGGCCGGGGTGGGGCGTGGGGACTCACAATTCTTCTGCCGGCGAGCTCCAGAGCGCTCCTGCTGAAGCTCCCAGCAAGGAACTGAGAGCAGCAGGCCTCACACGAGTACACTCAGACTTCTTCTGTCACGAGTCAACTCAGACTTCTTATGTGAGGCCTTCCGGCAGCAAAGAGAAGGTACGCGCGAGGAGTGTGCTTCAGGCAGCTCAGGACCCGCCACTGTCTCGTCTACCACGGAGGGGAATAAGGTTTGGCCAGGGTCGCCCAGCTTCATACCTGAGCTCATACGGGTATCCTCAGTGGTTTCTGATTACCTCAAGGAAACACAACGGGAGGAACAGGGCCCTTCCATGGAGGCCCTTTTGGGCACAGGGACCTCTGCGTGGGATCTACTGGGTAAGTATGGCAGTACCTTAGGGAGGCCTCAGGGACCAAGGCTCTCTGGCTCACGCCTAGCTGTGCAAAGAAGTGTGCAAACGTACGTACTGCTCCTCAGGCTGGGCCCACAGCCTAGCTTTCGCTTCTCTGAGAGTGCTGTCCCGAGTCTCCTCCTGGAGCCAGTCGTCAGCACGGTGCCTTTTGGCACTGCAGTTGTCTTTCAGTCAAGGAGGCCGTTCGACTGACGGGCAAAGGGAGTCCGCCCAGCGCTGGCTTTCGCCAGTCTCTCTGACGACTGGGCCACTCAACCTAGGCAACCCAGAGAGGAGTACACTGCCCTTGCTATGAATGTGAAGAGCTGTCTCCAGGGGCCTGCTTAGGCTAAGGTTCCTCAGAAGCCAGGAGCCGCCGTTCCGGCACGGAGAGAGGTCATCGTGCGAAACTGGTGAATGGGCTCCTATCCTGTGTGCCCCCAGGAGCGTCGCAGGGTTAAGGCACTCCGTGGTGGAGGACGGCCTCGTTGGAGACCCCTGCACACCCAACTCCCCTGACGTGAAACACTGGAACTTCACCTTGAGGCCTGAGGTCACCTTCCACTTGGCCGGAGCTGAACCTGGGGTGCCGTGGGAGGAGTTCCTAGAAAGGGATCGCCAGCACGGTTTTCGCTTTGGGAGAACACGCAGCCTCGGCCCACAACGACAGTCCTGCCGTGCAGAGACGTCGGGCCGCTAGTGCTGTTCAGGCAGCTTTGAAGCCAAGCGCAAGGCGCCTCCAAACGGGGAGAAAGCGTACTCTCCCCTCCGCGTCCCACGTTCAAGCTGAATGACGCAGCATGTTTCTCGGAAGGCTCTGCCGAGCTATCTAGTACGAGGGAGAGAGCGCCTGCCTCTGCTGAGAAAGGTTTTGACGTGGGGATGGCTGGACAGGCGGAAGAGCGTTCCCCAGGCCGTGCAAAGTTTAGGCCTTGGTGATTCCGGATGGTCCCAAGGGTCCAGAGTTGTCCCTGGGAAAGCTGTCGTTTTCCCTCTTTTTCCGGCTGGAAGTACACCTCCGGCATCCGACTGCCGTTCGGAGACGTCCTGGGGGAGACGCCCTACTTTCACTTGGGACGCACCCTGGTGTTTCTCAGAAGAGCCCAAATTCCTCCCTGCGGGTGGGGGGGTTGGCACACCAGCATGGAATGTAAGGCTGTTCAGAACTGCGTACCTTGAGGCCGTGTGAAGGCCGTACGAACGAGAGCTTTCGAGCGAACAGGGCAGCGCTTCGCCATCATCGTTGCACATTCACGGAGCTGAATCAAACGAACGCATTTACTTCCTGTGGCTCAAACGCAGCCGAGGAGTTGGAAGGCATACAGTGCCCTTTGACAGTTGTTACAACGAACGTGAGTGCACAGTGTCTCGTGAAATACCTTCCACGGTCGAAGCATTCCGTTAAGGCAATGCCCCTCCGCTCCCTCTGGCGCTCCGAGGTGTTACAAACGGGGGAAATCTGGACTTTTGCTTGAGGCCGGGGTGGGGCGGGGGGACTCACAATTCTTCTGCCGGCGAGCTCCAGAGCGCTCCTGCTGAAGCTCCCAGCAAGGAACTGAGAGCAGCAGGCCTCACACGAGTACACTCAGACTTCTTCTGTCACGAGTCAACTCAGACTTCTTATGTGAGGCCTTCCGGCAGCAAAGAGAAGGTGCGCGCGAGGAGTGTGCTTCAGGCAGCTCAGGACCCGCCACTGTCTCGTCTACCACGGAGGGGAATAAGGTTTGGCCAGGGTCGCCCAGCTTCATACCTGAGCTCATACGGGTATCCTCAGTGGTTTCTGATTACCTCAAGGAAACACAACGGGAGGAACAGGGCCCTTCCATGGAGGCCCTTTTGGGCACAGGGACCTCTGCGTGGGATCTACTGGGTAAGTATGGCAGTACCTTAGGGAGGCCTCAGGGACCAAGGCTCTCTGGCTCACGCCTAGCTGTGCAAAGAAGTGTGCAAACGTACGTACTGCTCCTCAGGCTGGGCCCACAGCCTAGCTTTCGCTTCTCTGAGAGTGCTGTCCCGAGTCTCCTCCTGGAGCCAGTCGTCAGCACGGTGCCTTTTGGCACTGCAGTTGTCTTTCAGTCAAGGAGGCCGTTCGACTGACGGGCAAAGGGAGTCCGCCCAGCGCTGGCTTTCGCCAGTCTCTCTGACGACTGGGCCACTCAACCTAGGCAACCCAGAGAGGAGTACACTGCCCTTGCTATGAATGTGAAGAGCTGTCTCCAGGGGCCTGCTTAGGCTAAGGTTCCTCAGAAGCCAGGAGCCGCCGTTCCGGCACGGAGAGAGGTCATCGTGCGAAACTGGTGAATGGGCTCCTATCCTGTGTGCCCCCAGGAGCGTCGCAGGGTTAAGGCACTCCGTGGTGGAGGACGGCCTCGTTGGAGACCCCTGCACACCCAACTCCCCTGACGTGAAACACTGGAACTTCACCTTCAGGCCTGAGGTCACCTTCCACTTGGCCGGAGCTGAACCTGGGGTGCCGTGGGAGGAGTTCCTAGAAAGGGATCGCCAGCACGGTTTTCACTTTGGGAGAACACGCAGCCTCGGCCCACAACGACAGTCCTGCCGTGCAGAGACGTCGGGCCACTAGTGCTGTTCAGGCAGCTTTGAAGCCAAGCGCAAGGCGCCTCCAAACGGGGAGAAAGCGTACTCTCCCCTCCGCGTCCCACGTTCAAGCTGAATGACGCAGCATGTTTCTCGGAAGGCTCTGCCGAGCTATCTAGTACGAGGGAGAGAGCGCCTGCCTCTGCTGAGAAAGGTTTTGACGTGGGGATTGCTGGACATGAGGAAGAGCGTTCCCCAGGCCGTGCAAAGTTTAGGCTTTGGTGACTCTGGATGGTCCCAAGGGTCCAGAATTGTCCCTGGGAAAGCTGTCCTCTTTTTCTTTCTCCGGCTGGAAGTAAACAGCTGGCAACCGACTGCCGTACGCAGACGTCCTGGGGGAGCCCCCCGGTTTCATTTGGGACGCACGTGGGTGTCTCACAGAAGAGCCCAAATTCCTAATTGGGGGCACACCAGCATGGAATGTAAGGCTGTTTACAACTGCGTACCCTGAGGACGTTGGAAGGCCGTACGGACGAGAGCGTTCGAGCGAACAGGGCAGCGCTTCGCCATCATCGTTGCCCGTTCACGGAGCTTAATCAAACGAATGCCTTTACTTCCTGTGGCTCAAACGCAACAGAGGAGTTGGAAGGCATACAGTGCCCTTTGACAGTTGTTACGACGAACGTGAGTGCACAGTGTCTCGTGAAAGAAATCCCTAGCACTGTTGAAGCATCCCGCTAACGCATGCTTCTTCGCTCCTATGGCACTCCGAGGTGGTACTGACGGGGGAAATCTGGACTTTTACTTGAGGCCGGGGGGGCTCACAATGCTTTTGTCGGCGAGCTCCAGAGTGCTCTTGCTGAAGCTCCCAGCAAGGACCTGAGAGCAGCAGGCCTCACACGAGTACACTCAGACGGCTTCCGTCACGAGTAAACTCAGACCTCTTATGTGAGGCCTTCCGGCAGCAAAGAGAAGGTGGGCGCGAGGAGTGTGCTTCAGGCAGCTTAGGACCCGCAACTGTCTCGTCTACCACGGAGGGGAATAAGGTTTGCCCAGGGTCGCCCAGTTTCAAAGCTGAGCTCACGTAGTTATCCTCAGTGGTTTCCGATTACCTCAAGGAAACACACGGGAGGAACAGGGCCCTTCCATGGAGGCCCTTTTGGGCACAGGGACCTCTGCGTGGGATCTACTGGGTAAGTATGGCAGTACCTTAGGTAGGCCTCAGGGACCAAAGCTGTCGTCTGGCTCATGCCTTAGCTGTGTTAAGTGTGGAAAACGTGCTGGTCCTCAGGCTGGGCCCACAGCCTAGCTTTCGCTTCTGTGAGAGTGCTGTCCCGAGTCTCCTCCTGGAGCCAGTCGTCAGCACGGTGCCTTTTGGCACTGCAGTTCTCTTTCAGTCAGGGAGGCCGTGCGACTGGCAAAGGGAGTCTGCGCAGCACTGCCTTCGCGAGGCTCTTTGACGACTGGGGCACTCAACCCAGGCAAGCCAGAGAGCAGTACGTTGCCCTTGCTATGAATGTGAAGAGCTTTCTCCAGGGCCCTGTTGAGGCTAAGGTTCCTCAGAAGCCAGGAGCCGCCGTTCCGGCACGGAGAGAAGTCATCCTGCGAACTTGGCGAACGAGCTCCTATCCTGTGTGCCCCCAGGAGCGTCGCAGAGTGAAGGCACTCCGTGGTGGAGTATGGCCTCATGGAAACCACTGCACACCCAACTCCCCCGACGTGAAACACTGGAACTTACCTTGAGGCCTGAGGTCACCTTTCGTTCGGCCGGAGCTGAACATGTGGTGCCGTGGGAGGAGTTCCTAGAAAGGGATCGCCAGCACGGTTTTCGTTTTGAGAGAACACGCAGCCTCGGCCCACAACGACAATCCTGCCGTGCAGAGACGTCGGGCCGCTAGTGCTGTTCAGGCAGCTTTGAAGCCAAGCGCAAGGTGCCTCCAAACGGGGAGAAAGCGTACTCTCCCCTCCGCGTCCCACGTTCAAGCTGAATGACGCAGCATGTTTCTCGGAAGGCTCTGCCGAGCTATCTAGTACGAGGGAGAGAGCGCCTGCCTCTGCTGAGAAAGGTTTTGACGTGGGGATGGCTGGACAGGCGGAAGAGCGTTCCCCAGGCCGTGCAAAGTTTAGGCCTTGGTGATTCCGGATGGTCCCAAGGGTCCAGAGTTGTCCCTGGGAAAGCTGTCCTTTTCCCTCTTTTTCCGGCTGGAAGTACACCTCCGGCATCCGACTGCCGTTCGGAGACTTCCTGGGGGAGACGCCCTACTTTCACTTGGGACGCACCCTGGTGTTTCTCAGAAGAGCCCAAATTCCTCCCTGCGGGTGGGGGGGTTGGCACACCAGCATGGAATGTAAGGCTGTTCAGAACTGCGTACCTTGAGGCCGTGTGAAGGCCGTACGAACGAGAGCTTTCGAGCGAACAGGGCAGCGCTTCGCCATCATCGTTGCACATTCACGGAGCTGAATCAAACGAACGCATTTACTTCCTGTGGCTCAAACGCAGCCGAGGAGTTGGAAGGCATACAGTGCCCTTTGACAGTTGTTACAACGAACGTGAGTGCACAGTGTCTCGTGAAATACCTTCCACGGTCGAAGCATTCCGTTAAGGCAATGCCCCTCCGCTCCCTCTGGCGCTCCGAGGTGTTACAAACGGGGGAAATCTGGACTTTTGCTTGAGGCCGGGGTGGGGCGTGGGGACTCACAATTCTTCTGCCGGCGAGCTCCAGAGCGCTCCTGCTGAAGCTCCCAGCAAGGAACTGAGAGCAGCAGGCCTCACACGAGTACACTCAGACTTCTTCTGTCACGAGTCAACTCAGACTTCTTATGTGAGGCCTTCCGGCAGCAAAGAGAAGGTACGCGCGAGGAGTGTGCTTCAGGCAGCTCAGGACCCGCCACTGTCTCGTCTACCACGGAGGGGAATAAGGTTTGGCCAGGGTCGCCCAGCTTCATACCTGAGCTCATACGGGTATCCTCAGTGGTTTCTGATTACCTCAAGGAAACACAACGGGAGGAACAGGGCCCTTCCATGGAGGTCCTTTTGGGCACAGGGACCTCTGCGTGGGATCTACTGGGTAAGTATGGCAGTACCTTAGGGAGGCCTCAGGGACCAAGGCTCTCTGGCTCACGCCTAGCTGTGCAAAGAAGTGTGCAAACGTACATACTGCTCCTCAGGCTGGGCCCACAGCCTAGCTTTCGCTTCTCTGAGAGTGCTGTCCCGAGTCTCCTCCTGGAGCCAGTCGTCAGCACGGTGCCTTTTGGCACTGCAGTTGTCTTTCAGTCAAGGAGGCCGTTCGACTGACGGGCAAAGGGAGTCCGCCCAGCGCTGGCTTTCGCCAGTCTCTCTGACGACTGGGCCACTCAACCTAGGCAACCCAGAGAGGAGTACACTGCCCTTGCTATGAATGTGAAGAGCTGTCTCCAGGGGCCTGCTTAGGCTAAGGTTCCTCAGAAGCCAGGAGCCGCCGTTCCGGCACGGAGAGAGGTCATCGTGCGAAACTGGTGAATGGGCTCCTATCCTGTGTGCCCCCAGGAGCGTCGCAGGGTTAAGGCACTCCGTGGTGGAGGACGGCCTCGTTGGAGACCCCTGCACACCCAACTCCCCTGACGTGAAACACTGGAACTTCACCTTGAGGCCTGAGGTCACCTTCCACTTGGCCGGAGCTGAACCTGGGGTGCCGTGGGAGGAGTTCCTAGAAAGGGATCGCCAGCACGGTTTTCGCTTTGGGAGAACACGCAGCCTCGGCCCACAACGACAGTCCTGCCGTGCAGAGACGTCGGGCCGCTAGTGCTGTTCAGGCAGCTTTGAAGCCAAGCGCAAGGCGCCTCCAAACGGGGAGAAAGCGTACTCTCCCCTCCGCGTCCCACGTTCAAGCTGAATGACGCAGCATGTTTCTCGGAAGGCTCTGCCGAGCTATCTAGTACGAGGGAGAGAGCGCCTGCCTCTGCTGAGAAAGGTTTTGACGTGGGGATGGCTGGACAGGCGGAAGAGCGTTCCCCAGGCCGTGCAAAGTTTAGGCCTTGGTGATTCCGGATGGTCCCAAGGGTCCAGAGTTGTCCCTGGGAAAGCTGTCCTTTTCCCTCTTTTTCCGGCTGGAAGTACACCTCCGGCATCCGACTGCCGTTCGGAGACGTCCTGGGGGAGACGCCCTACTTTCACTTGGGACGCACCCTGGTGTTTCTCAGAAGAGCCCAAATTCCTCCCTGCGGGTGGGGGGGTTGGCACACCAGCATGGAATGTAAGGCTGTTCAGAACTGTGTACCTTGAGGCCGTGTGAAGGCCGTACGAACGAGAGCTTTCGAGCGAACAGGGCAGCGCTTCGCCATCATCGTTGCACATTCACGGAGCTGAATCAAACGAACGCATTTACTTCCTGTGGCTCAAACGCAGCCGAGGAGTTGGAAGGCATACAGTGCCCTTTGACAGTTGTTACAACGAACGTGAGTGCACAGTGTCTCGTGAAATACCTTCCACGGTCGAAGCATTCCGTTAAGGCAATGCCCCTCCGCTCCCTCTGGCGCTCCGAGGTGTTACAAACGGGGGAAATCTGGACTTTTGCTTGAGGCCGGGGTGGGGCGGGGGGACTCACAATTCTTCTGCCGGCGAGCTCCAGAGCGCTCCTGCTGAAGCTCCCAGCAAGGAACTGAGAGCAGCAGGCCTCACACGAGTACACTCAGACTTCTTCTGTCACGAGTCAACTCAGACTTCTTATGTGAGGCCTTCCGGCAGCAAAGAGAAGGTGCGCGCGAGGAGTGTGCTTCAGGCAGCTCAGGACCCGCCACTGTCTCGTCTACCACGGAGGGGAATAAGGTTTGGCCAGGGTCGCCCAGCTTCATACCTGAGCTCATACGGGTATCCTCAGTGGTTTCTGATTACCTCAAGGAAACACAACGGGAGGAACAGGGCCCTTCCATGGAGGCCCTTTTGGGCACAGGGACCTCTGCGTGGGATCTACTGGGTAAGTATGGCAGTACCTTAGGGAGGCCTCAGGGACCAAGGCTCTCTGGCTCACGCCTAGCTGTGCAAAGAAGTGTGCAAACGTACATACTGCTCCTCAGGCTGGGCCCACAGCCTAGCTTTCGCTTCTCTGAGAGTGCTGTCCCGAGTCTCCTCCTGGAGCCAGTCGTCAGCACGGTGCCTTTTGGCACTGCAGTTGTCTTTCAGTCAAGGAGGCCGTTCGACTGACGGGCAAAGGGAGTCCGCCCAGCGCTGGCTTTCGCCAGTCTCTCTGACGACTGGGCCACTCAACCTAGGCAACCCAGAGAGGAGTACACTGCCCTTGCTATGAATGTGAAGAGCTGTCTCCAGGGGCCTGCTTAGGCTAAGGTTCCTCAGAAGCCAGGAGCCGCCGTTCCGGCACGGAGAGAGGTCATCGTGCGAAACTGGTGAATGGGCTCCTATCCTGTGTGCCCCCAGGAGCGTCGCAGGGTTAAGGCACTCCGTGGTGGAGGACGGCCTCGTTGGAGACCCCTGCACACCCAACTCCCCTGACGTGAAACACTGGAACTTCACCTTGAGGCCTGAGGTCACCTTCCACTTGGCCGGAGCTGAACCTGGGGTGCCGTGGGAGGAGTTCCTAGAAAGGGATCGCCAGCACGGTTTTCGCTTTGGGAGAACACGCAGCCTCGGCCCACAACGACAGTCCTGCCGTGCAGAGACGTCGGGCCACTAGTGCTGTTCAGGCAGCTTTGAAGCCAAGCGCAAGGCGCCTCCAAACGGGGAGAAAGCGTACTCTCCCCTCCGCGTCCCACGTTCAAGCTGAATGACGCAGCATGTTTCTCGGAAGGCTCTGCCGAGCTATCTAGTACGAGGGAGAGAGCGCCTGCCTCTGCTGAGAAAGGTTTTGACGTGGGGATTGCTGGACATGAGGAAGAGCGTTCCCCAGGCCGTGCAAAGTTTAGGCTTTGGTGACTCTGGATGGTCCCAAGGGTCCAGAATTGTCCCTGGGAAAGCTGTCCTCTTTTTCTTTCTCCGGCTGGAAGTAAACAGCTGGCAACCGACTGCCGTACGCAGACGTCCTGGGGGAGCCCCCCGGTTTCATTTGGGACGCACGTGGGTGTCTCACAGAAGAGCCCAAATTCCTAATTGGGGGCACACCAGCATGGAATGTAAGGCTGTTTACAACTGCGTACCCTGAGGACGTTGGAAGGCCGTACGGACGAGAGCGTTCGAGCGAACAGGGCAGCGCTTCGCCATCATCGTTGCCCGTTCACGGAGCTTAATCAAACGAATGCCTTTACTTCCTGTGGCTCAAACGCAACAGAGGAGTTGGAAGGCATACAGTGCCCTTTGACAGTTGTTACGACGAACGTGAGTGCACAGTGTCTCGTGAAAGAAATCCCTAGCACTGTTGAAGCATCCCGCTAACGCATGCTTCTTCGCTCCTATGGCACTCCGAGGTGGTACTGACGGGGGAGATCTGGACTTTTACTTGAGGCCGGGGGGGCTCACAATGCTTTTGTCGGCGAGCTCCAGAGTGCTCTTGCTGAAGCTCCCAGCAAGGACCTGAGAGCAGCAGGCCTCACACGAGTACACTCAGACGGCTTCCGTCACGAGTAAACTCAGACCTCTTATGTGAGGCCTTCCGGCAGCAAAGAGAAGGTGGGCGCGAGGAGTGTGCTTCAGGCAGCTTAGGACCCGCAACTGTCTCGTCTACCACGGAGGGGAATAAGGTTTGCCCAGGGTCGCCCAGTTTCAAAGCTGAGCTCACGTAGTTATCCTCAGTGGTTTCCGATTACCTCAAGGAAACACACGGGAGGAACAGGGCCCTTCCATGGAGGCCCTTTTGGGCACAGGGACCTCTGCGTGGGATCTACTGGGTAAGTATGGCAGTACCTTAGGTAGGCCTCAGGGACCAAAGCTGTCGTCTGGCTCATGCCTTAGCTGTGTTAAGTGTGGAAAACGTGCTGGTCCTCAGGCTGGGCCCACAGCCTAGCTTTCGCTTCTGTGAGAGTGCTGTCCCGAGTCTCCTCCTGGAGCCAGTCGTCAGCACGGTGCCTTTTGGCACTGCAGTTCTCTTTCAGTCAGGGAGGCCGTGCGACTGGCAAAGGGAGTCTGCGCAGCACTGCCTTCGCGAGGCTCTTTGACGACTGGGGCACTCAACCCAGGCAAGCCAGAGAGCAGTACGTTGCCCTTGCTATGAATGTGAAGAGCTTTCTCCAGGGCCCTGTTGAGGCTAAGGTTCCTCAGAAGCCAGGAGCCGCCGTTCCGGCACGGAGAGAAGTCATCCTGCGAACTTGGCGAACGAGCTCCTATCCTGTGTGCCCCCAGGAGCGTCGCAGAGTGAAGGCACTCCGTGGTGGAGTATGGCCTCATGGAAACCACTGCACACCCAACTCCCCCGACGTGAAACACTGGAACTTACCTTGAGGCCTGAGGTCACCTTTCGTTCGGCCGGAGCTGAACATGTGGTGCCGTGGGAGGAGTTCCTAGAAAGGGATCGCCAGCACGGTTTTCGTTTTGAGAGAACACGCAGCCTCGGCCCACAACGACAATCCTGCCGTGCAGAGACGTCGGGCCGCTAGTGCTGTTCAGGCAGCTTTGAAGCCAAGCGCAAGGTGCCTCCAAACGGGGAGAAAGCGTACTCTCCCCTCCGCGTCCCACGTTCAAGCTGAATGACGCAGCATGTTTCTCGGAAGGCTCTGCCGAGCTATCTAGTACGAGGGAGAGAGCGCCTGCCTCTGCTGAGAAAGGTTTTGACGTGGGGATGGCTGGACAGGCGGAAGAGCGTTCCCCAGGCCGTGCAAAGTTTAGGCCTTGGTGATTCCGGATGGTCCCAAGGGTCCAGAGTTGTCCCTGGGAAAGCTGTCCTTTTCCCTCTTTTTCCGGCTGGAAGTACACCTCCGGCATCCGACTGCCGTTCGGAGACTTCCTGGGGGAGACGCCCTACTTTCACTTGGGACGCACCCTGGTGTTTCTCAGAAGAGCCCAAATTCCTCCCTGCGGGTGGGGGGGTTGGCACACCAGCATGGAATGTAAGGCTGTTCAGAACTGCGTACCTTGAGGCCGTGTGAAGGCCGTACGAACGAGAGCTTTCGAGCGAACAGGGCAGCGCTTCGCCATCATCGTTGCACATTCACGGAGCTGAATCAAACGAACGCATTTACTTCCTGTGGCTCAAACGCAGCCGAGGAGTTGGAAGGCATACAGTGCCCTTTGACAGTTGTTACAACGAACGTGAGTGCACAGTGTCTCGTGAAATACCTTCCACGGTCGAAGCATTCCGTTAAGGCAATGCCCCTCCGCTCCCTCTGGCGCTCCGAGGTGTTACAAACGGGGGAAATCTGGACTTTTGCTTGAGGCCGGGGTGGGGCGGGGGGACTCACAATTCTTCTGCCGGCGAGCTCCAGAGCGCTCCTGCTGAAGCTCCCAGCAAGGAACTGAGAGCAGCAGGCCTCACACGAGTACACTCAGACTTCTTCTGTCACGAGTCAACTCAGACTTCTTATGTGAGGCCTTCCGGCAGCAAAGAGAAGGTGCGCGCGAGGAGTGTGCTTCAGGCAGCTCAGGACCCGCCACTGTCTCGTCTACCACGGAGGGGAATAAGGTTTGGCCAGGGTCGCCCAGCTTCATACCTGAGCTCATACGGGTATCCTCAGTGGTTTCTGATTACCTCAAGGAAACACAACGGGAGGAACAGGGCCCTTCCATGGAGGCCCTTTTGGGCACAGGGACCTCTGCGTGGGATCTACTGGGTAAGTATGGCAGTACCTTAGGGAGGCCTCAGGGACCAAGGCTCTCTGGCTCACGCCTAGCTGTGCAAAGAAGTGTGCAAACGTACGTACTGCTCCTCAGGCTGGGCCCACAGCCTAGCTTTCGCTTCTCTGAGAGTGCTGTCCCGAGTCTCCTCCTGGAGCCAGTCGTCAGCACGGTGCCTTTTGGCACTGCAGTTGTCTTTCAGTCAAGGAGGCCGTTCGACTGACGGGCAAAGGGAGTCCGCCCAGCGCTGGCTTTCGCCAGTCTCTCTGACGACTGGGCCACTCAACCTAGGCAACCCAGAGAGGAGTACACTGCCCTTGCTATGAATGTGAAGAGCTGTCTCCAGGGGCCTGCTTAGGCTAAGGTTCCTCAGAAGCCAGGAGCCGCCGTTCCGGCACGGAGAGAGGTCATCGTGCGAAACTGGTGAATGGGCTCCTATCCTGTGTGCCCCCAGGAGCGTCGCAGGGTTAAGGCACTCCGTGGTGGAGGACGGCCTCGTTGGAGACCCCTGCACACCCAACTCCCCTGACGTGAAACACTGGAACTTCACCTTGAGGCCTGAGGTCACCTTCCACTTGGCCGGAGCTGAACCTGGGGTGCCGTGGGAGGAGTTCCTAGAAAGGGATCGCCAGCACGGTTTTCGCTTTGGGAGAACACGCAGCCTCGGCCCACAACGACAGTCCTGCCGTGCAGAGACGTCGGGCCGCTAGTGCTGTTCAGGCAGCTTTGAAGCCAAGCGCAAGGCGCCTCCAAACGGGGAGAAAGCGTACTCTCCCCTCCGCGTCCCACGTTCAAGCTGAATGACGCAGCATGTTTCTCGGAAGGCTCTGCCGAGCTATCTAGTACGAGGGAGAGAGCGCCTGCCTCTGCTGAGAAAGGTTTTGACGTGGGGATGGCTGGACAGGCGGAAGAGCGTTCCCCAGGCCGTGCAAAGTTTAGGCCTTGGTGATTCCGGATGGTCCCAAGGGTCCAGAGTTGTCCCTGGGAAAGCTGTCCTTTTCCCTCTTTTTCCGGCTGGAAGTACACCTCCGGCATCCGACTGCCGTTCGGAGACGTCCTGGGGGAGACGCCCTACTTTCACTTGGGACGCACCCTGGTGTTTCTCAGAAGAGCCCAAATTCCTCCCTGCGGGTGGGGGGGTTGGCACACCAGCATGGAATGTAAGGCTGTTCAGAACTGCGTACCTTGAGGCCGTGTGAAGGCCGTACGAACGAGAGCTTTCGAGCGAACAGGGCAGCGCTTCGCCATCATCGTTGCACATTCACGGAGCTGAATCAAACGAACGCATTTACTTCCTGTGGCTCAAACGCAGCCGAGGAGTTGGAAGGCATACAGTGCCCTTTGACAGTTGTTACAACGAACGTGAGTGCACAGTGTCTCGTGAAATACCTTCCACGGTCGAAGCATTCCGTTAAGGCAATGCCCCTCCGCTCCCTCTGGCGCTCCGAGGTGTTACAAACGGGGGAAATCTGGACTTTTGCTTGAGGCCGGGGTGGGGCGGGGGGACTCACAATTCTTCTGCCGGCGAGCTCCAGAGCGCTCCTGCTGAAGCTCCCAGCAAGGAACTGAGAGCAGCAGGCCTCACACGAGTACACTCAGACTTCTTCTGTCACGAGTCAACTCAGACTTCTTATGTGAGGCCTTCCGGCAGCAAAGAGAAGGTGCGCGCGAGGAGTGTGCTTCAGGCAGCTCAGGACCCGCCACTGTCTCGTCTACCACGGAGGGGAATAAGGTTTGGCCAGGGTCGCCCAGCTTCATACCTGAGCTCATACGGGTATCCTCAGTGGTTTCTGATTACCTCAAGGAAACACAACGGGAGGAACAGGGCCCTTCCATGGAGGCCCTTTTGGGCACAGGGACCTCTGCGTGGGATCTACTGGGTAAGTATGGCAGTACCTTAGGGAGGCCTCAGGGACCAAGGCTCTCTGGCTCACGCCTAGCTGTGCAAAGAAGTGTGCAAACGTACGTACTGCTCCTCAGGCTGGGCCCACAGCCTAGCTTTCGCTTCTCTGAGAGTGCTGTCCCGAGTCTCCTCCTGGAGCCAGTCGTCAGCACGGTGCCTTTTGGCACTGCAGTTGTCTTTCAGTCAAGGAGGCCGTTCGACTGACGGGCAAAGGGAGTCCGCCCAGCGCTGGCTTTCGCCAGTCTCTCTGACGACTGGGCCACTCAACCTAGGCAACCCAGAGAGGAGTACACTGCCCTTGCTATGAATGTGAAGAGCTGTCTCCAGGGGCCTGCTTAGGCTAAGGTTCCTCAGAAGCCAGGAGCCGCCGTTCCGGCACGGAGAGAGGTCATCGTGCGAAACTGGTGAATGGGCTCCTATCCTGTGTGCCCCCAGGAGCGTCGCAGGGTTAAGGCACTCCGTGGTGGAGGACGGCCTCGTTGGAGACCCCTGCACACCCAACTCCCCTGACGTGAAACACTGGAACTTCACCTTGAGGCCTGAGGTCACCTTCCACTTGGCCGGAGCTGAACCTGGGGTGCCGTGGGAGGAGTTCCTAGAAAGGGATCGCCAGCACGGTTTTCGCTTTGGGAGAACACGCAGCCTCGGCCCACAACGACAGTCCTGCCGTGCAGAGACGTCGGGCCACTAGTGCTGTTCAGGCAGCTTTGAAGCCAAGCGCAAGGCGCCTCCAAACGGGGAGAAAGCGTACTCTCCCCTCCGCGTCCCACGTTCAAGCTGAATGACGCAGCATGTTTCTCGGAAGGCTCTGCCGAGCTATCTAGTATGAGGGAGAGAGCGCCTGCCTCTGCTGAGAAAGGTTTTGACGTGGGGATTGCTGGACATGAGGAAGAGCGTTCCCCAGGCCGTGCAAAGTTTAGGCTTTGGTGACTCTGGATGGTCCCAAGGGTCCAGAATTGTCCCTGGGAAAGCTGTCCTCTTTTTCTTTCTCCGGCTGGAAGTAAACAGCTGGCAACCGACTGCCGTACGCAGACGTCCTGGGGGAGCCCCCCGGTTTCATTTGGGACGCACGTGGGTGTCTCACAGAAGAGCCCAAATTCCTAATTGGGGGCACACCAGCATGGAATGTAAGGCTGTTTACAACTGCGTACCCTGAGGCCGTTGGAAGGCCGTACGGACGAGAGCGTTCGAGCGAACAGGGCAGCGCTTCGCCATCATCGTTGCCCGTTCACGGAGCTTAATCAAACGAATGCCTTTACTTCCTGTGGCTCAAACGCAACAGAGGAGTTGGAAGGCATACAGTGCCCTTTGACAGTTGTTACGACGAACGTGAGTGCACAGTGTCTCGTGAAAGAAATCCCTAGCACTGTTGAAGCATCCCGCTAACGCATGCTTCTTCGCTCCTATGGCACTCCGAGGTGGTACTGACGGGGGAGATCTGGACTTTTACTTGAGGCCGGGGGGGCTCACAATGCTTTTGTCGGCGAGCTCCAGAGTGCTCTTGCTGAAGCTCCCAGCAAGGACCTGAGAGCAGCAGGCCTCACACGAGTACACTCAGACGGCTTCCGTCACGAGTAAACTCAGACCTCTTATGTGAGGCCTTCCGGCAGCAAAGAGAAGGTGGGCGCGAGGAGTGTGCTTCAGGCAGCTTAGGACCCGCAACTGTCTCGTCTACCACGGAGGGGAATAAGGTTTGCCCAGGGTCGCCCAGTTTCAAAGCTGAGCTCACGTAGTTATCCTCAGTGGTTTCCGATTACCTCAAGGAAACACACGGGAGGAACAGGGCCCTTCCATGGAGGCCCTTTTGGGCACAGGGACCTCTGCGTGGGATCTACTGGGTAAGTATGGCAGTACCTTAGGTAGGCCTCAGGGACCAAAGCTGTCGTCTGGCTCATGCCTTAGCTGTGTTAAGTGTGGAAAACGTGCTGGTCCTCAGGCTGGGCCCACAGCCTAGCTTTCGCTTCTGTGAGAGTGCTGTCCCGAGTCTCCTCCTGGAGCCAGTCGTCAGCACGGTGCCTTTTGGCACTGCAGTTCTCTTTCAGTCAGGGAGGCCGTGCGACTGGCAAAGGGAGTCTGCGCAGCACTGCCTTCGCGAGGCTCTTTGACGACTGGGGCACTCAACCCAGGCAAGCCAGAGAGCAGTACGTTGCCCTTGCTATGAATGTGAAGAGCTTTCTCCAGGGCCCTGTTGAGGCTAAGGTTCCTCAGAAGCCAGGAGCCGCCGTTCCGGCACGGAGAGAAGTCATCCTGCGAACTTGGCGAACGAGCTCCTATCCTGTGTGCCCCCAGGAGCGTCGCAGAGTGAAGGCACTCCGTGGTGGAGTATGGCCTCATGGAAACCACTGCACACCCAACTCCCCCGACGTGAAACACTGGAACTTACCTTGAGGCCTGAGGTCACCTTTCGTTCGGCCGGAGCTGAACATGTGGTGCCGTGGGAGGAGTTCCTAGAAAGGGATCGCCAGCACGGTTTTCGTTTTGAGAGAACACGCAGCCTCGGCCCACAACGACAATCCTGCCGTGCAGAGACGTCGGGCCGCTAGTGCTGTTCAGGCAGCTTTGAAGCCAAGCGCAAGGTGCCTCCAAACGGGGAGAAAGCGTACTCTCCCCTCCGCGTCCCACGTTCAAGCTGAATGACGCAGCATGTTTCTCGGAAGGCTCTGCCGAGCTATCTAGTACGAGGGAGAGAGCGCCTGCCTCTGCTGAGAAAGGTTTTGACGTGGGGATGGCTGGACAGGCGGAAGAGCGTTCCCCAGGCCGTGCAAAGTTTAGGCCTTGGTGATTCCGGATGGTCCCAAGGGTCCAGAGTTGTCCCTGGGAAAGCTGTCCTTTTCCCTCTTTTTCCGGCTGGAAGTACACCTCCGGCATCCGACTGCCGTTCGGAGACTTCCTGGGGGAGACGCCCTACTTTCACTTGGGACGCACCCTGGTGTTTCTCAGAAGAGCCCAAATTCCTCCCTGCGGGTGGGGGGGTTGGCACACCAGCATGGAATGTAAGGCTGTTCAGAACTGCGTACCTTGAGGCCGTGTGAAGGCCGTACGAACGAGAGCTTTCGAGCGAACAGGGCAGCGCTTCGCCATCATCGTTGCACATTCACGGAGCTGAATCAAACGAACGCATTTACTTCCTGTGGCTCAAACGCAGCCGAGGAGTTGGAAGGCATACAGTGCCCTTTGACAGTTGTTACAACGAACGTGAGTGCACAGTGTCTCGTGAAATACCTTCCACGGTCGAAGCATTCCGTTAAGGCAATGCCCCTCCGCTCCCTCTGGCGCTCCGAGGTGTTACAAACGGGGGAAATCTGGACTTTTGCTTGAGGCCGGGGTGGGGCGGGGGGACTCACAATTCTTCTGCCGGCGAGCTCCAGAGCGCTCCTGCTGAAGCTCCCAGCAAGGAACTGAGAGCAGCAGGCCTCACACGAGTACACTCAGACTTCTTCTGTCACGAGTCAACTCAGACTTCTTATGTGAGGCCTTCCGGCAGCAAAGAGAAGGTGCGCGCGAGGAGTGTGCTTCAGGCAGCTCAGGACCCGCCACTGTCTCGTCTACCACGGAGGGGAATAAGGTTTGGCCAGGGTCGCCCAGCTTCATACCTGAGCTCATACGGGTATCCTCAGTGGTTTCTGATTACCTCAAGGAAACACAACGGGAGGAACAGGGCCCTTCCATGGAGGCCCTTTTGGGCACAGGGACCTCTGCGTGGGATCTACTGGGTAAGTATGGCAGTACCTTAGGGAGGCCTCAGGGACCAAGGCTCTCTGGCTCACGCCTAGCTGTGCAAAGAAGTGTGCAAACGTACGTACTGCTCCTCAGGCTGGGCCCACAGCCTAGCTTTCGCTTCTCTGAGAGTGCTGTCCCGAGTCTCCTCCTGGAGCCAGTCGTCAGCACGGTGCCTTTTGGCACTGCAGTTGTCTTTCAGTCAAGGAGGCCGTTCGACTGACGGGCAAAGGGAGTCCGCCCAGCGCTGGCTTTCGCCAGTCTCTCTGACGACTGGGCCACTCAACCTAGGCAACCCAGAGAGGAGTACACTGCCCTTGCTATGAATGTGAAGAGCTGTCTCCAGGGGCCTGCTTAGGCTAAGGTTCCTCAGAAGCCAGGAGCCGCCGTTCCGGCACGGAGAGAGGTCATCGTGCGAAACTGGTGAATGGGCTCCTATCCTGTGTGCCCCCAGGAGCGTCGCAGGGTTAAGGCACTCCGTGGTGGAGGACGGCCTCGTTGGAGACCCCTGCACACCCAACTCCCCTGACGTGAAACACTGGAACTTCACCTTGAGGCCTGAGGTCACCTTCCACTTGGCCGGAGCTGAACTTGGGGTGCCGTGGGAGGAGTTCCTAGAAAGGGATCGCCAGCACGGTTTTCGCTTTGGGAGAACACGCAGCCTCGGCCCACAACGACAGTCCTGCCGTGCAGAGACGTCGGGCCACTAGTGCTGTTCAGGCAGCTTTGAAGCCAAGCGCAAGGCGCCTCCAAACGGGGAGAAAGCGTACTCTCCCCTCCGCGTCCCACGTTCAAGCTGAATGACGCAGCATGTTTCTCGGAAGGCTCTGCCGAGCTATCTAGTACGAGGGAGAGAGCGCCTGCCTCTGCTGAGAAAGGTTTTGACGTGGGGATTGCTGGACATGAGGAAGAGCGTTCCCCAGGCCGTGCAAAGTTTAGGCTTTGGTGACTCTGGATGGTCCCAAGGGTCCAGAATTGTCCCTGGGAAAGCTGTCCTCTTTTTCTTTCTCCGGCTGGAAGTAAACAGCTGGCAACCGACTGCCGTACGCAGACGTCCTGGGGGAGCCCCCCGGTTTCATTTGGGACGCACGTGGGTGTCTCACAGAAGAGCCCAAATTCCTAATTGGGGGCACACCAGCATGGAATGTAAGGCTGTTTACAACTGCGTACCCTGAGGCCGTTGGAAGGCCGTACGGACGAGAGCGTTCGAGCGAACAGGGCAGCGCTTCGCCATCATCGTTGCCCGTTCACGGAGCTTAATCAAACGAATGCCTTTACTTCCTGTGGCTCAAACGCAACAGAGGAGTTGGAAGGCATACAGTGCCCTTTGACAGTTGTTACGACGAACGTGAGTGCACAGTGTCTCGTGAAAGAAATCCCTAGCACTGTTGAAGCATCCCGCTAACGCATGCTTCTTCGCTCCTATGGCACTCCGAGGTGGTACTGACGGGGGAGATCTGGACTTTTACTTGAGGCCGGGGGGGCTCACAATGCTTTTGTCGGCGAGCTCCAGAGTGCTGTTGCTGAAGCTCCCAGCAAGGACCTGAGAGCAGCAGGCCTCACACGAGTACACTCAGACGGCTTCCGTCACGAGTAAACTCAGACCTCTTATGTGAGGCCTTCCGGCAGCAAAGAGAAGGTGGGCGCGAGGAGTGTGCTTCAGGCAGCTTAGGACCCGCAACTGTCTCGTCTACCACGGAGGGGAATAAGGTTTGCCCAGGGTCGCCCAGTTTCAAAGCTGAGCTCACGTAGTTATCCTCAGTGGTTTCCGATTACCTCAAGGAAACACACGGGAGGAACAGGGCCCTTCCATGGAGGCCCTTTTGGGCACAGGGACCTCTGCGTGGGATCTACTGGGTAAGTATGGCAGTACCTTAGGTAGGCCTCAGGGACCAAAGCTGTCGTCTGGCTCATGCCTTAGCTGTGTTAAGTGTGGAAAACGTGCTGGTCCTCAGGCTGGGCCCACAGCCTAGCTTTCGCTTCTGTGAGAGTGCTGTCCCGAGTCTCCTCCTGGAGCCAGTCGTCAGCACGGTGCCTTTTGGCACTGCAGTTCTCTTTCAGTCAGGGAGGCCGTGCGACTGGCAAAGGGAGTCTGCGCAGCACTGCCTTCGCGAGGCTCTTTGACGACTGGGGCACTCAACCCAGGCAAGCCAGAGAGCAGTACGTTGCCCTTGCTATGAATGTGAAGAGCTTTCTCCAGGGCCCTGTTGAGGCTAAGGTTCCTCAGAAGCCAGGAGCCGCCGTTCCGGCACGGAGAGAAGTCATCCTGCGAACTTGGCGAACGAGCTCCTATCCTGTGTGCCCCCAGGAGCGTCGCAGAGTGAAGGCACTCCGTGGTGGAGTATGGCCTCATGGAAACCACTGCACACCCAACTCCCCCGACGTGAAACACTGGAACTTACCTTGAGGCCTGAGGTCACCTTTCGTTCGGCCGGAGCTGAACATGTGGTGCCGTGGGAGGAGTTCCTAGAAAGGGATCGCCAGCACGGTTTTCGTTTTGAGAGAACACGCAGCCTCGGCCCACAACGACAATCCTGCCGTGCAGAGACGTCGGGCCGCTAGTGCTGTTCAGGCAGCTTTGAAGCCAAGCGCAAGGTGCCTCCAAACGGGGAGAAAGCGTACTCTCCCCTCCGCGTCCCACGTTCAAGCTGAATGACGCAGCATGTTTCTCGGAAGGCTCTGCCGAGCTATCTAGTACGAGGGAGAGAGCGCCTGCCTCTGCTGAGAAAGGTTTTGACGTGGGGATGGCTGGACAGGCGGAAGAGCGTTCCCCAGGCCGTGCAAAGTTTAGGCCTTGGTGATTCCGGATGGTCCCAAGGGTCCAGAGTTGTCCCTGGGAAAGCTGTCCTTTTCCCTCTTTTTCCGGCTGGAAGTACACCTCCGGCATCCGACTGCCGTTCGGAGACTTCCTGGGGGAGACGCCCTACTTTCACTTGGGACGCACCCTGGTGTTTCTCAGAAGAGCCCAAATTCCTCCCTGCGGGTGGGGGGGTTGGCACACCAGCATGGAATGTAAGGCTGTTCAGAACTGCGTACCTTGAGGCCGTGTGAAGGCCGTACGAACGAGAGCTTTCGAGCGAACAGGGCAGCGCTTCGCCATCATCGTTGCACATTCACGGAGCTGAATCAAACGAACGCATTTACTTCCTGTGGCTCAAACGCAGCCGAGGAGTTGGAAGGCATACAGTGCCCTTTGACAGTTGTTACAACGAACGTGAGTGCACAGTGTCTCGTGAAATACCTTCCACGGTCGAAGCATTCCGTTAAGGCAATGCCCCTCCGCTCCCTCTGGCGCTCCGAGGTGTTACAAACGGGGGAAATCTGGACTTTTGCTTGAGGCCGGGGTGGGGCGGGGGGACTCACAATTCTTCTGCCGGCGAGCTCCAGAGCGCTCCTGCTGAAGCTCCCAGCAAGGAACTGAGAGCAGCAGGCCTCACACGAGTACACTCAGACTTCTTCTGTCACGAGTCAACTCAGACTTCTTATGTGAGGCCTTCCGGCAGCAAAGAGAAGGTGCGCGCGAGGAGTGTGCTTCAGGCAGCTCAGGACCCGCCACTGTCTCGTCTACCACGGAGGGGAATAAGGTTTGGCCAGGGTCGCCCAGCTTCATACCTGAGCTCATACGGGTATCCTCAGTGGTTTCTGATTACCTCAAGGAAACACAACGGGAGGAACAGGGCCCTTCCATGGAGGCCCTTTTGGGCACAGGGACCTCTGCGTGGGATCTACTGGGTAAGTATGGCAGTACCTTAGGGAGGCCTCAGGGACCAAGGCTCTCTGGCTCACGCCTAGCTGTGCAAAGAAGTGTGCAAACGTACGTACTGCTCCTCAGGCTGGGCCCACAGCCTAGCTTTCGCTTCTCTGAGAGTGCTGTCCCGAGTCTCCTCCTGGAGCCAGTCGTCAGCACGGTGCCTTTTGGCACTGCAGTTGTCTTTCAGTCAAGGAGGCCGTTCGACTGACGGGCAAAGGGAGTCCGCCCAGCGCTGGCTTTCGCCAGTCTCTCTGACGACTGGGCCACTCAACCTAGGCAACCCAGAGAGGAGTACACTGCCCTTGCTATGAATGTGAAGAGCTGTCTCCAGGGGCCTGCTTAGGCTAAGGTTCCTCAGAAGCCAGGAGCCGCCGTTCCGGCACGGAGAGAGGTCATCGTGCGAAACTGGTGAATGGGCTCCTATCCTGTGTGCCCCCAGGAGCGTCGCAGGGTTAAGGCACTCCGTGGTGGAGGACGGCCTCGTTGGAGACCCCTGCACACCCAACTCCCCTGACGTGAAACACTGGAACTTCACCTTGAGGCCTGAGGTCACCTTCCACTTGGCCGGAGCTGAACTTGGGGTGCCGTGGGAGGAGTTCCTAGAAAGGGATCGCCAGCACGGTTTTCGCTTTGGGAGAACACGCAGCCTCGGCCCACAACGACAGTCCTGCCGTGCAGAGACGTCGGGCCACTAGTGCTGTTCAGGCAGCTTTGAAGCCAAGCGCAAGGCGCCTCCAAACGGGGAGAAAGCGTACTCTCCCCTCCGCGTCCCACGTTCAAGCTGAATGACGCAGCATGTTTCTCGGAAGGCTCTGCCGAGCTATCTAGTACGAGGGAGAGAGCGCCTGCCTCTGCTGAGAAAGGTTTTGACGTGGGGATTGCTGGACATGAGGAAGAGCGTTCCCCAGGCCGTGCAAAGTTTAGGCTTTGGTGACTCTGGATGGTCCCAAGGGTCCAGAATTGTCCCTGGGAAAGCTGTCCTCTTTTTCTTTCTCCGGCTGGAAGTAAACAGCTGGCAACCGACTGCCGTACGCAGACGTCCTGGGGGAGCCCCCCGGTTTCATTTGGGACGCACGTGGGTGTCTCACAGAAGAGCCCAAATTCCTAATTGGGGGCACACCAGCATGGAATGTAAGGCTGTTTACAACTGCGTACCCTGAGGCCGTTGGAAGGCCGTACGGACGAGAGCGTTCGAGCGAACAGGGCAGCGCTTCGCCATCATCGTTGCCCGTTCACGGAGCTTAATCAAACGAATGCCTTTACTTCCTGTGGCTCAAACGCAACAGAGGAGTTGGAAGGCATACAGTGCCCTTTGACAGTTGTTACGACGAACGTGAGTGCACAGTGTCTCGTGAAAGAAATCCCTAGCACTGTTGAAGCATCCCGTTAACGCATGCTTCTTCGCTCCTATGGCACTCCGAGGTGGTACTGACGGGGGAGATCTGGACTTTTACTTGAGGCCGGGGGGGCTCACAATGCTTTTGTCGGCGAGCTCCAGAGTGCTCTTGCTGAAGCTCCCAGCAAGGACCTGAGAGCAGCAGGCCTCACACGAGTACACTCAGACGGCTTCCATCACGAGTAAACTCAGACCTCTTATGTGAGGCCTTCCGGCAGCAAAGAGAAGGTGGGCGCGAGGAGTGTGCTTCAGGCAGCTTAGGACCCGCAACTGTCTCGTCTACCACGGAGGGGAATAAGGTTTGCCCAGGGTCGCCCAGTTTCAAAGCTGAGCTCACGTAGTTATCCTCAGTGGTTTCCGATTACCTCAAGGAAACACACGGGAGGAACAGGGCCCTTCCATGGAGGCCCTTTTGGGCACAGGGACCTCTGCGTGGGATCTACTGGGTAAGTATGGCAGTACCTTAGGTAGGCCTCAGGGACCAAAGCTGTCGTCTGGCTCATGCCTTAGCTGTGTTAAGTGTGGAAAACGTGCTGGTCCTCAGGCTGGGCCCACAGCCTAGCTTTCGCTTCTGTGAGAGTGCTGTCCCGAGTCTCCTCCTGGAGCCAGTCGTCAGCACGGTGCCTTTTGGCACTGCAGTTCTCTTTCAGTCAGGGAGGCCGTGCGACTGGCAAAGGGAGTCTGCGCAGCACTGCCTTCGCGAGGCTCTTTGACGACTGGGGCACTCAACCCAGGCAAGCCAGAGAGCAGTACGTTGCCCTTGCTATGAATGTGAAGAGCTTTCTCCAGGGCCCTGTTGAGGCTAAGTTTCCTCAGAAGCCAGGAGCCGCCGTTCCGGCACGGAGAGAAGTCATCCTGCGAACTTGGCGAACGAGCTCCTATCCTGTGTGCCCCCAGGAGCGTCGCAGAGTGAAGGCACTCCATGGTGGAGTATGGCCTCATGGAAACCACTGCACACCCAACTCCCCCGACGTGAAACACTGGAACTTACCTTGAGGCCTGAGGTCACCTTTCGTTCGGCCGGAGCTGAACATGTGGTGCCGTGGGAGGAGTTCCTAGAAAGGGATCGCCAGCACGGTTTTCGTTTTGAGAGAACACGCAGCCTCGGCCCACAACGACAATCCTGCCGTGCAGAGACGTCGGGCCGCTAGTGCTGTTCAGGCAGCTTTGAAGCCAAGCGCAAGGTGCCTCCAAACGGGGAGAAAGCGTACTCTCCCCTCCGCGTCCCACGTTCAAGCTGAATGACGCAGCATGTTTCTCGGAAGGCTCTGCCGAGCTATCTAGTACGAGGGAGAGAGCGCCTGCCTCTGCTGAGAAAGGTTTTGACGTGGGGATGGCTGGACAGGCGGAAGAGCGTTCCCCAGGCCATGCAAAGTTTAGGCCTTGGTGATTCCGGATGGTCCCAAGGGTCCAGAGTTGTCCCTGGGAAAGCTGTCCTTTTCCCTCTTTTTCCGGCTGGAAGTACACCTCCGGCATCCGACTGCCGTTCGGAGACTTCCTGGGGGAGACGCCCTACTTTCACTTGGGACGCACCCTGGTGTTTCTCAGAAGAGCCCAAATTCCTCCCTGCGGGTGGGGGGGTTGGCACACCAGCATGGAATGTAAGGCTGTTCAGAACTGCGTACCTTGAGGCCGTGTGAAGGCCGTACGAACGAGAGCTTTCGAGCGAACAGGGCAGCGCTTCGCCATCATCGTTGCACATTCACGGAGCTGAATCAAACGAACGCATTTACTTCCTGTGGCTCAAACGCAGCCGAGGAGTTGGAAGGCATACAGTGCCCTTTGACAGTTGTTACAACGAACGTGAGTGCACAGTGTCTCGTGAAATACCTTCCACGGTCGAAGCATTCCGTTAAGGCAATGCCCCTCCGCTCCCTCTGGCGCTCCGAGGTGTTACAAACGGGGGAAATCTGGACTTTTGCTTGAGGCCGGGGTGGGGCGGGAGGACTCACAATTCTTCTGCCGGCGAGCTCCAGAGCGCTCCTGCTGAAGCTCCCAGCAAGGAACTGAGAGCAGCAGGCCTCACACGAGTACACTCAGACTTCTTCTGTCACGAGTCAACTCAGACTTCTTATGTGAGGCCTTCCGGCAGCAAAGAGAAGGTGCGCGCGAGGAGTGTGCTTCAGGCAGCTCAGGACCCGCCACTGTCTCGTCTACCACGGAGGGGAATAAGGTTTGGCCAGGGTCGCCCAGCTTCATACCTGAGCTCATACGGGTATCCTCAGTGGTTTCTGATTACCTCAAGGAAACACAACGGGAGGAACAGGGCCCTTCCATGGAGGCCCTTTTGGGCACAGGGACCTCTGCGTGGGATCTACTGGGTAAGTATGGCAGTACCTTAGGGAGGCCTCAGGGACCAAGGCTCTCTGGCTCACGCCTAGCTGTGCAAAGAAGTGTGCAAACGTACGTACTGCTCCTCAGGCTGGGCCCACAGCCTAGCTTTCGCTTCTCTGAGAGTGCTGTCCCGAGTCTCCTCCTGGAGCCAGTCGTCAGCACGGTGCCTTTTGGCACTGCAGTTGTCTTTCAGTCAAGGAGGCCGTTCGACTGACGGGCAAAGGGAGTCCGCCCAGCGCTGGCTTTCGCCAGTCTCTCTGACGACTGGGCCACTCAACCTAGGCAACCCAGAGAGGAGTACACTGCCCTTGCTATGAATGTGAAGAGCTGTCTCCAGGGGCCTGCTTAGGCTAAGGTTCCTCAGAAGCCAGGAGCCGCCGTTCCGGCACGGAGAGAGGTCATCGTGCGAAACTGGTGAATGGGCTCCTATCCTGTGTGCCCCCAGGAGCGTCGCAGGGTTAAGGCACTCCGTGGTGGAGGACGGCCTCGTTGGAGACCCCTGCACACCCAACTCCCCTGACGTGAAACACTGGAACTTCACCTTGAGGCCTGAGGTCACCTTCCACTTGGCCGGAGCTGAACCTGGGGTGCCGTGGGAGGAGTTCCTAGAAAGGGATCGCCAGCACGGTTTTCGCTTTGGGAGAACACGCAGCCTCGGCCCACAACGACAGTCCTGCCGTGCAGAGACGTCGGGCCACTAGTGCTGTTCAGGCAGCTTTGAAGCCAAGCGCAAGGCGCCTCCAAACGGGGAGAAAGCGTACTCTCCCCTCCGCGTCCCACGTTCAAGCTGAATGACGCAGCATGTTTCTCGGAAGGCTCTGCCGAGCTATCTAGTACGAGGGAGAGAGCGCCTGCCTCTGCTGAGAAAGGTTTTGACGTGGGGATGGCTGGACAGGCGGAAGAGCGTTCCCCAGGCCGTGCAAAGTTTAGGCCTTGGTGATTCCGGATGGTCCCAAGGGTCCAGAGTTGTCCCTGGGAAAGCTGTCCTTTTCCCTCTTTTTCCGGCTGGAAGTACACCTCCGGCATCCGACTGCCGTTCGGAGACGTCCTGGGGGAGACGCCCTACTTTCACTTGGGACGCACCCTGGTGTTTCTCAGAAGAGCCCAAATTCCTCCCTGCGGGTGGGGGGGTTGGCACACCAGCATGGAATGTAAGGCTGTTCAGAACTGCGTACCTTGAGGCCGTGTGAAGGCCGTACGAACGAGAGCTTTCGAGCGAACAGGGCAGCGCTTCGCCATCATCGTTGCACATTCACGGAGCTGAATCAAACGAACGCATTTACTTCCTGTGGCTCAAACGCAGCCGAGGAGTTGGAAGGCATACAGTGCCCTTTGACAGTTGTTACAACGAACGTGAGTGCACAGTGTCTCGTGAAATACCTTCCACGGTCGAAGCATTCCGTTAAGGCAATGCCCCTCCGCTCCCTCTGGCGCTCCGAGGTGTTACAAACGGGGGAAATCTGGACTTTTGCTTGAGGCCGGGGTGGGGCGGGGGGACTCACAATTCTTCTGCCGGCGAGCTCCAGAGCGCTCCTGCTGAAGCTCCCAGCAAGGAACTGAGAGCAGCAGGCCTCACACGAGTACACTCAGACTTCTTCTGTCACGAGTCAACTCAGACTTCTTATGTGAGGCCTTCCGGCAGCAAAGAGAAGGTGCGCGCGAGGAGTGTGCTTCAGGCAGCTCAGGACCCGCCACTGTCTCGTCTACCACGGAGGGGAATAAGGTTTGGCCAGGGTCGCCCAGCTTCATACCTGAGCTCATACGGGTATCCTCAGTGGTTTCTGATTACCTCAAGGAAACACAACGGGAGGAACAGGGCCCTTCCATGGAGGCCCTTTTGGGCACAGGGACCTCTGCGTGGGATCTACTGGGTAAGTATGGCAGTACCTTAGGGAGGCCTCAGGGACCAAGGCTCTCTGGCTCACGCCTAGCTGTGCAAAGAAGTGTGCAAACGTACGTACTGCTCCTCAGGCTGGGCCCACAGCCTAGCTTTCGCTTCTCTGAGAGTGCTGTCCCGAGTCTCCTCCTGGAGCCAGTCGTCAGCACGGTGCCTTTTGGCACTGCAGTTGTCTTTCAGTCAAGGAGGCCGTTCGACTGACGGGCAAAGGGAGTCCGCCCAGCGCTGGCTTTCGCCAGTCTCTCTGACGACTGGGCCACTCAACCTAGGCAACCCAGAGAGGAGTACACTGCCCTTGCTATGAATGTGAAGCGCTGTCTCCAGGGGCCTGCTTAGGCTAAGGTTCCTCAGAAGCCAGGAGCCGCCGTTCCGGCACGGAGAGAGGTCATCGTGCGAAACTGGTGAATGGGCTCCTATCCTGTGTGCCCCCAGGAGCGTCGCAGGGTTAAGGCACTCCGTGGTGGAGGACGGCCTCGTTGGAGACCCCTGCACACCCAACTCCCCTGACGTGAAACACTGGAACTTCACCTTGAGGCCTGAGGTCACCTTCCACTTGGCCGGAGCTGAACCTGGGGTGCCGTGGGAGGAGTTCCTAGAAAGGGATCGCCAGCACGGTTTTCGCTTTGGGAGAACACGCAGCCTCGGCCCACAACGACAGTCCTGCCGTGCAGAGACGTCGGGCCACTAGTGCTGTTCAGGCAGCTTTGAAGCCAAGCGCAAGGCGCCTCCAAACGGGGAGAAAGCGTACTCTCCCCTCCGCGTCCCACGTTCAAGCTGAATGACGCAGCATGTTTCTCGGAAGGCTCTGCCGAGCTATCTAGTACGAGGGAGAGAGCGCCTGCCTCTGCTGAGAAAGGTTTTGACGTGGGGATGGCTGGACAGGCGGAAGAGCGTTCCCCAGGCCGTGCAAAGTTTAGGCCTTGGTGATTCCGGATGGTCCCAAGGGTCCAGAGTTGTCCCTGGGAAAGCTGTCCTTTTCCCTCTTTTTCCGGCTGGAAGTACACCTCCGGCATCCGACTGCCGTTCGGAGACGTCCTGGGGGAGACGCCCTACTTTCACTTGGGACGCACCCTGGTGTTTCTCAGAAGAGCCCAAATTCCTCCCTGCGGGTGGGGGGGTTGGCACACCAGCATGGAATGTAAGGCTGTTCAGAACTGCGTACCTTGAGGCCGTGTGAAGGCCGTACGAACGAGAGCTTTCGAGCGAACAGGGCAGCGCTTCGCCATCATCGTTGCACATTCACGGAGCTGAATCAAACGAACGCATTTACTTCCTGTGGCTCAAACGCAGCCGAGGAGTTGGAAGGCATACAGTGCCCTTTGACAGTTGTTACAACGAACGTGAGTGCACAGTGTCTCGTGAAATACCTTCCACGGTCGAAGCATTCCGTTAAGGCAATGCCCCTCCGCTCCCTCTGGCGCTCCGAGGTGTTACAAACGGGGGAAATCTGGACTTTTGCTTGAGGCCGGGGTGGGGCGGGGGGACTCACAATTCTTCTGCCGGCGAGCTCCAGAGCGCTCCTGCTGAAGCTCCCAGCAAGGAACTGAGAGCAGCAGGCCTCACACGAGTACACTCAGACTTCTTCTGTCACGAGTCAACTCAGACTTCTTATGTGAGGCCTTCCGGCAGCAAAGAGAAGGTGCGCGCGAGGAGTGTGCTTCAGGCAGCTCAGGACCCGCCACTGTCTCGTCTACCACGGAGGGGAATAAGGTTTGGCCAGGGTCGCCCAGCTTCATACCTGAGCTCATACGGGTATCCTCAGTGGTTTCTGATTACCTCAAGGAAACACAACGGGAGGAACAGGGCCCTTCCATGGAGGCCCTTTTGGGCACAGGGACCTCTGCGTGGGATCTACTGGGTAAGTATGGCAGTACCTTAGGGAGGCCTCAGGGACCAAGGCTCTCTGGCTCACGCCTAGCTGTGCAAAGAAGTGTGCAAACGTACGTACTGCTCCTCAGGCTGGGCCCACAGCCTAGCTTTCGCTTCTCTGAGAGTGCTGTCCCGAGTCTCCTCCTGGAGCCAGTCGTCAGCACGGTGCCTTTTGGCACTGCAGTTGTCTTTCAGTCAAGGAGGCCGTTCGACTGACGGGCAAAGGGAGTCCGCCCAGCGCTGGCTTTCGCCAGTCTCTCTGACGACTGGGCCACTCAACCTAGGCAACCCAGAGAGGAGTACACTGCCCTTGCTATGAATGTGAAGAGCTGTCTCCAGGGGCCTGCTTAGGCTAAGGTTCCTCAGAAGCCAGGAGCCGCCGTTCCGGCACGGAGAGAGGTCATCGTGCGAAACTGGTGAATGGGCTCCTATCCTGTGTGCCCCCAGGAGCGTCGCAGGGTTAAGGCACTCCGTGGTGGAGGACGGCCTCGTTGGAGACCCCTGCACACCCAACTCCCCTGACGTGAAACACTGGAACTTCACCTTGAGGCCTGAGGTCACCTTCCACTTGGCCGGAGCTGAACCTGGGGTGCCGTGGGAGGAGTTCCTAGAAAGGGATCGCCAGCACGGTTTTCGCTTTGGGAGAACACGCAGCCTCGGCCCACAACGACAGTCCTGCCGTGCAGAGACGTCGGGCCACTAGTGCTGTTCAGGCAGCTTTGAAGCCAAGCGCAAGGCGCCTCCAAACGGGGAGAAAGCGTACTCTCCCCTCCGCGTCCCACGTTCAAGCTGAATGACGCAGCATGTTTCTCGGAAGGCTCTGCCGAGCTATCTAGTACGAGGGAGAGAGCGCCTGCCTCTGCTGAGAAAGGTTTTGACGTGGGGATGGCTGGACAGGCGGAAGAGCGTTCCCCAGGCCGTGCAAAGTTTAGGCCTTGGTGATTCCGGATGGTCCCAAGGGTCCAGAGTTGTCCCTGGGAAAGCTGTCCTTTTCCCTCTTTTTCCGGCTGGAAGTACACCTCCGGCATCCGACTGCCGTTCGGAGACGTCCTGGGGGAGACGCCCTACTTTCACTTGGGACGCACCCTGGTGTTTCTCAGAAGAGCCCAAATTCCTCCCTGCGGGTGGGGGGGTTGGCACACCAGCATGGAATGTAAGGCTGTTCAGAACTGCGTACCTTGAGGCCGTGTGAAGGCCGTACGAACGAGAGCTTTCGAGCGAACAGGGCAGCGCTTCGCCATCATCGTTGCACATTCACGGAGCTGAATCAAACGAACGCATTTACTTCCTGTGGCTCAAACGCAGCCGAGGAGTTGGAAGGCATACAGTGCCCTTTGACAGTTGTTACAACGAACGTGAGTGCACAGTGTCTCGTGAAATACCTTCCACGGTCGAAGCATTCCGTTAAGGCAATGCCCCTCCGCTCCCTCTGGCGCTCCGAGGTGTTACAAACGGGGGAAATCTGGACTTTTGCTTGAGGCCGGGGTGGGGCGGGGGGACTCACAATTCTTCTGCCGGCGAGCTCCAGAGCGCTCCTGCTGAAGCTCCCAGCAAGGAACTGAGAGCAGCAGGCCTCACACGAGTACACTCAGACTTCTTCTGTCACGAGTCAACTCAGACTTCTTATGTGAGGCCTTCCGGCAGCAAAGAGAAGGTGCGCGCGAGGAGTGTGCTTCAGGCAGCTCAGGACCCGCCACTGTCTCGTCTACCACGGAGGGGAATAAGGTTTGGCCAGGGTCGCCCAGCTTCATACCTGAGCTCATACGGGTATCCTCAGTGGTTTCTGATTACCTCAAGGAAACACAACGGGAGGAACAGGGCCCTTCCATGGAGGCCCTTTTGGGCACAGGGACCTCTGCGTGGGATCTACTGGGTAAGTATGGCAGTACCTTAGGGAGGCCTCAGGGACCAAGGCTCTCTGGCTCACGCCTAGCTGTGCAAAGAAGTGTGCAAACGTACGTACTGCTCCTCAGGCTGGGCCCACAGCCTAGCTTTCGCTTCTCTGAGAGTGCTGTCCCGAGTCTCCTCCTGGAGCCAGTCGTCAGCACGGTGCCTTTTGGCACTGCAGTTGTCTTTCAGTCAAGGAGGCCGTTCGACTGACGGGCAAAGGGAGTCCGCCCAGCGCTGGCTTTCGCCAGTCTCTCTGACGACTGGGCCACTCAACCTAGGCAACCCAGAGAGGAGTACACTGCCCTTGCTATGAATGTGAAGAGCTGTCTCCAGGGGCCTGCTTAGGCTAAGGTTCCTCAGAAGCCAGGAGCCGCCGTTCCGGCACGGAGAGAGGTCATCGTGCGAAACTGGTGAATGGGCTCCTATCCTGTGTGCCCCCAGGAGCGTCGCAGGGTTAAGGCACTCCGTGGTGGAGGACGGCCTCGTTGGAGACCCCTGCACACCCAACTCCCCTGACGTGAAACACTGGAACTTCACCTTGAGGCCTGAGGTCACCTTCCACTTGGCCGGAGCTGAACCTGGGGTGCCGTGGGAGGAGTTCCTAGAAAGGGATCGCCAGCACGGTTTTCGCTTTGGGAGAACACGCAGCCTCGGCCCACAACGACAGTCCTGCCGTGCAGAGACGTCGGGCCACTAGTGCTGTTCAGGCAGCTTTGAAGCCAAGCGCAAGGCGCCTCCAAACGGGGAGAAAGCGTACTCTCCCCTCCGCGTCCCACGTTCAAGCTGAATGACGCAGCATGTTTCTCGGAAGGCTCTGCCGAGCTATCTAGTACGAGGGAGAGAGCGCCTGCCTCTGCTGAGAAAGGTTTTGACGTGGGGATGGCTGGACAGGCGGAAGAGCGTTCCCCAGGCCGTGCAAAGTTTAGGCCTTGGTGATTCCGGATGGTCCCAAGGGTCCAGAGTTGTCCCTGGGAAAGCTGTCCTTTTCCCTCTTTTTCCGGCTGGAAGTACACCTCCGGCATCCGACTGCCGTTCGGAGACGTCCTGGGGGAGACGCCCTACTTTCACTTGGGACGCACCCTGGTGTTTCTCAGAAGAGCCCAAATTCCTCCCTGCGGGTGGGGGGGTTGGCACACCAGCATGGAATGTAAGGCTGTTCAGAACTGCGTACCTTGAGGCCGTGTGAAGGCCGTACGAACGAGAGCTTTCGAGCGAACAGGGCAGCGCTTCGCCATCATCGTTGCCCGTTCACGGAGCTTAATCAAACGAATGCCTTTACTTCCTGTGGCTCAAACGCAACAGAGGAGTTGGAAGGCATACAGTGCCCTTTGACAGTTGTTACGACGAACGTGAGTGCACAGTGTCTCGTGAAAGAAATCCCTAGCACTGTTGAAGCATCCCGTTAACGCATGCTTCTTCGCTCCTATGGCACTCCGAGGTGGTACTGACGGGGGAAATCTGGACTTTTACTTGAGGCCGGGGGGGCTCACAATGCTTTTGTCGGCGAGCTCCAGAGTGCTCTTGCTGAAGCTCCCAGCAAGGACCTGAGAGCAGCAGGCCTCACACGAGTACACTCAGACGGCTTCCGTCACGAGTAAACTCAGACCTCTTATGTGAGGCCTTCCGGCAGCAAAGAGAAGGTGGGCGCGAGGAGTGTGCTTCAGGCAGCTTAGGACCCGCAACTGTCTCGTCTACCACGGAGGGGAATAAGGTTTGCCCAGGGTCGCCCAGTTTCAAAGCTGAGCTCACGTAGTTATCCTCAGTGGTTTCCGATTACCTCAAGGAAACACACGGGAGGAACAGGGCCCTTCCATGGAGGCCCTTTTGGGCACAGGGACCTCTGCGTGGGATCTACTGGGTAAGTATGGCAGTACCTTAGGTAGGCCTCAGGGACCAAAGCTGTCGTCTGGCTCATGCCTTAGCTGTGTTAAGTGTGGAAAACGTGCTGGTCCTCAGGCTGGGCCCACAGCCTAGCTTTCGCTTCTGTGAGAGTGCTGTCCCGAGTCTCCTCCTGGAGCCAGTCGTCAGCACGGTGCCTTTTGGCACTGCAGTTCTCTTTCAGTCAGGGAGGCCGTGCGACTGGCAAAGGGAGTCTGCGCAGCACTGCCTTCGCGAGGCTCTTTGACGACTGGGGCACTCAACCCAGGCAAGCCAGAGAGCAGTACGTTGCCCTTGCTATGAATGTGAAGAGCTTTCTCCAGGGCCCTGTTGAGGCTAAGGTTCCTCAGAAGCCAGGAGCCGCCGTTCCGGCACGGAGAGAAGTCATCCTGCGAACTTGGCGAACGAGCTCCTATCCTGTGTGCCCCCAGGAGCGTCGCAGAGTGAAGGCACTCCGTGGTGGAGTATGGCCTCATGGAAACCACTGCACACCCAACTCCCCCGACGTGAAACACTGGAACTTACCTTGAGGCCTGAGGTCACCTTTCGTTCGGCCGGAGCTGAACATGTGGTGCCGTGGGAGGAGTTCCTAGAAAGGGATCGCCAGCACGGTTTTCGTTTTGAGAGAACACGCAGCCTCGGCCCACAACGACAATCCTGCCGTGCAGAGACGTCGGGCCGCTAGTGCTGTTCAGGCAGCTTTGAAGCCAAGCGCAAGGCGCCTCCAAACGGGGAGAAAGCGTACTCTCCCCTCCGCGTCCCACGTTCAAGCTGAATGACGCAGCATGTTTCTCGGAAGGCTCTGCCGAGCTATCTAGTACGAGGGAGAGAGCGCCTGCCTCTGCTGAGAAAGGTTTTGACGTGGGGATGGCTGGACAGGCGGAAGAGCGTTCCCCAGGCCGTGCAAAGTTTAGGCCTTGGTGATTCCGGATGGTCCCAAGGGTCCAGAGTTGTCCCTGGGAAAGCTGTCCTTTTCCCTCTTTTTCCGGCTGGAAGTACACCTCCGGCATCCGACTGCCGTTCGGAGACTTCCTGGGGGAGACGCCCTACTTTCACTTGGGACGCACCCTGGTGTTTCTCAGAAGAGCCCAAATTCCTCCCTGCGGGTGGGGGGGTTGGCACACCAGCATGGAATGTAAGGCTGTTCAGAACTGCGTACCTTGAGGCCGTGTGAAGGCCGTACGAACGAGAGCTTTCGAGCGAACAGGGCAGCGCTTCGCCATCATCGTTGCACATTCACGGAGCTGAATCAAACGAACGCATTTACTTCCTGTGGCTCAAACGCAGCCGAGGAGTTGGAAGGCATACAGTGCCCTTTGACAGTTGTTACAACGAACGTGAGTGCACAGTGTCTCGTGAAATACCTTCCACGGTCGAAGCATTCCGTTAAGGCAATGCCCCTCCGCTCCCTCTGGCGCTCCGAGGTGTTACAAACGGGGGAAATCTGGACTTTTGCTTGAGGCCGGGGTGGGGCGGGGGGACTCACAATTCTTCTGCCGGCGAGCTCCAGAGCGCTCCTGCTGAAGCTCCCAGCAAGGAACTGAGAGCAGCAGGCCTCACACGAGTACACTCAGACTTCTTCTGTCACGAGTCAACTCAGACTTCTTATGTGAGGCCTTCCGGCAGCAAAGAGAAGGTGCGCGCGAGGAGTGTGCTTCAGGCAGCTCAGGACCCGCCACTGTCTCGTCTACCACGGAGGGGAATAAGGTTTGGCCAGGGTCGCCCAGCTTCATACCTGAGCTCATACGGGTATCCTCAGTGGTTTCTGATTACCTCAAGGAAACACAACGGGAGGAACAGGGCCCTTCCATGGAGGCCCTTTTGGGCACAGGGACCTCTGCGTGGGATCTACTGGGTAAGTATGGCAGTACCTTAGGGAGGCCTCAGGGACCAAGGCTCTCTGGCTCACGCCTAGCTGTGCAAAGAAGTGTGCAAACGTACGTACTGCTCCTCAGGCTGGGCCCACAGCCTAGCTTTCGCTTCTCTGAGAGTGCTGTCCCGAGTCTCCTCCTGGAGCCAGTCGTCAGCACGGTGCCTTTTGGCACTGCAGTTGTCTTTCAGTCAAGGAGGCCGTTCGACTGACGGGCAAAGGGAGTCCGCCCAGCGCTGGCTTTCGCCAGTCTCTCTGACGACTGGGCCACTCAACCTAGGCAACCCAGAGAGGAGTACACTGCCCTTGCTATGAATGTGAAGAGCTGTCTCCAGGGGCCTGCTTAGGCTAAGGTTCCTCAGAAGCCAGGAGCCGCCGTTCCGGCACGGAGAGAGGTCATCGTGCGAAACTGGTGAATGGGCTCCTATCCTGTGTGCCCCCAGGAGCGTCGCAGGGTTAAGGCACTCCGTGGTGGAGGACGGCCTCGTTGGAGACCCCTGCACACCCAACTCCCCTGACGTGAAACACTGGAACTTCACCTTGAGGCCTGAGGTCACCTTCCACTTGGCCGGAGCTGAACTTGGGGTGCCGTGGGAGGAGTTCCTAGAAAGGGATCGCCAGCACGGTTTTCGCTTTGGGAGAACACGCAGCCTCGGCCCACAACGACAGTCCTGCCGTGCAGAGACGTCGGGCCGCTAGTGCTGTTCAGGCAGCTTTGAAGCCAAGCGCAAGGCGCCTCCAAACGGGGAGAAAGCGTACTCTCCCCTCCGCGTCCCACGTTCAAGCTGAATGACGCAGCATGTTTCTCGGAAGGCTCTGCCGAGCTATCTAGTACGAGGGAGAGAGCGCCTGCCTCTGCTGAGAAAGGTTTTGACGTGGGGATTGCTGGACATGAGGAAGAGCGTTCCCCAGGCCGTGCAAAGTTTAGGCTTTGGTGACTCTGGATGGTCCCAAGGGTCCAGAATTGTCCCTGGGAAAGCTGTCCTCTTTTTCTTTCTCCGGCTGGAAGTAAACAGCTGGCAACCGACTGCCGTACGCAGACGTCCTGGGGGAGCCCCCCGGTTTCATTTGGGACGCACGTGGGTGTCTCACAGAAGAGCCCAAATTCCTAATTGGGGGCACACCAGCATGGAATGTAAGGCTGTTTACAACTGCGTACCCTGAGGCCGTTGGAAGGCCGTACGGACGAGAGCGTTCGAGCGAACAGGGCAGCGCTTCGCCATCATCGTTGCCCGTTCACGGAGCTTAATCAAACGAATGCCTTTACTTCCTGTGGCTCAAACGCAACAGAGGAGTTGGAAGGCATACAGTGCCCTTTGACAGTTGTTACGACGAACGTGAGTGCACAGTGTCTCGTGAAAGAAATCCCTAGCACTGTTGAAGCATCCCGTTAACGCATGCTTCTTCGCTCCTATGGCACTCCGAGGTGGTACTGACGGGGGAGATCTGGACTTTTACTTGAGGCCGGGGGGGCTCACAATGCTTTTGTCGGCGAGCTCCAGAGTGCTCTTGCTGAAGCTCCCAGCAAGGACCTGAGAGCAGCAGGCCTCACACGAGTACACTCAGACGGCTTCCGTCACGAGTAAACTCAGACCTCTTATGTGAGGCCTTCCGGCAGCAAAGAGAAGGTGGGCGCGAGGAGTGTGCTTCAGGCAGCTTAGGACCCGCAACTGTCTCGTCTACCACGGAGGGGAATAAGGTTTGCCCAGGGTCGCCCAGTTTCAAAGCTGAGCTCACGTAGTTATCCTCAGTGGTTTCCGATTACCTCAAGGAAACACACGGGAGGAACAGGGCCCTTCCATGGAGGCCCTTTTGGGCACAGGGACCTCTGCGTGGGATCTACTGGGTAAGTATGGCAGTACCTTAGGTAGGCCTCAGGGACCAAGGCTGTCGTCTGGCTCATGCCTTAGCTGTGTTAAGTGTGGAAAACGTGCTGGTCCTCAGGCTGGGCCCACAGCCTAGCTTTCGCTTCTGTGAGAGTGCTGTCCCGAGTCTCCTCCTGGAGCCAGTCGTCAGCACGGTGCCTTTTGGCACTGCAGTTCTCTTTCAGTCAGGGAGGCCGTGCGACTGGCAAAGGGAGTCTGCGCAGCACTGCCTTCGCGAGGCTCTTTGACGACTGGGGCACTCAACCCAGGCAAGCCAGAGAGCAGTACGTTGCCCTTGCTATGAATGTGAAGAGCTTTCTCCAGGGCCCTGTTGAGGCTAAGGTTCCTCAGAAGCCAGGAGCCGCCGTTCCGGCACGGAGAGAAGTCATCCTGCGAACTTGGCGAACGAGCTCCTATCCTGTGTGCCCCCAGGAGCGTCGCAGAGTGAAGGCACTCCGTGGTGGAGTATGGCCTCATGGAAACCACTGCACACCCAACTCCCCCGACGTGAAACACTGGAACTTACCTTGAGGCCTGAGGTCACCTTTCGTTCGGCCGGAGCTGAACATGTGGTGCCGTGGGAGGAGTTCCTAGAAAGGGATCGCCAGCACGGTTTTCGTTTTGAGAGAACACGCAGCCTCGGCCCACAACGACAATCCTGCCGTGCAGAGACGTCGGGCCGCTAGTGCTGTTCAGGCAGCTTTGAAGCCAAGCGCAAGGCGCCTCCAAACGGGGAGAAAGCGTACTCTCCCCTCCGCGTCCCACGTTCAAGCTGAATGACGCAGCATGTTTCTCGGAAGGCTCTGCCGAGCTATCTAGTACGAGGGAGAGAGCGCCTGCCTCTGCTGAGAAAGGTTTTGACGTGGGGATGGCTGGACAGGCGGAAGAGCGTTCCCCAGGCCGTGCAAAGTTTAGGCCTTGGTGATTCCGGATGGTCCCAAGGGTCCAGAGTTGTCCCTGGGAAAGCTGTCCTTTTCCCTCTTTTTCCGGCTGGAAGTACACCTCCGGCATCCGACTGCCGTTCGGAGACGTCCTGGGGGAGACGCCCTACTTTCACTTGGGACGCACCCTGGTGTTTCTCAGAAGAGCCCAAATTCCTCCCTGCGGGTGGGGGGGTTGGCACACCAGCATGGAATGTAAGGCTGTTCAGAACTGCGTACCTTGAGGCCGTGTGAAGGCCGTACGAACGAGAGCTTTCGAGCGAACAGGGCAGCGCTTCGCCATCATCGTTGCACATTCACGGAGCTGAATCAAACGAACGCATTTACTTCCTGTGGCTCAAACGCAGCCGAGGAGTTGGAAGGCATACAGTGCCCTTTGACAGTTGTTACAACGAACGTGAGTGCACAGTGTCTCGTGAAATACCTTCCACGGTCGAAGCATTCCGTTAAGGCAATGCCCCTCCGCTCCCTCTGGCGCTCCGAGGTGTTACAAACGGGGGAAATCTGGACTTTTGCTTGAGGCCGGGGTGGGGCGTGGGGACTCACAATTCTTCTGCCGGCGAGCTCCAGAGCGCTCCTGCTGAAGCTCCCAGCAAGGAACTGAGAGCAGCAGGCCTCACACGAGTACACTCAGACTTCTTCTGTCACGAGTCAACTCAGACTTCTTATGTGAGGCCTTCCGGCAGCAAAGAGAAGGTACGCGCGAGGAGTGTGCTTCAGGCAGCTCAGGACCCGCCACTGTCTCGTCTACCACGGAGGGGAATAAGGTTTGGCCAGGGTCGCCCAGCTTCATACCTGAGCTCATACGGGTATCCTCAGTGGTTTCTGATTACCTCAAGGAAACACAACGGGAGGAACAGGGCCCTTCCATGGAGGCCCTTTTGGGCACAGGGACCTCTGCGTGGGATCTACTGGGTAAGTATGGCAGTACCTTAGGGAGGCCTCAGGGACCAAGGCTCTCTGGCTCACGCCTAGCTGTGCAAAGAAGTGTGCAAACGTACGTACTGCTCCTCAGGCTGGGCCCACAGCCTAGCTTTCGCTTCTCTGAGAGTGCTGTCCCGAGTCTCCTCCTGGAGCCAGTCGTCAGCACGGTGCCTTTTGGCACTGCAGTTGTCTTTCAGTCAAGGAGGCCGTTCGACTGACGGGCAAAGGGAGTCCGCCCAGCGCTGGCTTTCGCCAGTCTCTCTGACGACTGGGCCACTCAACCTAGGCAACCCAGAGAGGAGTACACTGCCCTTGCTATGAATGTGAAGAGCTGTCTCCAGGGGCCTGCTTAGGCTAAGGTTCCTCAGAAGCCAGGAGCCGCCGTTCCGGCACGGAGAGAGGTCATCGTGCGAAACTGGTGAATGGGCTCCTATCCTGTGTGCCCCCAGGAGCGTCGCAGGGTTAAGGCACTCCGTGGTGGAGGACGGCCTCGTTGGAGACCCCTGCACACCCAACTCCCCTGACGTGAAACACTGGAACTTCACCTTGAGGCCTGAGGTCACCTTCCACTTGGCCGGAGCTGAACCTGGGGTGCCGTGGGAGGAGTTCCTAGAAAGGGATCGCCAGCACGGTTTTCGCTTTGGGAGAACACGCAGCCTCGGCCCACAACGACAGTCCTGCCGTGCAGAGACGTCGGGCCGCTAGTGCTGTTCAGGCAGCTTTGAAGCCAAGCGCAAGGCGCCTCCAAACGGGGAGAAAGCGTACTCTCCCCTCCGCGTCCCACGTTCAAGCTGAATGACGCAGCATGTTTCTCGGAAGGCTCTGCCGAGCTATCTAGTACGAGGGAGAGAGCGCCTGCCTCTGCTGAGAAAGGTTTTGACGTGGGGATTGCTGGACATGAGGAAGAGCGTTCCCCAGGCCGTGCAAAGTTTAGGCTTTGGTGACTCTGGATGGTCCCAAGGGTCCAGAATTGTCCCTGGGAAAGCTGTCCTCTTTTTCTTTCTCCGGCTGGAAGTAAACAGCTGGCAACCGACTGCCGTACGCAGACGTCCTGGGGGAGCCCCCCGGTTTCATTTGGGACGCACGTGGGTGTCTCACAGAAGAGCCCAAATTCCTAATTGGGGGCACACCAGCATGGAATGTAAGGCTGTTTACAACTGCGTACCCTGAGGCCGTTGGAAGGCCGTACGGACGAGAGCGTTCGAGCGAACAGGGCAGCGCTTCGCCATCATCGTTGCCCGTTCACGGAGCTTAATCAAACGAATGCCTTTACTTCCTGTGGCTCAAACGCAACAGAGGAGTTGGAAGGCATACAGTGCCCTTTGACAGTTGTTACGACGAACGTGAGTGCACAGTGTCTCGTGAAAGAAATCCCTAGCACTGTTGAAGCATCCCGTTAACGCATGCTTCTTCGCTCCTATGGCACTCCGAGGTGGTACTGACGGGGGAGATCTGGACTTTTACTTGAGGCCGGGGGGGCTCACAATGCTTTTGTCGGCGAGCTCCAGAGTGCTCTTGCTGAAGCTCCCAGCAAGGACCTGAGAGCAGCAGGCCTCACACGAGTACACTCAGACGGCTTCCGTCACGAGTAAACTCAGGCCTCTGAAGTGAGGCCTTCCGGCAGCAAAGAGAAGGTGGGCGCGAGGAGTGTGCTTCAGGCAGCTTAGGACCCGCAACTGTCTCGTCTACCACGGAGGGGAATAAGGTTTGCCCAGGGTCGCCCAGTTTCAAAGCTGAGCTCACGTAGTTATCCTCAGTGGTTTCCGATTACCTCAAGGAAACACACGGGAGGAACAGGGCCCTTCCATGGAGGCCCTTTTGGGCACAGGGACCTCTGCGTGGGATCTACTGGGTAAGTATGGCAGTACCTTAGGTAGGCCTCAGGGACCAAGGCTGTCGTCTGGCTCATGCCTTAGCTGTGTTAAGTGTGGAAAACGTGCTGGTCCTCAGGCTGGGCCCACAGCCTAGCTTTCGCTTCTGTGAGAGTGCTGTCCCGAGTCTCCTCCTGGAGCCAGTCGTCAGCACGGTGCCTTTTGGCACTGCAGTTCTCTTTCAGTCAGGGAGGCCGTGCGACTGGCAAAGGGAGTCTGCGCAGCACTGCCTTCGCGAGGCTCTTTGACGACTGGGGCACTCAACCCAGGCAAGCCAGAGAGCAGTACGTTGCCCTTGCTATGAATGTGAAGAGCTTTCTCCAGGGCCCTGTTGAGGCTAAGGTTCCTCAGAAGCCAGGAGCCGCCGTTCCGGCACGGAGAGAAGTCATCCTGCGAACTTGGCGAACGAGCTCCTATCCTGTGTGCCCCCAGGAGCGTCGCAGAGTGAAGGCACTCCGTGGTGGAGTATGGCCTCATGGAAACCACTGCACACCCAACTCCCCCGACGTGAAACACTGGAACTTACCTTGAGGCCTGAGGTCACCTTTCGTTCGGCCGGAGCTGAACATGTGGTGCCGTGGGAGGAGTTCCTAGAAAGGGATCGCCAGCACGGTTTTCGTTTTGAGAGAACACGCAGCCTCGGCCCACAACGACAATCCTGCCGTGCAGAGACGTCGGGCCGCTAGTGCTGTTCAGGCAGCTTTGAAGCCAAGCGCAAGGCGCCTCCAAACGGGGAGAAAGCGTACTCTCCCCTCCGCGTCCCACGTTCAAGCTGAATGACGCAGCATGTTTCTCGGAAGGCTCTGCCGAGCTATCTAGTACGAGGGAGAGAGCGCCTGCCTCTGCTGAGAAAGGTTTTGACGTGGGGATGGCTGGACAGGCGGAAGAGCGTTCCCCAGGCCGTGCAAAGTTTAGGCCTTGGTGATTCCGGATGGTCCCAAGGGTCCAGAGTTGTCCCTGGGAAAGCTGTCCTTTTCCCTCTTTTTCCGGCTGGAAGTACACCTCCGGCATCCGACTGCCGTTCGGAGACGTCCTGGGGGAGACGCCCTACTTTCACTTGGGACGCACCCTGGTGTTTCTCAGAAGAGCCCAAATTCCTCCCTGCGGGTGGGGGGGTTGGCACACCAGCATGGAATGTAAGGCTGTTCAGAACTGCGTACCTTGAGGCCGTGTGAAGGCCGTACGAACGAGAGCTTTCGAGCGAACAGGGCAGCGCTTCGCCATCATCGTTGCACATTCACGGAGCTGAATCAAACGAACGCATTTACTTCCTGTGGCTCAAACACAGCCGAGGAGTTGGAAGGCATACAGTGCCCTTTGACAGTTGTTACAACGAACGTGAGTGCACAGTGTCTCGTGAAATACCTTCCACGGTCGAAGCATTCCGTTAAGGCAATGCCCCTCCGCTCCCTCTGGCGCTCCGAGGTGTTACAAACGGGGGAAATCTGGACTTTTGCTTGAGGCCGGGGTGGGGCGTGGGGACTCACAATTCTTCTGCCGGCGAGCTCCAGAGCGCTCCTGCTGAAGCTCCCAGCAAGGAACTGAGAGCAGCAGGCCTCACACGAGTACACTCAGACTTCTTCTGTCACGAGTCAACTCAGACTTCTTATGTGAGGCCTTCCGGCAGCAAAGAGAAGGTACGCGCGAGGAGTGTGCTTCAGGCAGCTCAGGACCCGCCACTGTCTCGTCTGCCACGGAGGGGAATAAGGTTTGGCCAGGGTCGCCCAGGTGTGGAGACCCCTGCACACCCAACTCCCCTGACGTGAAACACTGGAACTTCACCTTGAGGCCTGAGGTCACCTTCCACTTGGCCGGAGCTGAACCTGGGGTGCCGTGGGAGGAGTTCCTAGAAAGGGATCGCCAGCACGGTTTTCGCTTTGGGAGAACACGCAGCCTCGGCCCACAACGACAGTCCTGCCGTGCAGAGACGTCGGGCCGCTAGTGCTGTTCAGGCAGCTTTGAAGCCAAGCGCAAGGCGCCTCCAAACGGGGAGAAAGCGTACTCTCCCCTCCGCGTCCCACGTTCAAGCTGAATGACGCAGCATGTTTCTCGGAAGGCTCTGCCGAGCTATCTAGTACGAGGGAGAGAGCGCCTGCCTCTGCTGAGAAAGGTTTTGACGTGGAGATTGCTGGACATGAGGAAGAGCGTTCCCCAGGCCGTGCAAAGTTTAGGCTTTGGTGACTCTGGATGGTCCCAAGGGTCCAGAATTGTCCCTGGGAAAGCTGTCCTCTTTTTCTTTCTCCGGCTGGAAGTAAACAGCTGGCAACCGACTGCCGTACGCAGACGTCCTGCGGGAGCCCCCCGGTTTCATTTGGGACGCACGTGGGTGTCTCACAGAAGAGCCCAAATTCCTAATTGGGGGCACACCAGCATGGAATGTAAGGCTGTTTACAACTGCGTACCCTGAGGCCGTTGGAAGGCCGTACGGACGAGAGCGTTCGAGCGAACAGGGCAGCGCTTCGCCATCATCGTTGCCCGTTCACGGAGCTTAATCAAACGAATGCCTTTACTTCCTGTGGCTCAAACGCAACAGAGGAGTTGGAAGGCATACAGTGCCCTTTGACAGTTGTTACGACGAACGTGAGTGCACAGTGTCTCGTGAAAGAAATCCCTAGCACTGTTGAAGCATCCCGTTAACGCATGCTTCTTCGCTCCTATGGCACTCCGAGGTGGTACTGACGGGGGAAATCTGGACTTTTACTTGAGGCCGGGGGGGGCTCACAATGCTTTTGTCGGCGAGCTCCAGAGTGCTCTTGCTGAAGCTCCCAGCAAGGACCTGAGAGCAGCAGGCCTCACACGAGTACACTCAGACGGCTTCCGTCACGAGTAAACTCAGACCTCTTATGTGAGGCCTTCCGGCAGCAAAGAGAAGGTGGGCGCGAGGAGTGTGCTTCAGGCAGCTTAGGACCCGCAACTGTCTCGTCTACCACGGAGGGGAATAAGGTTTGCCCAGGGTCGCCCAGTTTCAAAGCTGAGCTCACGTAGTTATCCTCAGTGGTTTCCGATTACCTCAAGGAAACACACGGGAGGAACAGGGCCCTTCCATGGAGGCCCTTTTGGGCACAGGGACCTCTGCGTGGGATCTACTGGGTAAGTATGGCAGTACCTTAGGTAGGCCTCAGGGACCAAAGCTGTCGTCTGGCTCATGCCTTAGCTGTGTTAAGTGTGGAAAACGTGCTGGTCCTCAGGCTGGGCCCACAGCCTAGCTTTCGCTTCTGTGAGAGTGCTGTCCCGAGTCTCCTCCTGGAGCCAGTCGTCAGCACGGTGCCTTTTGACACTGCAGTTCTCTTTCAGTCAGGGAGGCCGTGCGACTGGCAAAGGGAGTCTGCGCAGCACTGCCTTCGCGAGGCTCTTTGACGACTGGGGCACTCAACCCAGGCAAGCCAGAGAGCAGTACGTTGCCCTTGCTATGAATGTGAAGAGCTTTCTCCAGGGCCCTGTTGAGGCTAAGTTTCCTCAGAAGCCAGGAGCCGCCGTTCCGGCACGGAGAGAAGTCATCCTGCGAACTTGGCGAACGAGCTCCTATCCTGTGTGCCCCCAGGAGCGTCGCAGAGTGAAGGCACTCCATGGTGGAGTATGGCCTCATGGAAACCACTGCACACCCAACTCCCCCGACGTGAAACACTGGAACTTACCTTGAGGCCTGAGGTCACCTTTCGTTCGGCCGGAGCTGAACATGTGGTGCCGTGGGAGGAGTTCCTAGAAAGGGATCGCCAGCACGGTTTTCGTTTTGAGAGAACACGCAGCCTCGGCCCACAACGACAATCCTGCCGTGCAGAGACGTCGGGCCGCTAGTGCTGTTCAGGCAGCTTTGAAGCCAAGCGCAAGGTGCCTCCAAACGGGGAGAAAGCGTACTCTCCCCTCCGCGTCCCACGTTCAAGCTGAATGACGCAGCATGTTTCTCGGAAGGCTCTGCCGAGCTATCTAGTACGAGGGAGAGAGCGCCTGCCTCTGCTGAGAAAGGTTTTGACGTGGGGATGGCTGGACAGGCGGAAGAGCGTTCCCCAGGCCGTGCAAAGTTTAGGCCTTGGTGATTCCGGATGGTCCCAAGGGTCCAGAGTTGTCCCTGGGAAAGCTGTCCTTTTCCCTCTTTTTCCGGCTGGAAGTACACCTCCGGCATCCGACTGCCGTTCGGAGACGTCCTGGGGGAGACGCCCTACTTTCACTTGGGACGCACCCTGGTGTTTCTCAGAAGAGCCCAAATTCCTCCCTGCGGGTGGGGGGGTTGGCACACCAGCATGGAATGTAAGGCTGTTCAGAACTGCGTACCTTGAGGCCGTGTGAAGGCCGTACGAACGAGAGCTTTCGAGCGAACAGGGCAGCGCTTCGCCATCATCGTTGCACATTCACGGAGCTGAATCAAACGAACGCATTTACTTCCTGTGGCTCAAACGCAGCCGAGGAGTTGGAAGGCATACAGTGCCCTTTGACAGTTGTTACAACGAACGTGAGTGCACAGTGTCTCGTGAAATACCTTCCACGGTCGAAGCATTCCGTTAAGGCAATGCCCCTCCGCTCCCTCTGGCGCTCCGAGGTGTTACAAACGGGGGAAATCTGGACTTTTGCTTGAGGCCGGGGTGGGGCGGGGGGACTCACAATTCTTCTGCCGGCGAGCTCCAGAGCGCTCCTGCTGAAGCTCCCAGCAAGGAACTGAGAGCAGCAGGCCTCACACGAGTACACTCAGACTTCTTCTGTCACGAGTCAACTCAGACTTCTTATGTGAGGCCTTCCGGCAGCAAAGAGAAGGTGCGCGCGAGGAGTGTGCTTCAGGCAGCTCAGGACCCGCCACTGTCTCGTCTACCACGGAGGGGAATAAGGTTTGGCCAGGGTCGCCCAGCTTCATACCTGAGCTCATACGGGTATCCTCAGTGGTTTCTGATTACCTCAAGGAAACACAACGGGAGGAACAGGGCCCTTCCATGGAGGCCCTTTTGGGCACAGGGACCTCTGCGTGGGATCTACTGGGTAAGTATGGCAGTACCTTAGGGAGGCCTCAGGGACCAAGGCTCTCTGGCTCACGCCTAGCTGTGCAAAGAAGTGTGCAAACGTACGTACTGCTCCTCAGGCTGGGCCCACAGCCTAGCTTTCGCTTCTCTGAGAGTGCTGTCCCGAGTCTCCTCCTGGAGCCAGTCGTCAGCACGGTGCCTTTTGGCACTGCAGTTGTCTTTCAGTCAAGGAGGCCGTTCGACTGACGGGCAAAGGGAGTCCGCCCAGCGCTGGCTTTCGCCAGTCTCTCTGACGACTGGGCCACTCAACCTAGGCAACCCAGAGAGGAGTACACTGCCCTTGCTATGAATGTGAAGAGCTGTCTCCAGGGGCCTGCTTAGGCTAAGGTTCCTCAGAAGCCAGGAGCCGCCGTTCCGGCACGGAGAGAGGTCATCGTGCGAAACTGGTGAATGGGCTCCTATCCTGTGTGCCCCCAGGAGCGTCGCAGGGTTAAGGCACTCCGTGGTGGAGGACGGCCTCGTTGGAGACCCCTGCACACCCAACTCCCCTGACGTGAAACACTGGAACTTCACCTTGAGGCCTGAGGTCACCTTCCACTTGGCCGGAGCTGAACCTGGGGTGCCGTGGGAGGAGTTCCTAGAAAGGGATCGCCAGCACGGTTTTCGCTTTGGGAGAACACGCAGCCTCGGCCCACAACGACAGTCCTGCCGTGCAGAGACGTCGGGCCACTAGTGCTGTTCAGGCAGCTTTGAAGCCAAGCGCAAGGCGCCTCCAAACGGGGAGAAAGCGTACTCTCCCCTCCGCGTCCCACGTTCAAGCTGAATGACGCAGCATGTTTCTCGGAAGGCTCTGCCGAGCTATCTAGTACGAGGGAGAGAGCGCCTGCCTCTGCTGAGAAAGGTTTTGACGTGGGGATTGCTGGACATGAGGAAGAGCGTTCCCCAGGCCGTGCAAAGTTTAGGCTTTGGTGACTCTGGATGGTCCCAAGGGTCCAGAATTGTCCCTGGGAAAGCTGTCCTCTTTTTCTTTCTCCGGCTGGAAGTAAACAGCTGGCAACCGACTGCCGTACGCAGACGTCCTGGGGGAGCCCCCCGGTTTCATTTGGGACGCACGTGGGTGTCTCACAGAAGAGCCCAAATTCCTAATTGGGGGCACACCAGCATGGAATGTAAGGCTGTTTACAACTGCGTACCCTGAGGCCGTTGGAAGGCCGTACGGACGAGAGCGTTCGAGCGAACAGGGCAGCGCTTCGCCATCATCGTTGCCCGTTCACGGAGCTTAATCAAACGAATGCCTTTACTTCCTGTGGCTCAAACGCAACAGAGGAGTTGGAAGGCATACAGTGCCCTTTGACAGTTGTTACGACGAACGTGAGTGCACAGTGTCTCGTGAAAGAAATCCCTAGCAGTGTTGAAGCATCCCGTTAACGCATGCTTCTTCGCTCCTATGGCACTCCGAGGTGGTACTGACGGGGGAAATCTGGACTTTTACTTGAGGCCGGGGGGGCTCACAATGCTTTTGTCGGCGAGCTCCAGAGTGCTCTTGCTGAAGCTCCCAGCAAGGACCTGAGAGCAGCAGGCCTCACACGAGTACACTCAGACGGCTTCCGTCACGAGTAAACTCAGACCTCTTATGTGAGGCCTTCCGGCAGCAAAGAGAAGGTGGGCGCGAGGAGTGTGCTTCAGGCAGCTTAGGACCCGCAACTGTCTCGTCTACCACGGAGGGGAATAAGGTTTGCCCAGGGTCGCCCAGTTTCAAAGCTGAGCTCACGTAGTTATCCTCAGTGGTTTCCGATTACCTCAAGGAAACACACGGGAGGAACAGGGCCCTTCCATGGAGGCCCTTTTGGGCACAGGGACCTCTGCGTGGGATCTACTGGGTAAGTATGGCAGTACCTTAGGTAGGCCTCAGGGACCAAAGCTGTCGTCTGGCTCATGCCTTAGCTGTGTTAAGTGTGGAAAACGTGCTGGTCCTCAGGCTGGGCCCACAGCCTAGCTTTCGCTTCTGTGAGAGTGCTGTCCCGAGTCTCCTCCTGGAGCCAGTCGTCAGCACGGTGCCTTTTGGCACTGCAGTTCTCTTTCAGTCAGGGAGGCCGTGCGACTGGCAAAGGGAGTCTGCGCAGCACTGCCTTCGCGAGGCTCTTTGACGACTGGGGCACTCAACCCAGGCAAGCCAGAGAGCAGTACGTTGCCCTTGCTATGAATGTGAAGAGCTTTCTCCAGGGCCCTGTTGAGGCTAAGGTTCCTCAGAAGCCAGGAGCCGCCGTTCCGGCACGGAGAGAAGTCATCCTGCGAACTTGGCGAACGAGCTCCTATCCTGTGTGCCCCCAGGAACGTCGCAGAGTGAAGGCACTCCGTGGTGGAGTATGGCCTCATGGAAACCACTGAACACCCAACTCCCCCGACGTGAAACACTGGAACTTACCTTGAGGCCTGAGGTCACCTTTCGTTCGGCCGGAGCTGAACATGTGGTGCCGTGGGAGGAGTTCCTAGAAAGGGATCGCCAGCACGGTTTTCGTTTTGAGAGAACACGCAGCCTCGGCCCACAACGACAATCCTGCCGTGCAGAGACGTCGGGCCGCTAGTGCTGTTCAGGCAGCTTTGAAGCCAAGCGCAAGGCGCCTCCAAACGGGGAGAAAGCGTACTCTCCCCTCCGCGTCCCACGTTCAAGCTGAATGACGCAGCATGTTTCTCGGAAGGCTCTGCCGAGCTATCTAGTACGAGGGAGAGAGCGCCTGCCTCTGCTGAGAAAGGTTTTGACGTGGGGATGGCTGGACAGGCGGAAGAGCGTTCCCCAGGCCGTGCAAAGTTTAGGCCTTGGTGATTCCGGATGGTCCCAAGGGTCCAGAGTTGTCCCTGGGAAAGCTGTCCTTTTCCCTCTTTTTCCGGCTGGAAGTACACCTCCGGCATCCGACTGCCGTTCGGAGACTTCCTGGGGGAGACGCCCTACTTTCACTTGGGACGCACCCTGGTGTTTCTCAGAAGAGCCCAAATTCCTCCCTGCGGGTGGCGGGGTTGGCACACCAGCATGGAATGTAAGGCTGTTCAGAACTGCGTACCTTGAGGCCGTGTGAAGGCCGTACGAACGAGAGCTTTCGAGCGAACAGGGCAGCGCTTCGCCATCATCGTTGCACATTCACGGAGCTGAATCAAACGAACGCATTTACTTCCTGTGGCTCAAACGCAGCCGAGGAGTTGGAAGGCATACAGTGCCCTTTGACAGTTGTTACAACGAACGTGAGTGCACAGTGTCTCGTGAAATACCTTCCACGGTCGAAGCATTCCGTTAAGGCAATGCCCCTCCGCTCCCTCTGGCGCTCCGAGGTGTTACAAACGGGGGAAATCTGGACTTTTGCTTGAGGCCGGGGTGGGGCGTGGGGACTCACAATTCTTCTGCCGGCGAGCTCCAGAGCGCTCCTGCTGAAGCTCCCAGCAAGGAACTGAGAGCAGCAGGCCTCACACGAGTACACTCAGACTTCTTCTGTCACGAGTCAACTCAGACTTCTTATGTGAGGCCTTCCGGCAGCAAAGAGAAGGTACGCGCGAGGAGTGTGCTTCAGGCAGCTCAGGACCCGCCACTGTCTCGTCTACCACGGAGGGGAATAAGGTTTGGCCAGGGTCGCCCAGCTTCATACCTGAGCTCATACGGGTATCCTCAGTGGTTTCTGATTACCTCAAGGAAACACAACGGGAGGAACAGGGCCCTTCCATGGAGGCCCTTTTGGGCACAGGGACCTCTGCGTGGGATCTACTGGGTAAGTATGGCAGTACCTTAGGGAGGCCTCAGGGACCAAGGCTCTCTGGCTCACGCCTAGCTGTGCAAAGAAGTGTGCAAACGTACGTACTGCTCCTCAGGCTGGGCCCACAGCCTAGCTTTCGCTTCTTTGAGAGTGCTGTCCCGAGTCTCCTCCTGGAGCCAGTCGTCAGCACGGTGCCTTTTGGCACTGCAGTTGTCTTTCAGTCAAGGAGGCCGTTCGACTGACGGGCAAAGGGAGTCCGCCCAGCGCTGGCTTTCGCCAGTCTCTCTGACGACTGGGCCACTCAACCTAGGCAACCCAGAGAGGAGTACACTGCCCTTGCTATGAATGTGAAGAGCTGTCTCCAGGGGCCTGCTTAGGCTAAGGTTCCTCAGAAGCCAGGAGCCGCCGTTCCGGCACGGAGAGAGGTCATCGTGCGAAACTGGTGAATGGGCTCCTATCCTGTGTGCCCCCAGGAGCGTCGCAGGGTTAAGGCACTCCGTGGTGGAGGACGGCCTCGTTGGAGACCCCTGCACACCCAACTCCCCTGACGTGAAACACTGGAACTTCACCTTGAGGCCTGAGGTCACCTTCCACTTGGCCGGAGCTGAACCTGGGGTGCCGTGGGAGGAGTTCCTAGAAAGGGATCGCCAGCACGGTTTTCGCTTTGGGAGAACACGCAGCCTCGGCCCACAACGACAGTCCTGCCGTGCAGAGACGTCGGGCCGCTAGTGCTGTTCAGGCAGCTTTGAAGCCAAGCGCAAGGCGCCTCCAAACGGGGAGAAAGCATACTCTCCCCTCCGCGTCCCACGTTCAAGCTGAATGACGCAGCATGTTTCTCGGAAGGCTCTGCCGAGCTATCTAGTACGAGGGAGAGAGCGCCTGCCTCTGCTGAGAAAGGTTTTGACGTGGGGATGGCTGGACATGAGGAAGAGCGTTCCCCAGGCCGTGCAAAGTTTAGGCTTTGGTAACTCTGGATGGTCCCAAGGGTCCAGAATTGTCCCTGGGAAAGCTGTCCTCTTTTTCTTTCTCCGGCTGGAAGTAAACAGCTGGCAACCGACTGCCGTACGCAGACGTCCTGGGGGAGCCCCCCGGTTTCATTTGGGACGCACGTGGGTGTCTCACAGAAGAGCCCAAATTCCTAATTGGGGGCACACCAGCATGGAATGTAAGGCTGTTTACAACTGCGTACCCTGAGGCCGTTGGAAGGCCGTACGGACGAGAGCGTTCGAGCGAACAGGGCAGCGCTTCGCCATCATCGTTGCCCGTTCACGGAGCTTAATCAAACGAATGCCTTTACTTCCTGTGGCTCAAACGCAACAGAGGAGTTGGAAGGCATACAGTGCCCTTTGACAGTTGTTACGACGAACGTGAGTGAACAGTGTCTCGTGAAAGAAATCCCTAGCACTGTTGAAGCATCCCGTTAACGCATGCTTCTTCGCTCCTATGGCACTCCGAGGTGGTACTGACGGGGGAAATCTGGACTTTTACTTGAGGCCGGGGGGGCTCACAATGCTTTTGTCGGCGAGCTCCAGAGTGCTCTTGCTGAAGCTCCCAGCAAGGACCTGAGAGCAGCAGGCCTCACACGAGTACACTCAGACGGCTTCCGTCACGAGTAAACTCAGACCTCTTATGTGAGGCCTTCCGGCAGCAAAGAGAAGGTGGGCGCGAGGAGTGTGCTTCAGGCAGCTTAGGACCCGCAACTGTCTCGTCTACCACGGAGGGGAATAAGGTTTGCCCAGGGTCGCCCAGTTTCAAAGCTGAGCTCACGTAGTTATCCTCAGTGGTTTCCGATTACCTCAAGGAAACACACGGGAGGAACAGGGCCCTTCCATGGAGGCCCTTTTGGGCACAGGGACCTCTGCGTGGGATCTACTGGGTAAGTATGGCAGTACCTTAGGTAGGCCTCAGGGACCAAGGCTGTCGTCTGGCTCATGCCTTAGCTGTGTTAAGTGTGGAAAACGTGCTGGTCCTCAGGCTGGGCCCACAGCCTAGCTTTCGCTTCTGTGAGAGTGCTGTCCCGAGTCTCCTCCTGGAGCCAGTCGTCAGCACGGTGCCTTTTGGCACTGCAGTTCTCTTTCAGTCAGGGAGGCCGTGCGACTGGCAAAGGGAGTCTGCGCAGCACTGCCTTCGCGAGGCTCTTTGACGACTGGGGCACTCAACCCAGGCAAGCCAGAGAGCAGTACGTTGCCCTTGCTATGAATGTGAAGAGCTTTCTCCAGGGCCCTGTTGAGGCTAAGGTTCCTCAGAAGCCAGGAGCCGCCGTTCCGGCACGGAGAGAAGTCATCCTGCGAACTTGGCGAACGAGCTCCTATCCTGTGTGCCCCCAGGAGCGTCGCAGAGTGAAGGCACTCCGTGGTGGAGTATGGCCTCATGGAAACCACTGCACACCCAACAACTCCCCCGACGTGAAACACTGGAACTTACCTTGAGGCCTGAGGTCACCTTTCGTTCGGCCGGAGCTGAACATGTGGTGCCGTGGGAGGAGTTCCTAGAAAGGGATCGCCAGCACGGTTTTCGTTTTGAGAGAACACGCAGCCTCGGCCCACAACGACAATCCTGCCGTGCAGAGACGTCGGGCCGCTAGTGCTGTTCAGGCAGCTTTGAAGCCAAGCGCAAGGCGCCTCCAAACGGGGAGAAAGCGTACTCTCCCCTCCGCGTCCCACGTTCAAGCTGAATGACGCAGCATGTTTCTCGGAAGGCTCTGCCGAGCTATCTAGTACGAGGGAGAGAGCGCCTGCCTCTGCTGAGAAAGGTTTTGACGTGGGGATGGCTGGACAGGCGGAAGAGCGTTCCCCAGGCCGTGCAAAGTTTAGGCCTTGGTGATTCCGGATGGTCCCAAGGGTCCAGAGTTGTCCCTGGGAAAGCTGTCCTTTTCCCTCTTTTTCCGGCTGGAAGTACACCTCCGGCATCCGACTGCCGTTCGGAGACGTCCTGGGGGAGACGCCCTACTTTCACTTGGGACGCACCCTGGTGTTTCTCAGAAGAGCCCAAATTCCTCCCTGCGGGTGGGGGGGTTGGCACACCAGCATGGAATGTAAGGCTGTTCAGAACTGCGTACCTTGAGGCCGTGTGAAGGCCGTACGAACGAGAGCTTTCGAGCGAACAGGGCAGCGCTTCGCCATCATCGTTGCACATTCACGGAGCTGAATCAAACGAACGCATTTACTTCCTGTGGCTCAAACACAGCCGAGGAGTTGGAAGGCATACAGTGCCCTTTGACAGTTGTTACAACGAACGTGAGTGCACAGTGTCTCGTGAAATACCTTCCACGGTCGAAGCATTCCGTTAAGGCATGCCCCTCCGCTCCCTCTGGCGCTCCGAGGTGTTACAAACGGGGGAAATCTGGACTTTTGCTTGAGGCCGGGGTGGGGCGGGGGGACTCACAATTCTTCTGCCGGCGAGCTCCAGAGCGCTCCTGCTGAAGCTCCCAGCAAGGAACTGAGAGCAGCAGGCCTCACACGAGTACACTCAGACTTCTTCTGTCACGAGTCAACTCAGACTTCTTATGTGAGGCCTTCCGGCAGCAAAGAGAAGGTGCGCGCGAGGAGTGTGCTTCAGGCAGCTCAGGACCCGCCACTGTCTCGTCTACCACGGAGGGGAATAAGGTTTGGCCAGGGTCGCCCAGCTTCATACCTGAGCTCATACGGGTATCCTCAGTGGTTTCTGATTACCTCAAGGAAACACAACGGGAGGAACAGGGCCCTTCCATGGAGGCCCTTTTGGGCACAGGGACCTCTGCGTGGGATCTACTGGGTAAGTATGGCAGTACCTTAGGGAGGCCTCAGGGACCAAGGCTCTCTGGCTCACGCCTAGCTGTGCAAAGAAGTGTGCAAACGTACGTACTGCTCCTCAGGCTGGGCCCACAGCCTAGCTTTCGCTTCTCTGAGAGTGCTGTCCCGAGTCTCCTCCTGGAGCCAGTCGTCAGCACGGTGCCTTTTGGCACTGCAGTTGTCTTTCAGTCAAGGAGGCCGTTCGACTGACGGGCAAAGGGAGTCCGCCCAGCGCTGGCTTTCGCCAGTCTCTCTGACGACTGGGCCACTCAACCTAGGCAACCCAGAGAGGAGTACACTGCCCTTGCTATGAATGTGAAGAGCTGTCTCCAGGGGCCTGCTTAGGCTAAGGTTCCTCAGAAGCCAGGAGCCGCCGTTCCGGCACGGAGAGAGGTCATCGTGCGAAACTGGTGAATGGGCTCCTATCCTGTGTGCCCCCAGGAGCGTCGCAGGGTTAAGGCACTCCGTGGTGGAGGACGGCCTCGTTGGAGACCCCTGCACACCCAACTCCCCTGACGTGAAACACTGGAACTTCACCTTGAGGCCTGAGGTCACCTTCCACTTGGCCGGAGCTGAACCTGGGGTGCCGTGGGAGGAGTTCCTAGAAAGGGATCGCCAGCACGGTTTTCGCTTTGGGAGAACACGCAGCCTCGGCCCACAACGACAGTCCTGCCGTGCAGAGACGTCGGGCCGCTAGTGCTGTTCAGGCAGCTTTGAAGCCAAGCGCAAGGCGCCTCCAAACGGGGAGAAAGCGTACTCTCCCCTCCGCGTCCCACGTTCAAGCTGAATGACGCAGCATGTTTCTCGGAAGGCTCTGCCGAGCTATCTAGTACGAGGGAGAGAGCGCCTGCCTCTGCTGAGAAAGGTTTTGACGTGGGGATGGCTGGACAGGCGGAAGAGCGTTCCCCAGGCCGTGCAAAGTTTAGGCCTTGGTGATTCCGGATGGTCCCAAGGGTCCAGAGTTGTCCCTGGGAAAGCTGTCCTTTTCCCTCTTTTTCCGGCTGGAAGTACACCTCCGGCATCCGACTGCCGTTCGGAGACGTCCTGGGGGAGACGCCCTACTTTCACTTGGGACGCACCCTGGTGTTTCTCAGAAGAGCCCAAATTCCTCCCTGCGGGTGAGGGGGTTGGCACACCAGCATGGAATGTAAGGCTGTTCAGAACTGCGTACCTTGAGGCCGTGTGAAGGCCGTACGAACGAGAGCTTTCGAGCGAACAGGGCAGCGCTTCGCCATCATCGTTGCACATTCACGGAGCTGAATCAAACGAACGCATTTACTTCCTGTGGCTCAAACACAGCCGAGGAGTTGGAAGGCATACAGTGCCCTTTGACAGTTGTTACAACGAACGTGAGTGCACAGTGTCTCGTGAAATACCTTCCACGGTCGAAGCATTCCGTTAAGGCATGCCCCTCCGCTCCCTCTGGCGCTCCGAGGTGTTACAAACGGGGGAAATCTGGACTTTTGCTTGAGGCCGGGGTGGGGCGTGGGGACTCACAATTCTTCTGCCGGCGAGCTCCAGAGCGCTCCTGCTGAAGCTCCCAGCAAGGAACTGAGAGCAGCAGGCCTCACACGAGTACACTCAGACTTCTGTCACGAGTCAACTCAGACTTCTTATGTGAGGCCTTCCGGCAGCAAAGAGAAGGTACGCGCGAGGAGTGTGCTTCAGGCAGCTCAGGACCCGCCACTGTCTCGTCTACCACGGAGGGGAATAAGGTTTGGCCAGGGTTGCCCAGCTTCATACCTGAGCTCATACGGGTATCCTCAGTGGTTTCTGATTACCTCAAGGAAACACAACGGGAGGAACAGGGCCCTTCCATGGAGGCCCTTTTGGGCACAGGGACCTCTGCGTTGGATCTACTGGGTAAGTATGGCAGTACCTTAGGGAGGCCTCAGGGACCAAGGCTCTCTGGCTCACGCCTAGCTGTGCAAAGAAGTGTGCAAACGTACGTACTGCTCCTCAGGCTGGGCCCACAGCCTAGCTTTCGCTTCTCTGAGAGTGCTGTCCCGAGTCTCCTCCTGGAGCCAGTCGTCAGCACGGTGCCTTTTGGCACTGCAGCTGTCTTTCAGTCAAGGAGGCCGTTCGACTGACGGGCAAAGGGAGTCCGCCCAGCGCTGGCTTTCGCCAGTCTCTCTGACGACTGGGCCACTCAACCTAGGCAACCCAGAGAGGAGTACACTGCCCTTGCTATGAATGTGAAGAGCTGTCTCCAGGGGCCTGCTTAGGCTAAGGTTCCTCAGAAGCCAGGAGCCGCCGTTCCGGCACGGAGAGAGGTCATCGTGCGAAACTGGTGAATGGGCTCCTATCCTGTGTGCCCCCAGGAGCGTCGCAGGGTTAAGGCACTCCGTGGTGGAGGACGGCCTCGTTGGAGACCCCTGCACACCCAACTCCCCTGACGTGAAACACTGGAACTTCACCTTGAGGCCTGAGGTCACCTTCCACTTGGCCGGAGCTGAACCTGGGGTGCCGTGGGAGGAGTTCCTAGAAAGGGATCGCCAGCACGGTTTTCGCTTTGGGAGAACACGCAGCCTCGGCCCACAACGACAGTCCTGCCGTGCAGAGACGTCGGGCCGCTAGTGCTGTTCAGGCAGCTTTGAAGCCAAGCGCAAGGCGCCTCCAAACGGGGAGAAAGCGTACTCTCCCCTCCGCGTCCCACGTTCAAGCTGAATGACGCAGCATGTTTCTCGGAAGGCTCTGCCGAGCTATCTAGTACGAGGGAGAGAGCGCCTGCCTCTGCTGAGAAAGGTTTTGACGTGGGGATTGCTGGACATGAGGAAGAGCGTTCCCCAGGCCGTGCAAAGTTTAGGCTTTGGTGACTCTGGATGGTCCCAAGGGTCCAGAATTGTCCCTGGGAAAGCTGTCCTCTTTTTCTTTCTCCGGCTGGAAGTAAACAGCTGGCAACCGACTGCCGTACGCAGACGTCCTGGGGGAGCCCCCCGGTTTCATTTGGGACGCACGTGGGTGTCTCACAGAAGAGCCCAAATTCCTAATTGGGGGCACACCAGCATGGAATGTAAGGCTGTTTACAACTGCGTACCCTGAGGACGTTGGAAGGCCGTACGGACGAGAGCGTTCGAGCGAACAGGGCAGCGCTTCGCCATCATCGTTGCCCGTTCACGGAGCTTAATCAAACGAATGCCTTTACTTCCTGTGGCTCAAACGCAACAGAGGAGTTGGAAGGCATACAGTGCCCTTTGACAGTTGTTACGACGAACGTGAGTGCACAGTGTCTCGTGAAAGAAATCCCTAGCACTGTTGAAGCATCCCGTTAACGCATGCTTCTTCGCTCCTATGGCACTCCGAGGTGGTACTGACGGGGGAAATCTGGACTTTTACTTGAGGCCGGGGGGGCTCACAATTCTTTTGTCGGCGAGCTCCAGAGTGCTCTTGCTGAAGCTCCCAGCAAGGACCTGAGAGCAGCAGGCCTCACACGAGTACACTCAGACGGCTTCCGTCACGAGTAAACTCAGACCTCTTATGTGAGGCCTTCCGGCAGCAAAGAGAAGGTGGGCGCGAGGAGTGTGCTTCAGGCAGCTTAGGACCCGCAACTGTCTCGTCTACCACGGAGGGGAATAAGGTTTGCCCAGGGTCGCCCAGTTTCAAAGCTGAGCTCACGTAGTTATCCTCAGTGGTTTCCGATTACCTCAAGGAAACACACGGGAGGAACAGGGCCCTTCCATGGAGGCCCTTTTGGGCACAGGGACCTCTGCGTGGGATCTACTGGGTAAGTATGGCAGTACCTTAGGTAGGCCTCAGGGACCAAAGCTGTCGTCTGGCTCATGCCTTAGCTGTGTTAAGTGTGGAAAACGTGCTGGTCCTCAGGCTGGGCCCACAGCCTAGCTTTCGCTTCTGTGAGAGTGCTGTCCCGAGTCTCCTCCTGGAGCCAGTCGTCAGCACGGTGCCTTTTGGCACTGCAGTTCTCTTTCAGTCAGGGAGGCCGTGCGACTGGCAAAGGGAGTCTGCGCAGCACTGCCTTCGCGAGGCTCTTTGACGACTGGGGCACTCAACCCAGGCAAGCCAGAGAGCAGTACGTTGCCCTTGCTATGAATGTGAAGAGCTTTCTCCAGGGCCCTGTTGAGGCTAAGGTTCCTCAGAAGCCAGGAGCCGCCGTTCCGGCACGGAGAGAAGTCATCCTGCGAACTTGGCGAACGAGCTCCTATCCTGTGTGCCCCCAGGAGCGTCGCAGAGTGAAGGCACTCCATGGTGGAGTATGGCCTCATGGAAACCACTGCACACCCAACTCCCCCGACGTGAAACACTGGAACTTACCTTGAGGCCTGAGGTCACCTTTCGTTCGGCCGGAGCTGAACATGTGGTGCCGTGGGAGGAGTTCCTAGAAAGGGATCGCCAGCACGGTTTTCGTTTTGAGAGAACACGCAGCCTCGGCCCACAACGACAATCCTGCCGTGCAGAGACGTCGGGCCGCTAGTGCTGTTCAGGCAGCTTTGAAGCCAAGCGCAAGGCGCCTCCAAACGGGGAGAAAGCGTACTCTCCCCTCCGCGTCCCACGTTCAAGCTGAATGACGCAGCATGTTTCTCGGAAGGCTCTGCCGAGCTATCTAGTACGAGGGAGAGAGCGCCTGCCTCTGCTGAGAAAGGTTTTGACGTGGGGATGGCTGGACAGGCGGAAGAGCGTTCCCCAGGCCGTGCAAAGTTTAGGCCTTGGTGATTCCGGATGGTCCCAAGGGTCCAGAGTTGTCCCTGGGAAAGCTGTCGTTTTCCCTCTTTTTCCGGCTGGAAGTACACCTCCGGCATCCGACTGCCGTTCGGAGACGTCCTGGGGGAGACGCCCTACTTTCACTTGGGACGCACCCTGGTGTTTCTCAGAAGAGCGCAAATTCCTCCCTGCGGGTGGGGGGGTTGGCACACCAGCATGGAATGTAAGGCTGTTCAGAACTGCGTACCTTGAGGCCGTGTGAAGGCCGTACGAACGAGAGCTTTCGAGCGAACAGGGCAGCGCTTCGCCATCATCGTTGCACATTCATGGAGCTGAATCAAACGAACGCATTTACTTCCTGTGGCTCAAACGCAGCCGAGGAGTTGGAAGGCATACAGTGCCCTTTGACAGTTGTTACAACGAACGTGAGTGCACAGTGTCTCGTGAAATACCTTCCACGGTCGAAGCATTCCGTTAAGGCAATGCCCCTCCGCTCCCTCTGGCGCTCCGAGGTGTTACAAACGGGGGAAATCTGGACTTTTGCTTGAGGCCGGGGTGGGGCGTGGGGACTCACAATTCTTCTGCCGGCGAGCTCCAGAGCGCTCCTGCTGAAGCTCCCAGCAAGGAACTGAGAGCAGCAGGCCTCACACGAGTACACTCAGACTTCTTCTGTCACGAGTCAACTCAGACTTCTTATGTGAGGCCTTCCGGCAGCAAAGAGAAGGTACGCGCGAGGAGTGTGCTTCAGGCAGCTCAGGACCCGCCACTGTCTCGTCTACCACGGAGGGGAATAAGGTTTGGCCAGGGTCGCCCAGCTTCATACCTGAGCTCATACGGGTATCCTCAGTGGTTTCTGATTACCTCAAGGAAACACAACGGGAGGAACAGGGCCCTTCCATGGAGGCCCTTTTGGGCACAGGGACCTCTGCGTGGGATCTACTGGGTAAGTATGGCAGTACCTTAGGGAGGCCTCAGGGACCAAGGCTCTCTGGCTCACGCCTAGCTGTGCAAAGAAGTGTGCAAACGTACGTACTGCTCCTCAGGCTGGGCCCACAGCCTAGCTTTCGCTTCTCTGAGAGTGCTGTCCCGAGTCTCCTCCTGGAGCCAGTCGTCAGCACGGTGCCTTTTGGCACTGCAGTTGTCTTTCAGTCAAGGAGGCCGTTCGACTGACGGGCAAAGGGAGTCCGCCCAGCGCTGGCTTTCGCCAGTCTCTCTGACGACTGGGCCACTCAACCTAGGCAACCCAGAGAGGAGTACACTGCCCTTGCTATGAATGTGAAGAGCTGTCTCCAGGGACCTGCTTAGGCTAAGGTTCCTCAGAAGCCAGGAGCCGCCGTTCCGGCACGGAGAGAGGTCATCGTGCGAAACTGGTGAATGGGCTCCTATCCTGTGTGCCCCCAGGAGCGTCGCAGGGTTAAGGCACTCCGTGGTGGAGGACGGCCTCGTTGGAGACCCCTGCACACCCAACTCCCCTGACGTGAAACACTGGAACTTCACCTTGAGGCCTGAGGTCACCTTCCACTTGGCCGGAGCTGAACCTGGGGTGCCGTGGGAGGAGTTCCTAGAAAGGGATCGCCAGCACGGTTTTCGCTTTGGGAGAACACGCAGCCTCGGCCCACAACGACAGTCCTGCCGTGCAGAGACGTCGGGCCGCTAGTGCTGTTCAGGCAGCTTTGAAGCCAAGCGCAAGGCGCCTCCAAACGGGGAGAAAGCGTACTCTCCCCTCCGCGTCCCACGTTCAAGCTGAATGACGCAGCATGTTTCTCGGAAGGCTCTGCCGAGCTATCTAGTACGAGGGAGAGAGCGCCTGCCTCTGCTGAGAAAGGTTTTGACGTGGGGATTGCTGGACATGAGGAAGAGCGTTCCCCAGGCCGTGCAAAGTTTAGGCTTTGGTGACTCTGGATGGTCCCAAGGGTCCAGAATTGTCCCTGGGAAAGCTGTCCTCTTTTTCTTTCTCCGGCTGGAAGTAAACAGCTGGCAACCGACTGCCGTACGCAGACGTCCTGGGGGAGCCCCCCGGTTTCATTTGGGACGCACGTGGGTGTCTCACAGAAGAGCCCAAATTCCTAATTGGGGGCACACCAGCATGGAATGTAAGGCTGTTTACAACTGCGTACCCTGAGGACGTTGGAAGGCCGTACGGACGAGAGCGTTCGAGCGAACAGGGCAGCGCTTCGCCATCATCGTTGCCCGTTCACGGAGCTTAATCAAACGAATGCCTTTACTTCCTGTGGCTCAAACGCAACAGAGGAGTTGGAAGGCATACAGTGCCCTTTGACAGTTGTTACGACGAACGTGAGTGCACAGTGTCTCGTGAAAGAAATCCCTAGCACTGTTGAAGCATCCCGTTAACGCATGCTTCTTCGCTCCTATGGCACTCCGAGGTGGTACTGACGGGGGAAATCTGGACTTTTACTTGAGGCCGGGGGGGTCACAATTCTTTTGTCGGCGAGCTCCAGAGTGCTCTTGCTGAAGCTCCCAGCAAGGACCTGAGAGCAGCAGGTCTCACACGAGTACACTCAGACGGCTTCCGTCACGAGTAAACTCAGACCTCTTATGTGAGGCCTTCCGGCAGCAAAGAGAAGGTGGGCGCGAGGAGTGTGCTTCAGGCAGCTTAGGACCCGCAACTGTCTCGTCTACCACGGAGGGGAATAAGGTTTGCCCAGGGTCGCCCAGTTTCAAAGCTGAGCTCACGTAGTTATCCTCAGTGGTTTCCGATTACCTCAAGGAAACACACGGGAGGAACAGGGCCCTTCCATGGAGGCCCTTTTGGGCACAGGGACCTCTGCGTGGGATCTACTGGGTAAGTATGGCAGTACCTTAGGTAGGCCTCAGGGACCAAGGCTGTCGTCTGGCTCATGCCTTAGCTGTGTTAAGTGTGGAAAACGTGCTGGTCCTCAGGCTGGGCCCACAGCCTAGCTTTCGCTTCTGTGAGAGTGCTGTCCCGAGTCTCCTCCTGGAGCCAGTCGTCAGCACGGTGCCTTTTGGCACTGCAGTTCTCTTTCAGTCAGGGAGGCCGTGCGACTGGCAAAGGGAGTCTGCGCAGCACTGCCTTCGCGAGGCTCTTTGACGACTGGGGCACTCAACCCAGGCAAGCCAGAGAGCAGTACGTTGCCCTTGCTATGAATGTGAAGAGCTTTCTCCAGGGCCCTGTTGAGGCTAAGGTTCCTCAGAAGCCAGGAGCCGCCGTTCCGGCACGGAGAGAAGTCATCCTGCGAACTTGGCGAACGAGCTCCTATCCTGTGTGCCCCCAGGAGCGTCGCAGAGTGAAGGCACTCCGTGGTGGAGTATGGCCTCATGGAAACCACTGCACACCCAACTCCCCCGACGTGAAACACTGGAACTTACCTTGAGGCCTGAGGTCACCTTTCGTTCGGCCGGAGCTGAACATGTGGTGCCGTGGGAGGAGTTCCTAGAAAGGGATCGCCAGCACGGTTTTCGTTTTGAGAGAACACGCAGCCTCGGCCCACAACGACAATCCTGCCGTGCAGAGACGTCGGGCCGCTAGTGCTGTTCAGGCAGCTTTGAAGCCAAGCGCAAGGTGCCTCCAAACGGGGAGAAAGCGTACTCTCCCCTCCGCGTCCCACGTTCAAGCTGAATGACGCAGCATGTTTCTCGGAAGGCTCTGCCGAGCTATCTAGTACGAGGGAGAGAGCGCCTGCCTCTGCTGAGAAAGGTTTTGACGTGGGGATGGCTGGACAGGCGGAAGAGCGTTCCCCAGGCCGTGCAAAGTTTAGGCCTTGGTGATTCCGGATGGTCCCAAGGGTCCAGAGTTGTCCCTGGGAAAGCTGTCCTTTTCCCTCTTTTTCCGGCTGGAAGTACACCTCCGGCATCCGACTGCCGTTCGGAGACTTCCTGGGGGAGACGCCCTACTTTCACTTGGGACGCACCCTGGTGTTTCTCAGAAGAGCCCAAATTCCTCCCTGCGGGTGGGGGGGTTGGCACACCAGCATGGAATGTAAGGCTGTTCAGAACTGCGTACCTTGAGGCCGTGTGAAGGCCGTACGAACGAGAGCTTTCGAGCGAACAGGGCAGCGCTTCGCCATCATCGTTGCACATTCACGGAGCTGAATCAAACGAACGCATTTACTTCCTGTGGCTCAAACGCAGCCGAGGAGTTGGAAGGCATACAGTGCCCTTTGACAGTTGTTACAACGAACGTGAGTGCACAGTGTCTCGTGAAATACCTTCCACGGTCGAAGCATTCCGTTAAGGCAATGCCCCTCCGCTCCCTCTGGCGCTCCGAGGTGTTACAAACGGGGGAAATCTGGACTTTTGCTTGAGGCCGGGGTGGGGCGGGGGGACTCACAATTCTTCTGCCGGCGAGCTCCAGAGCGCTCCTGCTGAAGCTCCCAGCAAGGAACTGAGAGCAGCAGGCCTCACACGAGTACACTCAGACTTCTTCTGTCACGAGTCAACTCAGACTTCTTATGTGAGGCCTTCCGGCAGCAAAGAGAAGGTGCGCGCGAGGAGTGTGCTTCAGGCAGCTCAGGACCCGCCACTGTCTCGTCTACCACGGAGGGGAATAAGGTTTGGCCAGGGTCGCCCAGCTTCATACCTGAGCTCATACGGGTATCCTCAGTGGTTTCTGATTACCTCAAGGAAACACAACGGGAGGAACAGGGCCCTTCCATGGAGGCCCTTTTGGGCACAGGGACCTCTGCGTGGGATCTACTGGGTAAGTATGGCAGTACCTTAGGGAGGCCTCAGGGACCAAGGCTCTCTGGCTCACGCCTAGCTGTGCAAAGAAGTGTGCAAACGTACGTACTGCTCCTCAGGCTGGGCCCACAGCCTAGCTTTCGCTTCTCTGAGAGTGCTGTCCCGAGTCTCCTCCTGGAGCCAGTCGTCAGCACGGTGCCTTTTGGCACTGCAGTTGTCTTTCAGTCAAGGAGGCCGTTCGACTGACGGGCAAAGGGAGTCCGCCCAGCGCTGGCTTTCGCCAGTCTCTCTGACGACTGGGCCACTCAACCTAGGCAACCCAGAGAGGAGTACACTGCCCTTGCTATGAATGTGAAGAGCTGTCTCCAGGGGCCTGCTTAGGCTAAGGTTCCTCAGAAGCCAGGAGCCGCCGTTCCGGCACGGAGAGAGGTCATCGTGCGAAACTGGTGAATGGGCTCCTATCCTGTGTGCCCCCAGGAGCGTCGCAGGGTTAAGGCACTCCGTGGTGGAGGACGGCCTCGTTGGAGACCCCTGCACACCCAACTCCCCTGACGTGAAACACTGGAACTTCACCTTGAGGCCTGAGGTCACCTTCCACTTGGCCGGAGCTGAACTTGGGGTGCCGTGGGAGGAGTTCCTAGAAAGGGATCGCCAGCACGGTTTTCGCTTTGGGAGAACACGCAGCCTCGGCCCACAACGACAGTCCTGCCGTGCAGAGACGTCGGGCCACTAGTGCTGTTCAGGCAGCTTTGAAGCCAAGCGCAAGGCGCCTCCAAACGGGGAGAAAGCGTACTCTCCCCTCCGCGTCCCACGTTCAAGCTGAATGACGCAGCATGTTTCTCGGAAGGCTCTGCCGAGCTATCTAGTACGAGGGAGAGAGCGCCTGCCTCTGCTGAGAAAGGTTTTGACGTGGGGATTGCTGGACATGAGGAAGAGCGTTCCCCAGGCCGTGCAAAGTTTAGGCTTTGGTGACTCTGGATGGTCCCAAGGGTCCAGAATTGTCCCTGGGAAAGCTGTCCTCTTTTTCTTTCTCCGGCTGGAAGTAAACAGCTGGCAACCGACTGCCGTACGCAGACGTCCTGGGGGAGCCCCCCGGTTTCATTTGGGACGCACGTGGGTGTCTCACAGAAGAGCCCAAATTCCTAATTGGGGGCACACCAGCATGGAATGTAAGGCTGTTTACAACTGCGTACCCTGAGGCCGTTGGAAGGCCGTACGGACGAGAGCGTTCGAGCGAACAGGGCAGCGCTTCGCCATCATCGTTGCCCGTTCACGGAGCTTAATCAAACGAATGCCTTTACTTCCTGTGGCTCAAACGCAACAGAGGAGTTGGAAGGCATACAGTGCCCTTTGACAGTTGTTACGACGAACGTGAGTGCACAGTGTCTCGTGAAAGAAATCCCTAGCACTGTTGAAGCATCCCGTTAACGCATGCTTCTTCGCTCCTATGGCACTCCGAGGTGGTACTGACGGGGGAGATCTGGACTTTTACTTGAGGCCGGGGGGGCTCACAATGCTTTTGTCGGCGAGCTCCAGAGTGCTCTTGCTGAAGCTCCCAGCAAGGACCTGAGAGCAGCAGGCCTCACACGAGTACACTCAGACGGCTTCCATCACGAGTAAACTCAGACCTCTTATGTGAGGCCTTCCGGCAGCAAAGAGAAGGTGGGCGCGAGGAGTGTGCTTCAGGCAGCTTAGGACCCGCAACTGTCTCGTCTACCACGGAGGGGAATAAGGTTTGCCCAGGGTCGCCCAGTTTCAAAGCTGAGCTCACGTAGTTATCCTCAGTGGTTTCCGATTACCTCAAGGAAACACACGGGAGGAACAGGGCCCTTCCATGGAGGCCCTTTTGGGCACAGGGACCTCTGCGTGGGATCTACTGGGTAAGTATGGCAGTACCTTAGGTAGGCCTCAGGGACCAAAGCTGTCGTCTGGCTCATGCCTTAGCTGTGTTAAGTGTGGAAAACGTGCTGGTCCTCAGGCTGGGCCCACAGCCTAGCTTTCGCTTCTGTGAGAGTGCTGTCCCGAGTCTCCTCCTGGAGCCAGTCGTCAGCACGGTGCCTTTTGGCACTGCAGTTCTCTTTCAGTCAGGGAGGCCGTGCGACTGGCAAAGGGAGTCTGCGCAGCACTGCCTTCGCGAGGCTCTTTGACGACTGGGGCACTCAACCCAGGCAAGCCAGAGAGCAGTACGTTGCCCTTGCTATGAATGTGAAGAGCTTTCTCCAGGGCCCTGTTGAGGCTAAGTTTCCTCAGAAGCCAGGAGCCGCCGTTCCGGCACGGAGAGAAGTCATCCTGCGAACTTGGCGAACGAGCTCCTATCCTGTGTGCCCCCAGGAGCGTCGCAGAGTGAAGGCACTCCATGGTGGAGTATGGCCTCATGGAAACCACTGCACACCCAACTCCCCCGACGTGAAACACTGGAACTTACCTTGAGGCCTGAGGTCACCTTTCGTTCGGCCGGAGCTGAACATGTGGTGCCGTGGGAGGAGTTCCTAGAAAGGGATCGCCAGCACGGTTTTCGTTTTGAGAGAACACGCAGCCTCGGCCCACAACGACAATCCTGCCGTGCAGAGACGTCGGGCCGCTAGTGCTGTTCAGGCAGCTTTGAAGCCAAGCGCAAGGTGCCTCCAAACGGGGAGAAAGCGTACTCTCCCCTCCGCGTCCCACGTTCAAGCTGAATGACGCAGCATGTTTCTCGGAAGGCTCTGCCGAGCTATCTAGTACGAGGGAGAGAGCGCCTGCCTCTGCTGAGAAAGGTTTTGACGTGGGGATGGCTGGACAGGCGGAAGAGCGTTCCCCAGGCCATGCAAAGTTTAGGCCTTGGTGATTCCGGATGGTCCCAAGGGTCCAGAGTTGTCCCTGGGAAAGCTGTCCTTTTCCCTCTTTTTCCGGCTGGAAGTACACCTCCGGCATCCGACTGCCGTTCGGAGACTTCCTGGGGGAGACGCCCTACTTTCACTTGGGACGCACCCTGGTGTTTCTCAGAAGAGCCCAAATTCCTCCCTGCGGGTGGGGGGGTTGGCACACCAGCATGGAATGTAAGGCTGTTCAGAACTGCGTACCTTGAGGCCGTGTGAAGGCCGTACGAACGAGAGCTTTCGAGCGAACAGGGCAGCGCTTCGCCATCATCGTTGCACATTCACGGAGCTGAATCAAACGAACGCATTTACTTCCTGTGGCTCAAACGCAGCCGAGGAGTTGGAAGGCATACAGTGCCCTTTGACAGTTGTTACAACGAACGTGAGTGCACAGTGTCTCGTGAAATACCTTCCACGGTCGAAGCATTCCGTTAAGGCAATGCCCCTCCGCTCCCTCTGGCGCTCCGAGGTGTTACAAACGGGGGAAATCTGGACTTTTGCTTGAGGCCGGGGTGGGGCGGGAGGACTCACAATTCTTCTGCCGGCGAGCTCCAGAGCGCTCCTGCTGAAGCTCCCAGCAAGGAACTGAGAGCAGCAGGCCTCACACGAGTACACTCAGACTTCTTCTGTCACGAGTCAACTCAGACTTCTTATGTGAGGCCTTCCGGCAGCAAAGAGAAGGTGCGCGCGAGGAGTGTGCTTCAGGCAGCTCAGGACCCGCCACTGTCTCGTCTACCACGGAGGGGAATAAGGTTTGGCCAGGGTCGCCCAGCTTCATACCTGAGCTCATACGGGTATCCTCAGTGGTTTCTGATTACCTCAAGGAAACACAACGGGAGGAACAGGGCCCTTCCATGGAGGCCCTTTTGGGCACAGGGACCTCTGCGTGGGATCTACTGGGTAAGTATGGCAGTACCTTAGGGAGGCCTCAGGGACCAAGGCTCTCTGGCTCACGCCTAGCTGTGCAAAGAAGTGTGCAAACGTACGTACTGCTCCTCAGGCTGGGCCCACAGCCTAGCTTTCGCTTCTCTGAGAGTGCTGTCCCGAGTCTCCTCCTGGAGCCAGTCGTCAGCACGGTGCCTTTTGGCACTGCAGTTGTCTTTCAGTCAAGGAGGCCGTTCGACTGACGGGCAAAGGGAGTCCGCCCAGCGCTGGCTTTCGCCAGTCTCTCTGACGACTGGGCCACTCAACCTAGGCAACCCAGAGAGGAGTACACTGCCCTTGCTATGAATGTGAAGAGCTGTCTCCAGGGGCCTGCTTAGGCTAAGGTTCCTCAGAAGCCAGGAGCCGCCGTTCCGGCACGGAGAGAGGTCATCGTGCGAAACTGGTGAATGGGCTCCTATCCTGTGTGCCCCCAGGAGCGTCGCAGGGTTAAGGCACTCCGTGGTGGAGGACGGCCTCGTTGGAGACCCCTGCACACCCAACTCCCCTGACGTGAAACACTGGAACTTCACCTTGAGGCCTGAGGTCACCTTCCACTTGGCCGGAGCTGAACCTGGGGTGCCGTGGGAGGAGTTCCTAGAAAGGGATCGCCAGCACGGTTTTCGCTTTGGGAGAACACGCAGCCTCGGCCCACAACGACAGTCCTGCCGTGCAGAGACGTCGGGCCACTAGTGCTGTTCAGGCAGCTTTGAAGCCAAGCGCAAGGCGCCTCCAAACGGGGAGAAAGCGTACTCTCCCCTCCGCGTCCCACGTTCAAGCTGAATGACGCAGCATGTTTCTCGGAAGGCTCTGCCGAGCTATCTAGTACGAGGGAGAGAGCGCCTGCCTCTGCTGAGAAAGGTTTTGACGTGGGGATGGCTGGACAGGCGGAAGAGCGTTCCCCAGGCCGTGCAAAGTTTAGGCCTTGGTGATTCCGGATGGTCCCAAGGGTCCAGAGTTGTCCCTGGGAAAGCTGTCCTTTTCCCTCTTTTTCCGGCTGGAAGTACACCTCCGGCATCCGACTGCCGTTCGGAGACGTCCTGGGGGAGACGCCCTACTTTCACTTGGGACGCACCCTGGTGTTTCTCAGAAGAGCCCAAATTCCTCCCTGCGGGTGGGGGGGTTGGCACACCAGCATGGAATGTAAGGCTGTTCAGAACTGCGTACCTTGAGGCCGTGTGAAGGCCGTACGAACGAGAGCTTTCGAGCGAACAGGGCAGCGCTTCGCCATCATCGTTGCACATTCACGGAGCTGAATCAAACGAACGCATTTACTTCCTGTGGCTCAAACGCAGCCGAGGAGTTGGAAGGCATACAGTGCCCTTTGACAGTTGTTACAACGAACGTGAGTGCACAGTGTCTCGTGAAATACCTTCCACGGTCGAAGCATTCCGTTAAGGCAATGCCCCTCCGCTCCCTCTGGCGCTCCGAGGTGTTACAAACGGGGGAAATCTGGACTTTTGCTTGAGGCCGGGGTGGGGCGGGGGGACTCACAATTCTTCTGCCGGCGAGCTCCAGAGCGCTCCTGCTGAAGCTCCCAGCAAGGAACTGAGAGCAGCAGGCCTCACACGAGTACACTCAGACTTCTTCTGTCACGAGTCAACTCAGACTTCTTATGTGAGGCCTTCCGGCAGCAAAGAGAAGGTGCGCGCGAGGAGTGTGCTTCAGGCAGCTCAGGACCCGCCACTGTCTCGTCTACCACGGAGGGGAATAAGGTTTGGCCAGGGTCGCCCAGCTTCATACCTGAGCTCATACGGGTATCCTCAGTGGTTTCTGATTACCTCAAGGAAACACAACGGGAGGAACAGGGCCCTTCCATGGAGGCCCTTTTGGGCACAGGGACCTCTGCGTGGGATCTACTGGGTAAGTATGGCAGTACCTTAGGGAGGCCTCAGGGACCAAGGCTCTCTGGCTCACGCCTAGCTGTGCAAAGAAGTGTGCAAACGTACGTACTGCTCCTCAGGCTGGGCCCACAGCCTAGCTTTCGCTTCTCTGAGAGTGCTGTCCCGAGTCTCCTCCTGGAGCCAGTCGTCAGCACGGTGCCTTTTGGCACTGCAGTTGTCTTTCAGTCAAGGAGGCCGTTCGACTGACGGGCAAAGGGAGTCCGCCCAGCGCTGGCTTTCGCCAGTCTCTCTGACGACTGGGCCACTCAACCTAGGCAACCCAGAGAGGAGTACACTGCCCTTGCTATGAATGTGAAGCGCTGTCTCCAGGGGCCTGCTTAGGCTAAGGTTCCTCAGAAGCCAGGAGCCGCCGTTCCGGCACGGAGAGAGGTCATCGTGCGAAACTGGTGAATGGGCTCCTATCCTGTGTGCCCCCAGGAGCGTCGCAGGGTTAAGGCACTCCGTGGTGGAGGACGGCCTCGTTGGAGACCCCTGCACACCCAACTCCCCTGACGTGAAACACTGGAACTTCACCTTGAGGCCTGAGGTCACCTTCCACTTGGCCGGAGCTGAACCTGGGGTGCCGTGGGAGGAGTTCCTAGAAAGGGATCGCCAGCACGGTTTTCGCTTTGGGAGAACACGCAGCCTCGGCCCACAACGACAGTCCTGCCGTGCAGAGACGTCGGGCCACTAGTGCTGTTCAGGCAGCTTTGAAGCCAAGCGCAAGGCGCCTCCAAACGGGGAGAAAGCGTACTCTCCCCTCCGCGTCCCACGTTCAAGCTGAATGACGCAGCATGTTTCTCGGAAGGCTCTGCCGAGCTATCTAGTACGAGGGAGAGAGCGCCTGCCTCTGCTGAGAAAGGTTTTGACGTGGGGATGGCTGGACAGGCGGAAGAGCGTTCCCCAGGCCGTGCAAAGTTTAGGCCTTGGTGATTCCGGATGGTCCCAAGGGTCCAGAGTTGTCCCTGGGAAAGCTGTCCTTTTCCCTCTTTTTCCGGCTGGAAGTACACCTCCGGCATCCGACTGCCGTTCGGAGACGTCCTGGGGGAGACGCCCTACTTTCACTTGGGACGCACCCTGGTGTTTCTCAGAAGAGCCCAAATTCCTCCCTGCGGGTGGGGGGGTTGGCACACCAGCATGGAATGTAAGGCTGTTCAGAACTGCGTACCTTGAGGCCGTGTGAAGGCCGTACGAACGAGAGCTTTCGAGCGAACAGGGCAGCGCTTCGCCATCATCGTTGCACATTCACGGAGCTGAATCAAACGAACGCATTTACTTCCTGTGGCTCAAACGCAGCCGAGGAGTTGGAAGGCATACAGTGCCCTTTGACAGTTGTTACAACGAACGTGAGTGCACAGTGTCTCGTGAAATACCTTCCACGGTCGAAGCATTCCGTTAAGGCAATGCCCCTCCGCTCCCTCTGGCGCTCCGAGGTGTTACAAACGGGGGAAATCTGGACTTTTGCTTGAGGCCGGGGTGGGGCGGGGGGACTCACAATTCTTCTGCCGGCGAGCTCCAGAGCGCTCCTGCTGAAGCTCCCAGCAAGGAACTGAGAGCAGCAGGCCTCACACGAGTACACTCAGACTTCTTCTGTCACGAGTCAACTCAGACTTCTTATGTGAGGCCTTCCGGCAGCAAAGAGAAGGTGCGCGCGAGGAGTGTGCTTCAGGCAGCTCAGGACCCGCCACTGTCTCGTCTACCACGGAGGGGAATAAGGTTTGGCCAGGGTCGCCCAGCTTCATACCTGAGCTCATACGGGTATCCTCAGTGGTTTCTGATTACCTCAAGGAAACACAACGGGAGGAACAGGGCCCTTCCATGGAGGCCCTTTTGGGCACAGGGACCTCTGCGTGGGATCTACTGGGTAAGTATGGCAGTACCTTAGGGAGGCCTCAGGGACCAAGGCTCTCTGGCTCACGCCTAGCTGTGCAAAGAAGTGTGCAAACGTACGTACTGCTCCTCAGGCTGGGCCCACAGCCTAGCTTTCGCTTCTCTGAGAGTGCTGTCCCGAGTCTCCTCCTGGAGCCAGTCGTCAGCACGGTGCCTTTTGGCACTGCAGTTGTCTTTCAGTCAAGGAGGCCGTTCGACTGACGGGCAAAGGGAGTCCGCCCAGCGCTGGCTTTCGCCAGTCTCTCTGACGACTGGGCCACTCAACCTAGGCAACCCAGAGAGGAGTACACTGCCCTTGCTATGAATGTGAAGAGCTGTCTCCAGGGGCCTGCTTAGGCTAAGGTTCCTCAGAAGCCAGGAGCCGCCGTTCCGGCACGGAGAGAGGTCATCGTGCGAAACTGGTGAATGGGCTCCTATCCTGTGTGCCCCCAGGAGCGTCGCAGGGTTAAGGCACTCCGTGGTGGAGGACGGCCTCGTTGGAGACCCCTGCACACCCAACTCCCCTGACGTGAAACACTGGAACTTCACCTTGAGGCCTGAGGTCACCTTCCACTTGGCCGGAGCTGAACCTGGGGTGCCGTGGGAGGAGTTCCTAGAAAGGGATCGCCAGCACGGTTTTCGCTTTGGGAGAACACGCAGCCTCGGCCCACAACGACAGTCCTGCCGTGCAGAGACGTCGGGCCACTAGTGCTGTTCAGGCAGCTTTGAAGCCAAGCGCAAGGCGCCTCCAAACGGGGAGAAAGCGTACTCTCCCCTCCGCGTCCCACGTTCAAGCTGAATGACGCAGCATGTTTCTCGGAAGGCTCTGCCGAGCTATCTAGTACGAGGGAGAGAGCGCCTGCCTCTGCTGAGAAAGGTTTTGACGTGGGGATGGCTGGACAGGCGGAAGAGCGTTCCCCAGGCCGTGCAAAGTTTAGGCCTTGGTGATTCCGGATGGTCCCAAGGGTCCAGAGTTGTCCCTGGGAAAGCTGTCCTTTTCCCTCTTTTTCCGGCTGGAAGTACACCTCCGGCATCCGACTGCCGTTCGGAGACGTCCTGGGGGAGACGCCCTACTTTCACTTGGGACGCACCCTGGTGTTTCTCAGAAGAGCCCAAATTCCTCCCTGCGGGTGGGGGGGTTGGCACACCAGCATGGAATGTAAGGCTGTTCAGAACTGCGTACCTTGAGGCCGTGTGAAGGCCGTACGAACGAGAGCTTTCGAGCGAACAGGGCAGCGCTTCGCCATCATCGTTGCACATTCACGGAGCTGAATCAAACGAACGCATTTACTTCCTGTGGCTCAAACGCAGCCGAGGAGTTGGAAGGCATACAGTGCCCTTTGACAGTTGTTACAACGAACGTGAGTGCACAGTGTCTCGTGAAATACCTTCCACGGTCGAAGCATTCCGTTAAGGCAATGCCCCTCCGCTCCCTCTGGCGCTCCGAGGTGTTACAAACGGGGGAAATCTGGACTTTTGCTTGAGGCCGGGGTGGGGCGGGGGGACTCACAATTCTTCTGCCGGCGAGCTCCAGAGCGCTCCTGCTGAAGCTCCCAGCAAGGAACTGAGAGCAGCAGGCCTCACACGAGTACACTCAGACTTCTTCTGTCACGAGTCAACTCAGACTTCTTATGTGAGGCCTTCCGGCAGCAAAGAGAAGGTGCGCGCGAGGAGTGTGCTTCAGGCAGCTCAGGACCCGCCACTGTCTCGTCTACCACGGAGGGGAATAAGGTTTGGCCAGGGTCGCCCAGCTTCATACCTGAGCTCATACGGGTATCCTCAGTGGTTTCTGATTACCTCAAGGAAACACAACGGGAGGAACAGGGCCCTTCCATGGAGGCCCTTTTGGGCACAGGGACCTCTGCGTGGGATCTACTGGGTAAGTATGGCAGTACCTTAGGGAGGCCTCAGGGACCAAGGCTCTCTGGCTCACGCCTAGCTGTGCAAAGAAGTGTGCAAACGTACGTACTGCTCCTCAGGCTGGGCCCACAGCCTAGCTTTCGCTTCTCTGAGAGTGCTGTCCCGAGTCTCCTCCTGGAGCCAGTCGTCAGCACGGTGCCTTTTGGCACTGCAGTTGTCTTTCAGTCAAGGAGGCCGTTCGACTGACGGGCAAAGGGAGTCCGCCCAGCGCTGGCTTTCGCCAGTCTCTCTGACGACTGGGCCACTCAACCTAGGCAACCCAGAGAGGAGTACACTGCCCTTGCTATGAATGTGAAGAGCTGTCTCCAGGGGCCTGCTTAGGCTAAGGTTCCTCAGAAGCCAGGAGCCGCCGTTCCGGCACGGAGAGAGGTCATCGTGCGAAACTGGTGAATGGGCTCCTATCCTGTGTGCCCCCAGGAGCGTCGCAGGGTTAAGGCACTCCGTGGTGGAGGACGGCCTCGTTGGAGACCCCTGCACACCCAACTCCCCTGACGTGAAACACTGGAACTTCACCTTGAGGCCTGAGGTCACCTTCCACTTGGCCGGAGCTGAACCTGGGGTGCCGTGGGAGGAGTTCCTAGAAAGGGATCGCCAGCACGGTTTTCGCTTTGGGAGAACACGCAGCCTCGGCCCACAACGACAGTCCTGCCGTGCAGAGACGTCGGGCCACTAGTGCTGTTCAGGCAGCTTTGAAGCCAAGCGCAAGGCGCCTCCAAACGGGGAGAAAGCGTACTCTCCCCTCCGCGTCCCACGTTCAAGCTGAATGACGCAGCATGTTTCTCGGAAGGCTCTGCCGAGCTATCTAGTACGAGGGAGAGAGCGCCTGCCTCTGCTGAGAAAGGTTTTGACGTGGGGATGGCTGGACAGGCGGAAGAGCGTTCCCCAGGCCGTGCAAAGTTTAGGCCTTGGTGATTCCGGATGGTCCCAAGGGTCCAGAGTTGTCCCTGGGAAAGCTGTCCTTTTCCCTCTTTTTCCGGCTGGAAGTACACCTCCGGCATCCGACTGCCGTTCGGAGACGTCCTGGGGGAGACGCCCTACTTTCACTTGGGACGCACCCTGGTGTTTCTCAGAAGAGCCCAAATTCCTCCCTGCGGGTGGGGGGGTTGGCACACCAGCATGGAATGTAAGGCTGTTCAGAACTGCGTACCTTGAGGCCGTGTGAAGGCCGTACGAACGAGAGCTTTCGAGCGAACAGGGCAGCGCTTCGCCATCATCGTTGCCCGTTCACGGAGCTTAATCAAACGAATGCCTTTACTTCCTGTGGCTCAAACGCAACAGAGGAGTTGGAAGGCATACAGTGCCCTTTGACAGTTGTTACGACGAACGTGAGTGCACAGTGTCTCGTGAAAGAAATCCCTAGCACTGTTGAAGCATCCCGTTAACGCATGCTTCTTCGCTCCTATGGCACTCCGAGGTGGTACTGACGGGGGAAATCTGGACTTTTACTTGAGGCCGGGGGGGCTCACAATGCTTTTGTCGGCGAGCTCCAGAGTGCTCTTGCTGAAGCTCCCAGCAAGGACCTGAGAGCAGCAGGCCTCACACGAGTACACTCAGACGGCTTCCGTCACGAGTAAACTCAGACCTCTTATGTGAGGCCTTCCGGCAGCAAAGAGAAGGTGGGCGCGAGGAGTGTGCTTCAGGCAGCTTAGGACCCGCAACTGTCTCGTCTACCACGGAGGGGAATAAGGTTTGCCCAGGGTCGCCCAGTTTCAAAGCTGAGCTCACGTAGTTATCCTCAGTGGTTTCCGATTACCTCAAGGAAACACACGGGAGGAACAGGGCCCTTCCATGGAGGCCCTTTTGGGCACAGGGACCTCTGCGTGGGATCTACTGGGTAAGTATGGCAGTACCTTAGGTAGGCCTCAGGGACCAAAGCTGTCGTCTGGCTCATGCCTTAGCTGTGTTAAGTGTGGAAAACGTGCTGGTCCTCAGGCTGGGCCCACAGCCTAGCTTTCGCTTCTGTGAGAGTGCTGTCCCGAGTCTCCTCCTGGAGCCAGTCGTCAGCACGGTGCCTTTTGGCACTGCAGTTCTCTTTCAGTCAGGGAGGCCGTGCGACTGGCAAAGGGAGTCTGCGCAGCACTGCCTTCGCGAGGCTCTTTGACGACTGGGGCACTCAACCCAGGCAAGCCAGAGAGCAGTACGTTGCCCTTGCTATGAATGTGAAGAGCTTTCTCCAGGGCCCTGTTGAGGCTAAGGTTCCTCAGAAGCCAGGAGCCGCCGTTCCGGCACGGAGAGAAGTCATCCTGCGAACTTGGCGAACGAGCTCCTATCCTGTGTGCCCCCAGGAGCGTCGCAGAGTGAAGGCACTCCGTGGTGGAGTATGGCCTCATGGAAACCACTGCACACCCAACTCCCCCGACGTGAAACACTGGAACTTACCTTGAGGCCTGAGGTCACCTTTCGTTCGGCCGGAGCTGAACATGTGGTGCCGTGGGAGGAGTTCCTAGAAAGGGATCGCCAGCACGGTTTTCGTTTTGAGAGAACACGCAGCCTCGGCCCACAACGACAATCCTGCCGTGCAGAGACGTCGGGCCGCTAGTGCTGTTCAGGCAGCTTTGAAGCCAAGCGCAAGGCGCCTCCAAACGGGGAGAAAGCGTACTCTCCCCTCCGCGTCCCACGTTCAAGCTGAATGACGCAGCATGTTTCTCGGAAGGCTCTGCCGAGCTATCTAGTACGAGGGAGAGAGCGCCTGCCTCTGCTGAGAAAGGTTTTGACGTGGGGATGGCTGGACAGGCGGAAGAGCGTTCCCCAGGCCGTGCAAAGTTTAGGCCTTGGTGATTCCGGATGGTCCCAAGGGTCCAGAGTTGTCCCTGGGAAAGCTGTCCTTTTCCCTCTTTTTCCGGCTGGAAGTACACCTCCGGCATCCGACTGCCGTTCGGAGACTTCCTGGGGGAGACGCCCTACTTTCACTTGGGACGCACCCTGGTGTTTCTCAGAAGAGCCCAAATTCCTCCCTGCGGGTGGGGGGGTTGGCACACCAGCATGGAATGTAAGGCTGTTCAGAACTGCGTACCTTGAGGCCGTGTGAAGGCCGTACGAACGAGAGCTTTCGAGCGAACAGGGCAGCGCTTCGCCATCATCGTTGCACATTCACGGAGCTGAATCAAACGAACGCATTTACTTCCTGTGGCTCAAACGCAGCCGAGGAGTTGGAAGGCATACAGTGCCCTTTGACAGTTGTTACAACGAACGTGAGTGCACAGTGTCTCGTGAAATACCTTCCACGGTCGAAGCATTCCGTTAAGGCAATGCCCCTCCGCTCCCTCTGGCGCTCCGAGGTGTTACAAACGGGGGAAATCTGGACTTTTGCTTGAGGCCGGGGTGGGGCGGGGGGACTCACAATTCTTCTGCCGGCGAGCTCCAGAGCGCTCCTGCTGAAGCTCCCAGCAAGGAACTGAGAGCAGCAGGCCTCACACGAGTACACTCAGACTTCTTCTGTCACGAGTCAACTCAGACTTCTTATGTGAGGCCTTCCGGCAGCAAAGAGAAGGTGCGCGCGAGGAGTGTGCTTCAGGCAGCTCAGGACCCGCCACTGTCTCGTCTACCACGGAGGGGAATAAGGTTTGGCCAGGGTCGCCCAGCTTCATACCTGAGCTCATACGGGTATCCTCAGTGGTTTCTGATTACCTCAAGGAAACACAACGGGAGGAACAGGGCCCTTCCATGGAGGCCCTTTTGGGCACAGGGACCTCTGCGTGGGATCTACTGGGTAAGTATGGCAGTACCTTAGGGAGGCCTCAGGGACCAAGGCTCTCTGGCTCACGCCTAGCTGTGCAAAGAAGTGTGCAAACGTACGTACTGCTCCTCAGGCTGGGCCCACAGCCTAGCTTTCGCTTCTCTGAGAGTGCTGTCCCGAGTCTCCTCCTGGAGCCAGTCGTCAGCACGGTGCCTTTTGGCACTGCAGTTGTCTTTCAGTCAAGGAGGCCGTTCGACTGACGGGCAAAGGGAGTCCGCCCAGCGCTGGCTTTCGCCAGTCTCTCTGACGACTGGGCCACTCAACCTAGGCAACCCAGAGAGGAGTACACTGCCCTTGCTATGAATGTGAAGAGCTGTCTCCAGGGGCCTGCTTAGGCTAAGGTTCCTCAGAAGCCAGGAGCCGCCGTTCCGGCACGGAGAGAGGTCATCGTGCGAAACTGGTGAATGGGCTCCTATCCTGTGTGCCCCCAGGAGCGTCGCAGGGTTAAGGCACTCCGTGGTGGAGGACGGCCTCGTTGGAGACCCCTGCACACCCAACTCCCCTGACGTGAAACACTGGAACTTCACCTTGAGGCCTGAGGTCACCTTCCACTTGGCCGGAGCTGAACTTGGGGTGCCGTGGGAGGAGTTCCTAGAAAGGGATCGCCAGCACGGTTTTCGCTTTGGGAGAACACGCAGCCTCGGCCCACAACGACAGTCCTGCCGTGCAGAGACGTCGGGCCGCTAGTGCTGTTCAGGCAGCTTTGAAGCCAAGCGCAAGGCGCCTCCAAACGGGGAGAAAGCGTACTCTCCCCTCCGCGTCCCACGTTCAAGCTGAATGACGCAGCATGTTTCTCGGAAGGCTCTGCCGAGCTATCTAGTACGAGGGAGAGAGCGCCTGCCTCTGCTGAGAAAGGTTTTGACGTGGGGATTGCTGGACATGAGGAAGAGCGTTCCCCAGGCCGTGCAAAGTTTAGGCTTTGGTGACTCTGGATGGTCCCAAGGGTCCAGAATTGTCCCTGGGAAAGCTGTCCTCTTTTTCTTTCTCCGGCTGGAAGTAAACAGCTGGCAACCGACTGCCGTACGCAGACGTCCTGGGGGAGCCCCCCGGTTTCATTTGGGACGCACGTGGGTGTCTCACAGAAGAGCCCAAATTCCTAATTGGGGGCACACCAGCATGGAATGTAAGGCTGTTTACAACTGCGTACCCTGAGGCCGTTGGAAGGCCGTACGGACGAGAGCGTTCGAGCGAACAGGGCAGCGCTTCGCCATCATCGTTGCCCGTTCACGGAGCTTAATCAAACGAATGCCTTTACTTCCTGTGGCTCAAACGCAACAGAGGAGTTGGAAGGCATACAGTGCCCTTTGACAGTTGTTACGACGAACGTGAGTGCACAGTGTCTCGTGAAAGAAATCCCTAGCACTGTTGAAGCATCCCGTTAACGCATGCTTCTTCGCTCCTATGGCACTCCGAGGTGGTACTGACGGGGGAGATCTGGACTTTTACTTGAGGCCGGGGGGGCTCACAATGCTTTTGTCGGCGAGCTCCAGAGTGCTCTTGCTGAAGCTCCCAGCAAGGACCTGAGAGCAGCAGGCCTCACACGAGTACACTCAGACGGCTTCCGTCACGAGTAAACTCAGACCTCTTATGTGAGGCCTTCCGGCAGCAAAGAGAAGGTGGGCGCGAGGAGTGTGCTTCAGGCAGCTTAGGACCCGCAACTGTCTCGTCTACCACGGAGGGGAATAAGGTTTGCCCAGGGTCGCCCAGTTTCAAAGCTGAGCTCACGTAGTTATCCTCAGTGGTTTCCGATTACCTCAAGGAAACACACGGGAGGAACAGGGCCCTTCCATGGAGGCCCTTTTGGGCACAGGGACCTCTGCGTGGGATCTACTGGGTAAGTATGGCAGTACCTTAGGTAGGCCTCAGGGACCAAGGCTGTCGTCTGGCTCATGCCTTAGCTGTGTTAAGTGTGGAAAACGTGCTGGTCCTCAGGCTGGGCCCACAGCCTAGCTTTCGCTTCTGTGAGAGTGCTGTCCCGAGTCTCCTCCTGGAGCCAGTCGTCAGCACGGTGCCTTTTGGCACTGCAGTTCTCTTTCAGTCAGGGAGGCCGTGCGACTGGCAAAGGGAGTCTGCGCAGCACTGCCTTCGCGAGGCTCTTTGACGACTGGGGCACTCAACCCAGGCAAGCCAGAGAGCAGTACGTTGCCCTTGCTATGAATGTGAAGAGCTTTCTCCAGGGCCCTGTTGAGGCTAAGGTTCCTCAGAAGCCAGGAGCCGCCGTTCCGGCACGGAGAGAAGTCATCCTGCGAACTTGGCGAACGAGCTCCTATCCTGTGTGCCCCCAGGAGCGTCGCAGAGTGAAGGCACTCCGTGGTGGAGTATGGCCTCATGGAAACCACTGCACACCCAACTCCCCCGACGTGAAACACTGGAACTTACCTTGAGGCCTGAGGTCACCTTTCGTTCGGCCGGAGCTGAACATGTGGTGCCGTGGGAGGAGTTCCTAGAAAGGGATCGCCAGCACGGTTTTCGTTTTGAGAGAACACGCAGCCTCGGCCCACAACGACAATCCTGCCGTGCAGAGACGTCGGGCCGCTAGTGCTGTTCAGGCAGCTTTGAAGCCAAGCGCAAGGCGCCTCCAAACGGGGAGAAAGCGTACTCTCCCCTCCGCGTCCCACGTTCAAGCTGAATGACGCAGCATGTTTCTCGGAAGGCTCTGCCGAGCTATCTAGTACGAGGGAGAGAGCGCCTGCCTCTGCTGAGAAAGGTTTTGACGTGGGGATGGCTGGACAGGCGGAAGAGCGTTCCCCAGGCCGTGCAAAGTTTAGGCCTTGGTGATTCCGGATGGTCCCAAGGGTCCAGAGTTGTCCCTGGGAAAGCTGTCCTTTTCCCTCTTTTTCCGGCTGGAAGTACACCTCCGGCATCCGACTGCCGTTCGGAGACGTCCTGGGGGAGACGCCCTACTTTCACTTGGGACGCACCCTGGTGTTTCTCAGAAGAGCCCAAATTCCTCCCTGCGGGTGGGGGGGTTGGCACACCAGCATGGAATGTAAGGCTGTTCAGAACTGCGTACCTTGAGGCCGTGTGAAGGCCGTACGAACGAGAGCTTTCGAGCGAACAGGGCAGCGCTTCGCCATCATCGTTGCACATTCACGGAGCTGAATCAAACGAACGCATTTACTTCCTGTGGCTCAAACGCAGCCGAGGAGTTGGAAGGCATACAGTGCCCTTTGACAGTTGTTACAACGAACGTGAGTGCACAGTGTCTCGTGAAATACCTTCCACGGTCGAAGCATTCCGTTAAGGCAATGCCCCTCCGCTCCCTCTGGCGCTCCGAGGTGTTACAAACGGGGGAAATCTGGACTTTTGCTTGAGGCCGGGGTGGGGCGTGGGGACTCACAATTCTTCTGCCGGCGAGCTCCAGAGCGCTCCTGCTGAAGCTCCCAGCAAGGAACTGAGAGCAGCAGGCCTCACACGAGTACACTCAGACTTCTTCTGTCACGAGTCAACTCAGACTTCTTATGTGAGGCCTTCCGGCAGCAAAGAGAAGGTACGCGCGAGGAGTGTGCTTCAGGCAGCTCAGGACCCGCCACTGTCTCGTCTACCACGGAGGGGAATAAGGTTTGGCCAGGGTCGCCCAGCTTCATACCTGAGCTCATACGGGTATCCTCAGTGGTTTCTGATTACCTCAAGGAAACACAACGGGAGGAACAGGGCCCTTCCATGGAGGCCCTTTTGGGCACAGGGACCTCTGCGTGGGATCTACTGGGTAAGTATGGCAGTACCTTAGGGAGGCCTCAGGGACCAAGGCTCTCTGGCTCACGCCTAGCTGTGCAAAGAAGTGTGCAAACGTACGTACTGCTCCTCAGGCTGGGCCCACAGCCTAGCTTTCGCTTCTCTGAGAGTGCTGTCCCGAGTCTCCTCCTGGAGCCAGTCGTCAGCACGGTGCCTTTTGGCACTGCAGTTGTCTTTCAGTCAAGGAGGCCGTTCGACTGACGGGCAAAGGGAGTCCGCCCAGCGCTGGCTTTCGCCAGTCTCTCTGACGACTGGGCCACTCAACCTAGGCAACCCAGAGAGGAGTACACTGCCCTTGCTATGAATGTGAAGAGCTGTCTCCAGGGGCCTGCTTAGGCTAAGGTTCCTCAGAAGCCAGGAGCCGCCGTTCCGGCACGGAGAGAGGTCATCGTGCGAAACTGGTGAATGGGCTCCTATCCTGTGTGCCCCCAGGAGCGTCGCAGGGTTAAGGCACTCCGTGGTGGAGGACGGCCTCGTTGGAGACCCCTGCACACCCAACTCCCCTGACGTGAAACACTGGAACTTCACCTTGAGGCCTGAGGTCACCTTCCACTTGGCCGGAGCTGAACCTGGGGTGCCGTGGGAGGAGTTCCTAGAAAGGGATCGCCAGCACGGTTTTCGCTTTGGGAGAACACGCAGCCTCGGCCCACAACGACAGTCCTGCCGTGCAGAGACGTCGGGCCGCTAGTGCTGTTCAGGCAGCTTTGAAGCCAAGCGCAAGGCGCCTCCAAACGGGGAGAAAGCGTACTCTCCCCTCCGCGTCCCACGTTCAAGCTGAATGACGCAGCATGTTTCTCGGAAGGCTCTGCCGAGCTATCTAGTACGAGGGAGAGAGCGCCTGCCTCTGCTGAGAAAGGTTTTGACGTGGGGATTGCTGGACATGAGGAAGAGCGTTCCCCAGGCCGTGCAAAGTTTAGGCTTTGGTGACTCTGGATGGTCCCAAGGGTCCAGAATTGTCCCTGGGAAAGCTGTCCTCTTTTTCTTTCTCCGGCTGGAAGTAAACAGCTGGCAACCGACTGCCGTACGCAGACGTCCTGGGGGAGCCCCCCGGTTTCATTTGGGACGCACGTGGGTGTCTCACAGAAGAGCCCAAATTCCTAATTGGGGGCACACCAGCATGGAATGTAAGGCTGTTTACAACTGCGTACCCTGAGGCCGTTGGAAGGCCGTACGGACGAGAGCGTTCGAGCGAACAGGGCAGCGCTTCGCCATCATCGTTGCCCGTTCACGGAGCTTAATCAAACGAATGCCTTTACTTCCTGTGGCTCAAACGCAACAGAGGAGTTGGAAGGCATACAGTGCCCTTTGACAGTTGTTACGACGAACGTGAGTGCACAGTGTCTCGTGAAAGAAATCCCTAGCACTGTTGAAGCATCCCGTTAACGCATGCTTCTTCGCTCCTATGGCACTCCGAGGTGGTACTGACGGGGGAGATCTGGACTTTTACTTGAGGCCGGGGGGGCTCACAATGCTTTTGTCGGCGAGCTCCAGAGTGCTCTTGCTGAAGCTCCCAGCAAGGACCTGAGAGCAGCAGGCCTCACACGAGTACACTCAGACGGCTTCCGTCACGAGTAAACTCAGGCCTCTGAAGTGAGGCCTTCCGGCAGCAAAGAGAAGGTGGGCGCGAGGAGTGTGCTTCAGGCAGCTTAGGACCCGCAACTGTCTCGTCTACCACGGAGGGGAATAAGGTTTGCCCAGGGTCGCCCAGTTTCAAAGCTGAGCTCACGTAGTTATCCTCAGTGGTTTCCGATTACCTCAAGGAAACACACGGGAGGAACAGGGCCCTTCCATGGAGGCCCTTTTGGGCACAGGGACCTCTGCGTGGGATCTACTGGGTAAGTATGGCAGTACCTTAGGTAGGCCTCAGGGACCAAGGCTGTCGTCTGGCTCATGCCTTAGCTGTGTTAAGTGTGGAAAACGTGCTGGTCCTCAGGCTGGGCCCACAGCCTAGCTTTCGCTTCTGTGAGAGTGCTGTCCCGAGTCTCCTCCTGGAGCCAGTCGTCAGCACGGTGCCTTTTGGCACTGCAGTTCTCTTTCAGTCAGGGAGGCCGTGCGACTGGCAAAGGGAGTCTGCGCAGCACTGCCTTCGCGAGGCTCTTTGACGACTGGGGCACTCAACCCAGGCAAGCCAGAGAGCAGTACGTTGCCCTTGCTATGAATGTGAAGAGCTTTCTCCAGGGCCCTGTTGAGGCTAAGGTTCCTCAGAAGCCAGGAGCCGCCGTTCCGGCACGGAGAGAAGTCATCCTGCGAACTTGGCGAACGAGCTCCTATCCTGTGTGCCCCCAGGAGCGTCGCAGAGTGAAGGCACTCCGTGGTGGAGTATGGCCTCATGGAAACCACTGCACACCCAACTCCCCCGACGTGAAACACTGGAACTTACCTTGAGGCCTGAGGTCACCTTTCGTTCGGCCGGAGCTGAACATGTGGTGCCGTGGGAGGAGTTCCTAGAAAGGGATCGCCAGCACGGTTTTCGTTTTGAGAGAACACGCAGCCTCGGCCCACAACGACAATCCTGCCGTGCAGAGACGTCGGGCCGCTAGTGCTGTTCAGGCAGCTTTGAAGCCAAGCGCAAGGCGCCTCCAAACGGGGAGAAAGCGTACTCTCCCCTCCGCGTCCCACGTTCAAGCTGAATGACGCAGCATGTTTCTCGGAAGGCTCTGCCGAGCTATCTAGTACGAGGGAGAGAGCGCCTGCCTCTGCTGAGAAAGGTTTTGACGTGGGGATGGCTGGACAGGCGGAAGAGCGTTCCCCAGGCCGTGCAAAGTTTAGGCCTTGGTGATTCCGGATGGTCCCAAGGGTCCAGAGTTGTCCCTGGGAAAGCTGTCCTTTTCCCTCTTTTTCCGGCTGGAAGTACACCTCCGGCATCCGACTGCCGTTCGGAGACGTCCTGGGGGAGACGCCCTACTTTCACTTGGGACGCACCCTGGTGTTTCTCAGAAGAGCCCAAATTCCTCCCTGCGGGTGGGGGGGTTGGCACACCAGCATGGAATGTAAGGCTGTTCAGAACTGCGTACCTTGAGGCCGTGTGAAGGCCGTACGAACGAGAGCTTTCGAGCGAACAGGGCAGCGCTTCGCCATCATCGTTGCACATTCACGGAGCTGAATCAAACGAACGCATTTACTTCCTGTGGCTCAAACACAGCCGAGGAGTTGGAAGGCATACAGTGCCCTTTGACAGTTGTTACAACGAACGTGAGTGCACAGTGTCTCGTGAAATACCTTCCACGGTCGAAGCATTCCGTTAAGGCAATGCCCCTCCGCTCCCTCTGGCGCTCCGAGGTGTTACAAACGGGGGAAATCTGGACTTTTGCTTGAGGCCGGGGTGGGGCGTGGGGACTCACAATTCTTCTGCCGGCGAGCTCCAGAGCGCTCCTGCTGAAGCTCCCAGCAAGGAACTGAGAGCAGCAGGCCTCACACGAGTACACTCAGACTTCTTCTGTCACGAGTCAACTCAGACTTCTTATGTGAGGCCTTCCGGCAGCAAAGAGAAGGTACGCGCGAGGAGTGTGCTTCAGGCAGCTCAGGACCCGCCACTGTCTCGTCTGCCACGGAGGGGAATAAGGTTTGGCCAGGGTCGCCCAGGTGTGGAGACCCCTGCACACCCAACTCCCCTGACGTGAAACACTGGAACTTCACCTTGAGGCCTGAGGTCACCTTCCACTTGGCCGGAGCTGAACCTGGGGTGCCGTGGGAGGAGTTCCTAGAAAGGGATCGCCAGCACGGTTTTCGCTTTGGGAGAACACGCAGCCTCGGCCCACAACGACAGTCCTGCCGTGCAGAGACGTCGGGCCGCTAGTGCTGTTCAGGCAGCTTTGAAGCCAAGCGCAAGGCGCCTCCAAACGGGGAGAAAGCGTACTCTCCCCTCCGCGTCCCACGTTCAAGCTGAATGACGCAGCATGTTTCTCGGAAGGCTCTGCCGAGCTATCTAGTACGAGGGAGAGAGCGCCTGCCTCTGCTGAGAAAGGTTTTGACGTGGAGATTGCTGGACATGAGGAAGAGCGTTCCCCAGGCCGTGCAAAGTTTAGGCTTTGGTGACTCTGGATGGTCCCAAGGGTCCAGAATTGTCCCTGGGAAAGCTGTCCTCTTTTTCTTTCTCCGGCTGGAAGTAAACAGCTGGCAACCGACTGCCGTACGCAGACGTCCTGCGGGAGCCCCCCGGTTTCATTTGGGACGCACGTGGGTGTCTCACAGAAGAGCCCAAATTCCTAATTGGGGGCACACCAGCATGGAATGTAAGGCTGTTTACAACTGCGTACCCTGAGGCCGTTGGAAGGCCGTACGGACGAGAGCGTTCGAGCGAACAGGGCAGCGCTTCGCCATCATCGTTGCCCGTTCACGGAGCTTAATCAAACGAATGCCTTTACTTCCTGTGGCTCAAACGCAACAGAGGAGTTGGAAGGCATACAGTGCCCTTTGACAGTTGTTACGACGAACGTGAGTGCACAGTGTCTCGTGAAAGAAATCCCTAGCACTGTTGAAGCATCCCGTTAACGCATGCTTCTTCGCTCCTATGGCACTCCGAGGTGGTACTGACGGGGGAAATCTGGACTTTTACTTGAGGCCGGGGGGGGCTCACAATGCTTTTGTCGGCGAGCTCCAGAGTGCTCTTGCTGAAGCTCCCAGCAAGGACCTGAGAGCAGCAGGCCTCACACGAGTACACTCAGACGGCTTCCGTCACGAGTAAACTCAGACCTCTTATGTGAGGCCTTCCGGCAGCAAAGAGAAGGTGGGCGCGAGGAGTGTGCTTCAGGCAGCTTAGGACCCGCAACTGTCTCGTCTACCACGGAGGGGAATAAGGTTTGCCCAGGGTCGCCCAGTTTCAAAGCTGAGCTCACGTAGTTATCCTCAGTGGTTTCCGATTACCTCAAGGAAACACACGGGAGGAACAGGGCCCTTCCATGGAGGCCCTTTTGGGCACAGGGACCTCTGCGTGGGATCTACTGGGTAAGTATGGCAGTACCTTAGGTAGGCCTCAGGGACCAAAGCTGTCGTCTGGCTCATGCCTTAGCTGTGTTAAGTGTGGAAAACGTGCTGGTCCTCAGGCTGGGCCCACAGCCTAGCTTTCGCTTCTGTGAGAGTGCTGTCCCGAGTCTCCTCCTGGAGCCAGTCGTCAGCACGGTGCCTTTTGACACTGCAGTTCTCTTTCAGTCAGGGAGGCCGTGCGACTGGCAAAGGGAGTCTGCGCAGCACTGCCTTCGCGAGGCTCTTTGACGACTGGGGCACTCAACCCAGGCAAGCCAGAGAGCAGTACGTTGCCCTTGCTATGAATGTGAAGAGCTTTCTCCAGGGCCCTGTTGAGGCTAAGTTTCCTCAGAAGCCAGGAGCCGCCGTTCCGGCACGGAGAGAAGTCATCCTGCGAACTTGGCGAACGAGCTCCTATCCTGTGTGCCCCCAGGAGCGTCGCAGAGTGAAGGCACTCCATGGTGGAGTATGGCCTCATGGAAACCACTGCACACCCAACTCCCCCGACGTGAAACACTGGAACTTACCTTGAGGCCTGAGGTCACCTTTCGTTCGGCCGGAGCTGAACATGTGGTGCCGTGGGAGGAGTTCCTAGAAAGGGATCGCCAGCACGGTTTTCGTTTTGAGAGAACACGCAGCCTCGGCCCACAACGACAATCCTGCCGTGCAGAGACGTCGGGCCGCTAGTGCTGTTCAGGCAGCTTTGAAGCCAAGCGCAAGGTGCCTCCAAACGGGGAGAAAGCGTACTCTCCCCTCCGCGTCCCACGTTCAAGCTGAATGACGCAGCATGTTTCTCGGAAGGCTCTGCCGAGCTATCTAGTACGAGGGAGAGAGCGCCTGCCTCTGCTGAGAAAGGTTTTGACGTGGGGATGGCTGGACAGGCGGAAGAGCGTTCCCCAGGCCGTGCAAAGTTTAGGCCTTGGTGATTCCGGATGGTCCCAAGGGTCCAGAGTTGTCCCTGGGAAAGCTGTCCTTTTCCCTCTTTTTCCGGCTGGAAGTACACCTCCGGCATCCGACTGCCGTTCGGAGACGTCCTGGGGGAGACGCCCTACTTTCACTTGGGACGCACCCTGGTGTTTCTCAGAAGAGCCCAAATTCCTCCCTGCGGGTGGGGGGGTTGGCACACCAGCATGGAATGTAAGGCTGTTCAGAACTGCGTACCTTGAGGCCGTGTGAAGGCCGTACGAACGAGAGCTTTCGAGCGAACAGGGCAGCGCTTCGCCATCATCGTTGCACATTCACGGAGCTGAATCAAACGAACGCATTTACTTCCTGTGGCTCAAACGCAGCCGAGGAGTTGGAAGGCATACAGTGCCCTTTGACAGTTGTTACAACGAACGTGAGTGCACAGTGTCTCGTGAAATACCTTCCACGGTCGAAGCATTCCGTTAAGGCAATGCCCCTCCGCTCCCTCTGGCGCTCCGAGGTGTTACAAACGGGGGAAATCTGGACTTTTGCTTGAGGCCGGGGTGGGGCGGGGGGACTCACAATTCTTCTGCCGGCGAGCTCCAGAGCGCTCCTGCTGAAGCTCCCAGCAAGGAACTGAGAGCAGCAGGCCTCACACGAGTACACTCAGACTTCTTCTGTCACGAGTCAACTCAGACTTCTTATGTGAGGCCTTCCGGCAGCAAAGAGAAGGTGCGCGCGAGGAGTGTGCTTCAGGCAGCTCAGGACCCGCCACTGTCTCGTCTACCACGGAGGGGAATAAGGTTTGGCCAGGGTCGCCCAGCTTCATACCTGAGCTCATACGGGTATCCTCAGTGGTTTCTGATTACCTCAAGGAAACACAACGGGAGGAACAGGGCCCTTCCATGGAGGCCCTTTTGGGCACAGGGACCTCTGCGTGGGATCTACTGGGTAAGTATGGCAGTACCTTAGGGAGGCCTCAGGGACCAAGGCTCTCTGGCTCACGCCTAGCTGTGCAAAGAAGTGTGCAAACGTACGTACTGCTCCTCAGGCTGGGCCCACAGCCTAGCTTTCGCTTCTCTGAGAGTGCTGTCCCGAGTCTCCTCCTGGAGCCAGTCGTCAGCACGGTGCCTTTTGGCACTGCAGTTGTCTTTCAGTCAAGGAGGCCGTTCGACTGACGGGCAAAGGGAGTCCGCCCAGCGCTGGCTTTCGCCAGTCTCTCTGACGACTGGGCCACTCAACCTAGGCAACCCAGAGAGGAGTACACTGCCCTTGCTATGAATGTGAAGAGCTGTCTCCAGGGGCCTGCTTAGGCTAAGGTTCCTCAGAAGCCAGGAGCCGCCGTTCCGGCACGGAGAGAGGTCATCGTGCGAAACTGGTGAATGGGCTCCTATCCTGTGTGCCCCCAGGAGCGTCGCAGGGTTAAGGCACTCCGTGGTGGAGGACGGCCTCGTTGGAGACCCCTGCACACCCAACTCCCCTGACGTGAAACACTGGAACTTCACCTTGAGGCCTGAGGTCACCTTCCACTTGGCCGGAGCTGAACCTGGGGTGCCGTGGGAGGAGTTCCTAGAAAGGGATCGCCAGCACGGTTTTCGCTTTGGGAGAACACGCAGCCTCGGCCCACAACGACAGTCCTGCCGTGCAGAGACGTCGGGCCACTAGTGCTGTTCAGGCAGCTTTGAAGCCAAGCGCAAGGCGCCTCCAAACGGGGAGAAAGCGTACTCTCCCCTCCGCGTCCCACGTTCAAGCTGAATGACGCAGCATGTTTCTCGGAAGGCTCTGCCGAGCTATCTAGTACGAGGGAGAGAGCGCCTGCCTCTGCTGAGAAAGGTTTTGACGTGGGGATTGCTGGACATGAGGAAGAGCGTTCCCCAGGCCGTGCAAAGTTTAGGCTTTGGTGACTCTGGATGGTCCCAAGGGTCCAGAATTGTCCCTGGGAAAGCTGTCCTCTTTTTCTTTCTCCGGCTGGAAGTAAACAGCTGGCAACCGACTGCCGTACGCAGACGTCCTGGGGGAGCCCCCCGGTTTCATTTGGGACGCACGTGGGTGTCTCACAGAAGAGCCCAAATTCCTAATTGGGGGCACACCAGCATGGAATGTAAGGCTGTTTACAACTGCGTACCCTGAGGCCGTTGGAAGGCCGTACGGACGAGAGCGTTCGAGCGAACAGGGCAGCGCTTCGCCATCATCGTTGCCCGTTCACGGAGCTTAATCAAACGAATGCCTTTACTTCCTGTGGCTCAAACGCAACAGAGGAGTTGGAAGGCATACAGTGCCCTTTGACAGTTGTTACGACGAACGTGAGTGCACAGTGTCTCGTGAAAGAAATCCCTAGCAGTGTTGAAGCATCCCGTTAACGCATGCTTCTTCGCTCCTATGGCACTCCGAGGTGGTACTGACGGGGGAAATCTGGACTTTTACTTGAGGCCGGGGGGGCTCACAATGCTTTTGTCGGCGAGCTCCAGAGTGCTCTTGCTGAAGCTCCCAGCAAGGACCTGAGAGCAGCAGGCCTCACACGAGTACACTCAGACGGCTTCCGTCACGAGTAAACTCAGACCTCTTATGTGAGGCCTTCCGGCAGCAAAGAGAAGGTGGGCGCGAGGAGTGTGCTTCAGGCAGCTTAGGACCCGCAACTGTCTCGTCTACCACGGAGGGGAATAAGGTTTGCCCAGGGTCGCCCAGTTTCAAAGCTGAGCTCACGTAGTTATCCTCAGTGGTTTCCGATTACCTCAAGGAAACACACGGGAGGAACAGGGCCCTTCCATGGAGGCCCTTTTGGGCACAGGGACCTCTGCGTGGGATCTACTGGGTAAGTATGGCAGTACCTTAGGTAGGCCTCAGGGACCAAAGCTGTCGTCTGGCTCATGCCTTAGCTGTGTTAAGTGTGGAAAACGTGCTGGTCCTCAGGCTGGGCCCACAGCCTAGCTTTCGCTTCTGTGAGAGTGCTGTCCCGAGTCTCCTCCTGGAGCCAGTCGTCAGCACGGTGCCTTTTGGCACTGCAGTTCTCTTTCAGTCAGGGAGGCCGTGCGACTGGCAAAGGGAGTCTGCGCAGCACTGCCTTCGCGAGGCTCTTTGACGACTGGGGCACTCAACCCAGGCAAGCCAGAGAGCAGTACGTTGCCCTTGCTATGAATGTGAAGAGCTTTCTCCAGGGCCCTGTTGAGGCTAAGGTTCCTCAGAAGCCAGGAGCCGCCGTTCCGGCACGGAGAGAAGTCATCCTGCGAACTTGGCGAACGAGCTCCTATCCTGTGTGCCCCCAGGAACGTCGCAGAGTGAAGGCACTCCGTGGTGGAGTATGGCCTCATGGAAACCACTGAACACCCAACTCCCCCGACGTGAAACACTGGAACTTACCTTGAGGCCTGAGGTCACCTTTCGTTCGGCCGGAGCTGAACATGTGGTGCCGTGGGAGGAGTTCCTAGAAAGGGATCGCCAGCACGGTTTTCGTTTTGAGAGAACACGCAGCCTCGGCCCACAACGACAATCCTGCCGTGCAGAGACGTCGGGCCGCTAGTGCTGTTCAGGCAGCTTTGAAGCCAAGCGCAAGGCGCCTCCAAACGGGGAGAAAGCGTACTCTCCCCTCCGCGTCCCACGTTCAAGCTGAATGACGCAGCATGTTTCTCGGAAGGCTCTGCCGAGCTATCTAGTACGAGGGAGAGAGCGCCTGCCTCTGCTGAGAAAGGTTTTGACGTGGGGATGGCTGGACAGGCGGAAGAGCGTTCCCCAGGCCGTGCAAAGTTTAGGCCTTGGTGATTCCGGATGGTCCCAAGGGTCCAGAGTTGTCCCTGGGAAAGCTGTCCTTTTCCCTCTTTTTCCGGCTGGAAGTACACCTCCGGCATCCGACTGCCGTTCGGAGACTTCCTGGGGGAGACGCCCTACTTTCACTTGGGACGCACCCTGGTGTTTCTCAGAAGAGCCCAAATTCCTCCCTGCGGGTGGCGGGGTTGGCACACCAGCATGGAATGTAAGGCTGTTCAGAACTGCGTACCTTGAGGCCGTGTGAAGGCCGTACGAACGAGAGCTTTCGAGCGAACAGGGCAGCGCTTCGCCATCATCGTTGCACATTCACGGAGCTGAATCAAACGAACGCATTTACTTCCTGTGGCTCAAACGCAGCCGAGGAGTTGGAAGGCATACAGTGCCCTTTGACAGTTGTTACAACGAACGTGAGTGCACAGTGTCTCGTGAAATACCTTCCACGGTCGAAGCATTCCGTTAAGGCAATGCCCCTCCGCTCCCTCTGGCGCTCCGAGGTGTTACAAACGGGGGAAATCTGGACTTTTGCTTGAGGCCGGGGTGGGGCGTGGGGACTCACAATTCTTCTGCCGGCGAGCTCCAGAGCGCTCCTGCTGAAGCTCCCAGCAAGGAACTGAGAGCAGCAGGCCTCACACGAGTACACTCAGACTTCTTCTGTCACGAGTCAACTCAGACTTCTTATGTGAGGCCTTCCGGCAGCAAAGAGAAGGTACGCGCGAGGAGTGTGCTTCAGGCAGCTCAGGACCCGCCACTGTCTCGTCTACCACGGAGGGGAATAAGGTTTGGCCAGGGTCGCCCAGCTTCATACCTGAGCTCATACGGGTATCCTCAGTGGTTTCTGATTACCTCAAGGAAACACAACGGGAGGAACAGGGCCCTTCCATGGAGGCCCTTTTGGGCACAGGGACCTCTGCGTGGGATCTACTGGGTAAGTATGGCAGTACCTTAGGGAGGCCTCAGGGACCAAGGCTCTCTGGCTCACGCCTAGCTGTGCAAAGAAGTGTGCAAACGTACGTACTGCTCCTCAGGCTGGGCCCACAGCCTAGCTTTCGCTTCTTTGAGAGTGCTGTCCCGAGTCTCCTCCTGGAGCCAGTCGTCAGCACGGTGCCTTTTGGCACTGCAGTTGTCTTTCAGTCAAGGAGGCCGTTCGACTGACGGGCAAAGGGAGTCCGCCCAGCGCTGGCTTTCGCCAGTCTCTCTGACGACTGGGCCACTCAACCTAGGCAACCCAGAGAGGAGTACACTGCCCTTGCTATGAATGTGAAGAGCTGTCTCCAGGGGCCTGCTTAGGCTAAGGTTCCTCAGAAGCCAGGAGCCGCCGTTCCGGCACGGAGAGAGGTCATCGTGCGAAACTGGTGAATGGGCTCCTATCCTGTGTGCCCCCAGGAGCGTCGCAGGGTTAAGGCACTCCGTGGTGGAGGACGGCCTCGTTGGAGACCCCTGCACACCCAACTCCCCTGACGTGAAACACTGGAACTTCACCTTGAGGCCTGAGGTCACCTTCCACTTGGCCGGAGCTGAACCTGGGGTGCCGTGGGAGGAGTTCCTAGAAAGGGATCGCCAGCACGGTTTTCGCTTTGGGAGAACACGCAGCCTCGGCCCACAACGACAGTCCTGCCGTGCAGAGACGTCGGGCCGCTAGTGCTGTTCAGGCAGCTTTGAAGCCAAGCGCAAGGCGCCTCCAAACGGGGAGAAAGCATACTCTCCCCTCCGCGTCCCACGTTCAAGCTGAATGACGCAGCATGTTTCTCGGAAGGCTCTGCCGAGCTATCTAGTACGAGGGAGAGAGCGCCTGCCTCTGCTGAGAAAGGTTTTGACGTGGGGATGGCTGGACATGAGGAAGAGCGTTCCCCAGGCCGTGCAAAGTTTAGGCTTTGGTAACTCTGGATGGTCCCAAGGGTCCAGAATTGTCCCTGGGAAAGCTGTCCTCTTTTTCTTTCTCCGGCTGGAAGTAAACAGCTGGCAACCGACTGCCGTACGCAGACGTCCTGGGGGAGCCCCCCGGTTTCATTTGGGACGCACGTGGGTGTCTCACAGAAGAGCCCAAATTCCTAATTGGGGGCACACCAGCATGGAATGTAAGGCTGTTTACAACTGCGTACCCTGAGGCCGTTGGAAGGCCGTACGGACGAGAGCGTTCGAGCGAACAGGGCAGCGCTTCGCCATCATCGTTGCCCGTTCACGGAGCTTAATCAAACGAATGCCTTTACTTCCTGTGGCTCAAACGCAACAGAGGAGTTGGAAGGCATACAGTGCCCTTTGACAGTTGTTACGACGAACGTGAGTGAACAGTGTCTCGTGAAAGAAATCCCTAGCACTGTTGAAGCATCCCGTTAACGCATGCTTCTTCGCTCCTATGGCACTCCGAGGTGGTACTGACGGGGGAAATCTGGACTTTTACTTGAGGCCGGGGGGGCTCACAATGCTTTTGTCGGCGAGCTCCAGAGTGCTCTTGCTGAAGCTCCCAGCAAGGACCTGAGAGCAGCAGGCCTCACACGAGTACACTCAGACGGCTTCCGTCACGAGTAAACTCAGACCTCTTATGTGAGGCCTTCCGGCAGCAAAGAGAAGGTGGGCGCGAGGAGTGTGCTTCAGGCAGCTTAGGACCCGCAACTGTCTCGTCTACCACGGAGGGGAATAAGGTTTGCCCAGGGTCGCCCAGTTTCAAAGCTGAGCTCACGTAGTTATCCTCAGTGGTTTCCGATTACCTCAAGGAAACACACGGGAGGAACAGGGCCCTTCCATGGAGGCCCTTTTGGGCACAGGGACCTCTGCGTGGGATCTACTGGGTAAGTATGGCAGTACCTTAGGTAGGCCTCAGGGACCAAGGCTGTCGTCTGGCTCATGCCTTAGCTGTGTTAAGTGTGGAAAACGTGCTGGTCCTCAGGCTGGGCCCACAGCCTAGCTTTCGCTTCTGTGAGAGTGCTGTCCCGAGTCTCCTCCTGGAGCCAGTCGTCAGCACGGTGCCTTTTGGCACTGCAGTTCTCTTTCAGTCAGGGAGGCCGTGCGACTGGCAAAGGGAGTCTGCGCAGCACTGCCTTCGCGAGGCTCTTTGACGACTGGGGCACTCAACCCAGGCAAGCCAGAGAGCAGTACGTTGCCCTTGCTATGAATGTGAAGAGCTTTCTCCAGGGCCCTGTTGAGGCTAAGGTTCCTCAGAAGCCAGGAGCCGCCGTTCCGGCACGGAGAGAAGTCATCCTGCGAACTTGGCGAACGAGCTCCTATCCTGTGTGCCCCCAGGAGCGTCGCAGAGTGAAGGCACTCCGTGGTGGAGTATGGCCTCATGGAAACCACTGCACACCCAACAACTCCCCCGACGTGAAACACTGGAACTTACCTTGAGGCCTGAGGTCACCTTTCGTTCGGCCGGAGCTGAACATGTGGTGCCGTGGGAGGAGTTCCTAGAAAGGGATCGCCAGCACGGTTTTCGTTTTGAGAGAACACGCAGCCTCGGCCCACAACGACAATCCTGCCGTGCAGAGACGTCGGGCCGCTAGTGCTGTTCAGGCAGCTTTGAAGCCAAGCGCAAGGCGCCTCCAAACGGGGAGAAAGCGTACTCTCCCCTCCGCGTCCCACGTTCAAGCTGAATGACGCAGCATGTTTCTCGGAAGGCTCTGCCGAGCTATCTAGTACGAGGGAGAGAGCGCCTGCCTCTGCTGAGAAAGGTTTTGACGTGGGGATGGCTGGACAGGCGGAAGAGCGTTCCCCAGGCCGTGCAAAGTTTAGGCCTTGGTGATTCCGGATGGTCCCAAGGGTCCAGAGTTGTCCCTGGGAAAGCTGTCCTTTTCCCTCTTTTTCCGGCTGGAAGTACACCTCCGGCATCCGACTGCCGTTCGGAGACGTCCTGGGGGAGACGCCCTACTTTCACTTGGGACGCACCCTGGTGTTTCTCAGAAGAGCCCAAATTCCTCCCTGCGGGTGGGGGGGTTGGCACACCAGCATGGAATGTAAGGCTGTTCAGAACTGCGTACCTTGAGGCCGTGTGAAGGCCGTACGAACGAGAGCTTTCGAGCGAACAGGGCAGCGCTTCGCCATCATCGTTGCACATTCACGGAGCTGAATCAAACGAACGCATTTACTTCCTGTGGCTCAAACACAGCCGAGGAGTTGGAAGGCATACAGTGCCCTTTGACAGTTGTTACAACGAACGTGAGTGCACAGTGTCTCGTGAAATACCTTCCACGGTCGAAGCATTCCGTTAAGGCATGCCCCTCCGCTCCCTCTGGCGCTCCGAGGTGTTACAAACGGGGGAAATCTGGACTTTTGCTTGAGGCCGGGGTGGGGCGTGGGGACTCACAATTCTTCTGCCGGCGAGCTCCAGAGCGCTCCTGCTGAAGCTCCCAGCAAGGAACTGAGAGCAGCAGGCCTCACACGAGTACACTCAGACTTCTTCTGTCACGAGTCAACTCAGACTTCTTATGTGAGGCCTTCCGGCAGCAAAGAGAAGGTGCGCGCGAGGAGTGTGCTTCAGGCAGCTCAGGACCCGCCACTGTCTCGTCTACCACGGAGGGGAATAAGGTTTGGCCAGGGTCGCCCAGCTTCATACCTGAGCTCATACGGGTATCCTCAGTGGTTTCTGATTACCTCAAGGAAACACAACGGGAGGAACAGGGCCCTTCCATGGAGGCCCTTTTGGGCACAGGGACCTCTGCGTGGGATCTACTGGGTAAGTATGGCAGTACCTTAGGGAGGCCTCAGGGACCAAGGCTCTCTGGCTCACGCCTAGCTGTGCAAAGAAGTGTGCAAACGTACGTACTGCTCCTCAGGCTGGGCCCACAGCCTAGCTTTCGCTTCTCTGAGAGTGCTGTCCCGAGTCTCCTCCTGGAGCCAGTCGTCAGCACGGTGCCTTTTGGCACTGCAGTTGTCTTTCAGTCAAGGAGGCCGTTCGACTGACGGGCAAAGGGAGTCCGCCCAGCGCTGGCTTTCGCCAGTCTCTCTGACGACTGGGCCACTCAACCTAGGCAACCCAGAGAGGAGTACACTGCCCTTGCTATGAATGTGAAGAGCTGTCTCCAGGGGCCTGCTTAGGCTAAGGTTCCTCAGAAGCCAGGAGCCGCCGTTCCGGCACGGAGAGAGGTCATCGTGCGAAACTGGTGAATGGGCTCCTATCCTGTGTGCCCCCAGGAGCGTCGCAGGGTTAAGGCACTCCGTGGTGGAGGACGGCCTCGTTGGAGACCCCTGCACACCCAACTCCCCTGACGTGAAACACTGGAACTTCACCTTGAGGCCTGAGGTCACCTTCCACTTGGCCGGAGCTGAACCTGGGGTGCCGTGGGAGGAGTTCCTAGAAAGGGATCGCCAGCACGGTTTTCGCTTTGGGAGAACACGCAGCCTCGGCCCACAACGACAGTCCTGCCGTGCAGAGACGTCGGGCCGCTAGTGCTGTTCAGGCAGCTTTGAAGCCAAGCGCAAGGCGCCTCCAAACGGGGAGAAAGCGTACTCTCCCCTCCGCGTCCCACGTTCAAGCTGAATGACGCAGCATGTTTCTCGGAAGGCTCTGCCGAGCTATCTAGTACGAGGGAGAGAGCGCCTGCCTCTGCTGAGAAAGGTTTTGACGTGGGGATGGCTGGACAGGCGGAAGAGCGTTCCCCAGGCCGTGCAAAGTTTAGGCCTTGGTGATTCCGGATGGTCCCAAGGGTCCAGAGTTGTCCCTGGGAAAGCTGTCCTTTTCCCTCTTTTTCCGGCTGGAAGTACACCTCCGGCATCCGACTGCCGTTCGGAGACGTCCTGGGGGAGACGCCCTACTTTCACTTGGGACGCACCCTGGTGTTTCTCAGAAGAGCCCAAATTCCTCCCTGCGGGTGAGGGGGTTGGCACACCAGCATGGAATGTAAGGCTGTTCAGAACTGCGTACCTTGAGGCCGTGTGAAGGCCGTACGAACGAGAGCTTTCGAGCGAACAGGGCAGCGCTTCGCCATCATCGTTGCACATTCACGGAGCTGAATCAAACGAACGCATTTACTTCCTGTGGCTCAAACACAGCCGAGGAGTTGGAAGGCATACAGTGCCCTTTGACAGTTGTTACAACGAACGTGAGTGCACAGTGTCTCGTGAAATACCTTCCACGGTCGAAGCATTCCGTTAAGGCATGCCCCTCCGCTCCCTCTGGCGCTCCGAGGTGTTACAAACGGGGGAAATCTGGACTTTTGCTTGAGGCCGGGGTGGGGCGTGGGGACTCACAATTCTTCTGCCGGCGAGCTCCAGAGCGCTCCTGCTGAAGCTCCCAGCAAGGAACTGAGAGCAGCAGGCCTCACACGAGTACACTCAGACTTCTGTCACGAGTCAACTCAGACTTCTTATGTGAGGCCTTCCGGCAGCAAAGAGAAGGTGCGCGCGAGGAGTGTGCTTCAGGCAGCTCAGGACCCGCCACTGTCTCGTCTACCACGGAGGGGAATAAGGTTTGGCCAGGGTTGCCCAGCTTCATACCTGAGCTCATACGGGTATCCTCAGTGGTTTCTGATTACCTCAAGGAAACACAACGGGAGGAACAGGGCCCTTCCATGGAGGCCCTTTTGGGCACAGGGACCTCTGCGTTGGATCTACTGGGTAAGTATGGCAGTACCTTAGGGAGGCCTCAGGGACCAAGGCTCTCTGGCTCACGCCTAGCTGTGCAAAGAAGTGTGCAAACGTACGTACTGCTCCTCAGGCTGGGCCCACAGCCTAGCTTTCGCTTCTCTGAGAGTGCTGTCCCGAGTCTCCTCCTGGAGCCAGTCGTCAGCACGGTGCCTTTTGGCACTGCAGCTGTCTTTCAGTCAAGGAGGCCGTTCGACTGACGGGCAAAGGGAGTCCGCCCAGCGCTGGCTTTCGCCAGTCTCTCTGACGACTGGGCCACTCAACCTAGGCAACCCAGAGAGGAGTACACTGCCCTTGCTATGAATGTGAAGAGCTGTCTCCAGGGGCCTGCTTAGGCTAAGGTTCCTCAGAAGCCAGGAGCCGCCGTTCCGGCACGGAGAGAGGTCATCGTGCGAAACTGGTGAATGGGCTCCTATCCTGTGTGCCCCCAGGAGCGTCGCAGGGTTAAGGCACTCCGTGGTGGAGGACGGCCTCGTTGGAGACCCCTGCACACCCAACTCCCCTGACGTGAAACACTGGAACTTCACCTTGAGGCCTGAGGTCACCTTCCACTTGGCCGGAGCTGAACCTGGGGTGCCGTGGGAGGAGTTCCTAGAAAGGGATCGCCAGCACGGTTTTCGCTTTGGGAGAACACGCAGCCTCGGCCCACAACGACAGTCCTGCCGTGCAGAGACGTCGGGCCGCTAGTGCTGTTCAGGCAGCTTTGAAGCCAAGCGCAAGGCGCCTCCAAACGGGGAGAAAGCGTACTCTCCCCTCCGCGTCCCACGTTCAAGCTGAATGACGCAGCATGTTTCTCGGAAGGCTCTGCCGAGCTATCTAGTACGAGGGAGAGAGCGCCTGCCTCTGCTGAGAAAGGTTTTGACGTGGGGATTGCTGGACATGAGGAAGAGCGTTCCCCAGGCCGTGCAAAGTTTAGGCTTTGGTGACTCTGGATGGTCCCAAGGGTCCAGAATTGTCCCTGGGAAAGCTGTCCTCTTTTTCTTTCTCCGGCTGGAAGTAAACAGCTGGCAACCGACTGCCGTACGCAGACGTCCTGGGGGAGCCCCCCGGTTTCATTTGGGACGCACGTGGGTGTCTCACAGAAGAGCCCAAATTCCTAATTGGGGGCACACCAGCATGGAATGTAAGGCTGTTTACAACTGCGTACCCTGAGGACGTTGGAAGGCCGTACGGACGAGAGCGTTCGAGCGAACAGGGCAGCGCTTCGCCATCATCGTTGCCCGTTCACGGAGCTTAATCAAACGAATGCCTTTACTTCCTGTGGCTCAAACGCAACAGAGGAGTTGGAAGGCATACAGTGCCCTTTGACAGTTGTTACGACGAACGTGAGTGCACAGTGTCTCGTGAAAGAAATCCCTAGCACTGTTGAAGCATCCCGTTAACGCATGCTTCTTCGCTCCTATGGCACTCCGAGGTGGTACTGACGGGGGAAATCTGGACTTTTACTTGAGGCCGGGGGGGCTCACAATTCTTTTGTCGGCGAGCTCCAGAGTGCTCTTGCTGAAGCTCCCAGCAAGGACCTGAGAGCAGCAGGCCTCACACGAGTACACTCAGACGGCTTCCGTCACGAGTAAACTCAGACCTCTTATGTGAGGCCTTCCGGCAGCAAAGAGAAGGTGGGCGCGAGGAGTGTGCTTCAGGCAGCTTAGGACCCGCAACTGTCTCGTCTACCACGGAGGGGAATAAGGTTTGCCCAGGGTCGCCCAGTTTCAAAGCTGAGCTCACGTAGTTATCCTCAGTGGTTTCCGATTACCTCAAGGAAACACACGGGAGGAACAGGGCCCTTCCATGGAGGCCCTTTTGGGCACAGGGACCTCTGCGTGGGATCTACTGGGTAAGTATGGCAGTACCTTAGGTAGGCCTCAGGGACCAAAGCTGTCGTCTGGCTCATGCCTTAGCTGTGTTAAGTGTGGAAAACGTGCTGGTCCTCAGGCTGGGCCCACAGCCTAGCTTTCGCTTCTGTGAGAGTGCTGTCCCGAGTCTCCTCCTGGAGCCAGTCGTCAGCACGGTGCCTTTTGGCACTGCAGTTCTCTTTCAGTCAGGGAGGCCGTGCGACTGGCAAAGGGAGTCTGCGCAGCACTGCCTTCGCGAGGCTCTTTGACGACTGGGGCACTCAACCCAGGCAAGCCAGAGAGCAGTACGTTGCCCTTGCTATGAATGTGAAGAGCTTTCTCCAGGGCCCTGTTGAGGCTAAGGTTCCTCAGAAGCCAGGAGCCGCCGTTCCGGCACGGAGAGAAGTCATCCTGCGAACTTGGCGAACGAGCTCCTATCCTGTGTGCCCCCAGGAGCGTCGCAGAGTGAAGGCACTCCATGGTGGAGTATGGCCTCATGGAAACCACTGCACACCCAACTCCCCCGACGTGAAACACTGGAACTTACCTTGAGGCCTGAGGTCACCTTTCGTTCGGCCGGAGCTGAACATGTGGTGCCGTGGGAGGAGTTCCTAGAAAGGGATCGCCAGCACGGTTTTCGTTTTGAGAGAACACGCAGCCTCGGCCCACAACGACAATCCTGCCGTGCAGAGACGTCGGGCCGCTAGTGCTGTTCAGGCAGCTTTGAAGCCAAGCGCAAGGCGCCTCCAAACGGGGAGAAAGCGTACTCTCCCCTCCGCGTCCCACGTTCAAGCTGAATGACGCAGCATGTTTCTCGGAAGGCTCTGCCGAGCTATCTAGTACGAGGGAGAGAGCGCCTGCCTCTGCTGAGAAAGGTTTTGACGTGGGGATGGCTGGACAGGCGGAAGAGCGTTCCCCAGGCCGTGCAAAGTTTAGGCCTTGGTGATTCCGGATGGTCCCAAGGGTCCAGAGTTGTCCCTGGGAAAGCTGTCGTTTTCCCTCTTTTTCCGGCTGGAAGTACACCTCCGGCATCCGACTGCCGTTCGGAGACGTCCTGGGGGAGACGCCCTACTTTCACTTGGGACGCACCCTGGTGTTTCTCAGAAGAGCGCAAATTCCTCCCTGCGGGTGGGGGGGTTGGCACACCAGCATGGAATGTAAGGCTGTTCAGAACTGCGTACCTTGAGGCCGTGTGAAGGCCGTACGAACGAGAGCTTTCGAGCGAACAGGGCAGCGCTTCGCCATCATCGTTGCACATTCATGGAGCTGAATCAAACGAACGCATTTACTTCCTGTGGCTCAAACGCAGCCGAGGAGTTGGAAGGCATACAGTGCCCTTTGACAGTTGTTACAACGAACGTGAGTGCACAGTGTCTCGTGAAATACCTTCCACGGTCGAAGCATTCCGTTAAGGCAATGCCCCTCCGCTCCCTCTGGCGCTCCGAGGTGTTACAAACGGGGGAAATCTGGACTTTTGCTTGAGGCCGGGGTGGGGCGTGGGGACTCACAATTCTTCTGCCGGCGAGCTCCAGAGCGCTCCTGCTGAAGCTCCCAGCAAGGAACTGAGAGCAGCAGGCCTCACACGAGTACACTCAGACTTCTTCTGTCACGAGTCAACTCAGACTTCTTATGTGAGGCCTTCCGGCAGCAAAGAGAAGGTACGCGCGAGGAGTGTGCTTCAGGCAGCTCAGGACCCGCCACTGTCTCGTCTACCACGGAGGGGAATAAGGTTTGGCCAGGGTCGCCCAGCTTCATACCTGAGCTCATACGGGTATCCTCAGTGGTTTCTGATTACCTCAAGGAAACACAACGGGAGGAACAGGGCCCTTCCATGGAGGCCCTTTTGGGCACAGGGACCTCTGCGTGGGATCTACTGGGTAAGTATGGCAGTACCTTAGGGAGGCCTCAGGGACCAAGGCTCTCTGGCTCACGCCTAGCTGTGCAAAGAAGTGTGCAAACGTACGTACTGCTCCTCAGGCTGGGCCCACAGCCTAGCTTTCGCTTCTCTGAGAGTGCTGTCCCGAGTCTCCTCCTGGAGCCAGTCGTCAGCACGGTGCCTTTTGGCACTGCAGTTGTCTTTCAGTCAAGGAGGCCGTTCGACTGACGGGCAAAGGGAGTCCGCCCAGCGCTGGCTTTCGCCAGTCTCTCTGACGACTGGGCCACTCAACCTAGGCAACCCAGAGAGGAGTACACTGCCCTTGCTATGAATGTGAAGAGCTGTCTCCAGGGACCTGCTTAGGCTAAGGTTCCTCAGAAGCCAGGAGCCGCCGTTCCGGCACGGAGAGAGGTCATCGTGCGAAACTGGTGAATGGGCTCCTATCCTGTGTGCCCCCAGGAGCGTCGCAGGGTTAAGGCACTCCGTGGTGGAGGACGGCCTCGTTGGAGACCCCTGCACACCCAACTCCCCTGACGTGAAACACTGGAACTTCACCTTGAGGCCTGAGGTCACCTTCCACTTGGCCGGAGCTGAACCTGGGGTGCCGTGGGAGGAGTTCCTAGAAAGGGATCGCCAGCACGGTTTTCGCTTTGGGAGAACACGCAGCCTCGGCCCACAACGACAGTCCTGCCGTGCAGAGACGTCGGGCCGCTAGTGCTGTTCAGGCAGCTTTGAAGCCAAGCGCAAGGCGCCTCCAAACGGGGAGAAAGCGTACTCTCCCCTCCGCGTCCCACGTTCAAGCTGAATGACGCAGCATGTTTCTCGGAAGGCTCTGCCGAGCTATCTAGTACGAGGGAGAGAGCGCCTGCCTCTGCTGAGAAAGGTTTTGACGTGGGGATTGCTGGACATGAGGAAGAGCGTTCCCCAGGCCGTGCAAAGTTTAGGCTTTGGTGACTCTGGATGGTCCCAAGGGTCCAGAATTGTCCCTGGGAAAGCTGTCCTCTTTTTCTTTCTCCGGCTGGAAGTAAACAGCTGGCAACCGACTGCCGTACGCAGACGTCCTGGGGGAGCCCCCCGGTTTCATTTGGGACGCACGTGGGTGTCTCACAGAAGAGCCCAAATTCCTAATTGGGGGCACACCAGCATGGAATGTAAGGCTGTTTACAACTGCGTACCCTGAGGACGTTGGAAGGCCGTACGGACGAGAGCGTTCGAGCGAACAGGGCAGCGCTTCGCCATCATCGTTGCCCGTTCACGGAGCTTAATCAAACGAATGCCTTTACTTCCTGTGGCTCAAACGCAACAGAGGAGTTGGAAGGCATACAGTGCCCTTTGACAGTTGTTACGACGAACGTGAGTGCACAGTGTCTCGTGAAAGAAATCCCTAGCACTGTTGAAGCATCCCGTTAACGCATGCTTCTTCGCTCCTATGGCACTCCGAGGTGGTACTGACGGGGGAAATCTGGACTTTTACTTGAGGCCGGGGGGGTCACAATTCTTTTGTCGGCGAGCTCCAGAGTGCTCTTGCTGAAGCTCCCAGCAAGGACCTGAGAGCAGCAGGTCTCACACGAGTACACTCAGACGGCTTCCGTCACGAGTAAACTCAGACCTCTTATGTGAGGCCTTCCGGCAGCAAAGAGAAGGTGGGCGCGAGGAGTGTGCTTCAGGCAGCTTAGGACCCGCAACTGTCTCGTCTACCACGGAGGGGAATAAGGTTTGCCCAGGGTCGCCCAGTTTCAAAGCTGAGCTCACGTAGTTATCCTCAGTGGTTTCCGATTACCTCAAGGAAACACACGGGAGGAACAGGGCCCTTCCATGGAGGCCCTTTTGGGCACAGGGACCTCTGCGTGGGATCTACTGGGTAAGTATGGCAGTACCTTAGGTAGGCCTCAGGGACCAAGGCTGTCGTCTGGCTCATGCCTTAGCTGTGTTAAGTGTGGAAAACGTGCTGGTCCTCAGGCTGGGCCCACAGCCTAGCTTTCGCTTCTGTGAGAGTGCTGTCCCGAGTCTCCTCCTGGAGCCAGTCGTCAGCACGGTGCCTTTTGGCACTGCAGTTCTCTTTCAGTCAGGGAGGCCGTGCGACTGGCAAAGGGAGTCTGCGCAGCACTGCCTTCGCGAGGCTCTTTGACGACTGGGGCACTCAACCCAGGCAAGCCAGAGAGCAGTACGTTGCCCTTGCTATGAATGTGAAGAGCTTTCTCCAGGGCCCTGTTGAGGCTAAGGTTCCTCAGAAGCCAGGAGCCGCCGTTCCGGCACGGAGAGAAGTCATCCTGCGAACTTGGCGAACGAGCTCCTATCCTGTGTGCCCCCAGGAGCGTCGCAGAGTGAAGGCACTCCGTGGTGGAGTATGGCCTCATGGAAACCACTGCACACCCAACTCCCCCGACGTGAAACACTGGAACTTACCTTGAGGCCTGAGGTCACCTTTCGTTCGGCCGGAGCTGAACATGTGGTGCCGTGGGAGGAGTTCCTAGAAAGGGATCGCCAGCACGGTTTTCGTTTTGAGAGAACACGCAGCCTCGGCCCACAACGACAATCCTGCCGTGCAGAGACGTCGGGCCGCTAGTGCTGTTCAGGCAGCTTTGAAGCCAAGCGCAAGGCGCCTCCAAACGGGGAGAAAGCGTACTCTCCCCTCCGCGTCCCACGTTCAAGCTGAATGACGCAGCATGTTTCTCGGAAGGCTCTGCCGAGCTATCTAGTACGAGGGAGAGAGCGCCTGCCTCTGCTGAGAAAGGTTTTGACGTGGGGATGGCTGGACAGGCGGAAGAGCGTTCCCCAGGCCGTGCAAAGTTTAGGCCTTGGTGATTCCGGATGGTCCCAAGGGTCCAGAGTTGTCCCTGGGAAAGCTGTCCTTTTCCCTCTTTTTCCGGCTGGAAGTACACCTCCGGCATCCGACTGCCGTTCGGAGACGTCCTGGGGGAGACGCCCTACTTTCACTTGGGACGCACCCTGGTGTTTCTCAGAAGAGCCCAAATTCCTCCCTGCGGGTGGGGGGGTTGGCACACCAGCATGGAATGTAAGGCTGTTCAGAACTGCGTACCTTGAGGCCGTGTGAAGGCCGTACGAACGAGAGCTTTCGAGCGAACAGGGCAGCGCTTCGCCATCATCGTTGCACATTCACGGAGCTGAATCAAACGAACGCATTTACTTCCTGTGGCTCAAACGCAGCCGAGGAGTTGGAAGGCATACAGTGCCCTTTGACAGTTGTTACAACGAACGTGAGTGCACAGTGTCTCGTGAAATACCTTCCACGGTCGAAGCATTCCGTTAAGGCAATGCCCCTCCGCTCCCTCTGGCGCTCCGAGGTGTTACAAACGGGGGAAATCTGGACTTTTGCTTGAGGCCGGGGTGGGGCGTGGGGACTCACAATTCTTCTGCCGGCGAGCTCCAGAGCGCTCCTGCTGAAGCTCCCAGCAAGGAACTGAGAGCAGCAGGCCTCACACGAGTACACTCAGACTTCTTCTGTCACGAGTCAACTCAGACTTCTTATGTGAGGCCTTCCGGCAGCAAAGAGAAGGTACGCGCGAGGAGTGTGCTTCAGGCAGCTCAGGACCCGCCACTGTCTCGTCTACCACGGAGGGGAATAAGGTTTGGCCAGGGTCGCCCAGCTTCATACCTGAGCTCATACGGGTATCCTCAGTGGTTTCTGATTACCTCAAGGAAACACAACGGGAGGAACAGGGCCCTTCCATGGAGGCCCTTTTGGGCACAGGGACCTCTGCGTGGGATCTACTGGGTAAGTATGGCAGTACCTTAGGGAGGCCTCAGGGACCAAGGCTCTCTGGCTCACGCCTAGCTGTGCAAAGAAGTGTGCAAACGTACGTACTGCTCCTCAGGCTGGGCCCACAGCCTAGCTTTCGCTTCTCTGAGAGTGCTGTCCCGAGTCTCCTCCTGGAGCCAGTCGTCAGCACGGTGCCTTTTGGCACTGCAGTTGTCTTTCAGTCAAGGAGGCCGTTCGACTGACGGGCAAAGGGAGTCCGCCCAGCGCTGGCTTTCGCCAGTCTCTCTGACGACTGGGCCACTCAACCTAGGCAACCCAGAGAGGAGTACACTGCCCTTGCTATGAATGTGAAGAGCTGTCTCCAGGGGCCTGCTTAGGCTAAGGTTCCTCAGAAGCCAGGAGCCGCCGTTCCGGCACGGAGAGAGGTCATCGTGCGAAACTGGTGAATGGGCTCCTATCCTGTGTGCCCCCAGGAGCGTCGCAGGGTTAAGGCACTCCGTGGTGGAGGACGGCCTCGTTGGAGACCCCTGCACACCCAACTCCCCTGACGTGAAACACTGGAACTTCACCTTGAGGCCTGAGGTCACCTTCCACTTGGCCGGAGCTGAACCTGGGGTGCCGTGGGAGGAGTTCCTAGAAAGGGATCGCCAGCACGGTTTTCGCTTTGGGAGAACACGCAGCCTCGGCCCACAACGACAGTCCTGCCGTGCAGAGACGTCGGGCCGCTAGTGCTGTTCAGGCAGCTTTGAAGCCAAGCGCAAGGCGCCTCCAAACGGGGAGAAAGCGTACTCTCCCCTCCGCGTCCCACGTTCAAGCTGAATGACGCAGCATGTTTCTCGGAAGGCTCTGCCGAGCTATCTAGTACGAGGGAGAGAGCGCCTGCCTCTGCTGAGAAAGGTTTTGACGTGGGGATGGCTGGACATGAGGAAGAGCGTTCCCCAGGCCGTGCAAAGTTTAGGCTTTGGTGACTCTGGATGGTCCCAAGGGTCCAGAATTGTCCCTGGGAAAGCTGTCCTCTTTTTCTTTCTCCGGCTGGAAGTAAACAGCTGGCAACCGACTGCCGTACGCAGACGTCCTGGGGGAGCCCCCCGGTTTCATTTGGGACGCACGTGGGTGTCTCACAGAAGAGCCCAAATTCCTAATTGGGGGCACACCAGCATGGAATGTAAGGCTGTTTACAACTGCGTACCCTGAGGCCGTTGGAAGGCCGTACGGACGAGAGCGTTCGAGCGAACAGGGCAGCGCTTCGCCATCATCGTTGCCCGTTCACGGAGCTTAATCAAACGAATGCCTTTACTTCCTGTGGCTCAAACGCAACAGAGGAGTTGGAAGGCATACAGTGCCCTTTGACAGTTGTTACGACGAACGTGAGTGCACAGTGTCTCGTGAAAGAAATCCCTAGCACTGTTGAAGCATCCCGTTAACGCATGCTTCTTCGCTCCTATGGCACTCCGAGGTGGTACTGACGGGGGAAATCTGGACTTTTACTTGAGGCCGGGGGGGCTCACAATGCTTTTGTCGGCGAGCTCCAGAGTGCTCTTGCTGAAGCTCCCAGCAAGGACCTGAGAGCAGCAGGCCTCACACGAGTACACTCAGACGGCTTCCGTCACGAGTAAACTCAGACCTCTTATGTGAGGCCTTCCGGCAGCAAAGAGAAGGTGGGCGCGAGGAGTGTGCTTCAGGCAGCTTAGGACCCGCAACTGTCTCGTCTACCACGGAGGGGAATAAGGTTTGCCCAGGGTCGCCCAGTTTCAAAGCTGAGCTCACGTAGTTATCCTCAGTGGTTTCCGATTACCTCAAGGAAACACACGGGAGGAACAGGGCCCTTCCATGGAGGCCCTTTTGGGCACAGGGACCTCTGCGTGGGATCTACTGGGTAAGTATGGCAGTACCTTAGGTAGGCCTCAGGGACCAAAGCTGTCGTCTGGCTCATGCCTTAGCTGTGTTAAGTGTGGAAAACGTGCTGGTCCTCAGGCTGGGCCCACAGCCTAGCTTTCGCTTCTGTGAGAGTGCTGTCCCGAGTCTCCTCCTGGAGCCAGTCGTCAGCACGGTGCCTTTTGGCACTGCAGTTCTCTTTCAGTCAGGGAGGCCGTGCGACTGGCAAAGGGAGTCTGCGCAGTACTGCCTTCGCGAGGCTCTTTGACGACTGGGGCACTCAACCCAGGCAAGCCAGAGAGCAGTACGTTGCCCTTGCTATGAATGTGAAGAGCTTTCTCCAGGGTCCTGTTGAGGCTAAGGTTCCTCAGAAGCCAGGAGCCGCCGTTCCGGCACGGAGAGAAGTCATCCTGCGAACTTGGCGAACGAGCTCCTATCCTGTGTGCCCCCAGGAGCGTCGCAGAGTGAAGGCACTCCGTGGTGGAGTATGGCCTCATGGAAACCACTGCACACCCAACTCCCCCGACGTGAAACACTGGAACTTACCTTGAGGCCTGAGGTCACCTTTCGTTCGGCCGGAGCTGAACATGTGGTGCCGTGGGAGGAGTTCCTAGAAAGGGATCGCCAGCACGGTTTTCGTTTTGAGAGAACACGCAGCCTCGGCCCACAACGACAATCCTGCCGTGCAGAGACGTCGGGCCGCTAGTGCTGTTCAGGCAGCTTTGAAGCCAAGCGCAAGGCGCCTCCAAACGGGGAGAAAGCGTACTCTCCCCTCCGCGTCCCACGTTCAAGCTGAATGACGCAGCATGTTTCTCGGAAGGCTCTGCCGAGCTATCTAGTACGAGGGAGAGAGCGCCTGCCTCTGCTGAGAAAGGTTTTGACGTGGGGATGGCTGGACAGGCGGAAGAGCGTTCCCCAGGCCGTGCAAAGTTTAGGCCTTGGTGATTCCGGATGGTCCCAAGGGTCCAGAGTTGTCCCTGGGAAAGCTGTCCTTTTCCCTCTTTTTCCGGCTGGAAGTACACCTCCGGCATCCGACTGCCGTTCGGAGACGTCCTGGGGGAGACGCCCTACTTTCACTTGGGACGCACCCTGGTGTTTCTCAGAAGAGCCCAAATTCCTCCCTGCGGGTGGGGGGGTTGGCACACCAGCATGGAATGTAAGGCTGTTCAGAACTGCGTACCTTGAGGCCGTGTGAAGGCCGTACGAACGAGAGCTTTCGAGCGAACAGGGCAGCGCTTCGCCATCATCGTTGCACATTCACGGAGCTGAATCAAACGAACGCATTTACTTCCTGTGGCTCAAACACAGCCGAGGAGTTGGAAGGCATACAGTGCCCTTTGACAGTTGTTACAACGAACGTGAGTGCACAGTGTCTCGTGAAATACCTTCCACGGTCGAAGCATTCCGTTAAGGCATGCCCCTCCGCTCCCTCTGGCGCTCCGAGGTGTTACAAACGGGGGAAATCTGGACTTTTGCTTGAGGCCGGGGTGGGGCGGGGGGACTCACAATTCTTCTGCCGGCGAGCTCCAGAGCGCTCCTGCTGAAGCTCCCAGCAAGGAACTGAGAGCAGCAGGCCTCACACGAGTACACTCAGACTTCTTCTGTCACGAGTCAACTCAGACTTCTTATGTGAGGCCTTCCGGCAGCAAAGAGAAGGTGCGCGCGAGGAGTGTGCTTCAGGCAGCTCAGGACCCGCCACTGTCTCGTCTACCACGGAGGGGAATAAGGTTTGGCCAGGGTCGCCCAGCTTCATACCTGAGCTCATACGGGTATCCTCAGTGGTTTCTGATTACCTCAAGGAAACACAACGGGAGGAACAGGGCCCTTCCATGGAGGCCCTTTTGGGCACAGGGACCTCTGCGTGGGATCTACTGGGTAAGTATGGCAGTACCTTAGGGAGGCCTCAGGGACCAAGGCTCTCTGGCTCACGCCTAGCTGTGCAAAGAAGTGTGCAAACGTACGTACTGCTCCTCAGGCTGGGCCCACAGCCTAGCTTTCGCTTCTCTGAGAGTGCTGTCCCGAGTCTCCTCCTGGAGCCAGTCGTCAGCACGGTGCCTTTTGGCACTGCAGTTGTCTTTCAGTCAAGGAGGCCGTTCGACTGACGGGCAAAGGGAGTCCGCCCAGCGCTGGCTTTCGCCAGTCTCTCTGACGACTGGGCCACTCAACCTAGGCAACCCAGAGAGGAGTACACTGCCCTTGCTATGAATGTGAAGAGCTGTCTCCAGGGGCCTGCTTAGGCTAAGGTTCCTCAGAAGCCAGGAGCCGCCGTTCCGGCACGGAGAGAGGTCATCGTGCGAAACTGGTGAATGGGCTCCTATCCTGTGTGCCCCCAGGAGCGTCGCAGGGTTAAGGCACTCCGTGGTGGAGGACGGCCTCGTTGGAGACCCCTGCACACCCAACTCCCCTGACGTGAAACACTGGAACTTCACCTTGAGGCCTGAGGTCACCTTCCACTTGGCCGGAGCTGAACCTGGGGTGCCGTGGGAGGAGTTCCTAGAAAGGGATCGCCAGCACGGTTTTCGCTTTGGGAGAACACGCAGCCTCGGCCCACAACGACAGTCCTGCCGTGCAGAGACGTCGGGCCGCTAGTGCTGTTCAGGCAGCTTTGAAGCCAAGCGCAAGGCGCCTCCAAACGGGGAGAAAGCGTACTCTCCCCTCCGCGTCCCACGTTCAAGCTGAATGACGCAGCATGTTTCTCGGAAGGCTCTGCCGAGCTATCTAGTACGAGGGAGAGAGCGCCTGCCTCTGCTGAGAAAGGTTTTGACGTGGGGATGGCTGGACAGGCGGAAGAGCGTTCCCCAGGCCGTGCAAAGTTTAGGCCTTGGTGATTCCGGATGGTCCCAAGGGTCCAGAGTTGTCCCTGGGAAAGCTGTCCTTTTCCCTCTTTTTCCGGCTGGAAGTACACCTCCGGCATCCGACTGCCGTTCGGAGACGTCCTGGGGGAGACGCCCTACTTTCACTTGGGACGCACCCTGGTGTTTCTCAGAAGAGCCCAAATTCCTCCCTGCGGGTGAGGGGGTTGGCACACCAGCATGGAATGTAAGGCTGTTCAGAACTGCGTACCTTGAGGCCGTGTGAAGGCCGTACGAACGAGAGCTTTCGAGCGAACAGGGCAGCGCTTCGCCATCATCGTTGCACATTCACGGAGCTGAATCAAACGAACGCATTTACTTCCTGTGGCTCAAACACAGCCGAGGAGTTGGAAGGCATACAGTGCCCTTTGACAGTTGTTACAACGAACGTGAGTGCACAGTGTCTCGTGAAATACCTTCCACGGTCGAAGCATTCCGTTAAGGCATGCCCCTCCGCTCCCTCTGGCGCTCCGAGGTGTTACAAACGGGGGAAATCTGGACTTTTGCTTGAGGCCGGGGTGGGGCGTGGGGACTCACAATTCTTCTGCCGGCGAGCTCCAGAGCGCTCCTGCTGAAGCTCCCAGCAAGGAACTGAGAGCAGCAGGCCTCACACGAGTACACTCAGACTTCTGTCACGAGTCAACTCAGACTTCTTATGTGAGGCCTTCCGGCAGCAAAGAGAAGGTACGCGCGAGGAGTGTGCTTCAGGCAGCTCAGGACCCGCCACTGTCTCGTCTACCACGGAGGGGAATAAGGTTTGGCCAGGGTTGCCCAGCTTCATACCTGAGCTCATACGGGTATCCTCAGTGGTTTCTGATTACCTCAAGGAAACACAACGGGAGGAACAGGGCCCTTCCATGGAGGCCCTTTTGGGCACAGGGACCTCTGCGTTGGATCTACTGGGTAAGTATGGCAGTACCTTAGGGAGGCCTCAGGGACCAAGGCTCTCTGGCTCACGCCTAGCTGTGCAAAGAAGTGTGCAAACGTACGTACTGCTCCTCAGGCTGGGCCCACAGCCTAGCTTTCGCTTCTCTGAGAGTGCTGTCCCGAGTCTCCTCCTGGAGCCAGTCGTCAGCACGGTGCCTTTTGGCACTGCAGCTGTCTTTCAGTCAAGGAGGCCGTTCGACTGACGGGCAAAGGGAGTCCGCCCAGCGCTGGCTTTCGCCAGTCTCTCTGACGACTGGGCCACTCAACCTAGGCAACCCAGAGAGGAGTACACTGCCCTTGCTATGAATGTGAAGAGCTGTCTCCAGGGGCCTGCTTAGGCTAAGGTTCCTCAGAAGCCAGGAGCCGCCGTTCCGGCACGGAGAGAGGTCATCGTGCGAAACTGGTGAATGGGCTCCTATCCTGTGTGCCCCCAGGAGCGTCGCAGGGTTAAGGCACTCCGTGGTGGAGGACGGCCTCGTTGGAGACCCCTGCACACCCAACTCCCCTGACGTGAAACACTGGAACTTCACCTTGAGGCCTGAGGTCACCTTCCACTTGGCCGGAGCTGAACCTGGGGTGCCGTGGGAGGAGTTCCTAGAAAGGGATCGCCAGCACGGTTTTCGCTTTGGGAGAACACGCAGCCTCGGCCCACAACGACAGTCCTGCCGTGCAGAGACGTCGGGCCGCTAGTGCTGTTCAGGCAGCTTTGAAGCCAAGCGCAAGGCGCCTCCAAACGGGGAGAAAGCGTACTCTCCCCTCCGCGTCCCACGTTCAAGCTGAATGACGCAGCATGTTTCTCGGAAGGCTCTGCCGAGCTATCTAGTACGAGGGAGAGAGCGCCTGCCTCTGCTGAGAAAGGTTTTGACGTGGGGATTGCTGGACATGAGGAAGAGCGTTCCCCAGGCCGTGCAAAGTTTAGGCTTTGGTGACTCTGGATGGTCCCAAGGGTCCAGAATTGTCCCTGGGAAAGCTGTCCTCTTTTTCTTTCTCCGGCTGGAAGTAAACAGCTGGCAACCGACTGCCGTACGCAGACGTCCTGGGGGAGCCCCCCGGTTTCATTTGGGACGCACGTGGGTGTCTCACAGAAGAGCCCAAATTCCTAATTGGGGGCACACCAGCATGGAATGTAAGGCTGTTTACAACTGCGTACCCTGAGGACGTTGGAAGGCCGTACGGACGAGAGCGTTCGAGCGAACAGGGCAGCGCTTCGCCATCATCGTTGCCCGTTCACGGAGCTTAATCAAACGAATGCCTTTACTTCCTGTGGCTCAAACGCAACAGAGGAGTTGGAAGGCATACAGTGCCCTTTGACAGTTGTTACGACGAACGTGAGTGCACAGTGTCTCGTGAAAGAAATCCCTAGCACTGTTGAAGCATCCCGTTAACGCATGCTTCTTCGCTCCTATGGCACTCCGAGGTGGTACTGACGGGGGAAATCTGGACTTTTACTTGAGGCCGGGGGGGCTCACAATTCTTTTGTCGGCGAGCTCCAGAGTGCTCTTGCTGAAGCTCCCAGCAAGGACCTGAGAGCAGCAGGCCTCACACGAGTACACTCAGACGGCTTCCGTCACGAGTAAACTCAGACCTCTTATGTGAGGCCTTCCGGCAGCAAAGAGAAGGTGGGCGCGAGGAGTGTGCTTCAGGCAGCTTAGGACCCGCAACTGTCTCGTCTACCACGGAGGGGAATAAGGTTTGCCCAGGGTCGCCCAGTTTCAAAGCTGAGCTCACGTAGTTATCCTCAGTGGTTTCCGATTACCTCAAGGAAACACACGGGAGGAACAGGGCCCTTCCATGGAGGCCCTTTTGGGCACAGGGACCTCTGCGTGGGATCTACTGGGTAAGTATGGCAGTACCTTAGGTAGGCCTCAGGGACCAAAGCTGTCGTCTGGCTCATGCCTTAGCTGTGTTAAGTGTGGAAAACGTGCTGGTCCTCAGGCTGGGCCCACAGCCTAGCTTTCGCTTCTGTGAGAGTGCTGTCCCGAGTCTCCTCCTGGAGCCAGTCGTCAGCACGGTGCCTTTTGGCACTGCAGTTCTCTTTCAGTCAGGGAGGCCGTGCGACTGGCAAAGGGAGTCTGCGCAGCACTGCCTTCGCGAGGCTCTTTGACGACTGGGGCACTCAACCCAGGCAAGCCAGAGAGCAGTACGTTGCCCTTGCTATGAATGTGAAGAGCTTTCTCCAGGGCCCTGTTGAGGCTAAGGTTCCTCAGAAGCCAGGAGCCGCCGTTCCGGCACGGAGAGAAGTCATCCTGCGAACTTGGCGAACGAGCTCCTATCCTGTGTGCCCCCAGGAGCGTCGCAGAGTGAAGGCACTCCATGGTGGAGTATGGCCTCATGGAAACCACTGCACACCCAACTCCCCCGACGTGAAACACTGGAACTTACCTTGAGGCCTGAGGTCACCTTTCGTTCGGCCGGAGCTGAACATGTGGTGCCGTGGGAGGAGTTCCTAGAAAGGGATCGCCAGCACGGTTTTCGTTTTGAGAGAACACGCAGCCTCGGCCCACAACGACAATCCTGCCGTGCAGAGACGTCGGGCCGCTAGTGCTGTTCAGGCAGCTTTGAAGCCAAGCGCAAGGCGCCTCCAAACGGGGAGAAAGCGTACTCTCCCCTCCGCGTCCCACGTTCAAGCTGAATGACGCAGCATGTTTCTCGGAAGGCTCTGCCGAGCTATCTAGTACGAGGGAGAGAGCGCCTGCCTCTGCTGAGAAAGGTTTTGACGTGGGGATGGCTGGACAGGCGGAAGAGCGTTCCCCAGGCCGTGCAAAGTTTAGGCCTTGGTGATTCCGGATGGTCCCAAGGGTCCAGAGTTGTCCCTGGGAAAGCTGTCCTTTTCCCTCTTTTTCCGGCTGGAAGTACACCTCCGGCATCCGACTGCCGTTCGGAGACGTCCTGGGGGAGACGCCCTACTTTCACTTGGGACGCACCCTGGTGTTTCTCAGAAGAGCCCAAATTCCTCCCTGCGGGTGGGGGGGTTGGCACACCAGCATGGAATGTAAGGCTGTTCAGAACTGCGTACCTTGAGGCCGTGTGAAGGCCGTACGAACGAGAGCTTTCGAGCGAACAGGGCAGCGCTTCGCCATCATCGTTGCACATTCATGGAGCTGAATCAAACGAACGCATTTACTTCCTGTGGCTCAAACGCAGCCGAGGAGTTGGAAGGCATACAGTGCCCTTTGACAGTTGTTACAACGAACGTGAGTGCACAGTGTCTCGTGAAATACCTTCCACGGTCGAAGCATTCCGTTAAGGCAATGCCCCTCCGCTCCCTCTGGCGCTCCGAGGTGTTACAAACGGGGGAAATCTGGACTTTTGCTTGAGGCCGGGGTGGGGCGTGGGGACTCACAATTCTTCTGCCGGCGAGCTCCAGAGCGCTCCTGCTGAAGCTCCCAGCAAGGAACTGAGAGCAGCAGGCCTCACACGAGTACACTCAGACTTCTTCTGTCACGAGTCAACTCAGACTTCTTATGTGAGGCCTTCCGGCAGCAAAGAGAAGGTACGCGCGAGGAGTGTGCTTCAGGCAGCTCAGGACCCGCCACTGTCTCGTCTACCACGGAGGGGAATAAGGTTTGGCCAGGGTCGCCCAGCTTCATACCTGAGCTCATACGGGTATCCTCAGTGGTTTCTGATTACCTCAAGGAAACACAACGGGAGGAACAGGGCCCTTCCATGGAGGCCCTTTTGGGCACAGGGACCTCTGCGTGGGATCTACTGGGTAAGTATGGCAGTACCTTAGGGAGGCCTCAGGGACCAAGGCTCTCTGGCTCACGCCTAGCTGTGCAAAGAAGTGTGCAAACGTACGTACTGCTCCTCAGGCTGGGCCCACAGCCTAGCTTTCGCTTCTCTGAGAGTGCTGTCCCGAGTCTCCTCCTGGAGCCAGTCGTCAGCACGGTGCCTTTTGGCACTGCAGTTGTCTTTCAGTCAAGGAGGCCGTTCGACTGACGGGCAAAGGGAGTCCGCCCAGCGCTGGCTTTCGCCAGTCTCTCTGACGACTGGGCCACTCAACCTAGGCAACCCAGAGAGGAGTACACTGCCCTTGCTATGAATGTGAAGAGCTGTCTCCAGGGACCTGCTTAGGCTAAGGTTCCTCAGAAGCCAGGAGCCGCCGTTCCGGCACGGAGAGAGGTCATCGTGCGAAACTGGTGAATGGGCTCCTATCCTGTGTGCCCCCAGGAGCGTCGCAGGGTTAAGGCACTCCGTGGTGGAGGACGGCCTCGTTGGAGACCCCTGCACACCCAACTCCCCTGACGTGAAACACTGGAACTTCACCTTGAGGCCTGAGGTCACCTTCCACTTGGCCGGAGCTGAACCTGGGGTGCCGTGGGAGGAGTTCCTAGAAAGGGATCGCCAGCACGGTTTTCGCTTTGGGAGAACACGCAGCCTCGGCCCACAACGACAGTCCTGCCGTGCAGAGACGTCGGGCCGCTAGTGCTGTTCAGGCAGCTTTGAAGCCAAGCGCAAGGCGCCTCCAAACGGGGAGAAAGCGTACTCTCCCCTCCGCGTCCCACGTTCAAGCTGAATGACGCAGCATGTTTCTCGGAAGGCTCTGCCGAGCTATCTAGTACGAGGGAGAGAGCGCCTGCCTCTGCTGAGAAAGGTTTTGACGTGGGGATTGCTGGACATGAGGAAGAGCGTTCCCCAGGCCGTGCAAAGTTTAGGCTTTGGTGACTCTGGATGGTCCCAAGGGTCCAGAATTGTCCCTGGGAAAGCTGTCCTCTTTTTCTTTCTCCGGCTGGAAGTAAACAGCTGGCAACCGACTGCCGTACGCAGACGTCCTGGGGGAGCCCCCCGGTTTCATTTGGGACGCACGTGGGTGTCTCACAGAAGAGCCCAAATTCCTAATTGGGGGCACACCAGCATGGAATGTAAGGCTGTTTACAACTGCGTACCCTGAGGACGTTGGAAGGCCGTACGGACGAGAGCGTTCGAGCGAACAGGGCAGCGCTTCGCCATCATCGTTGCCCGTTCACGGAGCTTAATCAAACGAATGCCTTTACTTCCTGTGGCTCAAACGCAACAGAGGAGTTGGAAGGCATACAGTGCCCTTTGACAGTTGTTACGACGAACGTGAGTGCACAGTGTCTCGTGAAAGAAATCCCTAGCACTGTTGAAGCATCCCGTTAACGCATGCTTGTTCGCTCCTATGGCACTCCGAGGTGGTACTGACGGGGGAAATCTGGACTTTTACTTGAGGCCGGGGGGGTCACAATTCTTTTGTCGGCGAGCTCCAGAGTGCTCTTGCTGAAGCTCCCAGCAAGGACCTGAGAGCAGCAGGTCTCACACGAGTACACTCAGACGGCTTCCGTCACGAGTAAACTCAGACCTCTTATGTGAGGCCTTCCGGCAGCAAAGAGAAGGTGGGCGCGAGGAGTGTGCTTCAGGCAGCTTAGGACCCGCAACTGTCTCGTCTACCACGGAGGGGAATAAGGTTTGCCCAGGGTCGCCCAGTTTCAAAGCTGAGCTCACGTAGTTATCCTCAGTGGTTTCCGATTACCTCAAGGAAACACACGGGAGGAACAGGGCCCTTCCATGGAGGCCCTTTTGGGCACAGGGACCTCTGCGTGGGATCTACTGGGTAAGTATGGCAGTACCTTAGGTAGGCCTCAGGGACCAAGGCTGTCGTCTGGCTCATGCCTTAGCTGTGTTAAGTGTGGAAAACGTGCTGGTCCTCAGGCTGGGCCCACAGCCTAGCTTTCGCTTCTGTGAGAGTGCTGTCCCGAGTCTCCTCCTGGAGCCAGTCGTCAGCACGGTGCCTTTTGGCACTGCAGTTCTCTTTCAGTCAGGGAGGCCGTGCGACTGGCAAAGGGAGTCTGCGCAGCACTGCCTTCGCGAGGCTCTTTGACGACTGGGGCACTCAACCCAGGCAAGCCAGAGAGCAGTACGTTGCCCTTGCTATGAATGTGAAGAGCTTTCTCCAGGGCCCTGTTGAGGCTAAGGTTCCTCAGAAGCCAGGAGCCGCCGTTCCGGCACGGAGAGAAGTCATCCTGCGAACTTGGCGAACGAGCTCCTATCCTGTGTGCCCCCAGGAGCGTCGCAGAGTGAAGGCACTCCGTGGTGGAGTATGGCCTCATGGAAACCACTGCACACCCAACTCCCCCGACGTGAAACACTGGAACTTACCTTGAGGCCTGAGGTCACCTTTCGTTCGGCCGGAGCTGAACATGTGGTGCCGTGGGAGGAGTTCCTAGAAAGGGATCGCCAGCACGGTTTTCGTTTTGAGAGAACACGCAGCCTCGGCCCACAACGACAATCCTGCCGTGCAGAGACGTCGGGCCGCTAGTGCTGTTCAGGCAGCTTTGAAGCCAAGCGCAAGGCGCCTCCAAACGGGGAGAAAGCGTACTCTCCCCTCCGCGTCCCACGTTCAAGCTGAATGACGCAGCATGTTTCTCGGAAGGCTCTGCCGAGCTATCTAGTACGAGGGAGAGAGCGCCTGCCTCTGCTGAGAAAGGTTTTGACGTGGGGATGGCTGGACAGGCGGAAGAGCGTTCCCCAGGCCGTGCAAAGTTTAGGCCTTGGTGATTCCGGATGGTCCCAAGGGTCCAGAGTTGTCCCTGGGAAAGCTGTCCTTTTCCCTCTTTTTCCGGCTGGAAGTACACCTCCGGCATCCGACTGCCGTTCGGAGACGTCCTGGGGGAGACGCCCTACTTTCACTTGGGACGCACCCTGGTGTTTCTCAGAAGAGCCCAAATTCCTCCCTGCGGGTGGGGGGGTTGGCACACCAGCATGGAATGTAAGGCTGTTCAGAACTGCGTACCTTGAGGCCGTGTGAAGGCCGTACGAACGAGAGCTTTCGAGCGAACAGGGCAGCGCTTCGCCATCATCGTTGCACATTCACGGAGCTGAATCAAACGAACGCATTTACTTCCTGTGGCTCAAACGCAGCCGAGGAGTTGGAAGGCATACAGTGCCCTTTGACAGTTGTTACAACGAACGTGAGTGCACAGTGTCTCGTGAAATACCTTCCACGGTCGAAGCATTCCGTTAAGGCAATGCCCCTCCGCTCCCTCTGGCGCTCCGAGGTGTTACAAACGGGGGAAATCTGGACTTTTGCTTGAGGCCGGGGTGGGGCGTGGGGACTCACAATTCTTCTGCCGGCGAGCTCCAGAGCGCTCCTGCTGAAGCTCCCAGCAAGGAACTGAGAGCAGCAGGCCTCACACGAGTACACTCAGACTTCTTCTGTCACGAGTCAACTCAGACTTCTTATGTGAGGCCTTCCGGCAGCAAAGAGAAGGTACGCGCGAGGAGTGTGCTTCAGGCAGCTCAGGACCCGCCACTGTCTCGTCTACCACGGAGGGGAATAAGGTTTGGCCAGGGTCGCCCAGCTTCATACCTGAGCTCATACGGGTATCCTCAGTGGTTTCTGATTACCTCAAGGAAACACAACGGGAGGAACAGGGCCCTTCCATGGAGGCCCTTTTGGGCACAGGGACCTCTGCGTGGGATCTACTGGGTAAGTATGGCAGTACCTTAGGGAGGCCTCAGGGACCAAGGCTCTCTGGCTCACGCCTAGCTGTGCAAAGAAGTGTGCAAACGTACGTACTGCTCCTCAGGCTGGGCCCACAGCCTAGCTTTCGCTTCTCTGAGAGTGCTGTCCCGAGTCTCCTCCTGGAGCCAGTCGTCAGCACGGTGCCTTTTGGCACTGCAGTTGTCTTTCAGTCAAGGAGGCCGTTCGACTGACGGGCAAAGGGAGTCCGCCCAGCGCTGGCTTTCGCCAGTCTCTCTGACGACTGGGCCACTCAACCTAGGCAACCCAGAGAGGAGTACACTGCCCTTGCTATGAATGTGAAGAGCTGTCTCCAGGGGCCTGCTTAGGCTAAGGTTCCTCAGAAGCCAGGAGCCGCCGTTCCGGCACGGAGAGAGGTCATCGTGCGAAACTGGTGAATGGGCTCCTATCCTGTGTGCCCCCAGGAGCGTCGCAGGGTTAAGGCACTCCGTGGTGGAGGACGGCCTCGTTGGAGACCCCTGCACACCCAACTCCCCTGACGTGAAACACTGGAACTTCACCTTGAGGCCTGAGGTCACCTTCCACTTGGCCGGAGCTGAACCTGGGGTGCCGTGGGAGGAGTTCCTAGAAAGGGATCGCCAGCACGGTTTTCGCTTTGGGAGAACACGCAGCCTCGGCCCACAACGACAGTCCTGCCGTGCAGAGACGTCGGGCCGCTAGTGCTGTTCAGGCAGCTTTGAAGCCAAGCGCAAGGCGCCTCCAAACGGGGAGAAAGCGTACTCTCCCCTCCGCGTCCCACGTTCAAGCTGAATGACGCAGCATGTTTCTCGGAAGGCTCTGCCGAGCTATCTAGTACGAGGGAGAGAGCGCCTGCCTCTGCTGAGAAAGGTTTTGACGTGGGGATGGCTGGACATGAGGAAGAGCGTTCCCCAGGCCGTGCAAAGTTTAGGCTTTGGTGACTCTGGATGGTCCCAAGGGTCCAGAATTGTCCCTGGGAAAGCTGTCCTCTTTTTCTTTCTCCGGCTGGAAGTAAACAGCTGGCAACCGACTGCCGTACGCAGACGTCCTGGGGGAGCCCCCCGGTTTCATTTGGGACGCACGTGGGTGTCTCACAGAAGAGCCCAAATTCCTAATTGGGGGCACACCAGCATGGAATGTAAGGCTGTTTACAACTGCGTACCCTGAGGCCGTTGGAAGGCCGTACGGACGAGAGCGTTCGAGCGAACAGGGCAGCGCTTCGCCATCATCGTTGCCCGTTCACGGAGCTTAATCAAACGAATGCCTTTACTTCCTGTGGCTCAAACGCAACAGAGGAGTTGGAAGGCATACAGTGCCCTTTGACAGTTGTTACGACGAACGTGAGTGCACAGTGTCTCGTGAAAGAAATCCCTAGCACTGTTGAAGCATCCCGTTAACGCATGCTTCTTCGCTCCTATGGCACTCCGAGGTGGTACTGACGGGGGAAATCTGGACTTTTACTTGAGGCCGGGGGGGCTCACAATGCTTTTGTCGGCGAGCTCCAGAGTGCTCTTGCTGAAGCTCCCAGCAAGGACCTGAGAGCAGCAGGCCTCACACGAGTACACTCAGACGGCTTCCGTCACGAGTAAACTCAGACCTCTTATGTGAGGCCTTCCGGCAGCAAAGAGAAGGTGGGCGCGAGGAGTGTGCTTCAGGCAGCTTAGGACCCGCAACTGTCTCGTCTACCACGGAGGGGAATAAGGTTTGCCCAGGGTCGCCCAGTTTCAAAGCTGAGCTCACGTAGTTATCCTCAGTGGTTTCCGATTACCTCAAGGAAACACACGGGAGGAACAGGGCCCTTCCATGGAGGCCCTTTTGGGCACAGGGACCTCTGCGTGGGATCTACTGGGTAAGTATGGCAGTACCTTAGGTAGGCCTCAGGGACCAAGGCTGTCGTCTGGCTCATGCCTTAGCTGTGTTAAGTGTGGAAAACGTGCTGGTCCTCAGGCTGGGCCCACAGCCTAGCTTTCGCTTCTGTGAGAGTGCTGTCCCGAGTCTCCTCCTGGAGCCAGTCGTCAGCACGGTGCCTTTTGGCACTGCAGTTCTCTTTCAGTCAGGGAGGCCGTGCGACTGGCAAAGGGAGTCTGCGCAGCACTGCCTTCGCGAGGCTCTTTGACGACTGGGGCACTCAACCCAGGCAAGCCAGAGAGCAGTACGTTGCCCTTGCTATGAATGTGAAGAGCTTTCTCCAGGGCCCTGTTGAGGCTAAGGTTCCTCAGAAGCCAGGAGCCGCCGTTCCGGCACGGAGAGAAGTCATCCTGCGAACTTGGCGAACGAGCTCCTATCCTGTGTGCCCCCAGGAGCGTCGCAGAGTGAAGGCACTCCGTGGTGGAGTATGGCCTCATGGAAACCACTGCACACCCAACTCCCCCGACGTGAAACACTGGAACTTACCTTGAGGCCTGAGGTCACCTTTCGTTCGGCCGGAGCTGAACATGTGGTGCCGTGGGAGGAGTTCCTAGAAAGGGATCGCCAGCACGGTTTTCGTTTTGAGAGAACACGCAGCCTCGGCCCACAACGACAATCCTGCCGTGCAGAGACGTCGGGCCGCTAGTGCTGTTCAGGCAGCTTTGAAGCCAAGCGCAAGGCGCCTCCAAACGGGGAGAAAGCGTACTCTCCCCTCCGCGTCCCACGTTCAAGCTGAATGACGCAGCATGTTTCTCGGAAGGCTCTGCCGAGCTATCTAGTACGAGGGAGAGAGCGCCTGCCTCTGCTGAGAAAGGTTTTGACGTGGGGATGGCTGGACAGGCGGAAGAGCGTTCCCCAGGCCGTGCAAAGTTTAGGCCTTGGTGATTCCGGATGGTCCCAAGGGTCCAGAGTTGTCCCTGGGAAAGCTGTCCTTTTCCCTCTTTTTCCGGCTGGAAGTACACCTCCGGCATCCGACTGCCGTTCGGAGACGTCCTGGGGGAGACGCCCTACTTTCACTTGGGACGCACCCTGGTGTTTCTCAGAAGAGCCCAAATTCCTCCCTGCGGGTGGGGGGGTTGGCACACCAGCATGGAATGTAAGGCTGTTCAGAACTGCGTACCTTGAGGCCGTGTGAAGGCCGTACGAACGAGAGCTTTCGAGCGAACAGGGCAGCGCTTCGCCATCATCGTTGCACATTCACGGAGCTGAATCAAACGAACGCATTTACTTCCTGTGGCTCAAACGCAGCCGAGGAGTTGGAAGGCATACAGTGCCCTTTGACAGTTGTTACAACGAACGTGAGTGCACAGTGTCTCGTGAAATACCTTCCACGGTCGAAGCATTCCGTTAAGGCAATGCCCCTCCGCTCCCTCTGGCGCTCCGAGGTGTTACAAACGGGGGAAATCTGGACTTTTGCTTGAGGCCGGGGTGGGGCGTGGGGACTCACAATTCTTCTGCCGGCGAGCTCCAGAGCGCTCCTGCTGAAGCTCCCAGCAAGGAACTGAGAGCAGCAGGCCTCACACGAGTACACTCAGACTTCTTCTGTCACGAGTCAACTCAGACTTCTTATGTGAGGCCTTCCGGCAGCAAAGAGAAGGTACGCGCGAGGAGTGTGCTTCAGGCAGCTCAGGACCCGCCACTGTCTCGTCTACCACGGAGGGGAATAAGGTTTGGCCAGGGTCGCCCAGCTTCATACCTGAGCTCATACGGGTATCCTCAGTGGTTTCTGATTACCTCAAGGAAACACAACGGGAGGAACAGGGCCCTTCCATGGAGGCCCTTTTGGGCACAGGGACCTCTGCGTGGGATCTACTGGGTAAGTATGGCAGTACCTTAGGGAGGCCTCAGGGACCAAGGCTCTCTGGCTCACGCCTAGCTGTGCAAAGAAGTGTGCAAACGTACGTACTGCTCCTCAGGCTGGGCCCACAGCCTAGCTTTCGCTTCTCTGAGAGTGCTGTCCCGAGTCTCCTCCTGGAGCCAGTCGTCAGCACGGTGCCTTTTGGCACTGCAGTTGTCTTTCAGTCAAGGAGGCCGTTCGACTGACGGGCAAAGGGAGTCCGCCCAGCGATGGCTTTCGCCAGTCTCTCTGACGACTGGGCCACTCAACCTAGGCAACCCAGAGAGGAGTACACTGCCCTTGCTATGAATGTGAAGAGCTGTCTCCAGGGGCCTGCTTAGGCTAAGGTTCCTCAGAAGCCAGGAGCCGCCGTTCCGGCACGGAGAGAGGTCATCGTGCGAAACTGGTGAATGGGCTCCTATCCTGTGTGCCCCCAGGAGCGTCGCAGGGTTAAGGCACTCCGTGGTGGAGGACGGCCTCGTTGGAGACCCCTGCACACCCAACTCCCCTGACGTGAAACACTGGAACTTCACCTTGAGGCCTGAGGTCACCTTCCACTTGGCCGGAGCTGAACCTGGGGTGCCGTGGGAGGAGTTCCTAGAAAGGGATCGCCAGCACGGTTTTCGCTTTGGGAGAACACGCAGCCTCGGCCCACAACGACAGTCCTGCCGTGCAGAGACGTCGGGCCGCTAGTGCTGTTCAGGCAGCTTTGAAGCCAAGCGCAAGGCGCCTCCAAACGGGGAGAAAGCGTACTCTCCCCTCCGCGTCCCACGTTCAAGCTGAATGACGCAGCATGTTTCTCGGAAGGCTCTGCCGAGCTATCTAGTACGAGGGAGAGAGCGCCTGCCTCTGCTGAGAAAGGTTTTGACGTGGGGATGGCTGGACATGAGGAAGAGCGTTCCCCAGGCCGTGCAAAGTTTAGGCTTTGGTGACTCTGGATGGTCCCAAGGGTCCAGAATTGTCCCTGGGAAAGCTGTCCTCTTTTTCTTTCTCCGGCTGGAAGTAAACAGCTGGCAACCGACTGCCGTACGCAGACGTCCTGGGGGAGCCCCCCGGTTTCATTTGGGACGCACGTGGGTGTCTCACAGAAGAGCCCAAATTCCTAATTGGGGGCACACCAGCATGGAATGTAAGGCTGTTTACAACTGCGTACCCTGAGGCCGTTGGAAGGCCGTACGGACGAGAGCGTTCGAGCGAACAGGGCAGCGCTTCGCCATCATCGTTGCCCGTTCACGGAGCTTAATCAAACGAATGCCTTTACTTCCTGTGGCTCAAACGCAACAGAGGAGTTGGAAGGCATACAGTGCCCTTTGACAGTTGTTACGACGAACGTGAGTGCACAGTGTCTCGTGAAAGAAATCCCTAGCACTGTTGAAGCATCCCGTTAACGCATGCTTCTTCGCTCCTATGGCACTCCGAGGTGGTACTGACGGGGGAAATCTGGACTTTTACTTGAGGCCGGGGGGGCTCACAATGCTTTTGTCGGCGAGCTCCAGAGTGCTCTTGCTGAAGCTCCCAGCAAGGACCTGAGAGCAGCAGGCCTCACACGAGTACACTCAGACGGCTTCCGTCACGAGTAAACTCAGACCTCTTATGTGAGGCCTTCCGGCAGCAAAGAGAAGGTGGGCGCGAGGAGTGTGCTTCAGGCAGCTTAGGACCCGCAACTGTCTCGTCTACCACGGAGGGGAATAAGGTTTGCCCAGGGTCGCCCAGTTTCAAAGCTGAGCTCACGTAGTTATCCTCAGTGGTTTCCGATTACCTCAAGGAAACACACGGGAGGAACAGGGCCCTTCCATGGAGGCCCTTTTGGGCACAGGGACCTCTGCGTGGGATCTACTGGGTAAGTATGGCAGTACCTTAGGTAGGCCTCAGGGACCAAGGCTGTCGTCTGGCTCATGCCTTAGCTGTGTTAAGTGTGGAAAACGTGCTGGTCCTCAGGCTGGGCCCACAGCCTAGCTTTCGCTTCTGTGAGAGTGCTGTCCCGAGTCTCCTCCTGGAGCCAGTCGTCAGCACGGTGCCTTTTGGCACTGCAGTTCTCTTTCAGTCAGGGAGGCCGTGCGACTGGCAAAGGGAGTCTGCGCAGCACTGCCTTCGCGAGGCTCTTTGACGACTGGGGCACTCAACCCAGGCAAGCCAGAGAGCAGTACGTTGCCCTTGCTATGAATGTGAAGAGCTTTCTCCAGGGCCCTGTTGAGGCTAAGGTTCCTCAGAAGCCAGGAGCCGCCGTTCCGGCACGGAGAGAAGTCATCCTGCGAACTTGGCGAACGAGCTCCTATCCTGTGTGCCCCCAGGAGCGTCGCAGAGTGAAGGCACTCCGTGGTGGAGTATGGCCTCATGGAAACCACTGCACACCCAACTCCCCCGACGTGAAACACTGGAACTTACCTTGAGGCCTGAGGTCACCTTTCGTTCGGCCGGAGCTGAACATGTGGTGCCGTGGGAGGAGTTCCTAGAAAGGGATCGCCAGCACGGTTTTCGTTTTGAGAGAACACGCAGCCTCGGCCCACAACGACAATCCTGCCGTGCAGAGACGTCGGGCCGCTAGTGCTGTTCAGGCAGCTTTGAAGCCAAGCGCAAGGCGCCTCCAAACGGGGAGAAAGCGTACTCTCCCCTCCGCGTCCCACGTTCAAGCTGAATGACGCAGCATGTTTCTCGGAAGGCTCTGCCGAGCTATCTAGTACGAGGGAGAGAGCGCCTGCCTCTGCTGAGAAAGGTTTTGACGTGGGGATGGCTGGACAGGCGGAAGAGCGTTCCCCAGGCCGTGCAAAGTTTAGGCCTTGGTGATTCCGGATGGTCCCAAGGGTCCAGAGTTGTCCCTGGGAAAGCTGTCCTTTTCCCTCTTTTTCCGGCTGGAAGTACACCTCCGGCATCCGACTGCCGTTCGGAGACGTCCTGGGGGAGACGCCCTACTTTCACTTGGGACGCACCCTGGTGTTTCTCAGAAGAGCCCAAATTCCTCCCTGCGGGTGGGGGGGTTGGCACACCAGCATGGAATGTAAGGCTGTTCAGAACTGCGTACCTTGAGGCCGTGTGAAGGCCGTACGAACGAGAGCTTTCGAGCGAACAGGGCAGCGCTTCGCCATCATCGTTGCACATTCACGGAGCTGAATCAAACGAACGCATTTACTTCCTGTGGCTCAAACACAGCCGAGGAGTTGGAAGGCATACAGTGCCCTTTGACAGTTGTTACAACGAACGTGAGTGCACAGTGTCTCGTGAAATACCTTCCACGGTCGAAGCATTCCGTTAAGGCATGCCCCTCCGCTCCCTCTGGCGCTCCGAGGTGTTACAAACGGGGGAAATCTGGACTTTTGCTTGAGGCCGGGGTGGGGCGGGGGGACTCACAATTCTTCTGCCGGCGAGCTCCAGAGCGCTCCTGCTGAAGCTCCCAGCAAGGAACTGAGAGCAGCAGGCCTCACACGAGTACACTCAGACTTCTTCTGTCACGAGTCAACTCAGACTTCTTATGTGAGGCCTTCCGGCAGCAAAGAGAAGGTGCGCGCGAGGAGTGTGCTTCAGGCAGCTCAGGACCCGCCACTGTCTCGTCTACCACGGAGGGGAATAAGGTTTGGCCAGGGTCGCCCAGCTTCATACCTGAGCTCATACGGGTATCCTCAGTGGTTTCTGATTACCTCAAGGAAACACAACGGGAGGAACAGGGCCCTTCCATGGAGGCCCTTTTGGGCACAGGGACCTCTGCGTGGGATCTACTGGGTAAGTATGGCAGTACCTTAGGGAGGCCTCAGGGACCAAGGCTCTCTGGCTCACGCCTAGCTGTGCAAAGAAGTGTGCAAACGTACGTACTGCTCCTCAGGCTGGGCCCACAGCCTAGCTTTCGCTTCTGTGAGAGTGCTGTCCCGAGTCTCCTCCTGGAGCCAGTCGTCAGCACGGTGCCTTTTGGCACTGCAGTTGTCTTTCAGTCAAGGAGGCCGTTCGACTGACGGGCAAAGGGAGTCCGCCCAGCGCTGGCTTTCGCCAGTCTCTCTGACGACTGGGCCACTCAACCTAGGCAACCCAGAGAGGAGTACACTGCCCTTGCTATGAATGTGAAGAGCTGTCTCCAGGGGCCTGCTTAGGCTAAGGTTCCTCAGAAGCCAGGAGCCGCCGTTCCGGCACGGAGAGAGGTCATCGTGCGAAACTGGTGAATGGGCTCCTATCCTGTGTACCCCCAGGAGCGTCGCAGGGTTAAGGCACTCCGTGGTGGAGGACGGCCTCGTTGGAGACCCCTTCACACCCAACTCCCCTGACGTGAAACACTGGAACTTCACCTTGAGGCCTGAGGTCACCTTCCACTTGGCCGGAGCTGAACCTGGGGTGCCGTGGGAGGAGTTCCTAGAAAGGGATCGCCAGCACGGTTTTCGCTTTGGGAGAACACGCAGCCTCGGCCCACAACGACAGTCCTGCCGTGCAGAGACGTCGGGCCGCTAGTGCTGTTCAGGCAGCTTTGAAGCCAAGCGCAAGGCGCCTCCAAACGGGGAGAAAGCGTACTCTCCCCTCCGCGTCCCACGTTCAAGCTGAATGACGCAGCATGTTTCTCGGAAGGCTCTGCCGAGCTATCTAGTACGAGGGAGAGAGCGCCTGCCTCTGCTGAGAAAGGTTTTGACGTGGGGATGGCTGGACAGGCGGAAGAGCGTTCCCCAGGCCGTGCAAAGTTTAGGCTTTGGTGACTCTGGATGGTCCCAAGGGTCCAGAATTGTCCCTGGGAAAGCTGTCCTCTTTTTCTTTCTCCGGCTGGAAGTAAACAGCTGGCAACCGACTGCCGTACGCAGACGTCCTGGGGGAGCCCCCCGGTTTCATTTGGGACGCACGTGGGTGTCTCACAGAAGAGCCCAAATTCCTAATTGGGGGCACACCAGCATGGAATGTAAGGCTGTTTACAACTGCGTACCCTGAGGACGTTGGAAGGCCGTACGGACGAGAGCTTTCGAGCGAACAGGGCAGCGCTTCGCCATCATCGTTGCCCGTTCACGGAGCTTAATCAAACGAATGCCTTTACTTCCTGTGGCTCAAACGCAACAGAGGAGTTGGAAGGCATACAGTGCCCTTTGACAGTTGTTACGACGAACGTGAGTGCACAGTGTCTCGTGAAAGAAATCCCTAGCACTGTTGAAGCATCCCGTTAACGCATGCTTCTTCGCTCCTATGGCACTCCGAGGTGGTACTGACGGGGGAAATCTGGACTTTTACTTGAGGCCGGGGGGGCTCACAATTCTTTTGTCGGCGAGCTCCAGAGTGCTCTTGCTGAAGCTCCCAGCAAGGACCTGAGAGCAGCAGGCCTCACACGAGTACACTCAGACGGCTTCCGTCACGAGTAAACTCAGACCTCTTAAGTGAGGCCTTCCGGCAGCAAAGAGAAGGTGGGCGCGAGGAGTGTGCTTCAGGCAGCTTAGGACCCGCAACTGTCTCGTCTACCACGGAGGGGAATAAGGTTTGCCCAGGGTCGCCCAGTTTCAAAGCTGAGCTCACGTAGTTATCCTCAGTGGTTTCCGATTACCTCAAGGAAACACACGGGAGGAACAGGGCCCTTCCATGGAGGCCCTTTTGGGCACAGGGACCTCTGCGTGGGATCTACTGGGTAAGTATGGCAGTACCTTAGGTAGGCCTCAGGGACCAAGGCTGTCGTCTGGCTCATGCCTTAGCTGTGTTAAGTGTGGAAAACGTGCTGGTCCTCAGGCTGGGCCCACAGCCTAGCTTTCGCTTCTGTGAGAGTGCTGTCCCGAGTCTCCTCCTGGAGCCAGTCGTCAGCACGGTGCCTTTTGGCACTGCAGTTCTCTTTCAGTCAGGGAGGCCGTGCGACTGGCAAAGGGAGTCTGCGCAGCACTGCCTTCGCGAGGCTCTTTGACGACTGGGGCACTCAACCCAGGCAAGCCAGAGAGCAGTACGTTGCCCTTGCTATGAATGTGAAGAGCTTTCTCCAGGGCCCTGTTGAGGCTAAGGTTCCTCAGAAGCCAGGAGCCGCCGTTCCGGCACGGAGAGAAGTCATCCTGCGAACTTGGCGAACGAGCTCCTATCCTGTGTGCCCCCAGGAGCGTCGCAGAGTGAAGGCACTCCGTGGTGGAGTATGGCCTCATGGAAACCACTGCACACCCAACTCCCCCGACGTGAAACACTGGAACTTACCTTGAGGCCTGAGGTCACCTTCCACTTGGCCGGAGCTGAACCTGGGGTGCCGTGGGAGGAGTTCCTAGAAAGGGATCGCCAGCACGGTTTTCGCTTTGGGAGAACACGCAGCCTTGGCCCACAACGACAGTCCTGCCGTGCAGAGACGTCGGGCCGCTAGTGCTGTTCAGGCAGCTTTGAAGCCAAGCGCAAGGCGCCTCCAAACGGGGAGAAAGCGTACTCTCCCCTCCGCGTCCCACGTTCAAGCTGAATGACGCAGCATGTTTCTCGGAAGGCTCTGCCGAGCTATCTAGTACGAGGGAGAGAGCGCCTGCCTCTGCTGAGAAAGGTTTTGACGTGGGGATGGCTGGACAGGCGGAAGAGCGTTCCCCAGGCCGTGCAAAGTTTAGGCCTTGGTGATTCCGGATGGTCCCAAGGGTCCAGAGTTGTCCCTGGGAAAGCTGTCCTTTTCCCTCTTTTTCCGGCTGGAAGTACACCTCCGGCATCCGACTGCCGTTCGGAGACGTCCTGGGGGAGACGCCCTACTTTCACTTGGGACGCACCCTGGTGTTTCTCAGAAGAGCCCAAATTCCTCCCTGCGGGTGGGGGGGTTGGCACACCAGCATGGAATGTAAGGCTGTTCAGAACTGCGTACCTTGAGGCCGTGTGAAGGCCGTACGAACGAGAGCTTTCGAGCGAACAGGGCAGCGCTTCGCCATCATCGTTGCACATTCACGGAGCTGAATCAAACGAACGCATTTACTTCCTGTGGCTCAAACACAGCCGAGGAGTTGGAAGGCATACAGTGCCCTTTGACAGTTGTTACAACGAACGTGAGTGCACAGTGTCTCGTGAAATACCTTCCACGGTCGAAGCATTCCGTTAAGGCAATGCCCCTCCGCTCCCTCTGGCGCTCCGAGGTGTTACAAACGGGGGAAATCTGGACTTTTGCTTGAGGCCGGGGTGGGGCGGGGGGACTCACAATTCTTCTGCCGGCGAGCTCCAGAGCGCTCCTGCTGAAGCTCCCAGCAAGGAACTGAGAGCAGCAGGCCTCACACGAGTACACTCAGACTTCTTCTGTCACGAGTCAACTCAGACTTCTTATGTGAGGCCTTCCGGCAGCAAAGAGAAGGTACGCGCGAGGAGTGTGCTTCAGGCAGCTCAGGACCCGCCACTGTCTCGTCTGCCACGGAGGGGAATAAGGTTTGGCCAGGGTCGCCCTGGTGTGGAGACCCCTGCACACCCAACTCCCCTGACGTGAAACACTGGAACTTCACCTTGAGGCCTGAGGTCACCTTCCACTTGGCCGGAGCTGAACCTGGGGTGCCGTGGGAGGAGTTCCTAGAAAGAGATCGCCAGCACGGTTTTCGCTTTGGGAGAACACGCAGCCTCGGCCCACAACGACAGTCCTGCCGTGCAGAGACGTCGGGCCGCTAGTGCTGTTCAGGCAGCTTTGAAGCCAAGCGCAAGGCGCCTCCAAACGGGGAGAAAGCGTACTCTCCCCTCCGCGTCCCACGTTCAAGCTGAATGATGCAGCATGTTTCTCGGAAGGCTCTGCCGAGCTATCTAGTACGAGGGAGAGAGCGCCTGCCTCTGCTGAGAAAGGTTTTGACGTGGGGATTGCTGGACATGAGGAAGAGCGTTCCCCAGGCCGTGCAAAGTTTAGGCTTTGGTGACTCTGGATGGTCCCAAGGGTCCAGAATTGTCCCTGGGAAAGCTGTCCTCTTTTTCTTTCTCCGGCTGGAAGTACACCTCCGGCATCCGACTGCCGTTCTGAGACGTCCTGGGGGAGCCCCCCGGTTTCATTTGGGACGCACGTGGGTGTCTCACAGAAGAGCCCAAATTCCTAATTGGGGGCACACCAGCATGGAATGTAAGGCTGTTTACAACTGCGTACCCTGAGGCCGTTGGAAGGCCGTACGGACGAGAGCTTTCGAGCGAACAGGGCAGCGCTTCGCCATCATCGTTGCCCGTTCACGGAGCTTAATCAAACGAATGCCTTTACTTCCTGTGGCTCAAACGCAACAGAGGAGTTGGAAGGCATACAGTGCCCTTTGACAGTTGTTACGACGAACGTGAGTGCACAGTGTCTCGTGAAAGAAATCCCTAGCACTGTTGAAGCATCCCGTTAACGCATGCTTCTTCGCTCCTATGGCACTCCGAGGTGGTACTGACGGGGGAAATCTGGACTTTTACTTGAGGCCGGGGGGGCTCACAATGCTTTTGTCGGCGAGCTCCAGAGTGCTCTTGCTGAAGCTCCCAGCAAGGACCTGAGAGCAGCAGGCCTCACACGAGTACACTCAGACGGCTTCCGTCACGAGTAAACTCAGACCTCTTATGTGAGGCCTTCCGGCAGCAAAGAGAAGGTGGGCGCGAGGAGTGTGCTTCAGGCAGCTTAGGACCCGCAACTGTCTCGTCTACCACGGAGGGGAATAAGGTTTGCCCAGGGTCGCCCAGTTTCAAAGCTGAGCTCACGTAGTTATCCTCAGTGGTTTCCGATTACCTCAAGGAAACACACGGGAGGAACAGGGCCCTTCCATGGAGGCCCTTTTGGGCACAGGGACCTCTGCGTGGGATCTACTGGGTAAGTATGGCAGTACCTTAGGTAGGCCTCAGGGACCAAGGCTGTTGTCTGGCTCATGCCTTAGCTGTGTTAAGTGTGGAAAACGTGCTGGTCCTCAGGCTGGGCCCACAGCCTAGCTTTCGCTTCTCTAAGAGTGCTGTCCCGAGTCTCCTCCTGGAGCCAGTCGTCAGCACGGTGCTTTTTGGCACTGCAGTTCTCTTTCAGTCAAGGAGGCCGTGCGACTGGCAAAGGGAGTCTGCGCAGCACTGCCTTCGCGAGGCTCTTTGACGACTGGGGCACTCAACCCAGGCAAGCCAGAGAGCAGTACGTTGCCCTTGCTATGAATGTGAAGAGCTTTCTCCAGGGTCCTGTTGAGGCTAAGGTTCCTCAGAAGCCAGGAGCCGCCGTTCCGGCACGGAGAGAAGTCATCCTGCGAACTTGGCGAACGAGCTCCTATCCTGTGTGCCCCCAGGAGCGTCGCAGAGTGAAGGCACTCCGTGGTGGAGTATGGCCTCATGGAAACCACTGCACACCCAACTCCCCCGACGTGAAACACTGGAACTTACCTTGAGGCCTGAGGTCACCTTTCGTTCGGCCGGAGCTGAACATGTGGTGCCGTGGGAGGAGTTCCTGGAAAGGGATCGCCAGCACGGTTTTCGTTTTGAGAGAACACGCAGCCTCGGCCCACAACGACAATCCTGCCGTGCAGAGACGTCGGGCCGCTAGTGCTGTTCAGGCAGCTTTGAAGCCAAGCGCAAGGCGCCTCCAAACGGGGAGAAAGCGTACTCTCCCCTCCGCGTCCCACGTTCAAGCTGAATGACGCAGCATGTTTCTCGGAAGGCTCTGCCGAGCTATCTAGTACGAGGGAGAGAGCGCCTGCCTCTGCTGAGAAAGGTTTTGACGTGGGGATGGCTGGACAGGCGGAAGAGCGTTCCCCAGGCCGTGCAAAGTTTAGGCCTTGGTGATTCCGGATGGTCCCAAGGGTCCAGAGTTGTCCCTGGGAAAGCTGTCCTTTTCCCTCTTTTTCCGGCTGGAAGTACACCTCCGGCATCCGACTGCCGTTCGGAGACGTACTGGGGGAGACGCCCTACTTTCACTTGGGACGCACCCTGGTGTTTCTCAGAAGAGCCCAAATTCCTCCCTGCGGGTGGGGGGGTTGGCACACCAGCATGGAATGTAAGGCTGTTCAGAACTGCGTACCTTGAGGCCGTGTGAAGGCCGTACGAACGAGAGCTTTCGAGCGAACAGGGCAGCGCTTCGCCATCATCGTTGCACATTCACGGAGCTGAATCAAACGAACGCATTTACTTCCTGTGGCTCAAACACAGCCGAGGAGTTGGAAGGCATACAGTGCCCTTTGACAGTTGTTACAACGAACGTGAGTGCACAGTGTCTCGTGAAATACCTTCCACGGTCGAAGCATTCCGTTAAGGCATGCCCCTCCGCTCCCTCTGGCGCTCCGAGGTGTTACAAACGGGGGAAATCTGGACTTTTGCTTGAGGCCGGGGTGGGGCGGGGGGACTCACAATTCTTCTGCCGGCGAGCTCCAGAGCGCTCCTGCTGAAGCTCCCAGCAAGAAACTGAGAGCAGCAGGCCTCACACGAGTACACTCAGACTTCTTCTGTCACGAGTCAACTCAGACTTCTTATGTGAGGCCTTCCGGCAGCAAAGAGAAGGTACGCGCGAGGAGTGTGCTTCAGGCAGCTCAGGACCCGCCACTGTCTCGTCTACCACGGAGGGGAATAAGGTTTGGCCAGGGTCGCCCAGCTTCATACCTGAGCTCATACGGGTATCCTCAGTGGTTTCTGATTACCTCAAGGAAACACAACGGGAGGAACAGGGCCCTTCCATGGAGGCCCTTTTGGGCACAGGGACCTCTGCGTGGGATCTACTGGGTAAGTATGGCAGTACCTTAGGGAGGCCTCAGGGACCAAGGCTCTCTGGCTCACGCCTAGCTGTGCAAAGAAGTGTGCAAACGTACGTACTGCTCCTCAGGCTGGGCCTACAGCCTAGCTTTCGCTTCTCTGAGAGTGCTGTCCCGAGTCTCCTCCTGGAGCCAGTCGTCAGCACGGTGCCTTTTGGCACTGCAGTTGTCTTTCAGTCAAGGAGGCCGTTCGACTGACGGGCAAAGGGAGTCCGCCCAGCGCTGGCTTTCGCCAGTCTCTCTGACGACTGGGCCACTCAACCTAGGCAACCCAGAGAGGAGTACACTGCCCTTGCTATGAATGTGAAGAGCTGTCTCCAGGGGCCTGCTTAGGCTAAGGTTCCTCAGAAGCCAGGAGCCGCCGTTCCGGCACGGAGAGAGGTCATCGTGCGAAACTGGTGAATGGGCTCCTATCCTGTGTGCCCCCAGGAGCGTCGCAGGGTTAAGGCACTCCGTGGTGGAGGACGACCTCGTTGGAGACCCCTGCACACCCAACTCCCCTGACGTGAAACACTGGAACTTCACCTTGAGGCCTGAGGTCACCTTCCACTTGGCCGGAGCTGAACCTGGGGTGCCGTGGGAGGAGTTCCTAGAAAGGGATCGCCAGCACGGTTTTCGCTTTGGGAGAACACGCAGCCTCGGCCCACAACGACAGTCCTGCCGTGCAGAGACGTCGGGCCGCTAGTGCTGTTCAGGCAGCTTTGAAGCCAAGCGCAAGGCGCCTCCAAACGGGGAGAAAGCGTACTCTCCCCTCCGCGTCCCACGTTCAAGCTGAATGACGCAGCATGTTTCTCGGAAGGCTCTGCCGAGCTATCTAGTACGAGGGAGAGAGCGCCTGCCTCTGCTGAGAAAGGTTTTGACGTGGAGATTGCTGGACATGAGGAAGAGCGTTCCCCAGGCCGTGCAAAGTTTAGGCTTTGGTGACTCTGGATGGTCCCAAGGGTCCAGAATTGTCCCTGGGAAAGCTGTCCTCTTTTTCTTTCTCCGGCTGGAAGTAAACAGCTGGCAACCGACTGCCGTACGCAGACGTCCTGGGGGAGCCCCCCGGTTTCATTTGGGACGCACGTGGGTGTCTCACAGAAGAGCCCAAATTCCTAATTGGGGGCACACCAGCATGGAATGTAAGGCTGTTTACAACTGCGTACCCTGAGGCCGTTGGAAGGCCGTACGGACGAGAGCGTTCGAGCGAACAGGGCAGCGCTTCGCCATCATCGTTGCCCGTTCACGGAGCTTAATCAAACGAATGCCTTTACTTCCTGTGGCTCAAACGCAACAGAGGAGTTGGAAGGCATACAGTGCCCTTTGACAGTTGTTACGACGAACGTGAGTGCACAGTGTCTCGTGAAAGAAATCCCTAGCACTGTTGAAGCATCCCGTTAACGCATGCTTCTTCGCTCCTATGGCACTCCGAGGTGGTACTGACGGGGGAAATCTGGACTTTTACTTGAGGCCGGGGGGGCTCACAATGCTTTTGTCGGCGAGCTCCAGAGTGCTCTTGCTGAAGCTCCCAGCAAGGACCTGAGAGCAGCAGGCCTCACACGAGTACACTCAGACGGCTTCCGTCACGAGTAAACTCAGACCTCTTATGTGAGGCCTTCCGGCAGCAAAGAGAAGGTGGGCGCGAGGAGTGTGCTTCAGGCAGCTGAGGACCCGCAACTGTCTCGTCTACCACGGAGGGGAATAAGGTTTGCCCAGGGTCGCCCAGTTTCAAAGCTGAGCTCACGTAGTTATCCTCAGTGGTTTCCGATTACCTCAAGGAAACACACGGGAGGAACAGGGCCCTTCCATGGAGGCCCTTTTGGGCACAGGGACCTCTGCGTGGGATCTACTGGGTAAGTATGGCAGTACCTTAGGTAGGCCTCAGGGACCAAAGCTGTCGTCTGGCTCATGCCTTAGCTGTGTTAAGTGTGGAAAACGTGCTGGTCCTCAGGCTGGGCCCACAGCCTAGCTTTCGCTTCTGTGAGAGTGCTGTCCCGAGTCTCCTCCTGGAGCCAGTCGTCAGCACGGTGCCTTTTGGCACTGCAGTTCTCTTTCAGTCAGGGAGGCCGTGCGACTGGCAAAGGGAGTCTGCGCAGCACTGCCTTCGCGAGGCTCTTTGACGACTGGGGCACTCAACCCAGGCAAGCCAGAGAGCAGTACGTTGCCCTTGCTATGAATGTGAAGAGCTTTCTCCAGGGCCCTGTTGAGGCTAAGTTTCCTCAGAAGCCAGGAGCCGCCGTTCCGGCACGGAGAGAAGTCATCCTGCGAACTTGGCGAACGAGCTCCTATCCTGTGTGCCCCCAGGAGCGTCGCAGAGTGAAGGCACTCCGTGGTGGAGTATGGCCTCATGGAAACCACTGCACACCCAACTCCCCCGACGTGAAACACTGGAACTTACCTTGAGGCCTGAGGTCACCTTTCGTTCGGCCGGAGCTGAACATGTGGTGCCGTGGGAGGAGTTCCTAGAAAGGGATCGCCAGCACGGTTTTCGTTTTGAGAGAACACGCAGCCTCGGCCCACAACGACAATCCTGCCGTGCAGAGACGTCGGGCCGCTAGTGCTGTTCAGGCAGCTTTGAAGCCAAGCGCAAGGTGCCTCCAAACGGGGAGAAAGCGTACTCTCCCCTCCGCGTCCCACGTTCAAGCTGAATGACGCAGCATGTTTCTCGGAAGGCTCTGCCGAGCTATCTAGTACGAGGGAGAGAGCGCCTGCCTCTGCTGAGAAAGGTTTTGACGTGGGGATGGCTGGACAGGCGGAAGAGCGTTCCCCAGGCCGTGCAAAGTTTAGGCCTTGGTGATTCCGGATGGTCCCAAGGGTCCAGAGTTGTCCCTGGGAAAGCTGTCCTTTTCCCTCTTTTTCCGGCTGGAAGTACACCTCCGGCATCCGACTGCCGTTCGGAGACGTACTGGGGGAGACGCCCTACTTTCACTTGGGACGCACCCTGGTGTTTCTCAGAAGAGCCCAAATTCCTCCCTGCGGGTGGGGGGGTTGGCACACCAGCATGGAATGTAAGGCTGTTCAGAACTGCGTACCTTGAGGCCGTGTGAAGGCCGTACGAACGAGAGCTTTCGAGCGAACAGGGCAGCGCTTCGCCATCATCGTTGCACATTCACGGAGCTGAATCAAACGAACGCATTTACTTCCTGTGGCTCAAACACAGCCGAGGAGTTGGAAGGCATACAGTGCCCTTTGACAGTTGTTACAACGAACGTGAGTGCACAGTGTCTCGTGAAATACCTTCCACGGTCGAAGCATTCCGTTAAGGCATGCCCCTCCGCTCCCTCTGGCGCTCCGAGGTGTTACAAACGGGGGAAATCTGGACTTTTGCTTGAGGCCGGGGTGGGGCGGGGGGACTCACAATTCTTCTGCCGGCGAGCTCCAGAGCGCTCCTGCTGAAGCTCCCAGCAAGAAACTGAGAGCAGCAGGCCTCACACGAGTACACTCAGACTTCTTCTGTCACGAGTCAACTCAGACTTCTTATGTGAGGCCTTCCGGCAGCAAAGAGAAGGTACGCGCGAGGAGTGTGCTTCAGGCAGCTCAGGACCCGCCACTGTCTCGTCTACCACGGAGGGGAATAAGGTTTGGCCAGGGTCGCCCAGCTTCATACCTGAGCTCATACGGGTATCCTCAGTGGTTTCTGATTACCTCAAGGAAACACAACGGGAGGAACAGGGCCCTTCCATGGAGGCCCTTTTGGGCACAGGGACCTCTGCGTGGGATCTACTGGGTAAGTATGGCAGTACCTTAGGGAGGCCTCAGGGACCAAGGCTCTCTGGCTCACGCCTAGCTGTGCAAAGAAGTGTGCAAACGTACGTACTGCTCCTCAGGCTGGGCCTACAGCCTAGCTTTCGCTTCTCTGAGAGTGCTGTCCCGAGTCTCCTCCTGGAGCCAGTCGTCAGCACGGTGCCTTTTGGCACTGCAGTTGTCTTTCAGTCAAGGAGGCCGTTCGACTGACGGGCAAAGGGAGTCCGCCCAGCGCTGGCTTTCGCCAGTCTCTCTGACGACTGGGCCACTCAACCTAGGCAACCCAGAGAGGAGTACACTGCCCTTGCTATGAATGTGAAGAGCTGTCTCCAGGGGCCTGCTTAGGCTAAGGTTCCTCAGAAGCCAGGAGCCGCCGTTCCGGCACGGAGAGAGGTCATCGTGCGAAACTGGTGAATGGGCTCCTATCCTGTGTGCCCCCAGGAGCGTCGCAGGGTTAAGGCACTCCGTGGTGGAGGACGACCTCGTTGGAGACCCCTGCACACCCAACTCCCCTGACGTGAAACACTGGAACTTCACCTTGAGGCCTGAGGTCACCTTCCACTTGGCCGGAGCTGAACCTGGGGTGCCGTGGGAGGAGTTCCTAGAAAGGGATCGCCAGCACGGTTTTCGCTTTGGGAGAACACGCAGCCTCGGCCCACAACGACAGTCCTGCCGTGCAGAGACGTCGGGCCGCTAGTGCTGTTCAGGCAGCTTTGAAGCCAAGCGCAAGGCGCCTCCAAACGGGGAGAAAGCGTACTCTCCCCTCCGCGTCCCACGTTCAAGCTGAATGACGCAGCATGTTTCTCGGAAGGCTCTGCCGAGCTATCTAGTACGAGGGAGAGAGCGCCTGCCTCTGCTGAGAAAGGTTTTGACGTGGGGATTGCTGGACATGAGGAAGAGCGTTCCCCAGGCCGTGCAAAGTTTAGGCTTTGGTGACTCTGGATGGTCCCAAGGGTCCAGAATTGTCCCTGGGAAAGCTGTCCTCTTTTTCTTTCTCCGGCTGGAAGTAAACAGCTGGCAACCGACTGCCGTACGCAGACGTCCTGGGGGAGCCCCCCGGTTTCATTTGGGACGCACGTGGGTGTCTCACAGAAGAGCCCAAATTCCTAATTGGGGGCACACCAGCATGGAATGTAAGGCTGTTTACAACTGCGTACCCTGAGGCCGTTGGAAGGCCGTACGGACGAGAGCGTTCGAGCGAACAGGGCAGCGCTTCGCCATCATCGTTGCCCGTTCACGGAGCTTAATCAAACGAATGCCTTTACTTCCTGTGGCTCAAACGCAACAGAGGAGTTGGAAGGCATACAGTGCCCTTTGACAGTTGTTACGACGAACGTGAGTGCACAGTGTCTCGTGAAAGAAATCCCTAGCACTGTTGAAGCATCCCGTTAACGCATGCTTCTTCGCTCCTATGGCACTCCGAGGTGGTACTGACGGGGGAAATCTGGACTTTTACTTGAGGCCGGGGGGGCTCACAATGCTTTTGTCGGCGAGCTCCAGAGTGCTCTTGCTGAAGCTCCCAGCAAGGACCTGAGAGCAGCAGGCCTCACACGAGTACACTCAGACGGCTTCCGTCACGAGTAAACTCAGACCTCTTATGTGAGGCCTTCCGGCAGCAAAGAGAAGGTGGGCGCGAGGAGTGTGCTTCAGGCAGCTGAGGACCCGCAACTGTCTCGTCTACCACGGAGGGGAATAAGGTTTGCCCAGGGTCGCCCAGTTTCAAAGCTGAGCTCACGTAGTTATCCTCAGTGGTTTCCGATTACCTCAAGGAAACACACGGGAGGAACAGGGCCCTTCCATGGAGGCCCTTTTGGGCACAGGGACCTCTGCGTGGGATCTACTGGGTAAGTATGGCAGTACCTTAGGTAGGCCTCAGGGACCAAAGCTGTCGTCTGGCTCATGCCTTAGCTGTGTTAAGTGTGGAAAACGTGCTGGTCCTCAGGCTGGGCCCACAGCCTAGCTTTCGCTTCTGTGAGAGTGCTGTCCCGAGTCTCCTCCTGGAGCCAGTCGTCAGCACGGTGCCTTTTGGCACTGCAGTTCTCTTTCAGTCAGGGAGGCCGTGCGACTGGCAAAGGGAGTCTGCGCAGCACTGCCTTCGCGAGGCTCTTTGACGACTGGGGCACTCAACCCAGGCAAGCCAGAGAGCAGTACGTTGCCCTTGCTATGAATGTGAAGAGCTTTCTCCAGGGCCCTGTTGAGGCTAAGTTTCCTCAGAAGCCAGGAGCCGCCGTTCCGGCACGGAGAGAAGTCATCCTGCGAACTTGGCGAACGAGCTCCTATCCTGTGTGCCCCCAGGAGCGTCGCAGAGTGAAGGCACTCCGTGGTGGAGTATGGCCTCATGGAAACCACTGCACACCCAACTCCCCCGACGTGAAACACTGGAACTTACCTTGAGGCCTGAGGTCACCTTTCGTTCGGCCGGAGCTGAACATGTGGTGCCGTGGGAGGAGTTCCTAGAAAGGGATCGCCAGCACGGTTTTCGTTTTGAGAGAACACGCAGCCTCGGCCCACAACGACAATCCTGCCGTGCAGAGACGTCGGGCCGCTAGTGCTGTTCAGGCAGCTTTGAAGCCAAGCGCAAGGTGCCTCCAAACGGGGAGAAAGCGTACTCTCCCCTCCGCGTCCCACGTTCAAGCTGAATGACGCAGCATGTTTCTCGGAAGGCTCTGCCGAGCTATCTAGTACGAGGGAGAGAGCGCCTGCCTCTGCTGAGAAAGGTTTTGACGTGGGGATGGCTGGACAGGCGGAAGAGCGTTCCCCAGGCCGTGCAAAGTTTAGGCCTTGGTGATTCCGGATGGTCCCAAGGGTCCAGAGTTGTCCCTGGGAAAGCTGTCCTTTTCCCTCTTTTTCCGGCTGGAAGTACACCTCCGGCATCCGACTGCCGTTCGGAGACGTACTGGGGGAGACGCCCTACTTTCACTTGGGACGCACCCTGGTGTTTCTCAGAAGAGCCCAAATTCCTCCCTGCGGGTGGGGGGGTTGGCACACCAGCATGGAATGTAAGGCTGTTCAGAACTGCGTACCTTGAGGCCGTGTGAAGGCCGTACGAACGAGAGCTTTCGAGCGAACAGGGCAGCGCTTCGCCATCATCGTTGCACATTCACGGAGCTGAATCAAACGAACGCATTTACTTCCTGTGGCTCAAACACAGCCGAGGAGTTGGAAGGCATACAGTGCCCTTTGACAGTTGTTACAACGAACGTGAGTGCACAGTGTCTCGTGAAATACCTTCCACGGTCGAAGCATTCCGTTAAGGCATGCCCCTCCGCTCCCTCTGGCGCTCCGAGGTGTTACAAACGGGGGAAATCTGGACTTTTGCTTGAGGCCGGGGTGGGGCGGGGGGACTCACAATTCTTCTGCCGGCGAGCTCCAGAGCGCTCCTGCTGAAGCTCCCAGCAAGAAACTGAGAGCAGCAGGCCTCACACGAGTACACTCAGACTTCTTCTGTCACGAGTCAACTCAGACTTCTTATGTGAGGCCTTCCGGCAGCAAAGAGAAGGTACGCGCGAGGAGTGTGCTTCAGGCAGCTCAGGACCCGCCACTGTCTCGTCTACCACGGAGGGGAATAAGGTTTGGCCAGGGTCGCCCAGCTTCATACCTGAGCTCATACGGGTATCCTCAGTGGTTTCTGATTACCTCAAGGAAACACAACGGGAGGAACAGGGCCCTTCCATGGAGGCCCTTTTGGGCACAGGGACCTCTGCGTGGGATCTACTGGGTAAGTATGGCAGTACCTTAGGGAGGCCTCAGGGACCAAGGCTCTCTGGCTCACGCCTAGCTGTGCAAAGAAGTGTGCAAACGTACGTACTGCTCCTCAGGCTGGGCCTACAGCCTAGCTTTCGCTTCTCTGAGAGTGCTGTCCCGAGTCTCCTCCTGGAGCCAGTCGTCAGCACGGTGCCTTTTGGCACTGCAGTTGTCTTTCAGTCAAGGAGGCCGTTCGACTGACGGGCAAAGGGAGTCCGCCCAGCGCTGGCTTTCGCCAGTCTCTCTGACGACTGGGCCACTCAACCTAGGCAACCCAGAGAGGAGTACACTGCCCTTGCTATGAATGTGAAGAGCTGTCTCCAGGGGCCTGCTTAGGCTAAGGTTCCTCAGAAGCCAGGAGCCGCCGTTCCGGCACGGAGAGAGGTCATCGTGCGAAACTGGTGAATGGGCTCCTATCCTGTGTGCCCCCAGGAGCGTCGCAGGGTTAAGGCACTCCGTGGTGGAGGACGACCTCGTTGGAGACCCCTGCACACCCAACTCCCCTGACGTGAAACACTGGAACTTCACCTTGAGGCCTGAGGTCACCTTCCACTTGGCCGGAGCTGAACCTGGGGTGCCGTGGGAGGAGTTCCTAGAAAGGGATCGCCAGCACGGTTTTCGCTTTGGGAGAACACGCAGCCTCGGCCCACAACGACAGTCCTGCCGTGCAGAGACGTCGGGCCGCTAGTGCTGTTCAGGCAGCTTTGAAGCCAAGCGCAAGGCGCCTCCAAACGGGGAGAAAGCGTACTCTCCCCTCCGCGTCCCACGTTCAAGCTGAATGACGCAGCATGTTTCTCGGAAGGCTCTGCCGAGCTATCTAGTACGAGGGAGAGAGCGCCTGCCTCTGCTGAGAAAGGTTTTGACGTGGGGATTGCTGGACATGAGGAAGAGCGTTCCCCAGGCCGTGCAAAGTTTAGGCTTTGGTGACTCTGGATGGTCCCAAGGGTCCAGAATTGTCCCTGGGAAAGCTGTCCTCTTTTTCTTTCTCCGGCTGGAAGTAAACAGCTGGCAACCGACTGCCGTACGCAGACGTCCTGGGGGAGCCCCCCGGTTTCATTTGGGACGCACGTGGGTGTCTCACAGAAGAGCCCAAATTCCTAATTGGGGGCACACCAGCATGGAATGTAAGGCTGTTTACAACTGCGTACCCTGAGGCCGTTGGAAGGCCGTACGGACGAGAGCGTTCGAGCGAACAGGGCAGCGCTTCGCCATCATCGTTGCCCGTTCACGGAGCTTAATCAAACGAATGCCTTTACTTCCTGTGGCTCAAACGCAACAGAGGAGTTGGAAGGCATACAGTGCCCTTTGACAGTTGTTACGACGAACGTGAGTGCACAGTGTCTCGTGAAAGAAATCCCTAGCACTGTTGAAGCATCCCGTTAACGCATGCTTCTTCGCTCCTATGGCACTCCGAGGTGGTACTGACGGGGGAAATCTGGACTTTTACTTGAGGCCGGGGGGGCTCACAATGCTTTTGTCGGCGAGCTCCAGAGTGCTCTTGCTGAAGCTCCCAGCAAGGACCTGAGAGCAGCAGGCCTCACACGAGTACACTCAGACGGCTTCCGTCACGAGTAAACTCAGACCTCTTATGTGAGGCCTTCCGGCAGCAAAGAGAAGGTGGGCGCGAGGAGTGTGCTTCAGGCAGCTGAGGACCCGCAACTGTCTCGTCTACCACGGAGGGGAATAAGGTTTGCCCAGGGTCGCCCAGTTTCAAAGCTGAGCTCACGTAGTTATCCTCAGTGGTTTCCGATTACCTCAAGGAAACACACGGGAGGAACAGGGCCCTTCCATGGAGGCCCTTTTGGGCACAGGGACCTCTGCGTGGGATCTACTGGGTAAGTATGGCAGTACCTTAGGTAGGCCTCAGGGACCAAAGCTGTCGTCTGGCTCATGCCTTAGCTGTGTTAAGTGTGGAAAACGTGCTGGTCCTCAGGCTGGGCCCACAGCCTAGCTTTCGCTTCTGTGAGAGTGCTGTCCCGAGTCTCCTCCTGGAGCCAGTCGTCAGCACGGTGCCTTTTGGCACTGCAGTTCTCTTTCAGTCAGGGAGGCCGTGCGACTGGCAAAGGGAGTCTGCGCAGCACTGCCTTCGCGAGGCTCTTTGACGACTGGGGCACTCAACCCAGGCAAGCCAGAGAGCAGTACGTTGCCCTTGCTATGAATGTGAAGAGCTTTCTCCAGGGCCCTGTTGAGGCTAAGTTTCCTCAGAAGCCAGGAGCCGCCGTTCCGGCACGGAGAGAAGTCATCCTGCGAACTTGGCGAACGAGCTCCTATCCTGTGTGCCCCCAGGAGCGTCGCAGAGTGAAGGCACTCCGTGGTGGAGTATGGCCTCATGGAAACCACTGCACACCCAACTCCCCCGACGTGAAACACTGGAACTTACCTTGAGGCCTGAGGTCACCTTTCGTTCGGCCGGAGCTGAACATGTGGTGCCGTGGGAGGAGTTCCTAGAAAGGGATCGCCAGCACGGTTTTCGTTTTGAGAGAACACGCAGCCTCGGCCCACAACGACAATCCTGCCGTGCAGAGACGTCGGGCCGCTAGTGCTGTTCAGGCAGCTTTGAAGCCAAGCGCAAGGTGCCTCCAAACGGGGAGAAAGCGTACTCTCCCCTCCGCGTCCCACGTTCAAGCTGAATGACGCAGCATGTTTCTCGGAAGGCTCTGCCGAGCTATCTAGTACGAGGGAGAGAGCGCCTGCCTCTGCTGAGAAAGGTTTTGACGTGGGGATGGCTGGACAGGCGGAAGAGCGTTCCCCAGGCCGTGCAAAGTTTAGGCCTTGGTGATTCCGGATGGTCCCAAGGGTCCAGAGTTGTCCCTGGGAAAGCTGTCCTTTTCCCTCTTTTTCCGGCTGGAAGTACACCTCCGGCATCCGACTGCCGTTCGGAGACGTCCTGGGGGAGACGCCCTACTTTCACTTGGGACGCACCCTGGTGTTTCTCAGAAGAGCCCAAATTCCTCCCTGCGGGTGGGGGGGTTGGCACACCAGCATGGAATGTAAGGCTGTTCAGAACTGCGTACCTTGAGGCCGTGTGAAGGCCGTACGAACGAGAGCTTTCGAGCGAACAGGGCAGCGCTTCGCCATCATCGTTGCACATTCACGGAGCTGAATCAAACGAACGCATTTACTTCCTGTGGCTCAAACGCAGCCGAGGAGTTGGAAGGCATACAGTGCCCTTTGACAGTTGTTACAACGAACGTGAGTGCACAGTGTCTCGTGAAATACCTTCCACGGTCGAAGCATTCCGTTAAGGCAATGCCCCTCCGCTCCCTCTGGCGCTCCGAGGTGTTACAAACGGGGGAAATCTGGACTTTTGCTTGAGGCCGGGGTGGGGCGGGGGGACTCACAATTCTTCTGCCGGCGAGCTCCAGAGCGCTCCTGCTGAAGCTCCCAGCAAGGAACTGAGAGCAGCAGGCCTCACACGAGTACACTCAGACTTCTTCTGTCACGAGTCAACTCAGACTTCTTATGTGAGGCCTTCCGGCAGCAAAGAGAAGGTGCGCGCGAGGAGTGTGCTTCAGGCAGCTCAGGACCCGCCACTGTCTCGTCTACCACGGAGGGGAATAAGGTTTGGCCAGGGTCGCCCAGCTTCATACCTGAGCTCATACGGGTATCCTCAGTGGTTTCTGATTACCTCAAGGAAACACAACGGGAGGAACAGGGCCCTTCCATGGAGGCCCTTTTGGGCACAGGGACCTCTGCGTGGGATCTACTGGGTAAGTATGGCAGTACCTTAGGGAGGCCTCAGGGACCAAGGCTCTCTGGCTCACGCCTAGCTGTGCAAAGAAGTGTGCAAACGTACGTACTGCTCCTCAGGCTGGGCCCACAGCCTAGCTTTCGCTTCTGTGAGAGTGCTGTCCCGAGTCTCCTCCTGGAGCCAGTCGTCAGCACGGTGCCTTTTGGCACTGCAGTTGTCTTTCAGTCAAGGAGGCCGTTCGACTGACGGGCAAAGGGAGTCCGCCCAGCGCTGGCTTTCGCCAGTCTCTCTGACGACTGGGCCACTCAACCTAGGCAACCCAGAGAGGAGTACACTGCCCTTGCTATGAATGTGAAGAGCTGTCTCCAGGGGCCTGCTTAGGCTAAGGTTCCTCAGAAGCCAGGAGCCGCCGTTCCGGCACGGAGAGAGGTCATCGTGCGAAACTGGTGAATGGGCTCCTATCCTGTGTGCCCCCAGGAGCGTCGCAGGGTTAAGGCACTCCGTGGTGGAGGACGGCCTCGTTGGAGACCCCTGCACACCCAACTCCCCTGACGTGAAACACTGGAACTTCACCTTGAGGCCTGAGGTCACCTTCCACTTGGCCGGAGCTGAACCTGGGGTGCCGTGGGAGGAGTTCCTAGAAAGGGATCGCCAGCACGGTTTTCGCTTTGGGAGAACACGCAGCCTCGGCCCACAACGACAGTCCTGCCGTGCAGAGACGTCGGGCCACTAGTGCTGTTCAGGCAGCTTTGAAGCCAAGCGCAAGGCGCCTCCAAACGGGGAGAAAGCGTACTCTCCCCTCCGCGTCCCACGTTCAAGCTGAATGACGCAGCATGTTTCTCGGAAGGCTCTGCCGAGCTATCTAGTACGAGGGAGAGAGCGCCTGCCTCTGCTGAGAAAGGTTTTGACGTGGGGATTGCTGGACATGAGGAAGAGCGTTCCCCAGGCCGTGCAAAGTTTAGGCTTTGGTGACTCTGGATGGTCCCAAGGGTCCAGAATTGTCCCTGGGAAAGCTGTCCTCTTTTTCTTTCTCCGGCTGGAAGTAAACAGCTGGCAACCGACTGCCGTACGCAGACGTCCTGGGGGAGCCCCCCGGTTTCATTTGGGACGCACGTGGGTGTCTCACAGAAGAGCCCAAATTCCTAATTGGCGGCACACCAGCATGGAATGTAAGGCTGTTTACAACTGCGTACCCTGAGGACGTTGGAAGGCCGTACGGACGAGAGCGTTCGAGCGAACAGGGCAGCGCTTCGCCATCATCGTTGCCCGTTCACGGAGCTTAATCAAACGAATGCCTTTACTTCCTGTGGCTCAAACGCAACAGAGGAGTTGGAAGGCATACAGTGCCCTTTGACAGTTGTTACGACGAACGTGAGTGCACAGTGTCTCGTGAAAGAAATCCCTAGCACTGTTGAAGCATCCCGCTAACGGATGCTTCTTCGCTCCTATGGCACTCCGAGGTGGTACTGACGGGGGAGATCTGGACTTTTACTTGAGGCCGGGGGGGCTCACAATGCTTTTGTCGGCGAGCTCCAGAGTGCTCTTGCTGAGGCTCCCAGCAAGGACCTGAGAGCAGCAGGCCTCACACGAGTACACTCAGACGGCTTCCGTCACGAGTAAACTCAGACCTCTTATGTGAGGCCTTCCGGCAGCAAAGAGAAGGTGGGCGCGAGGAGTGTGCTTCAGGCAGCTTAGGACCCGCAACTGTCTCGTCTACCACGGAGGGGAATAAGGTTTGCCCAGGGTCGCCCAGTTTCAAAGCTGAGCTCACGTAGTTATCCTCAGTGGTTTCCGATTACCTCAAGGAAACACACGGGAGGAACAGGGCCCTTCCATGGAGGCCCTTTTGGGCACAGGGACCTCTGCGTGGGATCTACTGGGTAAGTATGGCAGTACCTTAGGTAGGCCTCAGGGACCAAAGCTGTCGTCTGGCTCATGCCTTAGCTGTGTTAAGTGTGGAAAACGTGCTGGTCCTCAGGCTGGGCCCACAGCCTAGCTTTCGCTTCTGTGAGAGTGCTGTCCCGAGTCTCCTCCTGGAGCCAGTCGTCAGCACGGTGCCTTTTGGCACTGCAGTTCTCTTTCAGTCAGGGAGGCCGAGCGACTGGCAAAGGGAGTCTGCGCAGCACTGCCTTCGCGAGGCTCTTTGACGACTGGGGCACTCAACCCAGGCAAGCCAGAGAGCAGTACGTTGCCCTTGCTATGAATGTGAAGAGCTTTCTCCAGGGCCCTGTTGAGGCTAAGGTTCCTCAGAAGCCAGGAGCCGCCGTTCCGGCACGGAGAGAAGTCATCCTGCGAACTTGGCGAACGAGCTCCTATCCTGTGTGCCCCCAGGAGCGTCGCAGAGTGAAGGCACTCCGTGGTGGAGTATGGCCTCATGGAAACCACTGCACACCCAACTCCCCCGACGTGAAACACTGGAACTTCACCTTGAGGCCTGAGGTCACCTTCCACTTGGCCGGAGCTGAACCTGGGGTGCCGTGGGAGGAGTTCCTAGAAAGGGATCGCCAGCACGGTTTTCGCTTTGGGAGAACACGCAGCCTCGGCCCACAACGACAGTCCTGCCGTGCAGAGACGTCGGGCCACTAGTGCTGTTCAGGCAGCTTTGAAGCCAAGCGCAAGGCGCCTCCAAACGGGGAGAAAGCGTACTCTCCCCTCCGCGTCCCACGTTCAAGCTGAATGACGCAGCATGTTTCTCGGAAGGCTCTGCCGAGCTATCTAGTACGAGGGAGAGAGCGCCTGCCTCTGCTGAGAAAGGTTTTGACGTGGGGATGGCTGGACAGGCGGAAGAGCGTTCCCCAGGCCGTGCAAAGTTTAGGCCTTGGTGACTCTGGATGGTCCCAAGGGTCCAGAATTGTCCCTGGGAAAGCTGTCCTCTTTTTCTTTCTCCGGCTGGAAGTAAACAGCTGGCAACCGACTGCCGTACGCAGACGTCCTGGGGGAGCCCCCCGGTTTCATTTGGGACGCACGTGGGTGTCTCACAGAAGAGCCCAAATTCCTAATTGGGGGCACACCAGCATGGAATGTAAGGCTGTTTACAACTGCGTACCCTGAGGCCGTTGGAAGGCCGTACGGACGAGAGCGTTCGAGCGAACAGGGCAGCGCTTCGCCATCATCGTTGCCCGTTCACGGAGCTTAATCAAACGAATGCCTTTACTTCCTGTGGCTCAAACGCAACAGAGGAGTTGGAAGGCATACAGTGCCCTTTGACAGTTGTTACGACGAACGTGAGTGCACAGTGTCTCGTGAAAGAAATCCCTAGCACTGTTGAAGCATCCCGTTAACGCATGCTTCTTCGCTCCTATGGCACTCCGAGGTGGTACTGACGGGGGAAATCTGGACTTTTACTTGAGGCCGGGGGGGCTCACAATGCTTTTGTCGGCGAGCTCCAGAGTGCTCTTGCTGAAGCTCCCAGCAAGGACCTGAGAGCAGCAGGCCTCACACGAGTACACTCAGACGGCTTCCGTCACGAGTAAACTCAGACCTCTTATGTGAGGCCTTCCGGCAGCAAAGAGAAGGTGGGCGCGAGGAGTGTGCTTCAGGCAGCTTAGGACCCGCAACTGTCTCGTCTACCACGGAGGGGAATAAGGTTTGCCCAGGGTCGCCCAGTTTCAAAGCTGAGCTCACGTAGTTATCCTCAGTGGTTTCCGATTACCTCAAGGAAACACACGGGAGGAACAGGGCCCTTCCATGGAGGCCCTTTTGGGCACAGGGACCTCTGCGTGGGATCTACTGGGTAAGTATGGCAGTACCTTAGGTAGGCCTCAGGGACCAAAGCTGTCGTCTGGCTCATGCCTTAGCTGTGTTAAGTGTGGAAAACGTGCTGGTCCTCAGGCTGGGCCCACAGCCTAGCTTTCGCTTCTGTGAGAGTGCTGTCCCGAGTCTCCTCCTGGAGCCAGTCGTCAGCACGGTGCCTTTTGGCACTGCAGTTCTCTTTCAGTCAGGGAGGCCGTGCGACTGGCAAAGGGAGTCTGCGCAGCACTGCCTTCGCGAGGCTCTTTGACGACTGGGGCACTCAACCCAGGCAAGCCAGAGAGCAGTACGTTGCCCTTGCTATGAATGTGAAGAGCTTTCTCCAGGGCCCTGTTGAGGCTAAGGTTCCTCAGAAGCCAGGAGCCGCCGTTCCGGCACGGAGAGAAGTCATCCTGCGAACTTGGCGAACGAGCTCCTATCCTGTGTGCCCCCAGGAGCGTCGCAGAGTGAAGGCACTCCGTGGTGGAGTATGGCCTCATGGAAACCACTGCACACCCAACTCCCCCGACGTGAAACACTGGAACTTACCTTGAGGCCTGAGGTCACCTTTCGTTCGGCCGGAGCTGAACATGTGGTGCCGTGGGAGGAGTTCCTAGAAAGGGATCGCCAGCACGGTTTTCGTTTTGAGAGAACACGCAGCCTCGGCCCACAACGACAATCCTGCCGTGCAGAGACGTCGGGCCGCTAGTGCTGTTCAGGCAGCTTTGAAGCCAAGCGCAAGGTGCCTCCAAACGGGGAGAAAGCGTACTCTCCCCTCCGCGTCCCACGTTCAAGCTGAATGACGCAGCATGTTTCTCGGAAGGCTCTGCCGAGCTATCTAGTACGAGGGAGAGAGCGCCTGCCTCTGCTGAGAAAGGTTTTGACGTGGGGATGGCTGGACAGGCGGAAGAGCGTTCCCCAGGCCGTGCAAAGTTTAGGCCTTGGTGATTCCGGATGGTCCCAAGGGTCCAGAGTTGTCCCTGGGAAAGCTGTCCTTTTCCCTCTTTTTCCGGCTGGAAGTACACCTCCGGCATCCGACTGCCGTTCGGAGACGTCCTGGGGGAGACGCCCTACTTTCACTTGGGACGCACCCTGGTGTTTCTCAGAAGAGCCCAAATTCCTCCCTGCGGGTGGGGGGGTTGGCACACCAGCATGGAATGTAAGGCTGTTCAGAACTGCGTACCTTGAGGCCGTGTGAAGGCCGTACGAACGAGAGCTTTCGAGCGAACAGGGCAGCGCTTCGCCATCATCGTTGCACATTCACGGAGCTGAATCAAACGAACGCATTTACTTCCTGTGGCTCAAACGCAGCCGAGGAGTTGGAAGGCATACAGTGCCCTTTGACAGTTGTTACAACGAACGTGAGTGCACAGTGTCTCGTGAAATACCTTCCACGGTCGAAGCATTCCGTTAAGGCAATGCCCCTCCGCTCCCTCTGGCGCTCCGAGGTGTTACAAACGGGGGAAATCTGGACTTTTGCTTGAGGCCGGGGTGGGGCGGGGGGACTCACAATTCTTCTGCCGGCGAGCTCCAGAGCGCTCCTGCTGAAGCTCCCAGCAAGGAACTGAGAGCAGCAGGCCTCACACGAGTACACTCAGACTTCTTCTGTCACGAGTCAACTCAGACTTCTTATGTGAGGCCTTCCGGCAGCAAAGAGAAGGTGCGCGCGAGGAGTGTGCTTCAGGCAGCTCAGGACCCGCCACTGTCTCGTCTACCACGGAGGGGAATAAGGTTTGGCCAGGGTCGCCCAGCTTCATACCTGAGCTCATACGGGTATCCTCAGTGGTTTCTGATTACCTCAAGGAAACACAACGGGAGGAACAGGGCCCTTCCATGGAGGCCCTTTTGGGCACAGGGACCTCTGCGTGGGATCTACTGGGTAAGTATGGCAGTACCTTAGGGAGGCCTCAGGGACCAAGGCTCTCTGGCTCACGCCTAGCTGTGCAAAGAAGTGTGCAAACGTACGTACTGCTCCTCAGGCTGGGCCCACAGCCTAGCTTTCGCTTCTGTGAGAGTGCTGTCCCGAGTCTCCTCCTGGAGCCAGTCGTCAGCACGGTGCCTTTTGGCACTGCAGTTGTCTTTCAGTCAAGGAGGCCGTTCGACTGACGGGCAAAGGGAGTCCGCCCAGCGCTGGCTTTCGCCAGTCTCTCTGACGACTGGGCCACTCAACCTAGGCAACCCAGAGAGGAGTACACTGCCCTTGCTATGAATGTGAAGAGCTGTCTCCAGGGGCCTGCTTAGGCTAAGGTTCCTCAGAAGCCAGGAGCCGCCGTTCCGGCACGGAGAGAGGTCATCGTGCGAAACTGGTGAATGGGCTCCTATCCTGTGTGCCCCCAGGAGCGTCGCAGGGTTAAGGCACTCCGTGGTGGAGGACGGCCTCGTTGGAGACCCCTGCACACCCAACTCCCCTGACGTGAAACACTGGAACTTCACCTTGAGGCCTGAGGTCACCTTCCACTTGGCCGGAGCTGAACCTGGGGTGCCGTGGGAGGAGTTCCTAGAAAGGGATCGCCAGCACGGTTTTCGCTTTGGGAGAACACGCAGCCTCGGCCCACAACGACAGTCCTGCCGTGCAGAGACGTCGGGCCACTAGTGCTGTTCAGGCAGCTTTGAAGCCAAGCGCAAGGCGCCTCCAAACGGGGAGAAAGCGTACTCTCCCCTCCGCGTCCCACGTTCAAGCTGAATGACGCAGCATGTTTCTCGGAAGGCTCTGCCGAGCTATCTAGTACGAGGGAGAGAGCGCCTGCCTCTGCTGAGAAAGGTTTTGACGTGGGGATTGCTGGACATGAGGAAGAGCGTTCCCCAGGCCGTGCAAAGTTTAGGCTTTGGTGACTCTGGATGGTCCCAAGGGTCCAGAATTGTCCCTGGGAAAGCTGTCCTCTTTTTCTTTCTCCGGCTGGAAGTAAACAGCTGGCAACCGACTGCCGTACGCAGACGTCCTGGGGGAGCCCCCCGGTTTCATTTGGGACGCACGTGGGTGTCTCACAGAAGAGCCCAAATTCCTAATTGGGGGCACACCAGCATGGAATGTAAGGCTGTTTACAACTGCGTACCCTGAGGCCGTTGGAAGGCCGTACGGACGAGAGCGTTCGAGCGAACAGGGCAGCGCTTCGCCATCATCGTTGCCCGTTCACGGAGCTTAATCAAACGAATGCCTTTACTTCCTGTGGCTCAAACGCAACAGAGGAGTTGGAAGGCATACAGTGCCCTTTGACAGTTGTTACGACGAACGTGAGTGCACAGTGTCTCGTGAAAGAAATCCCTAGCACTGTTGAAGCATCCCGTTAACGCATGCTTCTTCGCTCCTATGGCACTCCGAGGTGGTACTGACGGGGGAAATCTGGACTTTTACTTGAGGCCGGGGGGGCTCACAATGCTTTTGTCGGCGAGCTCCAGAGTGCTCTTGCTGAAGCTCCCAGCAAGGACCTGAGAGCAGCAGGCCTCACACGAGTACACTCAGACGGCTTCCGTCACGAGTAAACTCAGACCTCTTATGTGAGGCCTTCCGGCAGCAAAGAGAAGGTGGGCGCGAGGAGTGTGCTTCAGGCAGCTTAGGACCCGCAACTGTCTCGTCTACCACGGAGGGGAATAAGGTTTGCCCAGGGTCGCCCAGTTTCAAAGCTGAGCTCACGTAGTTATCCTCAGTGGTTTCCGATTACCTCAAGGAAACACACGGGAGGAACAGGGCCCTTCCATGGAGGCCCTTTTGGGCACAGGGACCTCTGCGTGGGATCTACTGGGTAAGTATGGCAGTACCTTAGGTAGGCCTCAGGGACCAAGGCTGTTGTCTGGCTCATGCCTTAGCTGTGTTAAGTGTGGAAAACGTGCTGGTCCTCAGGCTGGGCCCACAGCCTAGCTTTCGCTTCTCTAAGAGTGCTGTCCCGAGTCTCCTCCTGGAGCCAGTCGTCAGCACGGTGCTTTTTGGCACTGCAGTTCTCTTTCAGTCAAGGAGGCCGTGCGACTGGCAAAGGGAGTCTGCGCAGCACTGCCTTCGCGAGGCTCTTTGACGACTGGGGCACTCAACCCAGGCAAGCCAGAGAGCAGTACGTTGCCCTTGCTATGAATGTGAAGAGCTTTCTCCAGGGTCCTGTTGAGGCTAAGGTTCCTCAGAAGCCAGGAGCCGCCGTTCCGGCACGGAGAGAAGTCATCCTGCGAACTTGGCGAACGAGCTCCTATCCTGTGTGCCCCCAGGAGCGTCGCAGAGTGAAGGCACTCCGTGGTGGAGTATGGCCTCATGGAAACCACTGCACACCCAACTCCCCCGACGTGAAACACTGGAACTTACCTTGAGGCCTGAGGTCACCTTTCGTTCGGCCGGAGCTGAACATGTGGTGCCGTGGGAGGAGTTCCTGGAAAGGGATCGCCAGCACGGTTTTCGTTTTGAGAGAACACGCAGCCTCGGCCCACAACGACAATCCTGCCGTGCAGAGACGTCGGGCCGCTAGTGCTGTTCAGGCAGCTTTGAAGCCAAGCGCAAGGCGCCTCCAAACGGGGAGAAAGCGTACTCTCCCCTCCGCGTCCCACGTTCAAGCTGAATGACGCAGCATGTTTCTCGGAAGGCTCTGCCGAGCTATCTAGTACGAGGGAGAGAGCGCCTGCCTCTGCTGAGAAAGGTTTTGACGTGGGGATGGCTGGACAGGCGGAAGAGCGTTCCCCAGGCCGTGCAAAGTTTAGGCCTTGGTGATTCCGGATGGTCCCAAGGGTCCAGAGTTGTCCCTGGGAAAGCTGTCCTTTTCCCTCTTTTTCCGGCTGGAAGTACACCTCCGGCATCCGACTGCCGTTCGGAGACGTACTGGGGGAGACGCCCTACTTTCACTTGGGACGCACCCTGGTGTTTCTCAGAAGAGCCCAAATTCCTCCCTGCGGGTGGGGGGGTTGGCACACCAGCATGGAATGTAAGGCTGTTCAGAACTGCGTACATTGAGGCCGTGTGAAGGCCGTACGAACGAGAGCTTTCGAGCGAACAGGGCAGCGCTTCGCCATCATCGTTGCACATTCACGGAGCTGAATCAAACGAACGCATTTACTTCCTGTGGCTCAAACACAGCCGAGGAGTTGGAAGGCATACAGTGCCCTTTGACAGTTGTTACAACGAACGTGAGTGCACAGTGTCTCGTGAAATACCTTCCACGGTCGAAGCATTCCGTTAAGGCATGCCCCTCCGCTCCCTCTGGCGCTCCGAGGTGTTACAAACGGGGGAAATCTGGACTTTTGCTTGAGGCCGGGGTGGGGCGGGGGGACTCACAATTCTTCTGCCGGCGAGCTCCAGAGCGCTCCTGCTGAAGCTCCCAGCAAGAAACTGAGAGCAGCAGGCCTCACACGAGTACACTCAGACTTCTTCTGTCACGAGTCAACTCAGACTTCTTATGTGAGGCCTTCCGGCAGCAAAGAGAAGGTACGCGCGAGGAGTGTGCTTCAGGCAGCTCAGGACCCGCCACTGTCTCGTCTACCACGGAGGGGAATAAGGTTTGGCCAGGGTCGCCCAGCTTCATACCTGAGCTCATACGGGTATCCTCAGTGGTTTCTGATTACCTCAAGGAAACACAACGGGAGGAACAGGGCCCTTCCATGGAGGCCCTTTTGGGCACAGGGACCTCTGCGTGGGATCTACTGGGTAAGTATGGCAGTACCTTAGGGAGGCCTCAGGGACCAAGGCTCTCTGGCTCACGCCTAGCTGTGCAAAGAAGTGTGCAAACGTACGTACTGCTCCTCAGGCTGGGCCTACAGCCTAGCTTTCGCTTCTCTGAGAGTGCTGTCCCGAGTCTCCTCCTGGAGCCAGTCGTCAGCACGGTGCCTTTTGGCACTGCAGTTGTCTTTCAGTCAAGGAGGCCGTTCGACTGACGGGCAAAGGGAGTCCGCCCAGCGCTGGCTTTCGCCAGTCTCTCTGACGACTGGGCCACTCAACCTAGGCAACCCAGAGAGGAGTACACTGCCCTTGCTATGAATGTGAAGAGCTGTCTCCAGGGGCCTGCTTAGGCTAAGGTTCCTCAGAAGCCAGGAGCCGCCGTTCCGGCACGGAGAGAGGTCATCGTGCGAAACTGGTGAATGGGCTCCTATCCTGTGTGCCCCCAGGAGCGTCGCAGGGTTAAGGCACTCCGTGGTGGAGGACGACCTCGTTGGAGACCCCTGCACACCCAACTCCCCTGACGTGAAACACTGGAACTTCACCTTGAGGCCTGAGGTCACCTTCCACTTGGCCGGAGCTGAACCTGGGGTGCCGTGGGAGGAGTTCCTAGAAAGGGATCGCCAGCACGGTTTTCGCTTTGGGAGAACACGCAGCCTCGGCCCACAACGACAGTCCTGCCGTGCAGAGACGTCGGGCCGCTAGTGCTGTTCAGGCAGCTTTGAAGCCAAGCGCAAGGCGCCTCCAAACGGGGAGAAAGCGTACTCTCCCCTCCGCGTCCCACGTTCAAGCTGAATGACGCAGCATGTTTCTCGGAAGGCTCTGCCGAGCTATCTAGTACGAGGGAGAGAGCGCCTGCCTCTGCTGAGAAAGGTTTTGACGTGGAGATTGCTGGACATGAGGAAGAGCGTTCCCCAGGCCGTGCAAAGTTTAGGCTTTGGTGACTCTGGATGGTCCCAAGGGTCCAGAATTGTCCCTGGGAAAGCTGTCCTCTTTTTCTTTCTCCGGCTGGAAGTAAACAGCTGGCAACCGACTGCCGTACGCAGACGTCCTGGGGGAGCCCCCCGGTTTCATTTGGGACGCACGTGGGTGTCTCACAGAAGAGCCCAAATTCCTAATTGGGGGCACACCAGCATGGAATGTAAGGCTGTTTACAACTGCGTACCCTGAGGCCGTTGGAAGGCCGTACGGACGAGAGCGTTCGAGCGAACAGGGCAGCGCTTCGCCATCATCGTTGCCCGTTCACGGAGCTTAATCAAACGAATGCCTTTACTTCCTGTGGCTCAAACGCAACAGAGGAGTTGGAAGGCATACAGTGCCCTTTGACAGTTGTTACGACGAACGTGAGTGCACAGTGTCTCGTGAAAGAAATCCCTAGCACTGTTGAAGCATCCCGTTAACGCATGCTTCTTCGCTCCTATGGCACTCCGAGGTGGTACTGACGGGGGAAATCTGGACTTTTACTTGAGGCCGGGGGGGCTCACAATGCTTTTGTCGGCGAGCTCCAGAGTGCTCTTGCTGAAGCTCCCAGCAAGGACCTGAGAGCAGCAGGCCTCACACGAGTACACTCAGACGGCTTCCGTCACGAGTAAACTCAGACCTCTTATGTGAGGCCTTCCGGCAGCAAAGAGAAGGTGGGCGCGAGGAGTGTGCTTCAGGCAGCTTAGGACCCGCAACTGTCTCGTCTACCACGGAGGGGAATAAGGTTTGCCCAGGGTCGCCCAGTTTCAAAGCTGAGCTCACGTAGTTATCCTCAGTGGTTTCCGATTACCTCAAGGAAACACACGGGAGGAACAGGGCCCTTCCATGGAGGCCCTTTTGGGCACAGGGACCTCTGCGTGGGATCTACTGGGTAAGTATGGCAGTACCTTAGGTAGGCCTCAGGGACCAAAGCTGTCGTCTGGCTCATGCCTTAGCTGTGTTAAGTGTGGAAAACGTGCTGGTCCTCAGGCTGGGCCCACAGCCTAGCTTTCGCTTCTGTGAGAGTGCTGTCCCGAGTCTCCTCCTGGAGCCAGTCGTCAGCACGGTGCCTTTTGGCACTGCAGTTCTCTTTCAGTCAGGGAGGCCGTGCGACTGGCAAAGGGAGTCTGCGCAGCACTGCCTTCGCGAGGCTCTTTGACGACTGGGGCACTCAACCCAGGCAAGCCAGAGAGCAGTACGTTGCCCTTGCTATGAATGTGAAGAGCTTTCTCCAGGGCCCTGTTGAGGCTAAGGTTCCTCAGAAGCCAGGAGCCGCCGTTCCGGCACGGAGAGAAGTCATCCTGCGAACTTGGCGAACGAGCTCCTATCCTGTGTGCCCCCAGGAGCGTCGCAGAGTGAAGGCACTCCGTGGTGGAGTATGGCCTCATGGAAACCACTGCACACCCAACTCCCCCGACGTGAAACACTGGAACTTACCTTGAGGCCTGAGGTCACCTTTCGTTCGGCCGGAGCTGAACATGTGGTGCCGTGGGAGGAGTTCCTAGAAAGGGATCGCCAGCACGGTTTTCGTTTTGAGAGAACACGCAGCCTCGGCCCACAACGACAATCCTGCCGTGCAGAGACGTCGGGCCGCTAGTGCTGTTCAGGCAGCTTTGAAGCCAAGCGCAAGGTGCCTCCAAACGGGGAGAAAGCGTACTCTCCCCTCCGCGTCCCACGTTCAAGCTGAATGACGCAGCATGTTTCTCGGAAGGCTCTGCCGAGCTATCTAGTACGAGGGAGAGAGCGCCTGCCTCTGCTGAGAAAGGTTTTGACGTGGGGATGGCTGGACAGGCGGAAGAGCGTTCCCCAGGCCGTGCAAAGTTTAGGCCTTGGTGATTCCGGATGGTCCCAAGGGTCCAGAGTTGTCCCTGGGAAAGCTGTCCTTTTCCCTCTTTTTCCGGCTGGAAGTACACCTCCGGCATCCGACTGCCGTTCGGAGACGTACTGGGGGAGACGCCCTACTTTCACTTGGGACGCACCCTGGTGTTTCTCAGAAGAGCCCAAATTCCTCCCTGCGGGTGGGGGGGTTGGCACACCAGCATGGAATGTAAGGCTGTTCAGAACTGCGTACCTTGAGGCCGTGTGAAGGCCGTACGAACGAGAGCTTTCGAGCGAACAGGGCAGCGCTTCGCCATCATCGTTGCACATTCACGGAGCTGAATCAAACGAACGCATTTACTTCCTGTGGCTCAAACGCAGCCGAGGAGTTGGAAGGCATACAGTGCCCTTTGACAGTTGTTACAACGAACGTGAGTGCACAGTGTCTCGTGAAATACCTTCCACGGTCGAAGCATTCCGTTAAGGCAATGCCCCTCCGCTCCCTCTGGCGCTCCGAGGTGTTACAAACGGGGGAAATCTGGACTTTTGCTTGAGGCCGGGGTGGGGCGGGGGGACTCACAATTCTTCTGCCGGCGAGCTCCAGAGCGCTCCTGCTGAAGCTCCCAGCAAGGAACTGAGAGCAGCAGGCCTCACACGAGTACACTCAGACTTCTTCTGTCACGAGTCAACTCAGACTTCTTATGTGAGGCCTTCCGGCAGCAAAGAGAAGGTGCGCGCGAGGAGTGTGCTTCAGGCAGCTCAGGACCCGCCACTGTCTCGTCTACCACGGAGGGGAATAAGGTTTGGCCAGGGTCGCCCAGCTTCATACCTGAGCTCATACGGGTATCCTCAGTGGTTTCTGATTACCTCAAGGAAACACAACGGGAGGAACAGGGCCCTTCCATGGAGGCCCTTTTGGGCACAGGGACCTCTGCGTGGGATCTATTGGGTAAGTATGGCAGTACCTTAGGGAGGCCTCAGGGACCAAGGCTCTCTGGCTCACGCCTAGCTGTGCAAAGAAGTGTGCAAACGTACGTACTGCTCCTCAGGCTGGGCCCACAGCCTAGCTTTCGCTTCTCTGAGAGTGCTGTCCCGAGTCTCCTCCTGGAGCCAGTCGTCAGCACGGTGCCTTTTGGCACTGCAGTTGTCTTTCAGTCAAGGAGGCCGTTCGACTGACGGGCAAAGGGAGTCCGCCCAGCGCTGGCTTTCGCCAGTCTCTCTGACGACTGGGCCACTCAACCTAGGCAACCCAGAGAGGAGTACACTGCCCTTGCTATGAATGTGAAGAGCTGTCTCCAGGGGCCTGCTTAGGCTAAGGTTCCTCAGAAGCCAGGAGCCGCCGTTCCGGCACGGAGAGAGGTCATCGTGCGAAACTGGTGAATGGGCTCCTATCCTGTGTGCCCCCAGGAGCGTCGCAGGGTTAAGGCACTCCGTGGTGGAGGACGGCCTCGTTGGAGACACCTGCACACCCAACTCCCCTGACGTGAAACACTGGAACTTCACCTTGAGGCCTGAGGTCACCTTCCACTTGGCCGGAGCTGAACCTGGGGTGCCGTGGGAGGAGTTCCTAGAAAGGGATCGCCAGCACGGTTTTCGCTTTGGGAGAACACGCAGCCTCGGCCCACAACGACAGTCCTGCCGTGCAGAGACGTCGGGCCACTAGTGCTGTTCAGGCAGCTTTGAAGCCAAGCGCAAGGCGCCTCCAAACGGGGAGAAAGCGTACTCTCCCCTCCGCGTCCCACGTTCAAGCTGAATGACGCAGCATGTTTCTCGGAAGGCTCTGCCGAGCTATCTAGTACGAGGGAGAGAGCGCCTGCCTCTGCTGAGAAAGGTTTTGACGTGGGGATTGCTGGACATGAGGAAGAGCGTTCCCCAGGCCGTGCAAAGTTTAGGCTTTGGTGACTCTGGATGGTCCCAAGGGTCCAGAATTGTCCCTGGGAAAGCTGTCCTCTTTTTCTTTCTCCGGCTGGAAGTAAACAGCTGGCAACCGACTGCCGTACGCAGACGTCCTGGGGGAGCCCCCCGGTTTCATTTGGGACGCACGTGGGTGTCTCACAGAAGAGCCCAAATTCCTAATTGGCGGCACACCAGCATGGAATGTAAGGCTGTTTACAACTGCGTACCCTGAGGACGTTGGAAGGCCGTACGGACGAGAGCGTTCGAGCGAACAGGGCAGCGCTTCGCCATCATCGTTGCCCGTTCACGGAGCTTAATCAAACGAATGCCTTTACTTCCTGTGGCTCAAACGCAACAGAGGAGTTGGAAGGCATACAGTGCCCTTTGACAGTTGTTACGACGAACGTGAGTGCACAGTGTCTCGTGAAAGAAATCCCTAGCACTGTTGAAGCATCCCGCTAACGGATGCTTCTTCGCTCCTATGGCACTCCGAGGTGGTACTGACGGGGGAGATCTGGACTTTTACTTGAGGCCGGGGGGGCTCACAATGCTTTTGTCGGCGAGCTCCAGAGTGCTCTTGCTGAGGCTCCCAGCAAGGACCTGAGAGCAGCAGGCCTCACACGAGTACACTCAGACGGCTTCCGTCACGAGTAAACTCAGACCTCTTATGTGAGGCCTTCCGGCAGCAAAGAGAAGGTGGGCGCGAGGAGTGTGCTTCAGGCAGCTTAGGACCCGCAACTGTCTCGTCTACCACGGAGGGGAATAAGGTTTGCCCAGGGTCGCCCAGTTTCAAAGCTGAGCTCACGTAGTTATCCTCAGTGGTTTCCGATTACCTCAAGGAAACACACGGGAGGAACAGGGCCCTTCCATGGAGGCCCTTTTGGGCACAGGGACCTCTGCGTGGGATCTACTGGGTAAGTATGGCAGTACCTTAGGTAGGCCTCAGGGACCAAAGCTGTCGTCTGGCTCATGCCTTAGCTGTGTTAAGTGTGGAAAACGTGCTGGTCCTCAGGCTGGGCCCACAGCCTAGCTTTCGCTTCTGTGAGAGTGCTGTCCCGAGTCTCCTCCTGGAGCCAGTCGTCAGCACGGTGCCTTTTGGCACTGCAGTTCTCTTTCAGTCAGGGAGGCCGAGCGACTGGCAAAGGGAGTCTGCGCAGCACTGCCTTCGCGAGGCTCTTTGACGACTGGGGCACTCAACCCAGGCAAGCCAGAGAGCAGTACGTTGCCCTTGCTATGAATGTGAAGAGCTTTCTCCAGGGCCCTGTTGAGGCTAAGGTTCCTCAGAAGCCAGGAGCCGCCGTTCCGGCACGGAGAGAAGTCATCCTGCGAACTTGGCGAACGAGCTCCTATCCTGTGTGCCCCCAGGAGCGTCGCAGAGTGAAGGCACTCCGTGGTGGAGTATGGCCTCATGGAAACCACTGCACACCCAACTCCCCCGACGTGAAACACTGGAACTTCACCTTGAGGCCTGAGGTCACCTTCCACTTGGCCGGAGCTGAACCTGGGGTGCCGTGGGAGGAGTTCCTAGAAAGGGATCGCCAGCACGGTTTTCGCTTTGGGAGAACACGCAGCCTCGGCCCACAACGACAGTCCTGCCGTGCAGAGACGTCGGGCCACTAGTGCTGTTCAGGCAGCTTTGAAGCCAAGCGCAAGGCGCCTCCAAACGGGGAGAAAGCGTACTCTCCCCTCCGCGTCCCACGTTCAAGCTGAATGACGCAGCATGTTTCTCGGAAGGCTCTGCCGAGCTATCTAGTACGAGGGAGAGAGCGCCTGCCTCTGCTGAGAAAGGTTTTGACGTGGGGATGGCTGGACAGGCGGAAGAGCGTTCCCCAGGCCGTGCAAAGTTTAGGCCTTGGTGACTCTGGATGGTCCCAAGGGTCCAGAATTGTCCCTGGGAAAGCTGTCCTCTTTTTCTTTCTCCGGCTGGAAGTAAACAGCTGGCAACCGACTGCCGTACGCAGACGTCCTGGGGGAGCCCCCCGGTTTCATTTGGGACGCACGTGGGTGTCTCACAGAAGAGCCCAAATTCCTAATTGGGGGCACACCAGCATGGAATGTAAGGCTGTTTACAACTGCGTACCCTGAGGCCGTTGGAAGGCCGTACGGACGAGAGCGTTCGAGCGAACAGGGCAGCGCTTCGCCATCATCGTTGCCCGTTCACGGAGCTTAATCAAACGAATGCCTTTACTTCCTGTGGCTCAAACGCAACAGAGGAGTTGGAAGGCATACAGTGCCCTTTGACAGTTGTTACGACGAACGTGAGTGCACAGTGTCTCGTGAAAGAAATCCCTAGCACTGTTGAAGCATCCCGTTAACGCATGCTTCTTCGCTCCTATGGCACTCCGAGGTGGTACTGACGGGGGAAATCTGGACTTTTACTTGAGGCCGGGGGGGCTCACAATGCTTTTGTCGGCGAGCTCCAGAGTGCTCTTGCTGAAGCTCCCAGCAAGGACCTGAGAGCAGCAGGCCTCACACGAGTACACTCAGACGGCTTCCGTCACGAGTAAACTCAGACCTCTTATGTGAGGCCTTCCGGCAGCAAAGAGAAGGTGGGCGCGAGGAGTGTGCTTCAGGCAGCTTAGGACCCGCAACTGTCTCGTCTACCACGGAGGGGAATAAGGTTTGCCCAGGGTCGCCCAGTTTCAAAGCTGAGCTCACGTAGTTATCCTCAGTGGTTTCCGATTACCTCAAGGAAACACACGGGAGGAACAGGGCCCTTCCATGGAGGCCCTTTTGGGCACAGGGACCTCTGCGTGGGATCTACTGGGTAAGTATGGCAGTACCTTAGGTAGGCCTCAGGGACCAAAGCTGTCGTCTGGCTCATGCCTTAGCTGTGTTAAGTGTGGAAAACGTGCTGGTCCTCAGGCTGGGCCCACAGCCTAGCTTTCGCTTCTGTGAGAGTGCTGTCCCGAGTCTCCTCCTGGAGCCAGTCGTCAGCACGGTGCCTTTTGGCACTGCAGTTCTCTTTCAGTCAGGGAGGCCGTGCGACTGGCAAAGGGAGTCTGCGCAGCACTGCCTTCGCGAGGCTCTTTGACGACTGGGGCACTCAACCCAGGCAAGCCAGAGAGCAGTACGTTGCCCTTGCTATGAATGTGAAGAGCTTTCTCCAGGGCCCTGTTGAGGCTAAGGTTCCTCAGAAGCCAGGAGCCGCCGTTCCGGCACGGAGAGAAGTCATCCTGCGAACTTGGCGAACGAGCTCCTATCCTGTGTGCCCCCAGGAGCGTCGCAGAGTGAAGGCACTCCGTGGTGGAGTATGGCCTCATGGAAACCACTGCACACCCAACTCCCCCGACGTGAAACACTGGAACTTACCTTGAGGCCTGAGGTCACCTTTCGTTCGGCCGGAGCTGAACATGTGGTGCCGTGGGAGGAGTTCCTAGAAAGGGATCGCCAGCACGGTTTTCGTTTTGAGAGAACACGCAGCCTCGGCCCACAACGACAATCCTGCCGTGCAGAGACGTCGGGCCGCTAGTGCTGTTCAGGCAGCTTTGAAGCCAAGCGCAAGGTGCCTCCAAACGGGGAGAAAGCGTACTCTCCCCTCCGCGTCCCACGTTCAAGCTGAATGACGCAGCATGTTTCTCGGAAGGCTCTGCCGAGCTATCTAGTACGAGGGAGAGAGCGCCTGCCTCTGCTGAGAAAGGTTTTGACGTGGGGATGGCTGGACAGGCGGAAGAGCGTTCCCCAGGCCGTGCAAAGTTTAGGCCTTGGTGATTCCGGATGGTCCCAAGGGTCCAGAGTTGTCCCTGGGAAAGCTGTCCTTTTCCCTCTTTTTCCGGCTGGAAGTACACCTCCGGCATCCGACTGCCGTTCGGAGACGTCCTGGGGGAGACGCCCTACTTTCACTTGGGACGCACCCTGGTGTTTCTCAGAAGAGCCCAAATTCCTCCCTGCGGGTGGGGGGGTTGGCACACCAGCATGGAATGTAAGGCTGTTCAGAACTGCGTACCTTGAGGCCGTGTGAAGGCCGTACGAACGAGAGCTTTCGAGCGAACAGGGCAGCGCTTCGCCATCATCGTTGCACATTCACGGAGCTGAATCAAACGAACGCATTTACTTCCTGTGGCTCAAACGCAGCCGAGGAGTTGGAAGGCATACAGTGCCCTTTGACAGTTGTTACAACGAACGTGAGTGCACAGTGTCTCGTGAAATACCTTCCACGGTCGAAGCATTCCGTTAAGGCAATGCCCCTCCGCTCCCTCTGGCGCTCCGAGGTGTTACAAACGGGGGAAATCTGGACTTTTGCTTGAGGCCGGGGTGGGGCGGGGGGACTCACAATTCTTCTGCCGGCGAGCTCCAGAGCGCTCCTGCTGAAGCTCCCAGCAAGGAACTGAGAGCAGCAGGCCTCACACGAGTACACTCAGACTTCTTCTGTCACGAGTCAACTCAGACTTCTTATGTGAGGCCTTCCGGCAGCAAAGAGAAGGTGCGCGCGAGGAGTGTGCTTCAGGCAGCTCAGGACCCGCCACTGTCTCGTCTACCACGGAGGGGAATAAGGTTTGGCCAGGGTCGCCCAGCTTCATACCTGAGCTCATACGGGTATCCTCAGTGGTTTCTGATTACCTCAAGGAAACACAACGGGAGGAACAGGGCCCTTCCATGGAGGCCCTTTTGGGCACAGGGACCTCTGCGTGGGATCTACTGGGTAAGTATGGCAGTACCTTAGGGAGGCCTCAGGGACCAAGGCTCTCTGGCTCACGCCTAGCTGTGCAAAGAAGTGTGCAAACGTACGTACTGCTCCTCAGGCTGGGCCCACAGCCTAGCTTTCGCTTCTGTGAGAGTGCTGTCCCGAGTCTCCTCCTGGAGCCAGTCGTCAGCACGGTGCCTTTTGGCACTGCAGTTGTCTTTCAGTCAAGGAGGCCGTTCGACTGACGGGCAAAGGGAGTCCGCCCAGCGCTGGCTTTCGCCAGTCTCTCTGACGACTGGGCCACTCAACCTAGGCAACCCAGAGAGGAGTACACTGCCCTTGCTATGAATGTGAAGAGCTGTCTCCAGGGGCCTGCTTAGGCTAAGGTTCCTCAGAAGCCAGGAGCCGCCGTTCCGGCACGGAGAGAGGTCATCGTGCGAAACTGGTGAATGGGCTCCTATCCTGTGTGCCCCCAGGAGCGTCGCAGGGTTAAGGCACTCCGTGGTGGAGGACGGCCTCGTTGGAGACCCCTGCACACCCAACTCCCCTGACGTGAAACACTGGAACTTCACCTTGAGGCCTGAGGTCACCTTCCACTTGGCCGGAGCTGAACCTGGGGTGCCGTGGGAGGAGTTCCTAGAAAGGGATCGCCAGCACGGTTTTCGCTTTGGGAGAACACGCAGCCTCGGCCCACAACGACAGTCCTGCCGTGCAGAGACGTCGGGCCACTAGTGCTGTTCAGGCAGCTTTGAAGCCAAGCGCAAGGCGCCTCCAAACGGGGAGAAAGCGTACTCTCCCCTCCGCGTCCCACGTTCAAGCTGAATGACGCAGCATGTTTCTCGGAAGGCTCTGCCGAGCTATCTAGTACGAGGGAGAGAGCGCCTGCCTCTGCTGAGAAAGGTTTTGACGTGGGGATTGCTGGACATGAGGAAGAGCGTTCCCCAGGCCGTGCAAAGTTTAGGCTTTGGTGACTCTGGATGGTCCCAAGGGTCCAGAATTGTCCCTGGGAAAGCTGTCCTCTTTTTCTTTCTCCGGCTGGAAGTAAACAGCTGGCAACCGACTGCCGTACGCAGACGTCCTGGGGGAGCCCCCCGGTTTCATTTGGGACGCACGTGGGTGTCTCACAGAAGAGCCCAAATTCCTAATTGGGGGCACACCAGCATGGAATGTAAGGCTGTTTACAACTGCGTACCCTGAGGCCGTTGGAAGGCCGTACGGACGAGAGCGTTCGAGCGAACAGGGCAGCGCTTCGCCATCATCGTTGCCCGTTCACGGAGCTTAATCAAACGAATGCCTTTACTTCCTGTGGCTCAAACGCAACAGAGGAGTTGGAAGGCATACAGTGCCCTTTGACAGTTGTTACGACGAACGTGAGTGCACAGTGTCTCGTGAAAGAAATCCCTAGCACTGTTGAAGCATCCCGTTAACGCATGCTTCTTCGCTCCTATGGCACTCCGAGGTGGTACTGACGGGGGAAATCTGGACTTTTACTTGAGGCCGGGGGGGCTCACAATGCTTTTGTCGGCGAGCTCCAGAGTGCTCTTGCTGAAGCTCCCAGCAAGGACCTGAGAGCAGCAGGCCTCACACGAGTACACTCAGACGGCTTCCGTCACGAGTAAACTCAGACCTCTTATGTGAGGCCTTCCGGCAGCAAAGAGAAGGTGGGCGCGAGGAGTGTGCTTCAGGCAGCTTAGGACCCGCAACTGTCTCGTCTACCACGGAGGGGAATAAGGTTTGGCCAGGGTCGCCCAGTTTCAAAGCTGAGCTCACGTAGTTATCCTCAGTGGTTTCCGATTACCTCAAGGAAACACACGGGAGGAACAGGGCCCTTCCATGGAGGCCCTTTTGGGCACAGGGACCTCTGCGTGGGATCTACTGGGTAAGTATGGCAGTACCTTAGGTAGGCCTCAGGGACCAAAGCTGTCGTCTGGCTCATGCCTTAGCTGTGTTAAGTGTGGAAAACGTGCTGGTCCTCAGGCTGGGCCCACAGCCTAGCTTTCGCTTCTGTGAGAGTGCTGTCCCGAGTCTCCTCCTGGAGCCAGTCGTCAGCACGGTGCCTTTTGGCACTGCAGTTCTCTTTCAGTCAGGGAGGCCGTGCGACTGGCAAAGGGAGTCTGCGCAGTACTGCCTTCGCGAGGCTCTTTGACGACTGGGGCACTCAACCCAGGCAAGCCAGAGAGCAGTACGTTGCCCTTGCTATGAATGTGAAGAGCTTTCTCCAGGGCCCTGTTGAGGCTAAGGTTCCTCAGAAGCCAGGAGCCGCCGTTCCGGCACGGAGAGAAGTCATCCTGCGAACTTGGCGAACGAGCTCCTATCCTGTGTGCCCCCAGGAGCGTCGCAGAGTGAAGGCACTCCGTGGTGGAGTATGGCCTCATGGAAACCACTGCACACCCAACTCCCCCGACGTGAAACACTGGAACTTACCTTGAGGCCTGAGGTCACCTTTCGTTCGGCCGGAGCTGAACATGTGGTGCCGTGGGAGGAGTTCCTAGAAAGGGATCGCCAGCACGGTTTTCGTTTTGAGAGAACACGCAGCCTCGGCCCACAACGACAATCCTGCCGTGCAGAGACGTCGGGCCGCTAGTGCTGTTCAGGCAGCTTTGAAGCCAAGCGCAAGGTGCCTCCAAACGGGGAGAAAGCGTACTCTCCCCTCCGCGTCCCACGTTCAAGCTGAATGACGCAGCATGTTTCTCGGAAGGCTCTGCCGAGCTATCTAGTACGAGGGAGAGAGCGCCTGCCTCTGCTGAGAAAGGTTTTGACGTGGGGATGGCTGGACAGGCGGAAGAGCGTTCCCCAGGCCGTGCAAAGTTTAGGCCTTGGTGATTCCGGATGGTCCCAAGGGTCCAGAGTTGTCCCTGGGAAAGCTGTCCTTTTCCCTCTTTTTCCGGCTGGAAGTACACCTCCGGCATCCGACTGCCGTTCGGAGACGTCCTGGGGGAGACGCCCTACTTTCACTTGGGACCCACCCTGGTGTTTCTCAGAAGAGCCCAAATTCCTCCCTGCGGGTGGGGGGGTTGGCACACCAGCATGGAATGTAAGGCTGTTCAGAACTGCGTACCTTGAGGCCGTGTGAAGGCCGTACGAACGAGAGCTTTCGAGCGAACAGGGCAGCGCTTCGCCATCATCGTTGCACATTCACGGAGCTGAATCAAACGAACGCATTTACTTCCTGTGGCTCAAACGCAGCCGAGGAGTTGGAAGGCATACAGTGCCCTTTGACAGTTGTTACAACGAACGTGAGTGCACAGTGTCTCGTGAAATACCTTCCACGGTCGAAGCATTCCGTTAAGGCAATGCCCCTCCGCTCCCTCTGGCGCTCCGAGGTGTTACAAACGGGGGAAATCTGGACTTTTGCTTGAGGCCGGGGTGGGGCGTGGGGACTCACAATTCTTCTGCCGGCGAGCTCCAGAGCGCTCCTGCTGAAGCTCCCAGCAAGGAACTGAGAGCAGCAGGCCTCACACGAGTACACTCAGACTTCTTCTGTCACGAGTCAACTCAGACTTCTTATGTGAGGCCTTCCGGCAGCAAAGAGAAGGTGCGCGCGAGGAGTGTGCTTCAGGCAGCTCAGGACCCGCCACTGTCTCGTCTACCACGGAGGGGAATAAGGTTTGGCCAGGGTCGCCCAGCTTCATACCTGAGCTCATACGGGTATCCTCAGTGGTTTCTGATTACCTCAAGGAAACACAACGGGAGGAACAGGGCCCTTCCATGGAGGCCCTTTTGGGCACAGGGACCTCTGCGTGGGATCTACTGGGTAAGTATGGCAGTACCTTAGGGAGGCCTCAGGGACCAAGGCTCTCTGGCTCACGCCTAGCTGTGCAAAGAAGTGTGCAAACGTACGTACTGCTCCTCAGGCTGGGCCCACAGCCTAGCTTTCGCTTCTGTGAGAGTGCTGTCCCGAGTCTCCTCCTGGAGCCAGTCGTCAGCACGGTGCCTTTTGGCACTGCAGTTGTCTTTCAGTCAAGGAGGCCGTTCGACTGACGGGCAAAGGGAGTCCGCCCAGCGCTGGCTTTCGCCAGTCTCTCTGACGACTGGGCCACTCAACCTAGGCAACCCAGAGAGGAGTACACTGCCCTTGCTATGAATGTGAAGAGCTGTCTCCAGGGGCCTGCTTAGGCTAAGGTTCCTCAGAAGCCAGGAGCCGCCGTTCCGGCACGGAGAGAGGTCATCGTGCGAAACTGGTGAATGGGCTCCTATCCTGTGTGCCCCCAGGAGCGTCGCAGGGTTAAGGCACTCCGTGGTGGAGGACGGCCTCGTTGGAGACCCCTGCACACCCAACTCCCCTGACGTGAAACACTGGAACTTCACCTTGAGGCCTGAGGTCACCTTCCACTTGGCCGGAGCTGAACCTGGGGTGCCGTGGGAGGAGTTCCTAGAAAGGGATCGCCAGCACGGTTTTCGCTTTGGGAGAACACGCAGCCTCGGCCCACAACGACAGTCCTGCCGTGCAGAGACGTCGGGCCACTAGTGCTGTTCAGGCAGCTTTGAAGCCAAGCGCAAGGCGCCTCCAAACGGGGAGAAAGCGTACTCTCCCCTCCGCGTCCCACGTTCAAGCTGAATGACGCAGCATGTTTCTCGGAAGGCTCTGCCGAGCTATCTAGTACGAGGGAGAGAGCGCCTGCCTCTGCTGAGAAAGGTTTTGACGTGGGGATTGCTGGACATGAGGAAGAGCGTTCCCCAGGCCGTGCAAAGTTTAGGCTTTGGTGACTCTGGATGGTCCCAAGGGTCCAGAATTGTCCCTGGGAAAGCTGTCCTCTTTTTCTTTCTCCGGCTGGAAGTAAACAGCTGGCAACCGACTGCCGTACGCAGACGTCCTGGGGGAGCCCCCCGGTTTCATTTGGGACGCACGTGGGTGTCTCACAGAAGAGCCCAAATTCCTAATTGGGGGCACACCAGCATGGAATGTAAGGCTGTTTACAACTGCGTACCCTGAGGCCGTTGGAAGGCCGTACGGACGAGAGCGTTCGAGCGAACAGGGCAGCGCTTCGCCATCATCGTTGCCCGTTCACGGAGCTTAATCAAACGAATGCCTTTACTTCCTGTGGCTCAAACGCAACAGAGGAGTTGGAAGGCATACAGTGCCCTTTGACAGTTGTTACGACGAACGTGAGTGCACAGTGTCTCGTGAAAGAAATCCCTAGCACTGTTGAAGCATCCCGTTAACGCATGCTTCTTCGCTCCTATGGCACTCCGAGGTGGTACTGACGGGGGAAATCTGGACTTTTACTTGAGGCCGGGGGGGCTCACAATGCTTTTGTCGGCGAGCTCCAGAGTGCTCTTGCTGAAGCTCCCAGCAAGGACCTGAGAGCAGCAGGCCTCACACGAGTACACTCAGACGGCTTCCGTCACGAGTAAACTCAGACCTCTTATGTGAGGCCTTCCGGCAGCAAAGAGAAGGTGGGCGCGAGGAGTGTGCTTCAGGCAGCTTAGGACCCGCAACTGTCTCGTCTACCACGGAGGGGAATAAGGTTTGGCCAGGGTCGCCCAGTTTCAAAGCTGAGCTCACGTAGTTATCCTCAGTGGTTTCCGATTACCTCAAGGAAACACACGGGAGGAACAGGGCCCTTCCATGGAGGCCCTTTTGGGCACAGGGACCTCTGCGTGGGATCTACTGGGTAAGTATGGCAGTACCTTAGGTAGGCCTCAGGGACCAAAGCTGTCGTCTGGCTCATGCCTTAGCTGTGTTAAGTGTGGAAAACGTGCTGGTCCTCAGGCTGGGCCCACAGCCTAGCTTTCGCTTCTGTGAGAGTGCTGTCCCGAGTCTCCTCCTGGAGCCAGTCGTCAGCACGGTGCCTTTTGGCACTGCAGTTCTCTTTCAGTCAGGGAGGCCGTGCGACTGGCAAAGGGAGTCTGCGCAGCACTGCCTTCGCGAGGCTCTTTGACGACTGGGGCACTCAACCCAGGCAAGCCAGAGAGCAGTACGTTGCCCTTGCTATGAATGTGAAGAGCTTTCTCCAGGGCCCTGTTGAGGCTAAGGTTCCTCAGAAGCCAGGAGCCGCCGTTCCGGCACGGAGAGAAGTCATCCTGCGAACTTGGCGAACGAGCTCCTATCCTGTGTGCCCCCAGGAGCGTCGCAGAGTGAAGGCACTCCGTGGTGGAGTATGGCCTCATGGAAACCACTGCACACCCAACTCCCCCGACGTGAAACACTGGAACTTACCTTGAGGCCTGAGGTCACCTTTCGTTCGGCCGGAGCTGAACATGTGGTGCCGTGGGAGGAGTTCCTAGAAAGGGATCGCCAGCACGGTTTTCGTTTTGAGAGAACACGCAGCCTCGGCCCACAACGACAATCCTGCCGTGCAGAGACGTCGGGCCGCTAGTGCTGTTCAGGCAGCTTTGAAGCCAAGCGCAAGGTGCCTCCAAACGGGGAGAAAGCGTACTCTCCCCTCCGCGTCCCACGTTCAAGCTGAATGACGCAGCATGTTTCTCGGAAGGCTCTGCCGAGCTATCTAGTACGAGGGAGAGAGCGCCTGCCTCTGCTGAGAAAGGTTTTGACGTGGGGATGGCTGGACAGGCGGAAGAGCGTTCCCCAGGCCGTGCAAAGTTTAGGCCTTGGTGATTCCGGATGGTCCCAAGGGTCCAGAGTTGTCCCTGGGAAAGCTGTCCTTTTCCCTCTTTTTCCGGCTGGAAGTACACCTCCGGCATCCGACTGCCGTTCGGAGACGTCCTGGGGGAGACGCCCTACTTTCACTTGGGACCCACCCTGGTGTTTCTCAGAAGAGCCCAAATTCCTCCCTGCGGGTGGGGGGGTTGGCACACCAGCATGGAATGTAAGGCTGTTCAGAACTGCGTACCTTGAGGCCGTGTGAAGGCCGTACGAACGAGAGCTTTCGAGCGAACAGGGCAGCGCTTCGCCATCATCGTTGCACATTCACGGAGCTGAATCAAACGAACGCATTTACTTCCTGTGGCTCAAACGCAGCCGAGGAGTTGGAAGGCATACAGTGCCCTTTGACAGTTGTTACAACGAACGTGAGTGCACAGTGTCTCGTGAAATACCTTCCACGGTCGAAGCATTCCGTTAAGGCAATGCCCCTCCGCTCCCTCTGGCGCTCCGAGGTGTTACAAACGGGGGAAATCTGGACTTTTGCTTGAGGCCGGGGTGGGGCGTGGGGACTCACAGTTCTTCTGCCGGCGAGCTCCAGAGCGCTCCTGCTGAAGCTCCCAGCAAGGAACTGAGAGCAGCAGGCCTCACACGAGTACACTCAGACTTCTTCTGTCACGAGTCAACTCAGACTTCTTATGTGAGGCCTTCCGGCAGCAAAGAGAAGGTGCGCGCGAGGAGTGTGCTTCAGGCAGCTCAGGACCCGCCACTGTCTCGTCTACCACGGAGGGGAATAAGGTTTGGCCAGGGTCGCCCAGCTTCATACCTGAGCTCATACGGGTATCCTCAGTGGTTTCTGATTACCTCAAGGAAACACAACGGGAGGAACAGGGCCCTTCCATGGAGGCCCTTTTGGGCACAGGGACCTCTGCGTGGGATCTACTGGGTAAGTATGGCAGTACCTTAGGGAGGCCTCAGGGACCAAGGCTCTCTGGCTCACGCCTAGCTGTGCAAAGAAGTGTGCAAACGTACGTACTGCTCCTCAGGCTGGGCCCACAGCCTAGCTTTCGCTTCTGTGAGAGTGCTGTCCCGAGTCTCCTCCTGGAGCCAGTCGTCAGCACGGTGCCTTTTGGCACTGCAGTTGTCTTTCAGTCAAGGAGGCCGTTCGACTGACGGGCAAAGGGAGTCCGCCCAGCGCTGGCTTTCGCCAGTCTCTCTGACGACTGGGCCACTCAACCTAGGCAACCCAGAGAGGAGTACACTGCCCTTGCTATGAATGTGAAGAGCTGTCTCCAGGGGCCTGCTTAGGCTAAGGTTCCTCAGAAGCCAGGAGCCGCCGTTCCGGCACGGAGAGAGGTCATCGTGCGAAACTGGTGAATGGGCTCCTATCCTGTGTGCCCCCAGGAGCGTCGCAGGGTTAAGGCACTCCGTGGTGGAGGACGGCCTCGTTGGAGACCCCTGCACACCCAACTCCCCTGACGTGAAACACTGGAACTTCACCTTGAGGCCTGAGGTCACCTTCCACTTGGCCGGAGCTGAACCTGGGGTGCCGTGGGAGGAGTTCCTAGAAAGGGATCGCCAGCACGGTTTTCGCTTTGGGAGAACACGCAGCCTCGGCCCACAACGACAGTCCTGCCGTGCAGAGACGTCGGGCCACTAGTGCTGTTCAGGCAGCTTTGAAGCCAAGCGCAAGGCGCCTCCAAACGGGGAGAAAGCGTACTCTCCCCTCCGCGTCCCACGTTCAAGCTGAATGACGCAGCATGTTTCTCGGAAGGCTCTGCCGAGCTATCTAGTACGAGGGAGAGAGCGCCTGCCTCTGCTGAGAAAGGTTTTGACGTGGGGATTGCTGGACATGAGGAAGAGCGTTCCCCAGGCCGTGCAAAGTTTAGGCTTTGGTGACTCTGGATGGTCCCAAGGGTCCAGAATTGTCCCTGGGAAAGCTGTCCTCTTTTTCTTTCTCCGGCTGGAAGTAAACAGCTGGCAACCGACTGCCGTACGCAGACGTCCTGGGGGAGCCCCCCGGTTTCATTTGGGACGCACGTGGGTGTCTCACAGAAGAGCCCAAATTCCTAATTGGGGGCACACCAGCATGGAATGTAAGGCTGTTTACAACTGCGTACCCTGAGGCCGTTGGAAGGCCGTACGGACGAGAGCGTTCGAGCGAACAGGGCAGCGCTTCGCCATCATCGTTGCCCGTTCACGGAGCTTAATCAAACGAATGCCTTTACTTCCTGTGGCTCAAACGCAACAGAGGAGTTGGAAGGCATACAGTGCCCTTTGACAGTTGTTACGACGAACGTGAGTGCACAGTGTCTCGTGAAAGTAATCCCTAGCACTGTTGAAGCATCCCGTTAACGCATGCTTCTTCGCTCCTATGGCACTCCGAGGTGGTACTGACGGGGGAAATCTGGACTTTTACTTGAGGCCGGGGGGGCTCACAATGCTTTTGTCGGCGAGCTCCAGAGTGCTCTTGCTGAAGCTCCCAGCAAGGACCTGAGAGCAGCAGACCTCACACGAGTACACTCAGACGGCTTCCGTCACGAGTAAACTCAGACCTCTTATGTGAGGCCTTCCGGCAGCAAAGAGAAGGTGGGCGCGAGGAGTGTGCTTCAGGCAGCTTAGGACCCGCAACTGTCTCGTCTACCACGGAGGGGAATAAGGTTTGCCCAGGGTCGCCCAGTTTCAAAGCTGAGCTCACGTAGTTATCCTCAGTGGTTTCCGATTACCTCAAGGAAACACACGGGAGGAACAGGGCCCTTCCATGGAGGCCCTTTTGGGCACAGGGACCTCTGCGTGGGATCTACTGGGTAAGTATGGCAGTACCTTAGGTAGGCCTCAGGGACCAAAGCTGTCGTCTGGCTCATGCCTTAGCTGTGTTAAGTGTGGAAAACGTGCTGGTCCTCAGGCTGGGCCCACAGCCTAGCTTTCGCTTCTGTGAGAGTGCTGTCCCGAGTCTCCTCCTGGAGCCAGTCGTCAGCACGGTGCCTTTTGGCACTGCAGTTCTCTTTCAGTCAGGGAGGCCGTGCGACTGGCAAAGGGAGTCTGCGCAGCACTGCCTTCGCGAGGCTCTTTGACGACTGGGGCACTCAACCCAGGCAAGCCAGAGAGCAGTACGTTGCCCTTGCTATGAATGTGAAGAGCTTTCTCCAGGGCCCTGTTGAGGCTAAGGTTCCTCAGAAGCCAGGAGCCGCCGTTCCGGCACGGAGAGAAGTCATCCTGCGAACTTGGCGAACGAGCTCCTATCCTGTGTGCCCCCAGGAGCGTCGCAGAGTGAAGGCACTCCGTGGTGGAGTATGGCCTCATGGAAACCACTGCACACCCAACTCCCCCGACGTGAAACACTGGAACTTACCTTGAGGCCTGAGGTCACCTTTCGTTCGGCCGGAGCTGAACATGTGGTGCCGTGGGAGGAGTTCCTAGAAAGGGATCGCCAGCACGGTTTTCGTTTTGAGAGAACACGCAGCCTCGGCCCACAACGACAATCCTGCCGTGCAGAGACGTCGGGCCGCTAGTGCTGTTCAGGCAGCTTTGAAGCCAAGCGCAAGGCGCCTCCAAACGGGGAGAAAGCGTACTCTCCCCTCCGCGTCCCACGTTCAAGCTGAATGACGCAGCATGTTTCTCGGAAGGCTCTGCCGAGCTATCTAGTACGAGGGAGAGAGCGCCTGCCTCTGCTGAGAAAGGTTTTGACGTGGGGATGGCTGGACAGGCGGAAGAGCGTTCCCCAGGCCGTGCAAAGTTTAGGCCTTGGTGATTCCGGATGGTCCCAAGGGTCCAGAGTTGTCCCTGGGAAAGCTGTCCTTTTCCCTCTTTTTCCGGCTGGAAGTACACCTCCGGCATCCGACTGCCGTTCGGAGACGTCCTGGGGGAGACGCCCTACTTTCACTTGGGACGCACCCTGGTGTTTCTCAGAAGAGCCCAAATTCCTCCCTGCGGGTGGGGGGGTTGGCACACCAGCATGGAATGTAAGGCTGTTCAGAACTGCGTACCTTGAGGCCGTGTGAAGGCCGTACGAACGAGAGCTTTCGAGCGAACAGGGCAGCGCTTCGCCATCATCGTTGCACATTCACGGAGCTGAATCAAACGAACGCATTTACTTCCTGTGGCTCAAACGCAGCCGAGGAGTTGGAAGGCATACAGTGCCCTTTGACAGTTGTTACAACGAACGTGAGTGCACAGTGTCTCGTGAAATACCTTCCACGGTCGAAGCATTCCGTTAAGGCAATGCCCCTCCGCTCCCTCTGGCGCTCCGAGGTGTTACAAACGGGGGAAATCTGGACTTTTGCTTGAGGCCGGGGTGGGGCGTGGGGACTCACAATTCTTCTGCCGGCGAGCTCCAGAGCGCTCCTGCTGAAGCTCCCAGCAAGGAACTGAGAGCAGCAGGCCTCACACGAGTACACTCAGACTTCTTCTGTCACGAGTCAACTCAGACTTCTTATGTGAGGCCTTCCGGCAGCAAAGAGAAGGTACGCGCGAGGAGTGTGCTTCAGGCAGCTCAGGACCCGCCACTGTCTCGTCTGCCACGGAGGGGAATAAGGTTTGGCCAGGGTCGCCCAGGTGTGGAGACCCCTGCACACCCAACTCCCCTGACGTGAAACACTGGAACTTCACCTTGAGGCCTGAGGTCACCTTCCACTTGGCCGGAACTGAACCTGGGGTGCCGTGGGAGGAGTTCCTAGAAAGAGATCGCCAGCACGGTTTTCGCTTTGGGAGAACACGCAGCCTCGGCCCACAACGACAGTCCTGCCGTGCAGAGACGTCGGGCCGCTAGTGCTGTTCAGGCAGCTTTGAAGCCAAGCGCAAGGCGCCTCCAAACGGGGAGAAAGCGTACTCTCCCCTCCGCGTCCCACGTTCAAGCTGAATGATGCAGCATGTTTCTCGGAAGGCTCTGCCGAGCTATCTAGTACGAGGGAGAGAGCGCCTGCCTCTGCTGAGAAAGGTTTTGACGTGGGGATTGCTGGACATGAGGAAGAGCGTTCCCCAGGCCGTGCAAAGTTTAGGCTTTGGTGACTCTGGATGGTCCCAAGGGTCCAGAATTGTCCCTGGGAAAGCTGTCCTCTTTTTCTTTCTCCGGCTGGAAGTACACCTCCGGCATCCGACTGCCGTTCTGAGACGTCCTGGGGGAGCCCCCCGGTTTCATTTGGGACGCACGTGGGTGTCTCACAGAAGAGCCCAAATTCCTAATTGGGGGCACACCAGCATGGAATGTAAGGCTGTTTACAACTGCGTACCCTGAGGCCGTTGGAAGGCCGTACGGACGAGAGCGTTCGAGCGAACAGGGCAGCGCTTCGCCATCATCGTTGCCCGTTCACGGAGCTTAATCAAACGAATGCCTTTACTTCCTGTGGCTCAAACGCAACAGAGGAGTTGGAAGGCATACAGTGCCCTTTGACAGTTGTTACGACGAACGTGAGTGCACAGTGTCTCGTGAAAGAAATCCCTAGCACTGTTGAAGCATCCCGTTAACGCATGCTTCTTCGCTCCTATGGCACTCCGAGGTGGTACTGACGGGGGAAATCTGGACTTTTACTTGAGGCCGGGGGGGCTCACAATTCTTTTGTCGGCGAGCTCCAGAGTGCTCTTGCTGAAGCTCCCAGCAAGGACCTGAGAGCAGCAGGCCTCACACGAGTACACTCAGACGGCTTCCGTCACGAGTAAACTCAGACCTCTTATGTGAGGCCTTCCGGCAGCAAAGAGAAGGTGGGCGCGAGGAGTGTGCTTCAGGCAGCTTAGGACCCGCAACTGTCTCGTCTACCACGGAGGGGAATAAGGTTTGCCCAGGGTCGCCCAGTTTCAAAGCTGAGCTCACGTAGTTATCCTCAGTGGTTTCCGATTACCTCAAGGAAACACACGGGAGGAACAGGGCCCTTCCATGGAGGCCCTTTTGGGCACAGGGACCTCTGCGTGGGATCTACTGGGTAAGTATGGCAGTACCTTAGGTAGGCCTCAGGGACCAAGGCTGTCGTCTGGCTCATGCCTTAGCTGTGTTAAGTGTGGAAAACGTGCTGGTCCTCAGGCTGGGCCCACAGCCTAGCTTTCGCTTCTGTGAGAGTGCTGTCCCGAGTCTCCTCCTGGAGCCAGTCGTCAGCACGGTGCCTTTTGGCACTGCAGTTCTCTTTCAGTCAGGGAGGCCGTGCGACTGGCAAAGGGAGTCTGCGCAGCACTGCCTTCGCGAGGCTCTTTGACGACTGGGGCACTCAACCCAGGCAAGCCAGAGAGCAGTACGTTGCCCTTGCTATGAATGTGAAGAGCTTTCTCCAGGGCCCTGTTGAGGCTAAGGTTCCTCAGAAGCCAGGATCCGCCGTTGCGGCACGGAGAGAAGTCATCCTGCGAACTTGGCGAACGAGCTCCTATCCTGTGTGCCCCCAGGAGCGTCGCAGAGTGAAGGCACTCCGTGGTGGAGTATGGCCTCATGGAAACCACTGCACACCCAACTCCCCCGACGTGAAACACTGGAACTTACCTTGAGGCCTGAGGTCACCTTTCGTTCGGCCGGAGCTGAACATGTGGTGCCGTGGGAGGAGTTCCTAGAAAGGGATCGCCAGCACGGTTTTCGTTTTGAGAGAACACGCAGCCTCGGCCCACAACGACAATCCTGCCGTGCAGAGACGTCGGGCCGCTAGTGCTGTTCAGGCAGCTTTGAAGCCAAGCGCAAGGCGCCTCCAAACGGGGAGAAAGCGTACTCTCCCCTCCGCGTCCCACGTTCAAGCTGAATGACGCAGCATGTTTTTCGGAAGGCTCTGCCGAGCTATCTAGTACGAGGGAGAGAGTGCCTGCCTCTGCTGAGAAAGGTTTTGACGTGGGGATGGCTGGACAGGCGGAAGAGCGTTCCCCAGGCCGTGCAAAGTTTAGGCCTTGGTGATTCCGGATGGTCCCAAGGGTCCAGAGTTGTCCCTGGGAAAGCTGTCCTTTTCCCTCTTTTTCCGGCTGGAAGTACACCTCCGGCATCCGACTGCCGTTCGGAGACGTCCTGGGGGAGACGCCCTACTTTCACTTGGGACGCACCCTGGTGTTTCTCAGAAGAGCCCAAATTCCTCCCTGCGGGTGGGGGGGTTGGCACACCAGCATGGAATGTAAGGCTGTTCAGAACTGCGTACCTTGAGGCCGTGTGAAGGCCGTACGAACGAGAGCTTTCGAGCGAACAGGGCAGCGCTTCGCCATCATCGTTGCACATTCACGGAGCTGAATCAAACGAACGCATTTACTTCCTGTGGCTCAAACACAGCCGAGGAGTTGGAAGGCATACAGTGCCCTTTGACAGTTGTTACAACGAACGTGAGTGCACAGTGTCTCGTGAAATACCTTCCACGGTCGAAGCATTCCGTTAAGGCATGCCCCTCCGCTCCCTCTGGCGCTCCGAGGTGTTACAAACGGGGGAAATCTGGACTTTTGCTTGAGGCCGGGGTGGGGCGTGGGGACTCACAATTCTTCTGCCGGCGAGCTCCAGAGCGCTCCTGCTGAAGCTCCCAGCAAGGAACTGAGAGCAGCAGGCCTCACACGAGTACACTCAGACTTCTTCTGTCACGAGTCAACTCAGACTTCTTATGTGAGGCCTTCCGGCAGCAAAGAGAAGGTACGCGCGAGGAGTGTGCTTCAGGCAGCTCAGGACCCGCCACTGTCTCGTCTACCACGGAGGGGAATAAGGTTTGGCCAGGGTCGCCCAGCTTCATACCTGAGCTCATACGGGTATCCTCAGTGGTTTCTGATTACCTCAAGGAAACACAACGGGAGGAACAGGGCCCTTCCATGGAGGCCCTTTTGGGCACAGGGACCTCTGCGTGGGATCTACTGGGTAAGTATGGCAGTACCTTAGGGAGGCCTCAGGGACCAAGGCTCTCTGGCTCACGCCTAGCTGTGCAAAGAAGTGTGCAAACGTACGTACTGCTCCTCAGGCTGGGCCCACAGCCTAGCTTTCGCTTCTCTGAGAGTGCTGTCCCGAGTCTCCTCCTGGAGCCAGTCGTCAGCACGGTGCCTTTTGGCACTGCAGTTGTCTTTCAGTCAAGGAGGCCGTTCGACTGACGGGCAAAGGGAGTCCGCCCAGCGCTGGCTTTCACCAGTCTCTCTGACGACTGGGCCACTCAACCTAGGCAACCCAGAGAGGAGTACACTGCCCTTGCTATGAATGTGAAGAGCTGTCTCCAGGGGCCTGCTTAGGCTAAGGTTCCTCAGAAGCCAGGAGCCGCCGTTCCGGCACGGAGAGAGGTCATCGTGCGAAACTGGTGAATGGGCTCCTATCCTGTGTGCCCCCAGGAGCGTCGCAGGGTTAAGGCACTCCGTGGTGGAGGACGGCCTCTTTGGAGACCCCTGCACACCCAACTCCCCTGAAGTGAAACACTGGAACTTCACCTTGAGGCCTGAGGTCACCTTCCACTTGGCCGGAGCTGAACCTGGGGTGCCGTGGGAGGAGTTCCTAGAAAGGGATCGCCAGCACGGTTTTCGCTTTGGGAGAACACGCAGCCTCGGCCCACAACGACAGTCCTGCCGTGCAGAGACGTCGGGCCGCTAGTGCTGTTCAGGCAGCTTTGAAGCCAAGCGCAAGGCGCCTCCAAACGGGGAGAAAGCGTACTCTCCCCTCCGCGTCCCACGTTCAAGCTGAATGACGCAGCATGTTTCTCGGAAGGCTCTGCCGAGCTATCTAGTACGAGGGAGAGAGCGCCTGCCTCTGCTGAGAAAGGTTTTGACGTGGGGATGGCTGGACATGAGGAAGAGCGTTCCCCAGGCCGTGCAAAGTTTAGGCTTTGGTGACTCTGGATGGTCCCAAGGGTCCAGAATTGTCCCTGGGAAAGCTGTCCTCTTTTTCTTTCTCCGGCTGGAAGTAAACAGCTGGCAACCGACTGCCGTACGCAGACGTCCTGGGGGAGCCCCCCGGTTTCATTTGGGACGCACGTGGGTGTCTCACAGAAGAGCCCAAATTCCTAATTGGGGGCACACCAGCATGGAATGTAAGGCTGTTTACAACTGCGTACCCTGAGGACGTTGGAAGGCCGTACGGACGAGAGCTTTCGAGCGAACAGGGCAGCGCTTCGCCATCATCGTTGCCCGTTCACGGAGCTTAATCAAACGAATGCCTTTACTTCCTGTGGCTCAAACGCAACAGAGGAGTTGGAAGGCATACAGTGCCCTTTGACAGTTGTTACGACGAACGTGAGTGCACAGTGTCTCGTGAAAGAAATCCCTAGCACTGTTGAAGCATCCCGTTAACGCATGCTTCTTCGCTCCTATGGCACTCCGAGGTGGTACTGACGGGGGAAATCTGGACTTTTACTTGAGGCCGGGGGGGCTCACAATGCTTTTGTCGGCGAGCTCCAGAGTGCTCTTGCTGAAGCTCCCAGCAAGGACCTGAGAGCAGCAGGCCTCACACGAGTACACTCAGACGGCTTCCGTCACGAGTAAACTCAGACCTCTTATGTGAGGCCTTCCGGCAGCAAAGAGAAGGTGGGCGCGAGGAGTGTGCTTCAGGCAGCTTAGGACCCGCAACTGTCTCGTCTACCACGGAGGGGAATAAGGTTTGCCCAGGGTCGCCCAGTTTCAAAGCTGAGCTCACGTAGTTATCCTCAGTGGTTTCCGATTACCTCAAGGAAACACACGGGAGGAACAGGGCCCTTCCATGGAGGCCCTTTTGGGCACAGGGACCTCTGCGTGGGATCTACTGGGTAAGTATGGCAGTACCTTAGGTAGGCCTCAGGGACCAAGGCTGTCGTCTGGCTCATGCCTTAGCTGTGTTAAGTGTGGAAAACGTGCTGGTCCTCAGGCTGGGCCCACAGCCTAGCTTTCGCTTCTGTGAGAGTGCTGTCCCGAGTCTCCTCCTGGAGCCAGTCGTCAGCACGGTGCCTTTTGGCACTGCAGTTCTCTTTCAGTCAGGGAGGCCGTGCGACTGGCAAAGGGAGTCTGCGCAGCACTGCCTTCGCGAGGCTCTTTGACGACTGGGGCACTCAACCCAGGCAAGCCAGAGAGCAGTACGTTGCCCTTGCTATGAATGTGAAGAGCTTTCTCCAGGGCCCTGTTGAGGCTAAGGTTCCTCAGAAGCCAGGAGCCGCCGTTCCGGCACGGAGAGAAGTCATCCTGCGAACTTGGCGAACGAGCTCCTATCCTGTGTGCCCCCAGGAGCGTCGCAGAGTGAAGGCACTCCGTGGTGGAGTATGGCCTCATGGAAACCACTGCACACCCAACTCCCCCGACGTGAAACACTGGAACTTACCTTGAGGCCTGAGGTCACCTTTCGTTCGGCCGGAGCTGAACATGTGGTGCCGTGGGAGGAGTTCCTGGAAAGGGATCGCCAGCACGGTTTTCGTTTTGAGAGAACACGCAGCCTCGGCCCACAACGACAATCCTGCCGTGCAGAGACGTCGGGCCGCTAGTGCTGTTCAGGCAGCTTTGAAGCCAAGCGCAAGGCGCCTCCAAACGGGGAGAAAGCGTACTCTCCCCTCCGCGTCCCACGTTCAAGCTGAATGACGCAGCATGTTTCTCGGAAGGCTCTGCCGAGCTATCTAGTACGAGGGAGAGAGCGCCTGCCTCTGCTGAGAAAGGTTTTGACGTGGGGATGGCTGGACAGGCGGAAGAGCGTTCCCCAGGCCGTGCAAAGTTTAGGCCTTGGTGATTCCGGATGGTCCCAAGGGTCCAGAGTTGTCCCTGGGAAAGCTGTCCTTTTCCCTCTTTTTCCGGCTGGAAGTACACCTCCGGCATCCGACTGCCGTTCGGAGACGTCCTGGGGGAGACGCCCTACTTTCACTTGGGACGCACCCTGGTGTTTCTCAGAAGAGCCCAAATTCCTCCCTGCGGGTGGGGGGGTTGGCACACCAGCATGGAATGTAAGGCTGTTCAGAACTGCGTACCTTGAGGCCGTGTGAAGGCCGTACGAACGAGAGCTTTCGAGCGAACAGGGCAGCGCTTCGCCATCATCGTTGCACATTCACGGAGCTGAATCAAACGAACGCATTTACTTCCTGTGGCTCAAACGCAGCCGAGGAGTTGGAAGGCATACAGTGCCCTTTGACAGTTGTTACAACGAACGTGAGTGCACAGTGTCTCGTGAAATACCTTCCACGGTCGAAGCATTCCGTTAAGGCAATGCCCCTCCGCTCCCTCTGGCGCTCCGAGGTGTTACAAACGGGGGAAATCTGGACTTTTGCTTGAGGCCGGGGTGGGGCGTGGGGACTCACAATTCTTCTGCCGGCGAGCTCCAGAGCGCTCCTGCTGAAGCTCCCAGCAAGGAACTGAGAGCAGCAGGCCTCACACGAGTACACTCAGACTTCTTCTGTCACGAGTCAACTCAGACTTCTTATGTGAGGCCTTCCGGCAGCAAAGAGAAGGTACGCGCGAGGAGTGTGCTTCAGGCAGCTCAGGACCCGCCACTGTCTCGTCTACCACGGAGGGGAATAAGGTTTGGCCAGGGTCGCCCAGCTTCATACCTGAGCTCATACGGGTATCCTCAGTGGTTTCTGATTACCTCAAGGAAACACAACGGGAGGAACAGGGCCCTTCCATGGAGGCCCTTTTGGGCACAGGGACCTCTGCGTGGGATCTACTGGGTAAGTATGGCAGTACCTTAGGGAGGCCTCAGGGACCAAGGCTCTCTGGCTCACGCCTAGCTGTGCAAAGAAGTGTGCAAACGTACGTACTGCTCCTCAGGCTGGGCCCACAGCCTAGCTTTCGCTTCTCTGAGAGTGCTGTCCCGAGTCTCCTCCTGGAGCCAGTCGTCAGCACGGTGCCTTTTGGCACTGCAGTTGTCTTTCAGTCAAGGAGGCCGTTCGACTGACGGGCAAAGGGAGTCCGCCCAGCGCTGGCTTTCGCCAGTCTCTCTGACGACTGGGCCACTCAACCTAGGCAACCCAGAGAGGAGTACACTGCCCTTGCTATGAATGTGAAGAGCTGTCTCCAGGGGCCTGCTTAGGCTAAGGTTCCTCAGAAGCCAGGAGCCGCCGTTCCGGCACGGAGAGAGGTCATCGTGCGAAACTGGTGAATGGGCTCCTATCCTGTGTGCCCCCAGGAGCGTCGCAGGGTTAAGGCACTCCGTGGTGGAGGACGGCCTCGTTGGAGACCCCTGCACACCCAACTCCCCTGACGTGAAACACTGGAACTTCACCTTGAGGCCTGAGGTCACCTTCCACTTGGCCGGAGCTGAACCTGGGGTGCCGTGGGAGGAGTTCCTAGAAAGGGATCGCCAGCACGGTTTTCGCTTTGGGAGAACACGCAGCCTCGGCCCACAACGACAGTCCTGCCGTGCAGAGACGTCGGGCCGCTAGTGCTGTTCAGGCAGCTTTGAAGCCAAGCGCAAGGCGCCTCCAAACGGGGAGAAAGCGTACTCTCCCCTCCGCGTCCCACGTTCAAGCTGAATGACGCAGCATGTTTCTCGGAAGGCTCTGCCGAGCTATCTAGTACGAGGGAGAGAGCGCCTGCCTCTGCTGAGAAAGGTTTTGACGTGGGGATGGCTGGACAGGCGGAAGAGCGTTCCCCAGGCCGTGCAAAGTTTAGGCTTTGGTGACTCTGGATGGTCCCAAGGGTCCAGAATTGTCCCTGGGAAAGCTGTCCTCTTTTTCTTTCTCCGGCTGGAAGTAAACAGCTGGCAACCGACTGCCGTACGCAGACGTCCTGGGGGAGCCCCCCGGTTTCATTTGGGACGCACGTGGGTGTCTCACAGAAGAGCCCAAATTCCTAATTGGGGGCACACCAGCATGGAATGTAAGGCTGTTTACAACTGCGTACCCTGAGGACGTTGGAAGGCCGTACGGACGAGAGCTTTCGAGCGAACAGGGCAGCGCTTCGCCATCATCGTTGCCCGTTCACGGAGCTTAATCAAACGAATGCCTTTACTTCCTGTGGCTCAAACGCAACAGAGGAGTTGGAAGGCATACAGTGCCCTTTGACAGTTGTTACGACGAACGTGAGTGCACAGTGTCTCGTGAAAGAAATCCCTAGCACTGTTGAAGCATCCCGTTAACGCATGCTTCTTCGCTCCTATGGCACTCCGAGGTGGTACTGACGGGGGAAATCTGGACTTTTACTTGAGGCCGGGGGGGCTCACAATTCTTTTGTCGGCGAGCTCCAGAGTGCTCTTGCTGAAGCTCCCAGCAAGGACCTGAGAGCAGCAGGCCTCACACGAGTACACTCAGACGGCTTCCGTCACGAGTAAACTCAGACCTCTTAAGTGAGGCCTTCCGGCAGCAAAGAGAAGGTGGGCGCGAGGAGTGTGCTTCAGGCAGCTTAGGACCCGCAACTGTCTCGTCTACCACGGAGGGGAATAAGGTTTGCCCAGGGTCGCCCAGTTTCAAAGCTGAGCTCACGTAGTTATCCTCAGTGGTTTCCGATTACCTCAAGGAAACACACGGGAGGAACAGGGCCCTTCCATGGAGGCCCTTTTGGGCACAGGGACCTCTGCGTGGGATCTACTGGGTAAGTATGGCAGTACCTTAGGTAGGCCTCAGGGACCAAGGCTGTCGTCTGGCTCATGCCTTAGCTGTGTTAAGTGTGGAAAACGTGCTGGTCCTCAGGCTGGGCCCACAGCCTAGCTTTCGCTTCTGTGAGAGTGCTGTCCCGAGTCTCCTCCTGGAGCCAGTCGTCAGCACGGTGCCTTTTGGCACTGCAGTTCTCTTTCAGTCAGGGAGGCCGTGCGACTGGCAAAGGGAGTCTGCGCAGCACTGCCTTCGCGAGGCTCTTTGACGACTGGGGCACTCAACCCAGGCAAGCCAGAGAGCAGTACGTTGCCCTTGCTATGAATGTGAAGAGCTTTCTCCAGGGCCCTGTTGAGGCTAAGGTTCCTCAGAAGCCAGGAGCCGCCGTTCCGGCACGGAGAGAAGTCATCCTGCGAACTTGGCGAACGAGCTCCTATCCTGTGTGCCCCCAGGAGCGTCGCAGAGTGAAGGCACTCCGTGGTGGAGTATGGCCTCATGGAAACCACTGCACACCCAACTCCCCCGACGTGAAACACTGGAACTTACCTTGAGGCCTGAGGTCACCTTTCGTTCGGCCGGAGCTGAACATGTGGTGCCGTGGGAGGAGTTCCTAGAAAGGGATCGCCAGCACGGTTTTCGTTTTGAGAGAACACGCAGCCTCGGCCCACAACGACAATCCTGCCGTGCAGAGACGTCGGGCCGCTAGTGCTGTTCAGGCAGCTTTGAAGCCAAGCGCAAGGCGCCTCCAAACGGGGAGAAAGCGTACTCTCCCCTCCGCGTCCCACGTTCAAGCTGAATGACGCAGCATGTTTCTCGGAAGGCTCTGCCGAGCTATCTAGTACGAGGGAGAGAGCGCCTGCCTCTGCTGAGAAAGGTTTTGACGTGGGGATGGCTGGACAGGCGGAAGAGCGTTCCCCAGGCCGTGCAAAGTTTAGGCCTTGGTGATTCCGGATGGTCCCAAGGGTCCAGAGTTGTCCCTGGGAAAGCTGTCCTTTTCCCTCTTTTTCCGGCTGGAAGTACACCTCCGGCATCCGACTGCCGTTCGGAGACGTCCTGGGGGAGACGCCCTACTTTCACTTGGGACGCACCCTGGTGTTTCTCAGAAGAGCCCAAATTCCTCCCTGCGGGTGGGGGGGTTGGCACACCAGCATGGAACGTAAGGCTGTTCAGAACTGCGTACCTTGAGGCCGTGTGAAGGCCGTACGAACGAGAGCTTTCGAGCGAACAGGGCAGCGCTTCGCCATCATCGTTGCACATTCACGGAGCTGAATCAAACGAACGCATTTACTTCCTGTGGCTCAAACACAGCCGAGGAGTTGGAAGGCATACAGTGCCCTTTGACAGTTGTTACAACGAACGTGAGTGCACAGTGTCTCGTGAAATACCTTCCACGGTCGAAGCATTCCGTTAAGGCATGCCCCTCCGCTCCCTCTGGCGCTCCGAGGTGTTACAAACGGGGGAAATCTGGACTTTTGCTTGAGGCCGGGGTGGGGCGGGGGGACTCACAATTCTTCTGCCGGCGAGCTCCAGAGCGCTCCTGCTGAAGCTCCCAGCAAGGAACTGAGAGCAGCAGGCCTCACACGAGTACACTCAGACTTCTTCTGTCACGAGTCAACTCAGACTTCTTATGTGAGGCCTTCCGGCAGCAAAGAGAAGGTACGCGCGAGGAGTGTGCTTCAGGCAGCTCAGGACCCGCCACTGTCTCGTCTACCACGGAGGGGAATAAGGTTTGGCCAGGGTCGCCCAGCTTCATACCTGAGCTCATACGGGTATCCTCAGTGGTTTCTGATTACCTCAAGGAAACACAACGGGAGGAACAGGGCCCTTCCATGGAGGCCCTTTTGGGCACAGGGACCTCTGCGTGGGATCTACTGGGTAAGTATGGCAGTACCTTAGGGAGGCCTCAGGGACCAAGGCTCTCTGGCTCACGCCTAGCTGTGCAAAGAAGTGTGCAAACGTACGTACTGCTCCTCAGGCTGGGCCCACAGCCTAGCTTTCGCTTCTGTGAGAGTGCTGTCCCGAGTCTCCTCCTGGAGCCAGTCGTCAGCACGGTGCCTTTTGGCACTGCAGTTGTCTTTCAGTCAAGGAGGCCGTTCGACTGACGGGCAAAGGGAGTCCGCCCAGCGCTGGCTTTCGCCAGTCTCTCTGACGACTGGGCCACTCAACCTAGGCAACCCAGAGAGGAGTACACTGCCCTTGCTATGAATGTGAAGAGCTGTCTCCAGGGGCCTGCTTAGGCTAAGGTTCCTCAGAAGCCAGGAGCCGCCGTTCCGGCACGGAGAGAGGTCATCGTGCGAAACTGGTGAATGGGCTCCTATCCTGTGTGCCCCCAGGAGCGTCGCAGGGTTAAGGCACTCCGTGGTGGAGGACGGCCTCGTTGGAGACCCCTGCACACCCAACTCCCCTGACGTGAAACACTGGAACTTCACCTTGAGGCCTGAGGTCACCTTCCACTTGGCCGGAGCTGAACCTGGGGTGCCGTGGGAGGAGTTCCTAGAAAGGGATCGCCAGCACGGTTTTCGCTTTGGGAGAACACGCAGCCTCGGCCCACAACGACAGTCCTGCCGTGCAGAGACGTCGGGCCGCTAGTGCTGTTCAGGCAGCTTTGAAGCCAAGCGCAAGGCGCCTCCAAACGGGGAGAAAGCGTACTCTCCCCTCCGCGTCCCACGTTCAAGCTGAATGACGCAGCATGTTTCTCGGAAGGCTCTGCCGAGCTATCTAGTACGAGGGAGAGAGCGCCTGCCTCTGCTGAGAAAGGTTTTGACGTGGGGATGGCTGGACAGGCGGAAGAGCGTTCCCCAGGCCGTGCAAAGTTTAGGCTTTGGTGACTCTGGATGGTCCCAAGGGTCCAGAATTGTCCCTGGGAAAGCTGTCCTCTTTTTCTTTCTCCGGCTGGAAGTAAACAGCTGGCAACCGACTGCCGTACGCAGACGTCCTGGGGGAGCCCCCCGGTTTCATTTGGGACGCACGTGGGTGTCTCACAGAAGAGCCCAAATTCCTAATTGGGGGCACACCAGCATGGAATGTAAGGCTGTTTACAACTGCGTACCCTGAGGACGTTGGAAGGCCGTACGGACGAGAGCTTTCGAGCGAACAGGGCAGCGCTTCGCCATCATCGTTGCCCGTTCACGGAGCTTAATCAAACGAATGCCTTTACTTCCTGTGGCTCAAACGCAACAGAGGAGTTGGAAGGCATACAGTGCCCTTTGACAGTTGTTACGACGAACGTGAGTGCACAGTGTCTCGTGAAAGAAATCCCTAGCACTGTTGAAGCATCCCGTTAACGCATGCTTCTTCGCTCCTATGGCACTCCGAGGTGGTACTGACGGGGGAAATCTGGACTTTTACTTGAGGCCAGGGGGGCTCACAATTCTTTTGTCGGCGAGCTCCAGAGTGCTCTTGCTGAAGCTCCCAGCAAGGACCTGAGAGCAGCAGGCCTCACACGAGTACACTCAGACGGCTTCCGTCACGAGTAAACTCAGACCTCTTAAGTGAGGCCTTCCGGCAGCAAAGAGAAGGTGGGCGCGAGGAGTGTGCTTCAGGCAGCTTAGGACCCGCAACTGTCTCGTCTACCACGGAGGGGAATAAGGTTTGCCCAGGGTCGCCCAGTTTCAAAGCTGAGCTCACGTAGTTATCCTCAGTGGTTTCCGATTACCTCAAGGAAACACACGGGAGGAACAGGGCCCTTCCATGGAGGCCCTTTTGGGCACAGGGACCTCTGCGTGGGATCTACTGGGTAAGTATGGCAGTACCTTAGGTAGGCCTCAGGGACCAAGGCTGTCGTCTGGCTCATGCCTTAGCTGTGTTAAGTGTGGAAAACGTGCTGGTCCTCAGGCTGGGCCCACAGCCTAGCTTTCGCTTCTGTGAGAGTGCTGTCCCGAGTCTCCTCCTGGAGCCAGTCGTCAGCACGGTGCCTTTTGGCACTGCAGTTCTCTTTCAGTCAGGGAGGCCGTGCGACTGGCAAAGGGAGTCTGCGCAGCACTGCCTTCGCGAGGCTCTTTGACGACTGGGGCACTCAACCCAGGCAAGCCAGAGAGCAGTACGTTGCCCTTGCTATGAATGTGAAGAGCTTTCTCCAGGGCCCTGTTGAGGCTAAGGTTCCTCAGAAGCCAGGAGCCGCCGTTCCGGCACGGAGAGAAGTCATCCTGGGAACTTGGCGAACGAGCTCCTATCCTGTGTGCCCCCAGGAGCGTCGCAGAGTGAAGGCACTCCGTGGTGGAGTATGGCCTCATGGAAACCACTGCACACCCAACTCCCCCGACGTGAAACACTGGAACTTACCTTGAGGCCTGAGGTCACCTTCCACTTGGCCGGAGCTGAACCTGGGGTGCCGTGGGAGGAGTTCCTAGAAAGGGATCGCCAGCACGGTTTTCGCTTTGGGAGAACACGCAGCCTTGGCCCACAACGACAGTCCTGCCGTGCAGAGACGTCGGGCCGCTAGTGCTGTTCAGGCAGCTTTGAAGCCAAGCGCAAGGCGCCTCCAAACGGGGAGAAAGCGTACTCTCCCCTCCGCGTCCCACGTTCAAGCTGAATGACGCAGCATGTTTCTCGGAAGGCTCTGCCGAGCTATCTAGTACGAGGGAGAGAGCGCCTGCCTCTGCTGAGAAAGGTTTTGACGTGGGGATGGCTGGACAGGCGGAAGAGCGTTCCCCAGGCCGTGCAAAGTTTAGGCCTTGGTGATTCCGGATGGTCCCAAGGGTCCAGAGTTGTCCCTGGGAAAGCTGTCCTTTTCCCTCTTTTTCCGGCTGGAAGTACACCTCCGGCATCCGACTGCCGTTCGGAGACGTCCTGGGGGAGACGCCCTACTTTCACTTGGGACGCACCCTGGTGTTTCTCAGAAGAGCCCAAATTCCTCCCTGCGGGTGGGGGGGTTGGCACACCAGCATGGAATGTAAGGCTGTTCAGAACTGCGTACCTTGAGGCCGTGTGAAGGCCGTACGAACGAGAGCTTTCGAGCGAACAGGGCAGCGCTTCGCCATCATCGTTGCACATTCACGGAGCTGAATCAAACGAACGCATTTACTTCCTGTGGCTCAAACACAGCCGAGGAGTTGGAAGGCATACAGTGCCCTTTGACAGTTGTTACAACGAACGTGAGTGCACAGTGTCTCGTGAAATACCTTCCACGGTCGAAGCATTCCGTTAAGGCAATGCCCCTCCGCTCCCTCTGGCGCTCCGAGGTGTTACAAACGGGGGAAATCTGGACTTTTGCTTGAGGCCGGGGTGGGGCGTGGGGACTCACAATTCTTCTGCCGGCGAGCTCCAGAGCGCTCCTGCTGAAGCTCCCAGCAAGGAACTGAGAGCAGCAGGCCTCACACGAGTACACTCAGACTTCTTCTGTCACGAGTCAACTCAGACTTCTTATGTGAGGCCTTCCGGCAGCAAAGAGAAGGTACGCGCGAGGAGTGTGCTTCAGGCAGCTCAGGACCCGCCACTGTCTCGTCTGCCACGGAGGGGAATAAGGTTTGGCCAGGGTCGCCCAGGTGTGGAGACCCCTGCACACCCAACTCCCCTGACGTGAAACACTGGAACTTCACCTTGAGGCCTGAGGTCACCTTCCACTTGGCCGGAGCTGAACCTGGGGTGCCGTGGGAGGAGTTCCTAGAAAGAGATCGCCAGCACGGTTTTCGCTTTGGGAGAACACGCAGCCTCGGCCCACAACGACAGTCCTGCCGTGCAGAGACGTCGGGCCGCTAGTGCTGTTCAGGCTGCTTTGAAGCCAAGCGCAAGGCGCCTCCAAACGGGGAGAAAGCGTACTCTCCCCTCCGCGTCCCACGTTCAAGCTGAATGATGCAGCATGTTTCTCGGAAGGCTCTGCCGAGCTATCTAGTACGAGGGAGAGAGCGCCTGCCTCTGCTGAGAAAGGTTTTGACGTGGGGATTGCTGGACATGAGGAAGAGCGTTCCCCAGGCCGTGCAAAGTTTAGGCTTTGGTGACTCTGGATGGTCCCAAGGGTCCAGAATTGTCCCTGGGAAAGCTGTCCTCTTTTTCTTTCTCCGGCTGGAAGTACACCTCCGGCATCCGACTGCCGTTCTGAGACGTCCTGGGGGAGCCCCCCGGTTTCATTTGGGACGCACGTGGGTGTCTCACAGAAGAGCCCAAATTCCTAATTGGGGGCACACCAGCATGGAATGTAAGGCTGTTTACAACTGCGTACCCTGAGGCCGTTGGAAGGCCGTACGGACGAGAGCTTTCGAGCGAACAGGGCAGCGCTTCGCCATCATCGTTGCCCGTTCACGGAGCTTAATCAAACGAATGCCTTTACTTCCTGTGGCTCAAACGCAACAGAGGAGTTGGAAGGCATACAGTGCCCTTTGACAGTTGTTACGACGAACGTGAGTGCACAGTGTCTCGTGAAAGAAATCCCTAGCACTGTTGAAGCATCCCGTTAACGCAGGCTTCTTCGCTCCTATGGCACTCCGAGGTGGTACTGACGGGGGAAATCTGGACTTTTACTTGAGGCCGGGGGGGCTCACAATTCTTTTGTCGGCGAGCTCCAGAGTGCTCTTGCTGAAGCTCCCAGCAAGGACCTGAGAGCAGCAGGCCTCACACGAGTACACTCAGACGGCTTCCGTCACGAGTAAACTCAGACCTCTTATGTGAGGCCTTCCGGCAGCAAAGAGAAGGTGGGCGCGAGGAGTGTGCTTCAGGCAGCTTAGGACCCGCAACTGTCTCGTCTACCACGGAGGGGAATAAGGTTTGCCCAGGGTCGCCCAGTTTCAAAGCTGAGCTCACGTAGTTATCCTCAGTGGTTTCCGATTACCTCAAGG